>NC_047114.1:21428248-22628248 GCF_902500255.1 Thalassophryne amazonica | reverse complement strand
TGTACTAAAAGTAGGCTTTAAAGGTTTTCTATGTCAACATTTTATTGAGTCTTAAAGTAAATAAATATGAAATTGGTCACTGGAACCTTAAACTCTACATGGTGGCTCCTTGATCTCTGAATATAAATAGAAATAAACAAAATCTGTAGTTTTTGTCAAAAGCGTTTCCTTTCAGACATTATTGGCATGAATATCTTTCCATACATCTGAGCTGAGCTCTTGCAACTGCCTGTGCTGCACATCAGCATCAGTTTAATTCATAAAGAATGCAGGACGTCTCGATTTTGGGAAGAAAATAATGTTTTAGTCCATTGTAGTTTATTTTCTGTATTACAGCATTTGGAAAGAGGTAATTCATTTTGAAGTTATTAATTCCGACCGGACTCTCTCTTGGCAGAGAGCCGCGCAGCTTTTGGAGCTGTGCCAGTGGAACGGAGAACGGTTCTCATTTCTTGACTGCAACACAAACAAACAATTTGCCCGTTCGTGTCCTGAAAATGTTTTGAGACAGTTAGCTTCCACAAACTCATCGGAAGTAACTCGATCAAGTGCAGAGAGGCCTGGTACCAAAGAGATCCCACGGGGTCATTTCAGGTCACCAGTTATCCAGGTCTGACAAACTTTCAGTTTAACCAAACGTGAAGTCAAATGGGGTTTCAGGACTTGGCGGCTCCGGTGTGCTTCAGACCTGTTGGCAGTGGAAATCGTGTGGGACCCGGCTCTTCTCTGGACAGACATCTTCTATCCTCGAGCCTGCCCTTACGTCACCTTTGTATATTGACTATTTTCAAATTCTGTGATTGTCTGTATTTCGTTGTGCACATTCACAACAGTAAATTGTTGTTTTTTGGCTCATCCATTGTCCGTTCATTTACGCCCCCTGTTGTGGGTCCGTGTCACTACACTTTCCCAACATGTTTATTATAGTTTGCTGTGTGTTTTGAATAAATGTGTGTGGAAAATTATTTTTTGCTTTATTTTTTTCCTTGCCTATTTTTAATTGTAAACCTTTACTATACTTATCAAACACAACTAAATCATATATATTCTGAAAGCACAGGTTGTCCTGAAAAAAAGAGTCATGAAACTTGATTGTGGGATGCAGGGAGCGCTGTTAGCAGCAATAATAAAATATTTATGCCAGGCGAGTGAACTGTCCAAAAAATGCCCTCGGACCCCAGAGGGTTAACCATCAGATGATAAAGATAAAACCTCTTAAATCATTCTAAAGTAATTTCTAAGCAGAAATTAGGCCGTTTAAGCAGAAACAAGATGAAATTCCGTGATGCTTTGAAATGTCCAACGTGCAGTGAATGCATCAGATAGCAGCTTGTTTAGCTGCAGCGCTCTGATCGCTTCCGCCGCCTTTTATGATGAAATAAAAGGCGGCTGATCCTGAGGGGCGACTGCGCCCTCTCGTGCCTGAAGCCCGCACTTCAGGCAGGGCGCCCTCTGGTGGTGGGCCAGCAGTACCTCCTCTTCAGCGGCCCACACAACAAAACAACTGTTTTAACACTTTATAAAGGTAATTTGAGGTCTTGTGTGAAAGACTGTACAACAAAAATGTTCAAACAATAAACAGAAATGCACATTTTGAACAATATATACAAAATGGTCTATGTGTTTTGTTATTTTGATATGGTAAACAGTGCTTTACACAGAGAAAGCAACAGAGTTATCGAGTAACATTCACATGCAGACTAGTGGAGCATTCCTGATAGTTACACACTCTTTGTTTGAGCATGTGAGATTGTCATCAGAGGCGCTCCGTCTGCTTTCACTCGCTGTGCATAATGGCGCAGGGCGCATTGAGTATGTACTAATAATATGTACTCATTGGAGCATCCAGTGGGCTATTCAAACGGGCCAACTAGTAACATATTACTCCTGAAAATGATTTTTGGCTTTTCACGTGAGGTAAATCTGCCCTACGATTGGATTTTGGAAAACCATGTGACGGTGAACTAATTCCAATTGGACACTCACATTGCGCACATCATCACACAGCTTCTATGAGGAGTTCAAAGATGGCCGATGGTCTTAGCCGTCGTATATGGCGGCGTCAGCCCCAGAGGGTTAATAATCCCAATAATCCATTTGACTGCTTTGGGTGAAGAGACTCCATCTCAGATGTGCTCCTGTGATCAGAAATTACACGTGTGCAAATGCAAAAGGTGGAATGATTTTTAGGAGCGGATGGTTCGGTCTGTGACACCGGGTGTCTAAAACAAACCTTTTGGACTTAACTGTGAATTTCTCCTCTGTGAGATCAATAAAGTTTATCTTTATCTTTTGTGCATCTATCATGAATAATCATGGGACCTTTTGAAACATGATACGACAACCATATCTGCTGTGTACCCGAGTTGGCACTGTATGACCCCTTTAAGCTGACAGCAAGAAGATGGTGTAATTTTAGTAGATTTGTCCTGAGTGATGATTATAAAATTTCATTAATTTTAATGGATAATTAAGTATACTTAATTATCCATTAAGCCTTAATTTCAGAACAAAATTATCACAAAAAGTTACCTTGTACTTTCTTTCCCCCTAATATGAAGTGAAAGGTTTCCAGTAAACACCTTTTGAGTTATAGTGCGAACTAAACCATAATTTAAATAATCAAACCATATTTTCAGTTTAATTTCTTCAGTGATTTCCTCCAGAACTATCTGCCAAACTAGAAAACTGCTGCATCCTAGTAAGAGCAGAATACTACTGGAATGAATTTGAATAAGGAAAGTTGTATTTTTTTTTCTTACCTAAATGGATGCTGCACTCACTCCAGTTTATCATCTGGTATAGTTCCAGATTGCATTTCAGAGCTTCTAGAATTGAAACATTTTCGTGCAGGTGGTGTTGGGAGGTAATTTTGGGTTTCAGCTTTTTTGTTTTTCACCACTTTCATTGCTGAATATGAGTTGTGATTCACTTTTGTGCAGATTAAAGTTACTAACTGGGACTCCTGTCTCGTTGCGAGAAAGAAACGAGAATCGTCCTCAGTTCTGTTCACACAGCTCCAAACGTTACACATATGTGATTGCATCAGGCAAGCTTGAACCTTCGTGCGCATGTGTGAGTTTTTTCATGCCTGTCGGTTGCATCATTCGCCTGTGAGCAGTGGTCCACCCCTCTCGTCGGATTTTTATTGCGAATAAATGTCTGAACGATTTGGAGCTTTGCTGCATCAATTTTTTCCAGAAACTGTGAGAGACCTCCAGGTGGACACCATTCGGAAAATTCAAATGGCTTTCAGGGACGATTTTATGGGGATTACACAGATTAAGGAGAGCTCCATCCGGTTTAAAGACCGCCCACAGCGTCTGAGAGCGCGGCGCGCTCCGAGCGCCGATCGACAGGCTGAATCAACCAGATCATTTCCAACGTGTAGGCTTTGTTGATCCGGGACATCGTCTGACTTACACAAAAATGGCAAGAGATGTGGACATCAGTACTTTTTTGGCACATTCCACTGTTACAGGAGTTTTTTTTTCATGGAAAGAAAAGTGGAGAGATGCGCCACGGAGCCGTTCATGGCGCGGGACAAAAGCACCTGTTGGTCTCACAGGACGGCTTTGAGATGGCTTTCAGACGGCTGTCGGTGGCTTTACTGTCGTGTGACTATCCGAGAAATTGTGGACAGACTGTCTTTTTGGACAGACCTCGTAGAGCCAAATCATATTCAACATCTTCTGTAAATAGAAACTAAATAACCACACATATGTGATGCAGACTTCTTCATGTGGAGTTTGGTCTATAAATGTATTTCTCACCAGTGGGTAAATGTAAAGCAGGGGACTGAGTTGGATAGAAGTTGGGCAACCAATATGTAGACCCGGGTTCAAATCACACTCATGCTACCCGTCTGTATCCTTGTAGAAGACACATCTGCATTGTCTTATCCTGCCCAGGTCTAAGTGGATGCCCGCAATACCTGGAGACCTAACCTGTGTCAGACTGATGTCCCACACAGGTAAAGTCATAGACTGTCATCTTGTTGGTATCCATTCATCCATCCATTTTCTTCCGCTTTATCCGGAGTCGGGTCAAGGGGCAGCAGCTCAAGCAAAGCTGCCCAGACCTCCTGATCCACACACACACCCCAAGGCGTTCCCAAGCCAGCCGAGAGATGTAGTCCCTCCAGCGTGTCCTGGGTCTTCCCCGGGGCCTCCTCCCAATGGGACATGCCCGGAACACCTCTCCAGCGAGGCGTCCAGGGGGCATCTGGAAAAGATGCCCAAGCCACCTCAACTGACTCCTTTCAATGTGGAAGAGCAGCGGCTCAACTCCGAGCTCCTCCCGAGTGACCGAGCTCCTCACCCTATCTCTAAGGGAGCGCCCAGCCACCCTGCGGAGGAAACTCATCTCGGCCGCTTGTACTTGCGATCTTGTTCTTTCGGTCAGCCAAATCTCATGACCATAGGTGAGGATCGGAACATAGATCGATCAGTAAATCAAGAGCTTTGCCCCCCTACTCAGCTCTCTCCTCACCACGACGGTCCGATACAGTGACCACATCACTGCAGATGCTGCACCGATCCGTCTATCGATCTCACGCTCCATCCGTCCCTCACTTGTGAACAAGACCCCGAGATACTTAAACTCCTCCACTTGAGACAAGGACACTCCATCGACCTGAAGAGGGCAAAGCACCTTTTCCGGTTGAGAACCATGGCCTCGGATTTGGAGGTGCTGATTTTCATCCCGGACACTTCACACTTGGCTGCAAACCACCCCAGTGCACGCTGAAGGTCCTGATTTGATGAAGCCAACAGAACTACATCGTCAGCAAACAGCAGAGACGAGATTCTGTGGTTCCCAAACCAGACCCCCTCTACACCCTGGCTGCGCCTAGAAATTCTGTCTATAAAAATAATGAACAGAACCGGTGACAAAGGGCAGCCCTGGCTGAGGCCAACGTGCACTGGAAACAGGTTTGACTTACTACCAGCAATGCGAACCAAGCTCCTGCTGCGGTCGTACAGGGACCGGATAGCCCTTAGCAAAGGACCCCGTACTCCCAGAGCAGCCCCCACAGGGTGCCCTGAGGGATTCGGTCGAACGCCTTCTCCAGATCCACAAAACACATGTGGACTGGTTGGGCGAACTCCCATGAACCCTCGAGCACCCGATGGAGCATGTAGAGCTGGTCCAGTGTGCCGTGACCAGGACAAAAAACACACTGCTCCTCCTGAATCTGAGGTTCGACCATCAGTCGAATGTCCTCTCCAGTACTCTGGAATAGACCTTACCGGGGATGGTGAGGAGCGTGATCCCCCTATAGTTGGAACACACCTTCCGGTCCCGCTTCTTAAACAGAGGGACCACCACCCCGGTCTGCCAATCCAGAGGCACTTTCCCCGATCGCCACGCGATGTTGCAGAGGCATGTCAGCCAAGACAGTCCCACAACATCCACTTCGGCCTGGGTAATGGATGAGTCCGCCTGAGTCCCCAGTCTCTGCTTCCTCTTCGGAAGACTTGATGATGGGATTGAGGAGATCCTCGAAGTACTCCTTCCACCGCCCAACAACATCCTCAATCAGGGTCAACAGCTCCCCACCCGCACCATAAACAGTGCTGGTGGAGAGCTGCTTCCACCTCCTGAGGCGTCAGACGGTTTGCCAGAATCTCTTAGAGGCCAACCGATAGTTCTCCTCCATGGCCTCCCCGAACTCCTCCCAGACCCGAGTTTTTGCCTCTGCGAACGCACGGGCTGCGGCACGCTTGGCCTGCCAGTACCTGTCAGCTGCCTTTGGGGTCCCACGTACCAACAAAGATAAGTAGGACTCCATCAGCTTGACGGCATCGCTTACTTCCGGCGTCCATCACCGGGTTCGGGGATTGCCGCCGCGACAGGCACCAGAGACCTTGTGACCACAGCTACGAGAGGCCGCATCGATAATGGAGGTGGAGAACATGGTCCACTCGGACTCCATGTCTCCAGTCTCCCCCAGGATCTGGGAGAAGCTCTCCCAGATGTGGGAGTTGAAGACCTTGCTGACAGAGGGTTCCGCCAGTCATTCCCAGCAGACCCTCACGATACGTTTGGGCCTGCCAGGTCTGACCGGCTTCCTCCCCTCCCAGCGGATCCAACTCACAACCAGGTTGTGATCGGTGACAGCTCTGCCCCTCTCTTCACTCGAGTGTCCGAGACACGTGGCCGAAGAATCATCAAGAGCTTAGATCTCACTGTTAAAGTATGAAGGACTTGAAAGTACTGTCAAGTTGCTTGTTGATGTGAGTAGCACAAACTGTGAGTAGCACAGAAGTCCAACAACTGAACACCACTCGGGTTCAGTGCTTCCCGATCACCTCCCTCCAAGTCTCACTGTCGCCGCCCACGTGGCCGTTGAAATCCCCCAGGAGAACAATGGAGTCCCCAGTCGGAGCGCTATCTAGTACCCCTCCCAGGGACTCCAGGAAGGTCGGGTCGACTTATTTTTTCAACATGCCCAGAACATGAATGTGCAGAATACATGAGTAATAAATACATTTGGACAAATTCCACTTAATGTTTCCACTGAAATTGCACAATGGCAAAACCATTTTGTTATTTAAAATAAAGTTGAACAAAATATTTGTCCATCTGCTTACCTGTAAACTGTTTCCTGTGGAGTTTCTAAAATAAAATGATTCAGCACTGAACATTTGTGCAAATGTTCTCTTAAGTGGAGCTTCAGCAAAAAAAACTGCAGCACGATGAAGATCAGAGAGAACAAATGAAATGATCGGGTGTTTCAGCTAAATTCTGACTTCCTAAAGTTAATTTTGCTTTGTGCTTTGTGACTCCTCATTACTAAGCAACAAGTGCCAAGATGCTTTATGACTCATCAGCATGGGGGAGGGGGGAGCTTTGTGTTTATGACTCAAAAGCATGGGGGAAGGAGGAGCTTTGTGCTTTATGACTCAAAAGCATGGGGGAGGGGGGAGCTTTGGGCTTTATGACGCAAAAGCATGGGGGAGGGGGGAGCTTTGTGCTTTATGACGCAAAAGCATGGGGGAGGGGGGAGCTTTGTGCTTTATGACTCAAATGCATGGGGGAGGGGGGAGCTTTGTGCTTTATGACTCAAAAGCATGGGGGAGGGGGAGCTTTGTGCTTTATGACTCAAAAGCATGGGGGAGGGGGAGCTTTGTGCTTTATGACTCAAAAACATGGCGGGGTAGAGAATTTAAATGTTAGAAAAATGTTAGAATTTAATAGTTACTTTTATAAACAATGTAGGTTAGAAATTGCAAGTTTTACTGTTACAGTGCTGTCAACAGTTAAATATGAGGTCAAGAAAGATTATTTTACTTTTTATAAAACAAGTATTTATTTTCACTGAAGTCAAAAAAGGGTGACTATAAAGTGAGTTTTGGCAAAACAGGTATCATTGTCATGTTGAGGTGGCAGAGGGTTGTTGCCACCTCTCTCTGCTATGCTCTCTCTGGAAGGAGAGAGCATATCTCACTCATATTGGCCTCTCTTCGTTGGCTTCCTGTTAATTCTAGAATAGAATTTAAAATTCTTCTTCTTACTTATAAGGTTTTGAATAATCAGGTCCCATCTTATCTTAGGGACCTCATAGTACCATATCACCCCAATAGAGCGCTTCGTTCTCAGACTGCAGGCTTACTTGTAGTTCCTAGGGTTTGTAAGAGTAGAATGGGAGGCAGAGGCTTCAGCTTTCAGGCTCCTCTCCAGTGGAACCAGCTCCCAATTAAGATCAGGGATACAGACACCCTCTCTACTTTTAAGACTAGGCTTAAAACTTTCCTTTTTGCTAAAGCTTATAGTTAGGGCTGGATCAGGTGACCCTGAACCATCCCTTAGTTATGCTGCTATAGACTTAGACTGCTGGGGGCTTCCCATGATGCACTGTGTGTTTCTTTCTCTTTTTGCTCTGTATGCACCACTCTGCATTTAATCATTAGGTCTCACTGTTGCCGCCCACGTGGGTGTTGAAATCCCCCAGGAGAACAATGGAGTCCCCAGTCGGAGCGCTATCTAGTACCCCTCCCAGGGACTCCAGGAAGGTCAGGTCGACTTATTTTTTCAACATGGCCAGAACATGAATGTGCAGAATACATGAGTAATACCGTATTTTCCGGACTATAAGTCGCACTTTTTTACATGTTTTGGCCGGGGGTGCGACCTATACTCCGGTGCGACTTATAAATGAAAAATATACCGGTAGGATCTCAATTAATTTACTGTAACAAAACAATTTTACGTGACAGAGTCGATCTATGTTTTAAAATGGCCACCGGAAAAGGAAATGCAATGCATCATGGGCACTGTAGTATGACGGCCATCCTATAGTTCACGCTGGTCGCGATAACCAATCAGAGAACAGAACTTTGGATGCGTATTCCTCACCTCACCCACAGCGTGTGAAGCTGACGAACTCTGTGCTTGCTGTTATTCCGGCTTGGCGAACAGAACAGCTTCAACCCTTGAATATCAATGTGAGCAGAGTGTTTAAGTTGACGCTGAGAGCTGCGTGGGAGCATTGGGTGAGCGACGGCGGAGGATTAGCGTGTGCACTTGGAAGGAGCTGTCGTCGATGATTGTGAAAAGCGTTTGAAGCAGACGAACATGGTGTTTATTCCGGGACGGCTAACAAGACAGCTTCAACCCTTGGATATCAGTGTGAGCAGAGTTGACGCTGAGAGCTGCATGGGAGCGCTGAGCGACGGCGGAGGATTAGCGTCTGCACTTGGAAGGAGCTGGATCGACACCGCTGGGTGGTCATGAGCTGTGCAGGTAGGCGCTGCATGGTTTGGCTCGCAATGTGGTCCGCAAAATACAAACATATCTGTAGGTAAAATGCAGCTCACGAGAGGGCACTCGAGGCTTGTGTGACTGTTCCTGCGACTTCTGACTACCATAGAAAAATAAAAATTTTAATGTTACTGATAACATAACAAGACAACGGAGAAGGCCCGAAAAAATGCCACCAAAAAGAAAATCATACTCTGCAGATTACAAGTTGCGACTGGTGAAATATGCATCCGAAAACGGTAGCCGTCACAATATTATCATCTGAACTTTTCATGTTAACATACCTGTATGTCCATGGGACTTATAGTCCAGTGGACCTTATTTATGGTTTATTTTTCTTTATAATGGATAAAGTGGCTGGTGCGACTTATACTCCGGTGCGACTTATTTATGGTTTGTTTTTCTTTATAATGGATAAAGTGGCTGGTGCGACTTATACTCCGGTGCGACTTATAGTCCGGAAAATACGGTAAATACATTTGGACAAATTCCACTTAATGTTTCCACTGAAATTGCACAATGGCAAAACCATTTTGTTATTTAAAATAAAGTTGAACAAAATATTTGTCCATCTGCTTACCTCTAAACTGTTTCCTGTGGAGTTTATAAAATAAAATGATTCAGCACTGAACATTTGTGCAAATGTTCTCTTACGTGGAGCTTCAGCAAAAAAATACTGCAGCACGATAAAGATCAGAGAGAACAAATGAAATGATCGGGTGTTTCAGCTAAATTCTGACTTCCTAAAGTTAATTTTGCTTTGTGCTTTGTGACTCCTCATTACTAAGCAACAGGTGCCAAGATGCTTTATGACTCAAAAGCATGGGGGAGGGGGAGCTTTGTGCTTTGTGACTCAAAAGCATGGGGGGGGGGGGGGGGGGGGGGGGGGTAGGTTTTTTTGTTCTCTTTTTTTGATCGCTTAATCTTAATTTTTCCCCACTAAAACCCTAAAGAGCATATGCCTCTGAGTAACATTTACCTTTTTGTTAATCTGACCTGCTATGGTCTTCTGAAATAGTTGATAGATGTATTTTATAACTTAAAAACGGGACCGGTGCTAACACGTTAGCATGTCTATGGCGTTTACAATGCTGAAGTTAGCATTAAGCTGTTTCAGCTGTCAGCACATTTGTTTTCTTTATAATAATTCATGGCTCAGCGTTTGTTGTCGTAAAAGAGTCAAATGTATTACAAATTGTAATATTTTATTCATTTATTTTTATTCATATATCAATAATAATAATAGAAACAACAACAATCATAGTAATAATAACTAATAATGGCACAAAGTTTTAGAGAAACGGACAAAAAGAATATGATAAAACAAAACAGAAAAGATTAAACCAACTAACAAAGAACATAAATAAATATAGAAATAACTGTGTCCTGTGAACACCTAGTGACTCTTAAACTTCCACTTCATCCCTGTTTTATTAAGTTTAATGACAATTTGTTTTGGTCAAACCACATCTAAGCTGTGTTTTTACTCAAGAAAAAAATAAAATGCAGTAAACTGCACATTTGTGTCTTTTTTCATGAAAATATCATTAAATATAACCAGTGATGCCGGTAATGCGTTACTTAGTAACGCGTTACTCTAATCTGACCACTTTTTTTAGTAACGAGTAATCTAACGCGTTAATCTTTCCAAATCAGTAATCAGATTAAAGTTACTTCTCCAAGTCACTTTGCGTTACTGTTATTTTTGCATTGTGGGTCAATAGCAGCATTAAACTTGGTCCGTGGGCAGGAGGTCGTGGTTCGACCGAACTGCCCACTTTAAACGAACTGTGAGCTTTTCATTTGCGGTTTTCTACAGCAGCTACAACTCGTCCTCACCTCTTAAAGCACAGTGATAACAGCACACCTGCACTGAGATTTACAAAGACATTTTTATGCTTTTTTTCTCCTTTATTTAGAATTCGGAGCTGAGCCGCTCCATATCTGCTGCTAAAAACAGCTGATCCTCCACGACGCGTCAACAACTAACACTATTTTCCACTCAAATGCACCTAAACTCTCTTTCTGAGGACCACATGATGTGAAAACGCAATAAAACTTTCTTACCTGTAAATCTGGTCCTGTTTTCTGCATAAATAAAAGTTATCCATTCTTTGTGCTCAGACGCCAAAGCAGGGGCGAATCCAGATTGAATGGGGGCGTGGGGCAAGGATGTGCCCCCCCCCCAAAACACCCCTAGATTAAAGGTCCAGTTTTGAAGCCTTTTTTGTTTACTACAACTACTAATACTAGTTATAATAATCATTTGGACAAGTAAAATGTTTAGAGAGAATTTAAATGTTAGAAAGAATTCAATAGTTACATTTATAAACAATGTAGGTTAGAAATGGCAAGTTTTACTGTTACAGTGCTGTCAACAGTTAAATATGAGGTCAAGAAAGACGTCTTTATTTTACTTTTTATAAAACAAGTATTTATTTTCATTGAAGTCAAGAAAAGGTGACTATAAAGTGAGTTTTGGCAAAACAGGTATCATTGTCATGTTGAGGTGGCAGAGGGTTGTTGTCAGCAGCTGGGAAAAGTAACTAAAAAAGTAACTAGTAATCTAACTTAGTTACTTTTCCAGTAATCAGTAAAGTAACCCTAACCCTTCAATATGGCTAGTACCTAGGGCCCACAATTTGGTGCTACGCCCCTGCCCTGCTGTGGTGCTGCTGCTCGCTCCAAAAACTCTCTCATAATTGTGAAATAAACGACAAAAGAGACATAAGTCCTGCTCACAGGCTGCTACCAGATAGAGGACATGTTCACATCTTCAGTCAAACTCCAGACATCTCCACGTCACAAGTCCCTGATTGATCAGACATATGGGAGTGGGACTGATTTTGAGTGGGAGTGGGAGGGATTGGGAGTCATCTTTACAGGAGTGGGACGGGATGGGATTTACTTTTTACTCCAGTCCGGGATTGGACAGGATGGGATTTTTTTTTCTGGGAGCGGGATGGGACGGGAGTGAAAATACACTCCCGTGCCATGCTCTAGTAAGCTGATAACTCGGCCGAGTTATGGTGTCGCTTCCAGGGCTTTATGGGTGTGGTGATGACAGGTGATGACTGACAGCTGTCAGTGCAGGTGATCCTGGTGCTCCTGAGAGGCAATTGTGCCCTCTGGTGCCTGAAACCCGACGACAGGCAGGGAGCCCTCTGGTGGTGAGCCAGCAGTACCTTCTCTTCGAGCAGCCCACACAACAGGACCCCCCCTCAACGGGCGCCTCCTGGCGCCCGACCAGGCATGTTGGGTTGTCACTAGTAGAAGTCGGCCAGGAGCGCCGGATCCAGGATGAAGCTCCTGTTCACCCAGGAGCGCTCTTCGGGTCTGTACTCCTCCCAATCCACCAGATACTGGTAACCCCGACCCCTCCGGCGAACATCGAGGAGTCTTCGCACAGTCCACGCTGGCTCGCCGTCGATGATGCGGGCAGCAGGCGGCGCTGGTCCGGGGGTGCAGAGGTCGGATGTGTGATATGGCTTGATTTTTGAGATCTGGAACACGGGGTGGATCCGCAGTGAAGCTTAAACTCCCAGCTTCACTGCGGCTGGACTGATGACCTTCAGAATGGGAAACGGTCCGATGTAGCGGTCAGTCAGTTTTGGTGAGTCCGTGTTCAGCGGGATATTCCTGGTGGAAAGCCAGACCTCCTGCCCCGGCTGGTAAGCAGGGGCCGGGGTGCGTCGGCGGTCTGCATGGGTCTTCCCCCTCGTCCGGGGTCTCAAGAGAGCAGAGCGGGCTGTCCACCACACCCTACGGCATCTCCTGAGGTGGGCCTGGACCAAGGAGACCTCAACCTCTCCCTCCACGGCCGGAAACAATGGGGGCTGGTATCCCAAACATACCTCGAATGGGGAGAGGCCGGTCGCCGACGAGATCTGGCTGTTGTGGGCATACTCAATCCAGGCCAGATGTTGACTCCAGGCTGTCGGGTGCGCAGAGGTCACACATCGTAGAGCCTGCTCCAGATCTTGGTTAGCCTGGTCTGGGGGTGGTACCTGGATGACAGGCTTGCGGTGGCCCCCAGTTCCCTACAGAAACTCCTCCAGACTTGCGAGGAGAACTTGGGACCACGATCCGAGACAATGTCAGTCAGGATACCATGCAGACGCATGACGTGGTGGACCAGGAGGTCTGCAGTGTCCTGGGCCGTCGGGAGCTTCGGGAGTGCCACGAAGTGGGCCACCTTGGAGAACCGGTCCACTATCATCAATATGGTGGTCATTCCCTGGGATGCAGGGAGGCCCGTGACTAAGTCCAGGCCTATGTGCGACCAGGGGCGTCGAGGCACAGGCAAGGGCTGGAGGAATCCCTTTTCGGGCTGGTGAACAGCCTTGCCCCTGGCGCAGGTGGTACAGGCCCGGACATACTCCCAGACATCGGCCTCCATCGACGCCCACCAGAACCGCTGCCGGACCACTGCCACGGTTCTTCGCACCCCTGGATGGCAGGTGAGCTTGGAACCATGACAGAGGTCCAGTACTGCAGCCTTAGCGTCTGGTGAAAAGTATAAGCAGTTCTTCGGTCCTCCGCCGGGGTCCGGGCCTCCCTGACAATGTTCTCAATGTCCAATGTCCCACGTGAGGGTGGCGACAACAGTGGACTCCGGCAAGATGGTGTCAGGTGGATCCGACAGCTCTGTTTTAACTTCCTCTTCGTGCACCCGGGACAGTGCGTCAGAACTCTGGGTTTTGGTCCCGGGGCTGTAGGTGATCTGGAAGTTAAAATGACCGAAAAACAGTGACCAACGGGCTTGCCTGGGGTTCAGACGCTTAGCAGTCTGGATGTACTCCAGGTTCCGATGGTCAGTGAAGACCGTGAATGGAACCACAGCTCCCTCCTCCAGGGCCTCTTTCACCGGCAGGAGCTCCTGATTGCCGACGTCATAGTTCCGCTCTGCCCGGGTCAGCCTGCGGGAGAAATAGGCACATGGGCGGAGGACCTTATCAGACTCCCTGCTCTGGGACAGCACGGCTCCTATCCCTGAGTCAGAGGCATCCACTTCAACTATAAACTGGCGGTTAGGATCGGGCTGCACCAGAACTGGCGCAGTCGAAAACCGGTGTTTTAACTCCCTAAACGCAGCTTCGCACCGATCCAACCAGGTGAAGGGGACTTTTGTGGAGGTCAGGGCTGTAAGGGGACCAACAACCTGACTATAGCCCTTAATGAACCTCCTGTAGAAATTTGCAAAGCCGAGGAACTGTTGTAGCTTCCTATGGCTTACCGGTTGGGGCCAATCTCTCACCGCCGCTACCTTGGCCGGATCGGGTGCGACGGAGTTGGAGGAGATGATGAACCCCAGGAAGGACAAAGAAGTACGGTGGAACTCGCACTTCTCGCCCTTCACAAACAGCCGGTTCTCCAACAACCACTGCAGGACCTGACATACATGCTTAACATGGGACGCAGGGTCCGGGGAGAAGATGAGGATATCGTCTAGATACATGATGACGAACCGATGCAGGAAGTCCCGCAATACGTCATTGACCAACGCTTGGAACATCACGGGGGCGTTAATGAGGCCGAACGGCATGACCAGGTACTCAAATCAATCAATCAGTTTTTTTTATATAGCGCCAAATCACAACAAACAGTTGCCCCAAGGCGCTTTATATTGTAAGGCAAGGCCATACAATAATTATGTAAAACCCCAACGGTCAAAACAACCCCCTGTGAGCAAGCACTTGGCTACAGTGGGAAGGAAAAACTCCCTTTTAACAGGAAGAAACCTCCAGCAGAACCAGGCTCAGGGAGGGGCAGTCTTCTGCTGGGACTGGTTGGGGCTGAGGGAGAGAATCAGGAAAAAGACTCCTCAAAGTGATCTAAAGGGGTGTTAAATGCCATCTTCCATTCGTCTCCCTTCCGGATTCGAACCAGATGATAAGCATTTCTGAGATCCAACTTGGTGAATATTTTGGCTCCATGCAGGGGCGTGAACACTGAATCCAATAGAGGTAACGGGTATCGGTTGCAAACCGTGATCTCGTTCAGCCCTCTATAATCAATGCATGGACAGAGTCCGCCGTCCTTCTTGCCCACAAAAAAGAAACCAGCACCCAACGGGGAGGAAGAGTTCCGGATTAACCCGGCAGCTAAAGAGTCCCGGATGTAGGTCTCCATTGATTCATGCTCTGGACGTGAGAGATTGTACAGCCTGCTGGACGGATACTCAGCACCCGGAACCAAATCAATGGCACAATCGTACGGTCAGTGCGGGGGAAGCGTGAGTGCCAGATCTTTGCTGAAAACGTCAGCAAGCTCATGGTACTCAGCCGGCACCACTGCAAGATTGGGGGGGGGGGGGGACTCGAACCTCCTCTTTAGCAGTCTCACCGGGTGAGACCAAGGATCTTAAACACTCCCGGTGGCAGGTTTTGCTCCATTGAGCCACAACCCCAGTCGGCCAGTCGATCCGGGGATTGTGCTTAATCATCCGTGGATAACCCAAAATAATTCTGGAGGTAGAA
Source organism: Thalassophryne amazonica (assembly GCF_902500255.1). Lineage (NCBI taxonomy): Eukaryota > Metazoa > Chordata > Actinopteri > Batrachoidiformes > Batrachoididae > Thalassophryne > Thalassophryne amazonica. The sequence goes on along the minus strand of NC_047114.1, from coordinate 22,613,003 downwards.
GGTGTTACAAAAAACACAATCTCCTCCCTGTGGTTTCCAGAGACAATCAGTGTTAAGGGCTGTGTCTGGTGTGTTATTATTGGAAGAAGGGTGCCATCTAGTGCCCGTACCTTCAAGGAAGGGCCACTAGAGGGATCCCTACTTCCTTAGCCCATCTACTGTCAAATAGATTCCCTTCTGACCCCGTGTCAATCAGTGCTGGGGCATGAAGGGTTAAATCCCCACAGAGGATTGTGACTGGGAGTCGTGTGGATTTACGTGGTTTTCCCTCGTGAGTATTATGGCTCACCCTTAGCCCAGTCTCTAAGGGCGAGCGTTGATGTTTTAACCATTTGGGGCAGTTTTTCTGCATGTGCTCACTTGAGCCGCAGTAAAAACACTTTCCACAGGCCAGCCTCCTTTGTCTGTTATCTGATTTTACTTTAGCCCTGCTCATTTCCATAGCAACGTCAGCAGGGGGAGCTGGTGTCACGTGGAGTCCACTGGGTGCAGGAAGGAATGGAGGAAGGGAGGTGAAGGAGGAATGGAGGGAGAAGAGGAACAGGGGGAAAGGAGGTGAAGAGATTGGAGAGAGAGGAGGTGAAGGAGGGAGCGCAGGTGAAGGAGCGACTTGATGGAGATGAGCTGTAGGAGAGACTGGAAGGAGATGAGGAGCAGGAGGAAGAGGAGGGACTGGAGGCAGAGGTGGTGAAGAAGGGATTGGAGAGAGAGAAGGTGAAGGAGGGAATGGAGGGAGCGCAGGTGAAGGAGCGACGATGGAGATGAGGTGTAGCAGAGACTGGAAGGAGATGAGGAGCAGGAGGGAGAGGAGGTGAAGGAGGGACTGGAGACAGAGGTGGTGAAGGAGGACAGGGTTTCTCCTCTCTTTCTGTGTGTGTGTGTGTGTGTGTGTGTGTGTGTGTGTGTGTGTGTGTGTGTGTGTGTGTGTGTGTGTGTGTGTGTGTGTGTGTGTGTGGATGGAGAGGAGATGAAGGAGGGACTTGAGGAAGAGGAGATGAAGGAGGGACTTGAGGAAGAGGAGATGAAGGAGGGACTTGAGGAAGAGGAGGTGAAGGAGGGACTGGAGGGAGATGAGGTATGGGAAGGACTGGAGGGAGATGAGGTATGGGAAGGACTAGAGGGAGATGAGGTGGAGGAGAGACTGGAAGGGAGATAAGGTGAAGGAGGGACTGGAGGGAGAGACAATGAAGGAGGAACTGGAGGGAGATGAGGTATGGGAAGGACTAGAGGGAGATGAGGTAGAGGAGAGACTGGAAGGGAGATGAGGTGAAGGAGGGCACGAGGGAGAGTAGGTGGGGGAGCGACGGGAGGGAGAGGAGTTGAAGTAGGAATTGGTGAGAGAGCCCATTTAATGGGGGGAGATGAGGTACAGGAGGGACTAGAGATGAAGGAGGGACTGGTGAAAGGTGAGCTGAGAGGTCCTGAGAGAGGAGGTGCAGGAGGGACTGTAATGAGAGCAGGTGAAGGAGGGACTGGAGGGAGAACAGTTGGAGGAGGGACTGGATGGAAGTGAGGTGCAGGAGGGCCTGGAAGGAGAAGAGGTGAAGGGGCTTCTGGAGTTAAAGGAGGTAAATGAAGTACTTGAGGGAGAGGAGGTGAAGCAGGGACTGGTGGGAAATGAGGTACAGGAAGTGAAGGAAGGACTGGAGAGACAGGAGGTGATGTGGAGAACTGCAGGGAGAGGTGATCTGGGGAGAGGATGTGAAGGAGGGACTGGGGGACAAGAGGTGAAGACGGGACTGGACGCAGAGCAGGTGGAGGAGTGACGGGAGAGAAAGGAGATGGACGGACTGGAGGGAAATGAAGTGAAGGAGGGGCAGGAGGGAGAAGAGGTGAAGTCAGGCATGGAGGGAGAGATGGGACGGAGAGGAGTTGAACAAGCGACTGGATGGAGAGGAGGTGAAGGAGGGACTGGAGGGTGAGGAGGTGAAGGAGGGACTGGAGGGAGAGTTGGGACAGGAGTAACTGGAGGGACAGGAGTGACTGGAGACCGAGGATGTGCAGGAGGGACTTGAGAGAGAGGAGGTGAAGGAGAGACTCGAGGAAAATGAGGTGCAGGAAGGAGAGGAGATGAAGGATGAACTGGATGGAGATAAGGTGAGAGACTGGAAGGAGATGAGGAGCAGGAGATAGAGGAGGTGAAGGAGGGATTGGAAGGAGATGAGAGGAGGTACTTGAGGGAGAGGTGATGAAAGAAGGAGTGGAGGGAGATGAGGTGCAGAAGGGACTGGAGGGTGAGCAGGTGAAGACGGGACTGGAGGGAAAGGTGAAGAACATACTGGAGGGAGATGAAGTGAATGTGGGACTGGAGAGAGAGGAGGAGCAGGAAGAACTGGAAGTAAAGTCGGTGAAGTATGGCCTGGAGGGAGAGGAGGTGAAGGAGGGACAGGAGGGAGAGCAGGTGGAGGAGTGAAGGGAGGGAGGAGGGAGACGAGGTGAAGGAGGGACAGGAGGGAAAGATGAAGGACAGAGTGGAGAGAGAGGAGGTGCAGGAAGGACTAAAGGGAAAGGAGGTGGAGGAGGAACTGGAGGGAGAGGAGGTGAAGTTGGGCCTGGAGGGAGACAGGAGGAAGAGCAGGTGGAGGAGCGACGGGAGGGAGAGGAGGTGAAGCAGGGACATGAGGGAAAGATGAAGGACAGACTGGAGGGAGAGGAGGTCCAGGAAGGACGAGAGGGAAAGAGGAGGAGCAGCGGGAGCGAGAGGAGGTCAAAGAGGGACTGGAGGGAGTGGAGTGTGTGTGTGTGTGTGTGTGTGTGTGTGTGTATAAATATTTGATGATGATGAGAACAGGCAAATGGTTTCTATTCTCGTCTAATATTTTTTGTGTAATTACATCCAGCATTTTTCATAAAAAGAACAGCAACATAGTTTCTCATATCTCTCTATCCCCCTCTCTCTTTCTGTGTGTGTGTGTGTGGTGTGTGTGTGTGCTTAAACAGGACAGTGAAATGGTTTCTCCTCACACTGGTGGTTAATACTCAAATTGCAGTTTCATCAGAATAGTTTTCAACAATGAGAACAGCAACATGGTTTCTTTTTACGTGGTTAACATGGTTAATTAACATTGTGTCCGTCGATGCAACTTCTTCATGAACCGAACAGTGAAATGGTTTCTACACACACACTGTGTGTGTGTGTGTGTGTGTGTGTGTGTGTGTGTGTGTGTGTGTGTGTGTGTGTGTGTGTGTGTGTGTGTGTGTGTGTGTGTGTGTGTGTGTGTGTATATATAAATATTTGATGATGATGAGAACAGGCAAATGGTTTCTATTCTGGTCTAATATTTTTTGTGTAATTACATCCAGCATTTTTCATAAAAAGAACAGCAACATGGTTTCTCATATCTCTCTATCCCCCTCTCTCTTTCTGTGTGTGTGTGTGTGTGTGTGTGTGTGTGTGTGTGTGTGTGTGTGTGTGTGTGTGTGTGTGTGTGTGTGTGTGTGTGTGTGCTTAAACAGGACAGTGAAATGGTTTCTCCTCACACTGGTGGTTAATACTCAAATTGCAGTTTCATCAGAATAGTTTTCAACAATGAGAACAGCAACATGGTTTCTTTTTACGTGGTTAACATGGTTAATTAACATTGTGTCCGTCGATGCAACTTCTTCATGAACCGAACAGTGAAATGGTTTCTACACACACACTGTGTGTGTGTGTGTGTGTGTGTGTGTGTGTGTGTGTGTGTGTGTGTGTGTGTGTGTGTGTGTGTGTGTGTGTGTGTGTGTGTGTGTGTGTGTGTGTGTGTGTGTGTGTGTGTGTGTGTGTGTGTGTGGAAGAGAGACTGGAGGGAGAGGAGGTACAAGAGGGACTGGAGGGAAAGGTGAAGAACATACTGGAAGGAGATGAAGTGAATGTGGGACTGGAGAGAGAGGAGGACCAGGAAGAACTGGAAGTAAAGTCGGTGAAGTATGGCCTGGAAGGAGACAGGATGGAGAGGAGGTGAAGGAGGGACAGGAGGGAGAGGGGGTGAAGTTGGGCCTTGAGGGAGAGCAGGTGGAGGAGTGAAGGGGGGAGTGGAGCGAGAGGAGGTGAAATTGCCGCTGGAGTTAGAGCAGGTGGAGGAGCGACGGGAGAGAGAGGACGTGAAGGAGGGACTGGAGGGAAAGGAGGTGGAGGAGTAGCCGGAGCGAGAGGAGGTCAAAGAGGGACTGGAGGTGAAAGAGGGAATGGAGGGAGAGGAGGTGAAGGAAGGAAAGATGGCAGTGGAGGGAAAGCAGGTGGAGGAGAGACTGGAGGGAGAGGAGGTAAAGGAGGTACTGGAGGGAAAGGTGAAGGACAGTCTGGAGGGAGAGGAGGTCCAGAAAGGACGAGAGGGAAAGGAGGTGGAGGAGTAGCCGGAGCGAGAGGAGGTCAAAGAAGGACTGGAGGTGAAAGAGGGAATGGAGGGAGAGGAGGTGAAGGAAGGAAAGATGGCAGTGGAGGGAAAGCAGGTGGAGGAGAGACTGGAGGGAGAGGAGGTAAAGGAGGTACTGGAGGGAAAGGTGAAGGACAGACTTGAGGGAGACAAAGTGCAGGAAGGACTGGAAGGAAAGGAGGTGAAGTCAAGCCTGGAGTGAGAGCAGGTGGAGGAGCGACAGGAGAGAGAGCAGGTGAAGGAGGGACTGGAGGGAGAGAAGGTACAAGAGGGATTGGAGGGAAAGGTGAAGAACATACTGGAGGGAGATGAAGTGAATGTGGGACTGGAGAGAGAGGAGGAGCAGGAAGAACTGAAAGTAAAGTCAGTGAAGTATGGCCTGGAGGGAGACAGGAGGGAGATGAGATGAAGGAGCTACTGGAGGGAGAGGAGGTGAAGGAGGGGCAGGAGGGAGAGGGGGTGAAGTCGGGCCTTGAGGGAGAGCAGGTGGAGGAGTGAAGAGAGGGAGGAGGGAGAAGAGGTGAAGGAGGGACTGGAGGGAAAGGAGGTGGAGGAGGAACCGGAGGGAGAGGAGGTGGAGGAGCGATGGGAGAGAGAGGACGTGAAGGACAGACTGGAGGGAGAGGAGGTCCAGGAAGGAGAGATGGCAGTGGAGGGAGAGGAGGTGATGTCGGGCCTGGAGGGAAAACAGGTAAAGGAGAGATGGGAGGTCGAGGAGGTAAAGGAGGGACTGGAGGGAGAGGAGGTCCAGGAAGGACGAGAGGGAAAAGAGGTGGAGGGGTTGCCGGAGCGAGAGGAGTGTGTTTGTACAAAAAAAAAAAAATTATGCTGATGAGAACAGGCAAATGGTTTCTTTCTGTTATAATTTTTTTGTGTCAATACAATCTGCATTTTTCATAAAATGAAAATCAACATGATTACTCCTCTCTCTTTTTCCTCACTCTATCTCTCTTTCTGTGTATGTGTGTGTCTGTATTAACAGGACAGTGAAATGATTTCTCCTCACACTGGATGAAATGGTTTCTCTTCACACTCTGTGTGTGGGTGCATGCACAAAATATTTTATGATGATGAGAAGGACGGAGACAAGGGGCAGCAGGGCCTGGAGGGTGAGGAGGTGAAGGAGGGACTGGAGGGAGAAGAGGGACAGGAGTGACTGGAGACAGAGGAGGAGCAGGAGGGACTGGAGGGAGAGGAGGTGAAGGAGGGACTCGAGGGAGATGAGGAATAAGAAGGACATGAGTGAGAGGAGGTGGAGGAGAGACTGGAGGGAGAGGAGGGAATGGAAACACTGCCGTGAGAGAAGGTACAAGGGGGGACTGGAGGGAAAGGTGAAGAACATTCTTGAGGAGATGAAGTGAATGTGGGACTGGAGAGAGAGGAGGAGCAGGAAGAACTGGAAGTCAGTGAAGTATGGCCTGGAGGTTCAAATCAAATCAATTTTATTTATATAGCGCCAAATCACAACAAACAGTTGCCCCAAGGTGCTTTATATTGCAAGGCAAGGCCATACAATAATTATGGAAAAACCCCAACGGTCAAAACGACCCCCTGTGAGCAAGCACTTGGCAACAGTGGGAAGGAAAAACTCCCTTTTAACAGGAAGAAACCTCCAGCAGAACCAGGCTCAGGGAGGGGCAGTCTTCTGCTGGGACTGGTTGGGGCTGAGGGAGAGAACCAGGAAAAAGACATGCTGTGGAGGGGAACAGAGCTCAATCACTAATGATTAAATGCAGAGTGGTGCATAGCAGAGCAAAAAGAGAAAGAAACACTCAGTGCATCATGGGAATCCCCCAGCAGTCTAAGTCTATAGCAGCGTAACTAAGGGATGGTTCAGGGTCACCTGATCCAGCCCTAACTATAAGCTTTAGCAAAAAGGAAAGTTTTAAGCCTAATCTTAAACGTAGAGAGGGTGTCTGTCTCCCTGATCTGAATTGGGAGCTGGTTCCACAGGAGAGGAGCCTGAAAGCTGAAGGCTCTGCCTCCCATTCTACTCTTACAAACCCTAGGAACTACAAGTAAGCCTGCAGTCTGAGAGGGAAGCGCTCTATTGGGGTGATATGGTACTATGAGGTCCCTAATATAAGATGGGACCTGATTATTCAAAACCTTATAAGTAAGAAGAAGAATTTTAAATTCTATTCTAGAATTAACAGGAAGCCAATGAAGAGAGGCCAATATGGGTGAGATATGCTCTCTCCTTCCAGTCCCTGTCAGTACTCTAGCTGCAGCATTTTGAATTAACTGAAGGCTTTTCAGGGAACTTTTAGGACAACCTGATAATGAATTACAATAGTCCAGCCTAGAGGAAATAAATGCATGGATTCGTTTTTCAGCATCACTCTGAGACAAGACCTTTCTAATTTTAGAGATATTGCGCAAATGCAAAAAAGCAGTCCTATATATTTGTTTGATATTCGCATTGAATGACAAATCCTGATCAAAAATGACTCCAAGATTTCTCACAGTATTACTAGAGGTCAGGGTAATGCCATCCAGAGTAAGGATCTGGTTAGACACCATGTTTCTAAGATTTGTGGGGCCAAGTACAATAACTTCAGTTTTATCTGAGTTTAAAAGCAGGAAATTAGAGGTCATCCATGTCTTTATGTCTGTAAGACAATCCTGCAATTTAGCTAATTGGTGTGTGTCCTCTGGCTTCATGGATAGATAAAGCTGGGTATCATCTGCGTAACAATGAAAATTTAAGCAATGCCGTCTAATAATACTGCCTAAGGGAAACATGTATAAAGTGAATAAAATTGGTCCTAGCACAGAACCTTGTGGAACTCCATAATTAACCTTAGTCTGTGAAGAAGATTCCCCATTTACATGAAGAAATTGTAATCTATTGGATAAATATGATTCAAACCACCGCAGCGCAGTGCCTTTAATACCTATGGCATGCTCTAATCTCTGTAATAAAATTTTATTGTCAACAGTATCAAAAGCAGCACTGAGGTCTGACAGGAGGTGAAGGAGCTACTGGAGGAAGAGGGGGTGAAGTCGGGCCTTGAGGGAGAGCAGGTGGAGGAGGGAAGGGAGGGAGGAGGGAGAAGAGGTGAAGGAGTGACTGGAGGGAAATGTGAAGGACAGAGTGGAGAGAGAGGAGGTGCAGGAAGGACTAAAGGGAAAGGAGGTGGAGGAGGAACCGGAGGGAGAGCAGGTGGAGGAGCGATGGGATGGAGAGGAGGTGAAGGAAAGACTCAAGGGAAAGATGAAGGACAGACTGGAGGGAGATGAAGTGAAGGGGGGAGTGGAGGGAGAGGAGATGAAGGACAGACTGGAGGGTGAGGAGGTGAATTTGGCACTGGAGTTAGAGCAGGTGGAGGAGCGACGGGAGAGAGGGGACGTGAAGGAGGGACTGGAGGGAAAGGTGAAGGTCAGACTTGAGGGAGATGAAGTGCAGGAAGGACTGGAAGGAAAGGAGGTGAAGTCAGGCCTGGAGTGAGAGCAGGTGGAGGAGAGACTGGAGGGAGATGAGGTACAAGAGGGACTGGAGGGAAAGGTGAAGAACATACTGGAGGGAGATGCAGTGAACGTGGGACTGGAGAGAGAGGAGGAGCAGGAAGAACTGGAAGTAAAGTCGGTGAAGTATGGCCTGGAGGGAGACAGGAGGGAGAGGAGGTGAAGGAGCTACTGGAGGGAGAGGAGGTGAAGGAGGGACAGGAGGGAGAGGGGGTGAAGGAGCTACTGGAGGGAGAGGAGGTGAAGGAGGGACAGGAGGGAGAGGGGGTGAAGTTGGGCCTTGAGGGAGAGCAGGTGGAGGAGTGAAGGGAGGAAGGAGGGAGAAGAGCTGTAGGAGGGACTGGAGGGAAATGTGAAGGACAGAGTGGAGAGAGAGGAGGTGCAGGAAGGACTAAAGGGAAAGGAGGTGGAGGAGGAACCGGAGGGAGAGCAGGTAAAGTCGGGCCTGGAGGGAGAGCAGGTGGAGGAGTGATGGGAGGGAGAGGAGGTGAAGGACAGACTGGAGGGAGAGGAAGTGAAGGAGGGACTGGAGGGAGAGGAGGTGGAGGAGGGATGGGAGGGAGAGGTGAAGGAGGGACTGGATGGAGAAGAGGTGAAGTTGGGCCTGGAGGGACAGCAGTTGGAGGAGGGAGAGGAGGTGAAGGAGGGATTGGACGAAGAACAGCTGAAGGAGGTCCTGGAGGGAGAGCAGGTGGAGGATGGACTGGAGGAAGAGCAGGTGAAGGATACAGACATGAAGTGAGAGGAGGTTTAGGAGAAACTGGAGGGAGAATAGGTGAATGATGGACTGGACAGAGAGAAGGTCGAGGAGGGACTTGAGGCAGAGGAGATGAAGGAGACTGAAGGGAGAGGAGGTACAGAAGTGTCTGGAGGGACAGGAGGTGAATAAGGGACTGAAGTGTGAGGAGGTGATGTAGAGACTGGAGGGAGATGAAGTGTTGGAGGGAGAGAAGGTGAAGTTGGGAGACAATGGGCCGGAGGCACTGGTGGTAGAGCAGGTGAAGGAGGGACTGCAGGGAGAGGAGGTGATGCTGACTCGGGAGATTAGGGACTGGAGGGAGAGGAGGTGAAGATAGGACTGGATTGACAGGAGTGACTGACAGACAGGAGGGAGAGGAGGTGAAGGAGGGAGACAAGGGACAGGAGGAACTGGAGGGAGAAGAGGTGAAGGAGGAACTGGTAGGAGATGAGGTGAAGTAGGGATAAGAGGTGAAGGATGAAGAGGAGGTGAAAGAGGGACTGGAGAGAGGAGGTGAAGGAGGGACTGGAGGGAGTTGAGGTACAAGAGGGACTGGAAGAAGAGGAGGTGAAGGAGGGTTTGGAGGGAGAAGAGGTACAAAGTGTTACAAAGTATTGAGTTGAACTTTTGTTCATGACCAAATACTTATTTTCCACCACAATTTACAAATAAATTCTTTAAAAATCCTACAATGTGATTTCCTGGATTTTTTTTCCCCTCATTTTGTCTCTCATAGTTGAAGTGTACCTATGATGAAAATTACAGACCTCACTCATCTGAGGAAGTTGGAGAACTTGTACAACCAGGGACTGACTAAATTCTTGGCCCCACTGTACAGGAACAGGAGGTGAAGGAGGGGCTGGAGGGACAGCAGCAACTGGGGGGGAGGTGAAGGAAGGACTGCACGGAGAGGAGGTGAAGGAGGGAGACAACGGGCAGGAGTTACTGGAGGGATAGGAGGTGAAGGCGGGACTGGAAGGAGATGAGGAGCAGGAGGGACAGGAGGTGAAGGAGGGACTGGAGGGAGAGGAGGTAAAGGAGGGAGACAAGGGGGAGGAGGCACTGGAGGGAGAGGAGGTGAAGGAGCGACTGGAGGGAGATGAGGGACTGGAGGTGTGATGGGAGGGAGAAGAGGTAGAGGGGGGCCTTGTTGGAAAAATTGTACATCCATGTTATCATTTATAATGCCTTCCTTAAGCCCCTTTCACACCGGGGCTGCTCCCAGTTGCTTCCTGTGGTGTCATGACGACGCAGGATTAAGTCCGCGCATCATCATATTTCTATTTAGTCTAATGACTGATGATGTGGAATAACTCTAAGCAAGATGGAGGCTGCTGGCAACAGATCACAGGCTGCATCTGCCATCTAGCGGATTAAATAGAAATCAACGGTTTTACTCTAGTTGTTTGTTACCTGCGCTTTGGTTTGTGTTATACGAGGTCTGTTAGAAAAGTATCGGACCTTTTTATTTTTTTCAAAAACCATATGGATTTGAATCACGTGTGATTGCATCAGCCAAGCTTGAACCTTCATGTGCATGCGTGAGTTTTTTCACGCCTGTCGGTTGCGTCATTTGCCTGTGGGCGGGCTTTGTGTGAGCACTGGTCCACCCTCTCGTCGTTTTTTCATTGTCAGAAGAATGTCTGAAGGACTGCCGTTTTGTTGCATTAAAATTTTTTCTTAAACTCTGCCAGACAACCAGCTGGAAACCATTTCGAAGATTCGGTTGGCTTTCGGTGAAAATTTTTTGGGCTTCAGAGAGATTATGGATTGTTACTGCCGCTTTAAGGACGGCCCACAGCGCCGGAGGGCGCGCCGCGCTCTGAGCCGCGATCGAGAGGCTGAAAGGAGCTGATCACTTCCAAATTTAAGGCTCTGTTGATGCTGGACGTCGTGTAACTAGCAGAGAAGTTTCATAAAAGGACGGGATCAGCACTTTTATCGGCACATTCCACTGTTAAAGGAGATTTTGTAATGAAAGACGTGGATGGATTCGCGGGTCAGGAATCCAACCCCTGTGCATAAACTGTGGAATCGAATAAAAACAGCAGCAGTCTGGTGTGGGAGGACGGCACGCGCTCAGCCACGCAAATGGACCGGAGCCACGCTGTTCTGGACTCAAGGACCCCGCCGACACCCCCCAGGTGGCTGCACTGACCGAGTCTGTGAAAGAGGAGAATGAGGTAAGTCCAAACCTTCAACACAGAAGGAAGTTCACACAATGCATGCAATCAGCAAACACTTCCAGGCTTAATTTAGAGGTAGCTCCTCACAGCAAGTGCCAAACTAACAATTTCCATGCACGGCAGTGAGGAGCGACCAAACAATTAGCGTAATAACCTCAAATAGAACAGCATGCGGGGACGCCTGATTACAGCTGTTAATTTTTAGGAATCATAAACATTAAAGTACCTCAGGAAGTGCGCAGCAAAGCTTGAGAACCCCACTTCTCCTCTCTCACAGAGACGTGCGTCAAACCTGGAGCGGTCCTCAGCGTCTGTTGTAACAAGGTTGATCTCACAAAGTCAGCCTCACACGAATGGCACAAAGTTGATCCTCTGGCAAACAAGCCCTGTGTCTTCAGGGCTTAAATCCAGCGGTCCTCATCAGGGAATGTACTCCAGCTGTGAGTCCTGTTGAACTGCACGTGTAGACAGGCAGCAGGTGCAGGCAATGAGTGAGGTTCTCTGGTCCACTGCACACTTCACCTCTTCTCAACTCAGAGCCAAATGCAAACCACCTGGGGAGACAGAAAGAAAAGCAGGGCCAGCCAAACACCTCCAATCCATGACAGCCAGCCCTCCGTGCAACTGTGCATGTGCACCCATGCACAGTTCACTGTCGTGAAGTTAGACAGTCGACAGTAGTTCATTATTCAGACAGTAATTCGTGATGAAGCAGTTCTGGTTGTATTATGGGCAAAAAAAAAAAGTTTTTAAAATGGAACTAAATGTGCCCTCTTGAATTCTACTTTTAAAAAATCCTAAATAAAACAATGATTTGGTTTTGATGTTTAAAACAGTAATTTGGTTGTACAGCTTAAACCAAAAATGAAATCTGTCAACTCCTTACACCTCACTCACGTCACAACTTTAGTGAAAAAAAGTGCTACAAAAACAATTATGAAAAGAGCTTACAGTTACACATAAAAAAAAAGAAAAAGAAAAGAATGACAAAAACAATTAAAAAATTCAGATTTTCTGCGCTGAATAACTGTCCACACTGAAGCAGTAATAGCTTTTACATGGGCAAGTGCATTTTGGCACCAGCTGCCCAGATATGTCAAGTGCCCTTGTCCATGCCCACCAGCCTCCATTTCACTCCCTCCCACACCTCAGTTTCACTGTATTTAATGATCAAATCAAAATCAAATCAAATCAATTTTATTTATATAGCGCCAAATCACAACAAACAGTTGGCCCAAGGCGCTTTATATTGTAAGGCAAAAGCCTTATAATAAGGCTTTTGCAAGCCTTATAATAAGGCTTTTCCGGACTATTTGCAGGCCATGATATTGATCCCATGAGTCTTTTTGCAAGGAATGTTTTCACAGTTTTTGCTCTATGGCAAGATGTATTATCATCTTGAAAAATGATTTCATCATCCCCAAACATCCTTTCAATTGATGGGATAAGAAAAGTGTCCAAAATATCAACGTAAACTTGTGCATTTATTGATGATGCAATGACAGCCATCTCCCCAGTGCCTTTACCTGACATGCAGCCCCATATCATCAATGAATGTAAAAATTTACATGTTCTCTTCAGGCAGTCATCTTTATAAATCTCATTGGAACGGCACCAAACAAAAGTTCCAGCATCATCACCTTGCCCAATGCAAATTCGAGGTTCATCACTGAATATTATTTTCATCCAGTCATCCACAGTCCACGATTGCTTTTCCTTAGCCCATTGTAACCTTGTTTTTTTTTTTTCTGTTTAGGTGTTAATGATGGCTTTCGTTTAGCTTTTCTGTATGTAAATCCCATTTCCTTTAGACAGTTTCTTACAGTTCGCTCACAGACGTTGACTCCAGTTTCCTCCCCTTCGTTGCTCATTTGTTTTGTTGTGTATTTTTGATTTTTGAGACATATTGCTTTAAGTTTTCTGTCTTGAGGCTTTGACGTCTTCCTTGGTCTACCAGTATGTTTGCCTTTAACAACCTTCCCATGTTGTTTGTATTTGGTCCAGAGTTTAGACACAGCTGACTGTGAACAACCAACATATTTTGCAACATTGCATGATGATTTACCCTCTTTTAAGAGTTTGATAATCCTCTCCTTTGTTTCCATTGACATCTCTCGTGTTGGAGCCATGATTCATGTCAGTCCACTTGGTGCAACAGTTCTCCAAGGTGTGATCACTCCTTTTTAGATGCAGACTAACGAGCAGATCCCTGAACCAGGCTGTCACCTCCTGTGAGTGATGGAAAACCAAGTTATCCCAAGTGATCACGAAGGTCCTGATGTTGTCACCCTCATCATCCTCTTGTGGAACCAGGCGCTGGTGGAGGTCATTCAGGAATGCGAGGAGGCGCTCTGTGTTGTAAGGCCCCACCTGAGACCTAGGTAGGAGTAAACCTGTATGTGCAATGGCTGCGCACATAGTGATGTTGGCCCCCCTCTGCCCTGGTACATCAACTGTAGCCCTTTGTCCAATGACATTTCTTCCATGGTGACGCCTTTTTGCCAAATTGAAGCCAGCTTCGTCAATGTAGATGAAATCATGAGGAACCTGGTTGGCCTCCAATTTCATTACTCTCTGAAACAAAGTTCATGCAAATCAAATCATCACTGTATAACATACTGTATTGTAATCTACTGTGGTACTGTATTGTTCACAAAGTGCTCAGCAAATAGAACTGGACATAGAATTGAATATACTGTGTACCTGCACATACTGCCTTCGCAGCTCCTTCACTCTATCACTGTTCCTGTCAAATGGTACAGTGTAGAGCTGCTTCATGTGCACTCTGTGTTTTGCCAGTGTGCGTGTAATGGTGGTCAGGCTGATGCTGTTGATATTTTGAAAGAGTTCCTGGTCATCAACAATTCTGGCCTGAATTTCACGCAGCTTTATTTCATTGTTGGCAACAACCCTTGCCACAATGACCAGCTCTTGCTCATTGTTTAGGAGCTTTCCTCTTCCCCCAGAGTGAGGAAGGCGTTGCACCCTTTAGGGGGATAATATAAAACACCAAATTACTATATGACATTATTTACCAGTGAGAATAGAAACAATCCATGTAAAATTAAATACTTACCTGTTGGTTTGTTGAAATATGCGAGCAATGCTGGCGACTGTTGATCATGGCAAATTGGGCTGCACCCTTTTACCTGCCTCTCTCAGTGACAGACCATGGTTTATCATGTGATCAATTACAATGGCACGGATTTCATCAGTCACCACTGTTCTTGCAGGTCTTTGAATGCCTCCGTACCCCTCTACCATGCCCTCTCCTCCGGCCTGCTCTTCTTCCTGTAATGGGCCTGCACCTCTTCTTGCAACAGCCCCTCTCATTGCTTCTGCCCCTCTTCCTGCACCTACCCCTCTTCCTGGGCCCCTCACTCTCAGCCTTCCTTGTCCAGACATTCTCTTTCTACTTCCAAAAACATCAATCCACAAAGGCCTCCTTTTCTAAGTGTCTAAATTTAAGCCATACTATGATCAGCTGTGGTTGGTCCCATTTACCCAATAGAAGTGAGCTGTCAATTATTCAATTATTTGTCAATCAGCTGAGATATATTGTTTTTGAACTGGTACCATTGCTGAAGGAGGTGCTTTTATGCTGTATCTATGGTTTGGCACATTGTTTTTGCTATTGTGGGATGTTGTGTGTTAACAATTGTAAGAAATACAAAAATAATCTATAATTTTGTTAAGGGGCATATCTTGTCTGTTATGAAAATGTAAGCATTGTGGAAATGTGTTTACTGACTGCAAATTGTGTGAAAATGTCATAAAATGTGTGAATGGTATGGCCATAAAAGTCTGATGTTTTGCTAATTGTGTGAAGATTTTGAAAATGTGTCAAATGGCTGGATGCATGCTTGTTAGCAACTGAAAAAAAACCTGTAAATCCACTTGAACAGATTTTCACCAGAATCTTCAAACTTGAAAAAGCCAAAAGTTTTTGTTTCCTGCTGATCAGCACAGTTAGAGGTGATCAGTAATCAATGATCCATTTGGAGCGATGAGTGTGTTAGAAGAGAAGAACTAAAGTGTGTGGATGAGATCAATGTCATGTTGATGTTTCCATGATTAAAGCCCATGTGTTGCTCCGCCCCCTCCTCCTTTCAGGGTGGATCCTGGTGGAGTCCGATGGCTGAGACCAGGGGCCTGTACTACGAAGCAGGGTTACTGGCTTATCAGGGTAACTTCGGGAGTAAGTTGATGACGTGTGGAGTAACTTCCCGGTTAACCTGTACTACGAAAGGTGGATAGGTTTTGATCGAGGTATGCTGCCATGGCAATTTATGCTGTGTGCCAAACCTGCTCCGAGCAGGTTATGTTCTAGGTTAGCTTGAGGTTTTGGCTTAACCACTCCCTTTATAAGTACTGTCCATCCACCGTCAATCACTCCGAAGACAATGCCGGCCTACCTGGATGATCTGTTTGATATTGGGGCACAAACTGTGAGGGGCTCTCTTCGCAGGGCGAGGGTTTATAAAGACCGCCAGAATCTGCTGACATACCCGGACGATATTCTCTATGAAAGATACATATTCTCAGCCGAGGGAATTCGTTATCTTTGTCAGCTGATCGGGCCAGACATCTGTAACATCACCCATCGTACACTGTAAAAAAAGACTGTTGTTTTTACAGGAAAACACTGGCAGCTGTGGTTACCAGGGAATTCTTGTAAAAAATACATCAGTTAAATGTACAAAAAAAGAGAGCTCTTGTTTGTAGATTTAACAGTTCTTTTAATGTGAGTCAGCCGTGGTTCATTCACTGTAAATCCATATACATATTATGTCTGTAATGTTATCTACTGTGCTGCTGTATGTTTTACAGGAATTCCCTGGTAACCACAGCTGCCAGCATTTTCCTGTACAAAAAAGTCATTTTTTACAGTGTAGCAATGCCCCGACGATCGAGCAGATAATGTGCCTTGTGCCTATTTTGCCAGTGGACAATTTATGTATTCCATCGGTGATGCTGAACATCTGAGCAAGAATACTGTATGTCGTATGATTCGCAAAGTAGTCCTTGCTCTATCTAAACTGTTGGTTGCATTTGTCGTTTTCCCTGGCCATTTATCCGCAGTGCAAATCAAAGAAGGGTTTCATGCAATTGCGGGTAATTACTAATATCAAAATAGGTCTAATGCATGTCCATTAATTAGGCGAAGTGGGGCTTATCAAGCTATGAATATAAACCTACCGTTTTGAAGGATGCTTTTATATTTCATCTTCACCTGCTGCCAGGTGCGTTTTGCACTGCTATTACATCTGAAATATTGACAGGATTAGGAATAGCAATCATACAGTCAAGGTAGCCTATTTAGGAAACATTAAATTAACCTAACATTTATTAGTAGGCCTATGCCCACTTCTGAATCGTGTTGCATCTGGGCGTAATTAATGAAAGGTCATTTTTTTACACATATTAGTAATTCCACAGGTTAATCACCTGTAACAGATTTGGGGAACAATTGAATTGTACGTATGCATTTACCCGATCAGCAATACGTTGCCAACAAGCCTGTCTTGCTTTATTGGCAGACGATGTGTTCGATTTCCCCCTTAACATTAATTTAAATTCCTCAGAGCACCGCATAATAATCGTGCATTCTTCTTCGGTAAAGTAAGGTGACCGCGCCATCATTGAAAAATGGTGACGTGTGCTGCTGCAAAACGCCCCTTTTATGTGAACGCACACAAACTCCAATTAGGTTAACACAGGTTCAACAAATCATCATCTTATTCAGCGTTGTAGTACCGATTAACACCACTTGAGGAAACCAGGTTTTGTCAACCCCGGTTTAAGAGGTTGACCCTGGGTTACATCTGAGTAAGTTAACCCCACTTCGTAGTACAGGCCCCAGGACTGAGGAAGTGTAAGTCTGTTTGTACTTTGATCCATCTGTTTCCATAGAAACCACCCTCTGTGACATCACTCATTCAAGCCCTACTGACAATGAAGAAGAGTTCAACATGAAGGCGCGTCTGATCCACGTGTGTCACGTGCACGACGTCTCCAAATGGACACGTTGAAAATAAATTCAGTGTTTTCACACTTTGATTTATTTGTGGCAGAAACAAAATCAACACTGACGCCACATGTTGCTTTTTTTTTTTTTTAACGAGTTCATATTCAACCACAAAGCTGTGCACAGCACACTGAGAGGCCCCGCCCACTTCCTGTCTGTCTGACCTGACTGTGACTAGCCCCTCCTCTTCTCTCCGTGCACAATCTGAATCAAAATTGTGCTGATGAATAAATTGTTCAGTTCATAACTGATCAGGGAACTGTTGGATCAATAACTCCAGCTTAGTCATGTTGATCAGTGAACTGATCAATTGATAACTCTTTCTGCATTGAGTTGTTCGGTGAACTGATTGCTTGATTACTCCGGTTGTGTCGTGCTGATAGATGAACTGATTGATCAATAACTCTGGCTGCGTCATAGTGATCGGTGAACAGCTGGATTGATAACTCCGGCTGTGTTATGTTGATCAATGAACTGACTGATTGATAACTCCAGTTGTGTTGTGTTGATTAATGAAGTGATCAATTGATAACTCTGGCTGGGTCATGCTGATCCGTGAATTGATCGATTGAAAACTGAACTGCTGGATCGATAACTGTGCTATCAGTAAAGTGATCAGTTTGATAACTCCGGCAATGTCATATTGATCGGTGAACTAATTGATTGATAACTCTGGTTGTATTGTATTCATCAATGAACTGATCGATCAATAACTCGATCCACGTCGTGTTGATCGGTGAAACAATTGATCGATAACTTCAGCAGTGTCATGTTGATCAATCAACTGATGAATTGATAACTCTGGTTGTGTCGTGTTGATTGATGAACTGATTGATTGATTCCTGTGTTGTGTTTTGTTCCATCAGATTTCTGTGAACTCTCTCTGGATCCAAACTCAGCGAACAGAAAACTCAAACTGTCCAAAAACAACACAAAGGTGGAACATGCGGACGAGGATCAATCATATCCTGATCATCCAGACAGATTTGACCTTTGGCCTCAGGTCCTGAGTACAACTGGTCTGACTGGTCGCTGTTACTGGGAGGTCGAGTGGAGACGAGACGTTTTTATATCAGTGACTTACAGAAGAATTAGAAGGAAAGGACACAGTTCGAACTGTGGGTTTGGATCTAATGATCAGTCCTGGAGTCTGATCTGCTCTGATGGTCATCGTTACTCTGTCTGGAACAATAACAGACACACAGACCTTCCTCTCTGTCCACATCCACACCTTCTGCTGCACGTTCACTGAACCTCTGTGTGCTGGGTTCAGGTTCTGGTCTGGTTCTGGTTCTTCAGTGTCTCTGTGTGGACTGGAGGACAGAGAGTCTCCTCCTTTGGACACAAACACTCAATCACACACGTTTGGACAGTAAATGTCCAGCTGGTTTGATTTTGACGTCTCAGTTGTTGTAAATTCAGCCTGTAAACTAACATGATTTTCACATGACTGACAGTTTGTTTGTTTATTTAAAGAAACAAACAATAAACAGAGTCCACTTATTGTTGTCTCTGGGTCACTCTGTTCATGATTGAAAGCTTGAAATCTGTCTCTCCTGATTGTCTTTATCTGATCAAAGCAGTTTGATGTGTTGATTGTCTGTCTGTCTGTCTGTCTGTCTGTCTGTCTGCTCACAAATCATTTGGACGTCTTCATTGTGGCTCCGCCCACCTGCAGCCATCAGACAGGTGGATCTATGTCCAAGTAAAACAGCTTGTTCTTGTTTTTTTGTTTTTTTTCCTCTGAAATCTGTCATAAATTATTTGATCATTAATTAATCCCCAGGTGGCTCCTTGTTGGGTTTGCACCCTGTTTTTAAAGAAATGAGAGGCACAAGCACTGAAAAGAAACCAGTCAGAGAGAGACAAATATACGTACATATTTTTTGCTCTGCGCAGAGGAGGAGAACAATGAAGCAGCTTGTAAGTGCTCAGCTACAAAGCTCTCCTAAAATCCCCTCCTCTGGCCCAACCTTTTATTTAGTTCATCAACATGAGAAAAAACAAACAAGGACAGTCGGGAGAGGTTACACATGAGTCATGTCTGCAAGAGGGTGGTAGCAAAGCAAGGTAACGGCTTCTTTAGTAGTTCAGTCATGATTGCTAGGATACAGTGTTGTTAACCAACCTCACCTAATAATGCAAGGATCTCCCTGCTTCACTGGCGTTGAGACAATCTATTGCTAATTAAATAGACTCCCTTTGTAGCCAGACTTCCCCTTACACTGTGGAGGCAGCCAACACACGCTGTATCTTACAGTGACTTAGATGTATCCACGTTGATCTCTCCGCTATCTTTACTGCAGTTGGTGTTGTTAACAGCACTTGGTATGGACCTTCCCAACGAGGACTGGACCAGTTCTTCCTCTTAATCACTCTGACGAACACCCAGTCTCCTGGCTGGACTACTGGAAGGCCGTCCTGTGGGAGATCAAAATTATTCGGCAGTAAATGTGTTTAAGTTATCTCTTTCTGTGTTAATGTCTTTTTCATAAAATCTGCTAATGTTTGTTCCTCATCTGCTGTTTTAGTATCCATGTCAAAAATTGGTAGACGATATGGTCGTCCATAAAGTATCTCAAATGGTGTTAAACCTGATGGTGTTGGTGTTATTCTCATATACAATTTTACTAGGTCCAAACATTCAATCCAGGTTCGTTTTGTCTCTTCCATACATTTCCTTAGTCTTATTTTTATTGTACCATTTGTCCTTTCCACTAATCCTGCACTTTGTGGGTCATAAGCACAATGATGTTTTAACTTAATTTTCATGTGTTCTGCTACTCTTTGTACAACTTCATTTACAAAATGTGTTCCATTATCACTGTACAATGTCTCTGGTATTCCATAATATGGAATAATTGTCTTACACAGTGCTTTTGCTACTGTTAAAGCATCTGCTTTTTGTGATGGAACGATTTCTACCCATTTTGAAAAGGCATCAATTAATACTAGACAGTATTGATAAGGTCCACATCGATTTAGTTCAATAAAGTCCATATGAACAATTTGAAAAGGATACTGTGGTTTTGGGAATTGCCCTCTCCCTGTGGGTTGTGTTTCAATCAGGTAACACAGGCTTTACAAAATTTTTTTGAGTATAAATTAAATCCATAGGTAGTAAAGTATTGGTCTACCATATATACCATCCCCTCTGTCGACACATGCGTTAACCCATGCGTTGCAATTGCGGCTGCTTTGAATAAGCTTTTGGGTAGGATGGGTTTGCTATGTACACAATAAAGTCCTTTGGGGTGTTGGGGTTGCCCCATTTTTCAACCACAAATGTCGTTCCTGCACTGGTGCCTGTTTTTGCATATCCAATAAAAGGTCAGAATCTATTAATGGTTCATTGTCTGTCTGAGCTGTGTAAATAGAAGAAGTGCCATATCGACCAGCTGCTGCTTCTTTCGCTATTTTGTCTGCCAGGCAGTTTCCTCTGGAGACAAAATCTGTACCTCTGGTGTGGGCTGCGCATTTACATAATGCCAGGTGTGATGGTAATGTCACTGCTTCTAGCAAATTTGTGAGTAAGCCTGCATGTGTCACTGGTTTCCCTGTAGAGGTTATCATACCTCTTTGTTGCCATTGTTTTGCAAAGAACCAAATTGTTGAAAATGCATATTGACTATCTGTATAGACTGTCAGTTTCTGTCCTTTAGCCAAGATACAAGCTCTGGTTAATGCAATGAGTTCTGCAGCTTGGGCTGATTTAAAATGATCAATCTGTTTTGCTTCAATAACAGTATTTGGTAATTGAACAACAGCATAGCCTGTTAATGTCTGTCCTAACTGATCTTTGAAACATGAGCCATCCACAAAGTAATGTAGTCCATCTGTAAATGGTTCGTCTGTTAAGTCTGGTCGAGGTAATTGTTGTTTCTGTGTGTCTGCCAAACAATCATGCGGTTCACCGTCTGTCTCAGTAGGTAGGAGCGTGGCGGGATTCAAGGTGTTGCATCTTTCAATGGTAATATGTGGCTGAGACAATAGCATTGCTGTATATGCTATCTGTCTAGCAGGCGATAAGAATGTCATCTTTGTTTGCAGGAGTAACACACTGACTGTGTGTGGTACTTTAACAGTCAATGGGTGGAACAAAACAACATCTGCTGTACTTTCCACTGCCATTGCCACTCCGCATACTGCTTGGACACAGGGAGGTAGGCCCTGTGCCACTGGATCCAAACGTTTGGAATAATAGCCGACTGATTTATTTTTATTACCATGTTGTTGTAGCAAGACTGCACACATGAATCCCTGTTTTGTGTCCACCATGAGAATGAATGGCTTAGCATAATTGGGCAGAGATAATACTGTGGAACTCACAAGTTCTTGTTTAAGAACTGTAAACTGTTCTTCAGCTTCTTTATTCCACTGTATTTTGTCATAGCCATTGGTATAGAGTGTATTAAATCCTGCACCTTCTCTGCATAACATGGAATCCAGGCTCTGCAATAATTACAGATACCTAAGAAAGTCATCATTTCCTTTTTTGTTGACGGTTTAGGCGCTTTGAGAATAGTGTGCTTTCGATCGTCTTGTATTCGTTTCCCCTCAGCTGATAGGACGTGACCTAAATAAGTCACTTGTGGTTGCACAAACTGCAACTTTTGCTTTTTAATTTTACTTCCTGTTTCTGCCAAATGTTGCAAAAGCATCAGAGGGGCACTAGTTTCTACTGCAGCATTTACTGCATGTAGGTCTTGTACCATTCGCCAATTCTGATTGTCTGCTTTTTTCACAGGATATATTGGAGTGTTACAGGATGCATCTAAACATTCCCTGATGACTCCTGCTTCCAATAATTCTGCAATAACCGGTTCAATTCCTTTTTCTGCTTCAGGTTTTAACGGATATTGTTTGATCCGTGGTCTCCAATCAGATCGTGGCTTAATTTTGACTGGCAGAATATTTTTCAACAGTCCTACATCTGTGGGTGCATTCACCCAGAGATGAGGAGGCAGTTTGGCCAATAAAGTCTCATCTTCCTGTGTCAACAACACAGATGTTAAATTTCAATCGTCCAGATCTACTTCATGTATCACCGGTGTCGTCCAAGCACTTACAAACATGTATTTCCGATACAAGCCTGTGGATGGACTGAAATCCCACACCGACATTGCATCTGCTTCGTGCCAATCAGTTGCTTCCTCAGCTATTTTAGCAATTCCTCCAAGGTCCTTCCAGGACTGAGTGTCTGCCCTTGTCAGTGAAATATGCGGCACAGCCTCAGGTTTTCCTCTGTACCATTTGTCTGCACTTTGGGTCAGCACTACACTACACACAGAGGTGGTTTTTCTGTCTGTGTATAGGTGTGCTACTGTCTGTAATTCTGATGGAATTTTCAGAAATCCTGCTCCATACCTTTAATCCTTTTGTGGAGTGAATAGCATAGTTATGTGTAGATCTTTTGGTGACATCATTACTACGTGTTCTCTGTTTTCACAGGTCGTCAGACCTTCCTCCAATAATTGTTCAGTTTGTCTCAACTCCGACAGATCCAAAGAGTACTGCCAGGCCTGGGCCAAATTTGTATATACAGTAGCGGGCTGCCTCACAGCTCTCATACCACCTACTGTTGGTGTGACTCCTATAGATAAGGCAGTCATCAAATCTCGTCCCAGTAAATTTACTGGACAATGGGGCGAATAAACCACAGAGACACAAGCAGTTTGGTTCATTTCAGGATCTTCAAAATTAACAAACTTCAATATTTTCTCTGAATTCACCTGTCCATTTGCAGATTTTACCCAAACAACTTCTTTTGCAAATTTAGTTCCGGGAGGTCTGTCTGTTATCACTGTCCTACATGCTCCTGTGTCACAGAGAAAAACCATGTCCTGTCCATTTACCTTTAGAGTCACCACAGGTCTTTCTTCCTCTTTATGGCCTCTACTCTCATCTGTGCTTCACTGAGCCATACTTTTGCACACTCTATTTCTCCTTCTTTTCTTGCTTTCTTGTTACCTTTTTATTTGCTGCTGCTGCTGTAAGTTTTAACACCAAACCTTCACAATCTGGCATAACCAATTTACCTGAAAAGCCATATTTCTTTTTCCATTTAGTTATGTACTTCAGATTTTCCAGATTGCGTTTGTGCATGTATTTTTCATCGCCCTGAAATAGGGGCTTATTTTCTGTGCATGTGTTTCCCATGTTGTTCACCTATTCCCCTTCACTCTGCAAAGTTCAGGTCAAGCTTCTACCCCGTGGGGCGGACCTTCCTTGGAATCCCCCTCTTTGCAGACTCGTCGGGAATATGTGAGTGTGGTGCGTATGGACTTAAATGACCTACTTTGCAGACAACGGCTCCACTTTTATCCCCTGATAAAATGGGATATCAAGCTGTCCGTGCTTCAGTCACTCACAGTCTCATTCTTTTATTATTACTAAGGAATACTCAGTCAAACAATACCACACATACAGTCCAACACTGTCACACACACACACACTCCCACAACCGCTCCAACTCTCACACATATACAAAATAAATTACAGATTTCATCAATGATTGCAGTTACAGACAAGCCCTCATCTTAAAAAATAAAATAAAAATAATAATAATAAATCATTTTATATCAAGACATAAATAACACAACAAAATCCTTACAACAAAACAACAAAAACAGAATTTTCTCTCATTCATACCACAAACACACTTAGTTTCACTTTTGAAATAATCAATTAATTCGCGTCTCTCTAACTGCTTCTCCTGAAATTTATTCTTACTCCTCCTGTATTTCTCAGCCGGATGGGGACTCGAACCCCTCCGCCACCTGTGCCGGCAGGACCGGAGACTCTAACTCCCTCCCCCGCACTTTATTCCGGATGGGGACTCGAACCCCTCCTCAACATATTTTCCTCACAGGCAGGCAGTAATTACTTATGTTAATTTGTTGCGCCCCTCATTTGGTTCGGAGGCGTCGTCAATCTACTGCGGCGAGCGGAGGTGGACGTCTATAGTCACCGGCCCGATGGAGAATTCACTCCGCAGGACTTTCCTTCGATCCCTCTAGTGGAATCTGTTGGGTATTTTCTCCTCCAAACATTTTTAAACCTTTAACAAGACAAACAGAGTCAAGAAACACCAGTGAGACAGAAAGTCAAATTTTACGCGCGGAGTGCGGCCAGGCTGTACACCAAGGCTACACTAAAGTCTGGCCTGCTTTTCCGCTCTTTTTATTAAGAGACGCCCTCATCACATAAACAAAAAACTTGTCCTAAGGGTGGGGGTGATGACGCAAGACAAGTTTCTTCCCGTAACATAAACGCATACGTCAATAAGTGCAGCTGTAAGGAAGGACACTTTCTTTTACACAGGTCAGCACATCTCGTTCGTCTGTTGCAGTTATCAGCTGTTCTGCATCTGCCTGAAGTGTCCTGTCCTTCACACTCCTTCACACTAAGCACCACATCACAACAGTCAAAACGTTCTCTTACTCCCAGTCGTTAGAGGCTGCGAAAACAAAGTTATATTATAATAATAAGTACATCCAGCCCTTCATTCCCAGCTCAGATTGACCCCAGAGTGCTAAAACAAAATTGAATTCTCAGGCTTGGTTAAGACAGGTGCAAAACAGCACAACACCGTTCTCATGAGAAAGAAGACAAAGCTAAAACAAGGTTGAATAACACATACATTCTCAGGGTGAAGTGCAAACAGCACAACACCGTTTTCATAAGAAAGAAGACGAAGGTACAAATGTTTAACAGTGATAACATATATATATATATATAAAATCCTTAACAGAATCGGCTGTGCACAGTCTGCGGCGTGTCTCCCTCCGTTCGCTCGAGAAGATCTGTTGACGCCCCACGTTGGGCGCCAAGAAAAAACTGTTGGGTTTGCACCCTGTTTTTAAAGAAATGAGAGGCACAAACACTGAAAAGAAACCAGTCAGAGAGAGACAAATATATATATATATTTTATTTTATTTTATTTTATTTTTTGCTCTGCGCAGAGGAGGAGAACCAGAAACAGCTTGTAAGTGCTCAGCTTCAAAGCTCTCCTAAAATCCCCTCCTCTGGCCCAGCCTTTTATTTAGTTCATCAACATGAGAAAAAACAAACAAGGACAGTCGGGAGAGGTTACACATGAGTCATGTCTGCAAGAGGGTGGTAGCAAAGCAAGGTAACGGCTGAAACCTTCCATTCCTGCAACATGAGCCTTGTGGCTCATCAAAGCAGGATAAGGCACTTATGCAAAATGAAAAATAGTTTGCTCAATCATGAAGAATGCAGACAAGTCTTTCTTTCTAAAACCTCCTCTTCTCACAAAGAGGAAAAATAATAAGCATAAACTATAAGAAAATAAATAATAATAATATAAGCATAAACTAAAGAAAATAAATGATAATATGAGCATGAACTATATAAAATCCTTGACAATGAAACCTGAGAATTTAAACCTCCTTGAATTTAATTCAAAGCTGAAATTATTCAGTACTATACAAAAATGGATTTAATTAAAGTGGACCATGTGGAATTAATTAATTCACTCTGTGCCTGTCTGGATTGTGTGGAAGGTTTACGTCGCACGGTGGAGAAGTTTTTTTTGGAATCCTGTTAGTTAATAATTTATATATATATATATATATATATGTATGTGTGTGTGTGTGTGTGTATTTTGAAGTGGATTGACGAGTCATGCTGCGCTGAACACAGCTGGAACAGATCGGATCTGCGTAACTTTCAACACTAATATTTGGGAATGTGTGTGTGACAGAGTAAGTTTAATACTTTACTTACATAATTTAATATAAATGTATTTTACTGGCTGGATGTCAGGTCAGAACGGTATTTTAACATGTATTTTGCGAGCTTTTTTCCGAGTGTGTTCACTCGCGTATCCACATTGAAAAAGCATTAACATCTGGGCACTTCATCAATATTTTGCCCGGTTAGGAGGCATCATATCACTGTCATGTTTAATTGGCAGCATGAGGAGTGAGGACTCTAGTCCTCATATTAACCTCTATTCTGAGCACCAAAGTCTCTCTCTCTCTTTCTCTCTCTCTCTCTGTCGCATGTGTCAGTAGCCAGTCACCCATTTCTATTGTCAGTTTGAATTCTACATGCCAAAATAAAAAAAAAAAAGTATATCAATGTAAACCGTACTGCTATGAGTATTAGTTTCATTAAAATCTTAATGATACCATCCTGAGTACAAACATGAGAAACATGGTTGATTAATCTGTATTTTCAAGCTAAAAGCACAAAGCAAAAGCTTTTAATTTTGTCGTGTTGATGGAGGAGCGCTCACTATTTTTGGCACGGTGGGCCGTCCTGCCAAGCCTGTGGAAGGGAATTGTTTCCTGGAAAATTCATTCATATTTTCCAACAATAAATCCAAAAGGTCAGTGTTTTGGTCCTGTGTGGACGGACAATCAGTGTGACTGTTTGACTCTCAGTCGGATCAGTAGGACCAAGAAGAGGACCATGAAGACCACTTTGAATGTTCAGAATAATGATGCAGGTTGATGTGAACTTGAAGCTTTTTGTGTTCAGACATAATGTGAGTAAACTGTTTCTGATTGGTCCACAGAGTGAAGCAGCAGAGCTCAGAGGTTCTCAGGGTTCCATCTGCTCAGCAGCATCAAACACACCTGAACCACATGTTTCTGGTCTGTTGACTTCAATCCGATATTATCATTGAACAGTTTGTTCATAATGTCTTCATACTGTAGCAACAAACACTTTGATGAGGTTTATTCTCTCATTTATATTCATGAGATCATCATTCATGGATTTACTGTTGTTGCTGAAAGTGATGATTTGAATTATTTGTGCTTTATTCAAATTCTGATCTCGACCTTTCAGAAAAAAGTGACTTAAAGGATTTAACTTTTCAGTGTTTTTAACTTAACTGGATTTTATGAACAAACTCCAGAGAATCTCAAACACTAAAAAAAATAGTATAATGTGAAGACAAAATCCACACTTGGAAAAAAGTGAAGAGTTTCTACGTCCATATATATTCTGTTGCAGAATGTCAAGCAGAACATGTTGATGTTTGTTAAAAATGAGCTGAAGAGCATCCAGAAGGTTCTCCTGACAGATGATGCAGAATACTTGGAGAGTCAGAGTGAGGATGAGGAGCAGAGGAGCAGCAGACTGGTTTTCCTGAACCTCACATTGACCTTGATGAGGTCAATGAATTATGATGAGCTGGCTGACTGTCTGCAGAGCAGTAAGAGGACTTCTGTCCACATTTAACACAGACACTAAATGACACGTGATGTTTGTCCATTTGAAATATATTCATGTGTGAATTCTATCAGGAAAACAGGAAGTGATGTCATCATTCAGTAACTGATCTGTGCTGTTTGTTCTTTCAGGAACTCGTGCTGAAGTTTGTCGTCGTAAATTCAAATCTAACATGAAGCAGAAGTTTGAGCGTGTGTTTGAGGGGATCTCTAAAGCAGGAAAGACGACTCTTCTGAAGGAGATCTACACAGAGCTCTACATCACAGAGGGCGGGGCTTCAGAGGTCAACGAGGAACATGAGGTCAGAAAGATTGAAGCAGCATCCAGGAAAACAGACACACAACAAAGAACAATCACATGTGAAGACATCTTTAAAGTCTCAACTGACACACAGCCACCAATCAGAACAGTGCTGACAAAGGGCGTGGCCGGCATCGGCAAAACAGTCTTAACACAGAAGTTGACTCTGGACTGGGCTGAAGGACGAACCAACCAGGACGTCCACTTCATATTTCCATTCACTTTCAGACAGCTGAATGTGCTGAAAGAGAAGAAGTTCAGCTTGGTGGAACTTGTTCATCACTTCTTTGCTGAAATCAAAGAAGCAGGAATCTGCAGCTTCCAGCACTTCTAGGTCTTGATCATCTTGGATGGTCTGGATGAGTGTCACCTCCCGCTGGACTTCCACAGCAATAACATCGTGACTGATGTCACAGAGTTGAGCTCAGTGGATGTTCTGCTGACAAACCTCATCAGGAGGAACCTGTTTCCCTCTGCTCACCTCTGGATCACCACACGACCTGCAGCAGCCAATCAGATCCCTCCTGACCCTCAGAAGGAGGACTACTTCAGGAAGAGATTCAGAGATGAGGAGCAGTCCAGAAGAATCATCTCCCACATGAAGACATCACGAAGCCTCCACATCATGTGTCACATCCCACTCTTATGCTGGATCACTGCTACAGGTCTGGAGGATGTATTGGACTCCAGAGACACACCAGAGCTGCCAGAGACCCTGACTGAGATGTACATCTACTTCCTGGTGGTTCAGTCCAAAGTGAAGAAGGTCAAGTATGATGGAGGAGCTGAGACAGATCCACTGTGGAATCCACAAAACAGGAAGATGATTGTGTCTCTGGGAAAACTGGCTTTTGATCAGCTGCAGAAAAGGAACCTGATCTTCTATGAAGAGGATCTGACAGAGTGTGGCATCGATATCAGAGCAGCCTCAGTGTACTCAGGAGTCTTCACACAGATCTTTAAAGAGGAGAGAGGACTCTACCAGGACAAGGTCTTCTGCTTCATCCATCTGAGTGTTCAGGAGTTTCTGGCTGCTCTTTATGTCCATCTGACCTTCATCCAGTCTGGAGTCAATCTGCTGTCAGAAGAACAAACTGCATCCAGAAAGATTAAAATATTGAAAGAAAAACCTGAACTAACATGTCTCCATCAGAGTGCTGTGGACGAGGCCTGCGCTTCCTTCTGGGTCTTTCCCTGCAGACCAATCAGACTCTCTTACGAGGCCTGATGACACAGACAGACAGAATCTCAGAGACCAATCAGAAAACAGTCAAGTACATCAAGAAGAAGCTTGATGAGAATCTGTCTGCAGAGAGAAACATCAATCTGATCCACTGTCTGAATGAACTGAAGGATCGTTCTCTAGTGGATCAGATCCAACAGTTCCTGAGCTCAGGACGTCACTCTGTAGAACATCTGTCTCCTTCTCATTTATCAGCTCTGATCTTCATCTTACTGTCATCAGATCAACATCTGTATGTGTTTGACCTGAAGAAATACTCTGTTTCACATGAGGCTCTTCTGATGCTGCTGCCAGTGATCAAAGCATCTAATAAAGCTTTGTAAGGACAGAGACACTTTATAATTTATAATATGAAACTCTTTCTTGTTTTTAATTTTCTCTGCAGGTTATCTGGCTGTAATCTGTCAGAGAGAAGCTGTGAAGTTCTGTCTTCAGTTCTCAGCTCTCAGTCCTCCAGTCTGACAGAACTGGACCTGAGTAACAACCAGCTGCAGGATTCAGGAGTGAAGCTGCTGTCTGCTGGACTGGAGAGTCCACACTGTCACCTGGACACTCTCAGGTCAGGATTTAGTTTCTGCTTCAAATGTTTCAAAATGTTTCTCTGAATTCTAAACTGTTTCATCAGATTCAGTTTCACATCAACACTCAGATATGTCGTCTGAACCAGAACTAAAGGATTTCAGTCTCTGTTGGAAACATGTCAGGGTGGTGCAGCGGGTATCACATGCTCACAGCAATAAGGTCTTAGGTTCAGCTACCACTAAAGTTCAGGTCCATTCTGTGTGGAGTTTACATGTTCTCTCCATGTCTGTGAGTTTATTCCTGACATTAAAATCATGTTCATTAGTTTCTGGCTCCTCCCACTGCCCTTGAACAAGGTAGTGTCTGTAGACCTGCCCTGAGTCTTCTCTGTGGCTCATTTTTTTCATCAGATCCTCAGATCTCTCCCTCCACCTTCTCAACACCCTCTCCTCACTGGTCAGCACTTTAACATCAACAACCTTTATTACTTACCTACTGTACATCCTTTCCAGTTCTGTGTCCAATCAAAACAAGTACTTTTCTCTTTCTTCATCCACAGTTCAATGTGTCCTTTCTTTACTTTTTGTCTCTTTTCTTTTCACTTTACACCACCTCCTTCTGTCTCCTGTCCACTTTCTTCTCCTCTCCAATGATCTCAGTTCTTTTCTCCAACCTCTTTTCTCCTTATACTTTCCTGAACACCTTCATTCCTCCTCCCAGTCTCCTCGTCTCCCCTCCAGTGTCCAGATGTTACATCCAGCACCTTCTTCCTGTCTGTCTCCCTCACCACATCTGCAGGACTTTTCCCGTTGTCTATAATCACATTACCTTCATCCAGTGCCAAGAGGTGAGACGGGCACTTCCACTTTCTGATCCTTGGTTCAGCTCTCTCTTTCTCTTTCTCTTTCTGCAAACTACAAACCTCCACTCCGTGTCCTGTCACCACCTAACAATCTCTTTTAGTTTGAATCTCCTACATAGAATGTCGTCCACCTTCCTCCTTGATATCATATCGACCCACAACTTCCTCATCACTCTGTTCTGTATCATCCCATTGAAGTCTGCTCCAATCTCCACTCTTCTTTCTTAGATTCTCTCTCTACCTCCTCATTGAACTCACTCCAGAAATCTTATTCCTCCATCTCACTCCCTGCTGTTCTATTCTGGAATGTCAGATGTTGTTTAACAGCTCCTGATGTACGAGGTCTGTTAGAAAAGAAACCGACCTTTTTATTTTTTTTCAAAAACTATATGGATTTGAATCACGTGCGATTACATCAACCCAGCTTGAACCTTTGTGCGCATGCGTGAGTTTTTTCACGCCTGTCGGTTGCGTCCTTCGCCTGTGGGCAGGCTTTGAGTGAGGAGTGGTCCAGCCTTCTCATCTTTTCTTTCATTGTTTAGGAATAGCTCAGAGACTGTTGCTTTGCTTGATCAAAATTTTTTCAGAAACTGTGAGGCACATCCAAGTGGACACCATTTGAGAAATTCAGATGGTTTTCGGTGAAAGTTTTATGGGCTGATGAGATATTAAGGAGTGTTACTGTCGCTTAAAGGACGGCCCACGGCGCCAGATGGCGCGCCGCGCCCCGAGCCGCCGTCGTCAGCCTGTTTTGAGCTGAAAACTTCCAAATTTAATGCTCTGTTGACCCAGGACGTCGTGAGAGAGCAGAGAAGTTTCAGAAGAGGTCGGGATCAGCAGTTTATCCGGACATTCCACTGTTAAAGGAGATTTTGTAATGAAAGACGTGCGGACGGATTCGCGAGTCGGCAAGCAGGCTCATCGCGCAGCGGCACAGAAAAACACCTCCGTGTTGGAAACCATTCATAAGATTCAGGCGGCATTCGATGGTTTTCAGTCGAGTGAGTATCCGAGAAATTGTTTAACACCTGGGCATGTTCCAACTTGTCCTGTAAGGCTTCCAACACGGAGGTGTTTCTCTGTGGTGCCGGGTCATGAGCGGCTCCGTGCCGACGTGCGAATCTGTCCGCATATCTTTCATTACAAAATCTCCTTTAACAGTGGAATGTCCAGATAAACTGCTGATCCCGACCTCTTCTGAAACTTCTCAGTTCTCTCACAACGTCCTGCATCAACAGAGCCTTAAATTTGGAAGTTTTCAGCTTGAAACAGGCTGACGACGGCAGCTCGGGGCGCGGCGAGCCGTGCGGTCGTGGGCTGTCCTAAGCGATAGTAACACTCCATAATCACTCATCAGCCCATAAAATTTTCACCAAAAACTGTCTGCATTTTTCGAATGGTGTCCACTTGGATGTGCCTCACAGTTTCTGAAAAATATTTTGATCAAGCAAAGCTGCAGTCTCTCAGCAAGTTGTCAGACAAAGGAATTCCGACGGGAGGGGTGGACCAGTGCTCACTCAAAGCCTGCCCACAGGCGAATGATGCAACCGACAGGCGTGAAAAAACTCACGCGTGCACACAAGGGTTCAAGCTTGGCTGATGTAATCGCACATGATTCAAATCCATATAGTTTTTGAAAAAAAATAAAAAGGTCGGTTTCTTTTCTAACAGACCTCATATATTTGTAAAGTTCTGTTGTCCCTCAGATGTTGCTCCTGTTTTTTGTGTGTCTGCTGTTTTCTTTGAATTTCCCTGTAAAGTTCTTCAGGCTTCAACATGTGATTGTATTTTCTGTTTAAGTTGTTAAATTCCTCACCAAAGTCCTTCTATACATATTCCAATCCTTAATGTGGCACTGTAACGCTCCCAAAAAATGGACAAGAAAACACTGAGCATGCACATAACCAGTGTAAGGAGCTAATCAATGTATCAGAAGAAGCGACACTACAATGTGGCACACTGGGGAGGATGTCACAGACTGACTGAATCAGGAATTTTATCCAGTGTGGCTCCACCTTCCACAACTCTGGCCACAAGATCTTTCACTCCATCACCTGGTCCATGCTACTTGCTGCTCCATCCTGACTGTCCTGCTCTCGCAGGTTTCCTCCACCCAAACTCAGGATGAAATCTGAGTTTGGGTGGATTTCATCCATCACCTAGAGGTGATCCTAAAACCTCCTGGAGTAGGAAACCAATTTAAAATCCTCAGAGAAATGTTTTGGATCAGTAGACTTAAGGTCCCAACTTTTCCTGGACTGAATGTTGAATGTGACTTTGTTCTGTTTTTCTGTTTTTGTTATTTGTGGACTCAAATTGATACGGAACCCGGGAGAGGTCACTTAAAGTGATATTTTTTTTCTGACCATGATAATTTGTGCACATTTTCCTTTAATTGAGCCCACGATTTAATAAAATGTGATCACAAATTAATAAAATGTGTGGACGTTTTCCTGGCCGTGATAATTTGTGCGCACGTTTTAATGGCCATGATAATTCGTGCTCACGTTTTAATGGCCATGATAATTCGTGCGCACGTTTTACTTTAATTGAGCCCTCAAATTATAATAAAACGTGCACACGTTTTCTTTGCATTCAAAATGATATGACATAAATTGTTATCCTCACGACGGGGAGACGCTTTGCCCTCAGCATCCTTTTTAATGTGCTTAAAGTCCAGATGATGTCATGCTGGGCAGCTGGAGTTCTCTGTATGTCCTTGTGCGCCCAAACCATGATGATACACTCTGACCAGATCTATTTATAATGGGGAAATGTATGACACTGTCTGCTGGTTTGTTGGCTAATAGCCAACATTTATGTGTCACAACAATATTGAATGCACGTTTGTGCACACAATGGGCCTCATGTATCAACGTTGCGTACGGCGATATTTGAGCGTATATGGGGTGTACGCCAAAACGGCTGCGCCACTTGGCATTTATCAATGTGGTCGTTGGCGTACGCTGCGCTGAAAATATACACCAGGTCGAGAGGTGGCGTAAATTATACACCAAAATGAACCAGCGCTGGAATCCACATAAAAATGAAGATGATCAACATGATAAACAGTGCCATCATACAAATCAATGCATATGTTACATAAATAACACTTTCCTGATTATACTACATAATAATCAATACAATGGAGTTATGGAGCACGATCCGTGGTCACAGCGCTGACTGCAAAGAAAGCGCTGCTCGCCTTTTTCTCCAGACTTCGAGCCTGGAGCCAGAGCAGCGCTGAGCTTAACTTCATATGGTGTGATCGTTTTAGACTATGAAATTGATAATAACAACTGTAGTTCCGTCATTCCCTTAATTCGTCCGTGCTGCAGCCAGGTTTTGTCGTCTCCATTCGGTTGTCACAATAAAATAAATACAGAAATACATTTAAAAAATAAAGAAATCTAACAGATTAGGCATGTCTTATTAATTGAGCGAGCAAATATCCACATGTCAAGAATTATTGACATGTGAAAAGAGAATACAGTGGTCCCTCGCTATAACGCCGTTCACCTGTCGTGGCCTCGGAGTCTCGCAGAGTTTTAGTCCAATTTTGCATGCCTTTTTTTTTTTTTACAGTGTTCTGTGTATCTGTTTATAAGAATCTTGTCGCCCAGAAGAGAAAAGAGCGCCAACAACTACTCATAACTGTGTTTGTCACACGGAAACAAACACCTGCTGCAGCGAGATGTGAGTGGAAAAAGGCGCAGCGTCAGGACGCAGAGGCCCGATCTGTGAAATACTGGTGAGTCATTATTAATAATTTCTTATGTGTCCGACCTCGTTCGTTGATCGTTAAAATTAATTCGTTAGTTGTAAATGCCATCATAATTATTTAAAGGAAAACGTTCTATTTTGAGCAAGCACTTCTATTTTTATTTCTCAAACAAATGTTTGGACCTGAAAACAGTTTGGTATTATTTTCCTACTAAGGTTTGAACTTTGAGAGTGTTTACACACGAGAGAAAAGTGAGAAAATGTTCATGCCTGATTGAGAAAGTGTATAAACTGTGTAGTGAGGGGTTTTACAGCTTTGAAACGTCTATAATATTTGTAAAAAATAATGCTGACTACGTCGCGGTTTCGCGTATTTCGGGCTATTTTTTAGAACGTAACTCCAGTGATTAATGAGGGACCACTGTAACACTTTATTGATTATATACTACAAAACAATTAATACGACGACCGCTTTTGACGCTCTATTGGTGTTGGGAAAGTGTAGGAACACGGACCCACAACAGGGGGCGCAAATGAACGGACAATGGAGTAAGTCAAAATAACAAGCTTTACTGTTGTGAATGTGCACAACAAATACAACCAATCACAGCAATGGACAACAGTCAATTCACAAAAGTGTCGTGTGGGCAGGCTCGAAGATAGGAGACGCCTCTCCAAGGTAAGACCGGAACCACACGGCTTCCTCCGCCACAGGACCCCGGGAATACTGGAGCCGCCAAGTCCCGAACTCCCAGGTGGCCACTGCCTCCGCGTGTCGGACCTGGTACTGCTGGCGAGGAACAAAGGACAGTTAGATGGGGGCGCGTTTGCACCCAGGACTCCGAACAGCAGGGAAGTTACCTCCACCTCTCGTTGGAACAGTAATCCACAAACTAAGCACAAATCCAAAAAGATACACTCCGTAGCTTTGATACGTTACCTCTCTGGTAGAAACGATATCTCGGCGATGAGGTGGAGATGCCGTCCTGCTGATATACCCCAGTGATAATTGCCGTCAGCTGTCTCAGGTGATGGGTGACAGCTGTTACCGAGGCTGCTCCTGTGGGGCGGCGGCGCCCTCTGGTGCCTGGAGCCCGCACTCCAGGCAGGGCGCCCTCTGGTGGTGGTGGGCCAGCAGTACCTCCTCTTCAGCGGCCCACACAACAATTGGCACGCGTCGTGATTGGTGGAGTTCTTTTTCATTGCTGTCTTTCCGGCTTCAGTGTCGTAAAATGAGGGTGTGTCTGAAGCGGAGTCTGAATATTTATGGGCGTGTTTATTATAATTACGATCGTTTCCACCCGCCGCATTTATCAAGATCACGTCAGGCGTACGCCAGAAATGGGCAGGTGCGCACTGCTTGATGCATGTCATGCATATAATAAAACGTGCACACAATATAACAAAACGTGCGCACAATATAATAAAATGTGTGCACAATATAAATCAAATCAAAATCAAATCAATTTTATTTATATAGCGCCAAATCACAACAAACAGTTGCCCCAAGGCGCTTTATATTGTAAGGCAAGGCCATACAATAATTACGTAAAAACCCCAACAGTCAAAACGACCCCCTGTGAGCAAGCACTTGGCGACAGTGGGAAGGAAAAACTCCCTTTTAACAGGAAGAAACCTCCAGCAGAACCAGGCTCAGGGAGGGGCAGTCCTCTGCTGGGACTGGTTGGGGCTGAGGGAGAGAACCAGGAAAAAGACATGCTGTGGAGGGGAACAGAGCTCAATCACTAATGATTAAATGCAGAGTGGTGCATACAGAGCAAAAAGAGAAAGAAACACTCAGTGCATCATGGGAACCCCCCAGCAGTCTAAGTCTATAGCAGCATAACTAAGGGATGGTTCAGGGTCACCTGATCCAGCCCTAAATATAAACTTTAGCAAAAAGGAAAGTTTTAAGCCTAATCTTAAAAGTAGAGAGGGTGTCTGTCTCCCTGATCTGAATTGGGAGCTGGTTCCACAGGAGAGGAGCCTGAAAGCTGAAGGCTCTGCCTCCCATTCTACTCTTACAAACCCTAGGAACTACAAGTCTCTCCTTCTAGTCCCCGTTAGTACTCTAGCTGCAGCATTTTGAATTAACTGAAGGCTTTTCAGGGAACTTTTAGGACAACCTGATAATAATGAATTACAATAGTCCAGCCTAGAGGAAATAAATGCATGAATTAGTTATTCAGCATCACTCTGAGACAAGACCTTTCTAATTTTAGAGATATTGCGTAAATGCAAAAAAGCAGTCCTACATATTTGTTTAATATGCGCATTGACTGACATATCCTGATCAAAAATGACTCCAAGATTTCTCACAGTATTACTAGAGGTCAGGGTAATGCCAACCAGAGTAAGGATCTGGTTAGACACCATGTTTCTAAGATTTGTGGGGCCAAGTACAATAACTTCAGTTTTATCTGAGTTTAAAAGCAGGAAATTAGAGGTCATCCATGTCTTTATGTCTGTAAGACAATCCTGCAGTTTAGCTAATTGGTGTGTGTCCTCTGGCTTCATGGATAGATAAAGCTGGGTATCATCTGCGTAACAATGAAAATTTAAGCAATGCCGTCTAATAATACTGCCTAAGGGAAGCATGTATAAAGTGAAAAAAATTGGTCCTAGCACAGAACCTTGTGGAACTCCATAACTCCATAATTAACCTTAGTCTGTGAAGAAGATTCCCCATTTACATGAACAAATTGTAATCTATTAGATAAATATGATTCAAACCACCGCAGCGCAGTGCCTTTAATACCTATGGCATGCTCTAATCTCTGTAATAAAATTTTATGGTCAACAGTATCAAAAGCAGCACTGAGGTCTAATAGAACAAGCACAGAGATGAGTCCACTGTCTGAGGCCATAAGAAGATCATTTGTAACCTTCACTAATGCTGTTTCTGTACTATGATGAATTCTAAAACCTGACTGAAACTCTTCAAATAGACCATTCCTCTGCAGATGATCAGTTAGCTGTTTTACAACTACCCTTTCAAGAATTTTTGAGAGAAAAAGAAGGTTGGAGATTGGCCTATAATAAGCTAAGATAGCTGGGTCAAGTGATGGCTTTTAAGTAATGGTTTAATTACTGCCACCTTAAAAGCCTGTGGTACATAGCCAACTAATAAAGATAGATTGATCATATTTAAGATCGAAGCATTAAATAATGGTAGGGCTTTCTTGAGCAGCCTGGTAGGAATGGGGTCTAATAGACATGTTGATGGTTTGGATGAAGTAACTAATGAAAATAACTCAGACAGAACAATCTGAGAGAAAGAGTCTAACCAAATACTGGCATCACTGAAAGCAGCCAAAGATAACGATACGTCTTTGGGATGTTATGAGTAATTTTTTTCTCTAATAGTTAAAATTTTATTAGCAAAGAAAGTCATGAAGTCATTACTAGTTAAAGTTAAAGGAATACTCGGCTCAATAGAGCTCTGACTCTTTGTCAGCCTGGCTACAGTGCTGAAAAGAAACCTGGGGTTGTTCTTATTTTCTTCGATTAGTGATGAGTAGTAAGATGTCCTAGCTTTACGGAGGGCTTTTTTATAGAGCAACAGACTCTTTTTCCAGGCTAAGTGAAGATCTTCTAAATTAGTGAGATGCCATTTCCTCTCCAACTTACGGGTTATCTGCTTTAAGCTGCGAGTTTGTGAGTTATACCACGGAGTCAGGCACTTCTGATTTAAAGCTCTCTTTTTCAGAGGAGCTACAGCATCCAAAGTTGTCTTCAATGAGGATGTAAAACTACTGATGAGATACTCTATCTCACTTACAGAGTTTAGGTAGCTACTCTGCACTGTGTTGGTATATGGCATTAGAGAACATAAAGAAGGAATCATATCCTTAAACCTAGTTACAGTGCTTTCTGAAAGACTTCTAGTGTAATGAAACTTATTCCCCACTGCTGGGTAGTCCATCAGAGTAAATGTAAATGTTATTAAGAAATGATCAGACAGAAGGGAGTTTTCAGGGAATACTGTTAAGTCTTCAATTTCCATACCATAACTCAGAACAAGATCTAAGATATGATTAAAGTGGTGGGTGGACTCATTTCAGGCTTCAACATGTGATTGTATTTTCTGTTTAAGTTGTTAAATTCCTATCACCAAAGTCCTTCTATACATATTCCAGGCCTTAATGTGGCACTGTAATGCTCCCAAAAAATGGACAAGAAAACACTGAGCATGCACATAACCGGTGTAAGGAGCTAATCAATGTATCAGAAGAAGCGACACTACAATGTGGCACACTGGGGAGGACGTCACAGACTG
The DNA here is from genome assembly GCF_902500255.1 of Thalassophryne amazonica. NCBI lineage: Eukaryota > Metazoa > Chordata > Actinopteri > Batrachoidiformes > Batrachoididae > Thalassophryne > Thalassophryne amazonica. The sequence continues at coordinate 22,575,092 of NC_047114.1, read as the reverse complement.
ACTGAATCAGCAATTTTATCCAGTGTGGCTCCACCTTCCACAACTCTGGCCACAAGATCTTCCACTCCATCACCTGGTCCATGCTACTTGCTGCTCCATCCTGACTGTCCTGCTCTCGCAGGTTTCCTCCACCCAAACTCAGGATGAAATCTGGCGAGCAGCGCTTTCTTTGCAGTCAGCGCTGTGGCCACGGATCGTGACTGCTGAAGACAGTGGCCACCTGGGGCGCAGGGCTTGGCGGCTCCGGTGTTCTTCAGGTCCGTTGGTGGTGAGGGTTGTGTGGGTTCCGGCTTCTCTCTTACCGGACGTCTCCTATCTTCGAACCTGCCACACGTCACCTTTTGTTGGATTGATATAACACATATTTGTATCTGTCTGTATCACGTTGTGCACCTTCACAACATTAAATTGTTACTTTTTGGCTATTCCATTGTCCCTTCATTAACGTCCCCTGTTGTGGGTCCGTGTCACGACACTTCCCCAACAAAGGCGCTTTATATTGTAAGGCAAGGCCATACAATGTAACAAAATGTGCGCACAATGTAACAAAACATGTGCACAATATAACAAAACGTGCACACAATATAATAAAACGTGCACACAATATAATAAAACGTGCACACAATATAACAAAACGTGCGCACAATATAATAAAACTTGCACACAATATAACAAAACGTGCGCACAATATAATAAAACGTGCACACAATATAACAAAACGTGCGCACAGTATAATAAAATGTGCGCACAATATAATAAAATGTGCGCACAGTATAATAAAATGTGCGCACAATATAATAAAATGTGCACACAATATAACAAAACGTGCGCACAATATAATAAAACGTGCACACAATATAACAAAACGTGTGCACAATATAATAAAACGTGCACACAATATAACAAAACGTGTGCACAATATAATAAAACATGCACACAATATAACAAAATGTGCGCACAATATAATAAAATGTGTGCAAATATAAATCAAATCAAAATCAAATCAATTTTATTTATATAACGCCAAATCACAACAAACAGTTGCCCCAAGGCGCTTTATATTGTAAGGAAAGGCCATACAATATAACAAAATGTGAGCACAATATAACAAAATGTGAGCACAATATAACAAAACGTGTGCACAATATAACAAAACGTGTGCACACAATATAATAAAACGTGCACACAATATAACAAAACGTGCGCACAATATAATAAAACGTGCACACAATATAACAAAACGTGCGCACAATATAATAAAACGTGCACACAATATAACAAAACGTGTGCACAATATAATAAAACGTGCACACAATATAACAAAACGTGCGCACAATATAATAAAACGTGCACACAATATAACAAAACGTGCGCACAATATAATAAAATGTGCACACAATATAACAAAACATGCGCACAATATAACAAATGTGTGCACAATATAACAAAACATGCGCACAGTATAATAAAATGTGCACACGTTCTCTTCACATGCAAAACATTTTGCAATGATCCTTCCAGGGCTCGGTAAATTGATGTGTATTTTATTTTATTTTTTTTCTAGCTTGTGTGTCTCTATATAAACTCTGAACTTTAAAATGTTCTGTTCAGTGTGTTTTTAGTTTCTGGATACCTATTTGCTGATCCTCTTGTGAGTCATGTGACCTGTGACACACTAGGAAAGCTCCACCCATCTAACACCCATGGTTGTCTTTATGCAGTGTTTAGGCCCCTGAGAGTGAAAAGTGAAAGTGTTTGATGTCTTCAGTCAACGTTCGTGTTGTTATGTGTGAAAAATAAATGTTGTTTCTTTACAGCAGCTGGCAGGATGCATGAAGACAAAAGCTCTGGCTCGTTCTTCCATGGAGTTTGCCACATTGTATAATATAGACAAAAACTGTGTCTTCTTTTGATAAAAATGATGATGGTGTTCGGGGTTTAATTTTTTTTTTTTTTTTTATGTATTATGTATGTCTGTAATGTTATCTACTGTGCTGCTGTATGTTTTACAGGAATTCCCCGGTAATCACAGCTGCCAGCGTTTTCCTGTAAAAACAAGTCATTTTTTACAGTGTAGCAATGCCCCGACGATCGAGCAGATAATGTACCTTGTGCCTATTTTGCCAGTGGACACTTTATGTATTCCATCGGTTTGTAAGAGTAGAATGGGAGGCAGAGCCTTCAGCTTTCAGGCTCCTCTCCTGTGGAACCAGCTCCCAATTCAGATCAGGGAGACAGACACCCTCTCTACTTTTAAGATTAGGCTTAAAACTTTCCTTTTTGCTAAAGCTTATAGTTAGGGCTGGATCAGGTGACCCTGAACCATCCCTTAGTTATGCTGCTATAGACGTAGACTGCTGGGGGGTTCCCATGATGCACTGTTTCTTTCTCTTTTTGCTCTGTATGCACCACTCTGCATTTAATCATTAGTGATCGATCTCTGCTCCCCTCCACAGCATGTCTTTTTCCTGGTTCTCTCCCTCAGCCCCAACCAGTCCCAGCAGAAGACTGCCCCTCCCTGAGCCTGGTTCTGCTGGAGGTTTCTTCCTGTTAAAAGGGAGTTTTTCCTTCCCACTGTAGCCAAGTGCTTGCTCACAGGGGGTCGTTTTTGACCGTTGGGGTTTTACATAATTATTGTATGGCCTTGCCTTACAATATAAAGCGCCTTGGGGCAACTGTTTGTTGTGATTTGGCGCTATATAAAAAAAAATTGATTGATTGATTGATGCTGAACATCTGAGCAAGAATACTGTATGTCGTATGATTCGCAAGGTAGTCCTTGCTCTATCTAAACTGTTGGATGCATTTGTCGTTTTCCCTGGCCATTTATCCGCAGTGCAAATCAAAGAAGGGTTTCATGCAATTGCGGGTAATTACTAATATCAAAATAGTTCTAATGCATGTCCATTAACTAGGCGAAGTGGGGCTTATCAAGCTATGAATATAAACCTACCGTTTTGAAGGATGTTTTTATAATTCATCTTCACCTGCTGCCAGGTGCGTTTGGCACTGCTATTACATCTGAAATATTGACAGGATTAGGAATAGCAATCATACAGTCAAGGTAGCCTATTTAGGAAACATTAAATTAACCTAACATTTATTAGTAGGCCTATGCCCACTTCTGAATCGTGTTGCATCTGGGCGTAGTTAATGAAAGAAGGTCATTATTTTACACATAGACATTCCACAGGTTAATCATCTGTAACAGATTTGGAGAACAATTACGCATTTACCTGATCAGAAATACGTTGCCAACAAGCCTGTCTTGCTTTATTGGCAGACGATGTGTTCGATTCCCCCCTTAACCCCTTACCAAAAAGTAGCATATGCAAGTATGTTTCAAGTATACTTCGAGTTTACTTTTTATATACTTATCAGTACTATTTTTTGGTAAGGGACGTTAATTTAAATTCCACGTAGCTCCACATAATAATCGTGCATTCTTCTCCGGTAAAGTAAGGTGACCGTGCCATCATTGAAAAAATGGTGAAGGCGCACAAACTCCAGTTAGGTTAACACAGGTTCAACAAATCAACATCTTATTCAGCGTCGTAGTACCGATTAACACCACTTGAGGAAACCAGGTTTTGTCAACCCCGGTTTAAGAGGTTGACCCTGGGTTACATCTGAGTAAGTTAACCCTGCTTCGTAGTACAGGCCCCAGGACTGTTGTTCCAGGCTGTAAACATGTTTATTTCTGCTCTAAAGTTGGACATTTAAACATGGGCTTCTGTGGAAAGTAACTCCTTTTAGGAGTCAGCCTCAAGTGACCAATCAAGGCAAAATTTTCAGCTTCTGGGTTTGCTTCATTTCCTGCGCGTGGAGGTTGGGACTTGGTTCTTGGGTACTGCTTTGCAGCTGCACGCTCCTCTAATGTGTCTGATGTGATTAGAACAGGTTAAATGCAGAGGATTAATTTCCCTTCAGGGATCAAAAAAGTTTATCTGACCTTATTCAATAACACATTACTGTTAACAGATAAATATATCTGATGTATAAAAGTCAGGTGTGTGTATGTGGGAGTGACCAACTATAATATGTCACATATCAGCCCAGTCTCACTTTTTTTATGCTCCTTGCCACAAAATATCCCATCTTCGTGACAGGGTTTTTTTTTTTTAACTCACTATTACTAACCCAACTCCTACCCCCAACCATAACCACCCTGACACCCCCCCCTCCTCCTTGACTGTGAATTTTGTGCAGCCATCACGGAATGAATGAGAATGAATTTGTGCTGCCGTGACGAAAACAAGGTGCTTTTTGTCACAAAATTATGAACCAATAGATTAATGTATATTTCGTGCTCCTGAATCATGACTTGCTGTGAAGTATGGACAGAGACCTTTCTTTCTGTCCACATGTCCAAATTTTTAGCAAACATTAGCTCCTAATGTTAAATCAGTGAAAGTATTGATCAGTCATATCAAAGTGCACTGAGAAGGATTAAAGTTGTCTTTAATCTCACTCAGTCTTTAATGCTGTTGATGTCTTTAATCAAAGACAGTTCATGTGTTTTCTGTCTAACCAGGCATCGTCCAGGTCTCCTGCTGGTCCAGTTAATAATCATGTTTGACTGAATAAAAACACTTTCAGGTTTGACTCAGTGTCCAAAGCTGGTTTATGGATCCTGTCTGAGGTGTAGAACAAACTGGAATCTTTGCATGACAACACAAGTCTGTTTCTTTTTGATTTTTGTCTTCAGGTTGAGTTTGTGTGATCTGTCAGAGAGAAGCTGTGAAGTTCTGTCTTCAGTTCTCAGCTCTCAGTCCTCCAGTCTGAGAGACCTGGACCTGAGTAACAACGATCTGCAGGATTCAGGAGTGAAGCTGCTGTCTGCTGGACTGGAGAGTCCACACTGTCACCTGGAGACTCTCAGGTCAGGACTCATCAATGTGTGCAGCAGCTCCATAAATCAGAGTGAAGCTGCAGCTTTGCTCCCTGTCATGTTGTGTGAGTGTTGATGGATATCAGTGTTTGTAACCACAGTAATGAGCTCATCCTGCAGCAGACATCAGTGTGTCCATGCTGCTGCAAAGTGGGGACGTCCTGACACTGTCCTCACATTGTGTCTGCTGGTTTGTGTGTCTGCAGGCTGTCAGGCTGTCTGATCACACATGAAGGCTGTGCTTCTCTGGCCTCAGCTCTGACCTCCAACCCCTCCCATCTGAGAGAGCTGGACCTGAGCTACAACCATCCAGGAGACTCAGTCAAGCTGCTGTCTGCTGGACTGGAGGATCCACGCTGGACTCTGGACTCTCTCAGGTATGGACTCGGTCTGATGGAGGAGCTCCATGTGAAGACATTTAGTCCCACTGGTTCATGTGGACCTGACACACCGAGCTGACCTCAAACACCATTTTTATAACACAATGCAAATATAAATTGTAAATTTTAAAATGTACACAAATAGCAAACAACAAAGTTATATACAACTATTTACAATAAAATGCAGATAAATTTCTTCTGGAGTTTTTGTTCAACTATTTATTAAAGCAATAAGGTGCGACACAAATTATTTGTGCCACTCAAAAAACAATTCCTGTCCAACACAAGACAGAGTGAACACAGTCTGACCCACAAGAGGAGAGTCACTCCTCCTGTTGACCACCTGGAGGTTAATAAAATTATTACAATTACCTGCTCCAAATGTCCAAAATACATGTTTGAAGTGTCTGAGAAATCAGGAAAATGCACCCTAAATGCAAAAATGTTATGTGGTCATGCCCCTGTACCTCCCTAGTTACACCCCCCCCCCAAAGTCATCTAGATCTGTCCCTGAACATACATGTGTATATGTTCTGCTCACGTGTTTGAGGAAATCATTTGTTAGTCGTTCACACATTATAGTGCAAAGACAAACAAGAACAGTCGATCATTTTCACTGTCAGTCTGTTCAGAGTCACATGTTTCAAATCCTGGAGATCACCTGGGGCCTCATGTACAACGACTTGAGTGGATTTCTGACTGAAACATGTCGTACGCTAAAACCCAGTAACTGGTGTAAAAATATTCAGATGTATCAAAGTGAACATCCTCATGGATCCAAGCACGTTCCATTAGTACAGCTCACTGAACGTGGAATTGAGTGCACATGCAGATGCACCAAACTCTGCCCTGGTCACGCCCCCTATTTAAATATGCAAATACATGTAAATAGGCCCTGGAGCTGGGATTCGCCACAACGTCACACCAGACAACATGAACACAGACAAGAAAGTGTGTGAGCTACAGATGATGGAAATGACATGAAGACATGCAGGAATAATTTATTTGGAACCTGATAAACAGAATAATCATGAAACTGGTAAAATGTTCATGGGAGTGTGTGTGTGTGTGTGTGTGTGTGTGTGTAAACACTGTCAGCTCAGAACAGCACACACACACACACACTGAAGTTAAAAAGGTGAAGTGTGTCGCTGTCGACAGTGTGTGACATTCACACCTTTACACGTGTGTATGAGGTCTATTAGAATAGTATCCGACCTTATTATTTTTTTCAAAAACCATATGGATTTGAATCACGTGTGATTACATCAGACATGCTTGAACCCTCGTGGGCATGCGAGAGTTTTTTTCACGCCTGTCGGTTACGTCATTCGGCTGTGGGCAGTCTTTGAGTGAGGAGTCGCCCACCCTCTTGTCGTTTATTTCATTGTTTAGGAATGGCTCAGAGACTGCTGCTTTGTTTGATCAAAATTTTTTCAAAAACTGTAAGGCACAACTGAGTGGACACCATTTGATAAATTCAGCTGGTTTTCGGTGAAAATTTTAACGGCTGATGAGAGATTTCGCTCTGTTAGTGTCCCTTTAAGGACGGCCCACAGCACCTGACCTGATCTGCGCTCTGAGGCGGCGTCGTTTCGCTGTTTCAAGCTGAAAACTTCCATATTTCAGGCTCTGTTCACCCAGTAAGTCGTCAGAGAACAGAGAACTCTCAGGAGAGGTCGGCATGAGGAGTTTATCCGGACATTCCACTGTTAAAGGAGATTTTGTAATGAAAGAACGTGCGGGCAGAGTCGCATGTCGGGCCGGACCCGACCGCGGGGGGTCGCGACAGGAAAAACACCTCCATTGGAAACCTTAACGGACAAGTTGGAACATGCCCAGCTGTTAAACAATTTCTCAAATACTTGTTGAAAGCCATCAAAAGCCGCCTGAATTTTACAAATGGTTTTCAACACGGAGGTGTTTTTCCTGTCGCGGCGCGGACGGATTTGTCGTGTCGTCACCGAACCGACTCGGCGAAACTGCCCGCATGTTCTTTCATTACAAAATCTCCTTTAACAGTGGAATGTCCGAATAAACTCCAGATCCCGACTTCTTCTGACAGTTCTCTGTTCTCTCACGACATCCAGGGTCAACAAAACAGCCAGACGGACGCCACCTCCGACCGCGCCGCGCCGATCCGCTTTGTGAGCTGTCCTTAAAGCGAAAGAAAATCACACAATCTCTCATCATCCGTTAAACTTTTCATCAAAAACCAGCTGAATTTCTCAAATAGTGTCCACTCGGATATCCCTCACAGGTCCTGAAAAAAGTTTGATAAAGCAAAGCGCACCGTCTCCAGCAGCGTCCCAGACAAAGGATTTCAGCCGAGAGGGCTGGACCACTCCTCACTCAAAGCCTGCCCACAGGCGAATGACATCACCGACACGCGTGAAACGCATACGCTCGAGGGTTCAAGCTTTGCTGACGTAATCACACGTGATTCAAATCCATATAGTTTTTTTTTTTTTTAATAAAACTGCCAGTTTCTTATCTAATAGACCTTGTATATTGACAAGTACTGAACATTGGGAGACAATCAGATAAGAAGCTCTGCTGCTCCAGTCTCACCATCAAGAAAAAAGAAACACATTGATCATAACAACAAATAACATGTTTGAATGCTCACATGCCCAGATGTGCCCACACTGGTTTTCATTCAGAACAATGTGTGTCAGCTTCTAGTCTGTTCCCACCCCGACCCAATGCATCTGTGCATCACATATGATGTGAACACTGATGAAATGAAAATGTTTCTTATTAACAAAAACATATTCATCATGTGATGGCTTCTTTATAGCAACATGTGTGCAGTCAGTAGCTCTGCTCAAATTTGGGAAACTGGCTCTTGCTGCAAATTGCACTTTAATGTTGGATTGTGATGTACCTGGATGACATTCAGATGATTGTGCTCCACACAGCTGGCATGGCTCAGCTCAAGGTTGACTGGCACACTCCTGACTGATCGACCAGTTCCCGCTGGAATGTCCCTGTGTGGTCAAATCAAATTAAATAAATTTTATTTATATAGCACCAAATCACAACAAACAGTTGCCCCAAGGTGCTTTATAATGTAAGGCAAAGCCATACAATAATTATGGAGAAACCCCAACGGTCAAAACGACCCCTGTGAGCAAGCACTTGGCAACAGTGGGAAGGAAAAACTCCCTTTTAACAGGAAAAAACCTCCAGCAGAACCAGGCTCAGGGAGGGGCAGTCTTCTGCTGGGACTAGTTGGGGCTGAGGGAGAGAATCAGAAAAAAAAAAAAAAAAGTCAGCACCTGTGTGGGCACAGACAACCCCTGGCTCCTCGCAGTATTGCACTCTGGGCCGGCCGCAGTTCTGCACATAACTCCAGTCTGTCCTTGGTAATCGAAATCAGCTGATGAGCCAATTATTGTCATTTGCCAGTAAATCCTCATGTTCCCTGAATACACGCTCACGTCTGATTGCACCACTTGTACAATCCTCTAACAACGTTAACGCAGTGATTGTTGGTGCCATTTTCCACGTTTTTATGTCCACCACATAATTGCAAACATGTGGGTGTGTTAATTGCTCATCAGTGTTTCTCTGTTGTTCACATCACTCTGATGACTTCTTGTTTTCAGCAGTGGAACAGTAGCTGTAGTAGCTGAACACCAGACAGAATTTTTGCGTGACGCACCGCACATTACCACAATCATTTCACTTTTGATCCATGTGAATGTTGCCATGGAGACGGACGTACGCCACGTTTTTGTGTGTACACACGCTTTGTCCATGAGGTCCCTGTTGTCCTGCATGTTCTCTTTGTGGACCTGCTGCAGCCACAGCTGATTGATTAGCTGATTGATTAGCTGATTAAATCATTTTCACAGCCAGTTTTCTTTGGAACAGATGAACACATGAACATTTTTCTGTGACATCAGCAGTGATTCAACTTAACGCTAAAACAGAGAAGAAATAAAAAAGTAAAGAGAAGAATTTCAGCTGGTTGTCAGAAGGCACATGGAGACCGGAGCCCTGATTTGATCTGTTTTCTTGTATTTATATTCTTTGTGTTGCTGAATGATTGATGGAAATGAAGTTCGAGAAGATGTTCATGTGTTCATCCTCTGACTTGTCTGAAGAAAACTGGCTGTAAAAGTGATGATTTTCTATAAATTCTTCAGTCTGTCAATGAAAATGTCCAAATAAATATTTAATGTTTTTTTATTTGACTGAAAACATTTTGTTTTGTTGTTGTTCAGTTTTGTAAAAGATTCTGATGAGTGAAAATTTATTGATTGATACTGATTTATGAACATATTTTAAATTGTGTGGGGAGCCAATAATTCTGATCAGGACCAGAATCAAACCAACACACAGTAAATCAGATAATTCAAATATTTAGTTTATCAATCAGAAATTGATCCTGTTGTTTCTCTGTTTAAAAAAAGATAAAACTCCAGTGGATGTTGGATCTTGAACCAGTACTGATCTGGTTTTTCTTTGTCCCCTAAATGATAAATGGACATTTTTCAGGATTTGAACATTTCAGTTTTGTGTTTTTATTGTCGCTGTGAGTTCAGAATCCAAGACTGAATTCTAAACAAGTGCAGTTTGAAACTTTTCCCTCCAGAGTCACAGATCACAAAAAGAAAAGTCAAACATGATGAAACCTGGAAATTAGATTTGAAACATTCCACAAAGATTCTGAGACTTTTGGGACTCAGAGACAAAATGAGCGTCACACCAGCGCAGCCGCGTGTTTAACAAAAAGTAACCAGAAAGACGACAAAATATCAACTCTGAGAAAAAGACACACAGAAGATCTTCTATTCTTTCACACGTTTCCATGGAGACATGGACTGTGGACTGGACGACCCTGATATCATCTGAGAGCAGAAGGTGTTCTGTTTTAGTCCCAGAGATCAGAAGAAAATCTGATCTGGTCCATCTGTGAACTCATGGACGCCGCCATCTTACGAAGGGATCTTTCACCAATACTGACTGCTGATTGGCTGAAATCAATGTGGACGTCATTCAGGTGACCTCCAGGAGCAGGGTTCGTGACCCTGATTTAAAGGATTAAATCCACTTGAACAGATTTTCACCAGAATCTTCAAACTTGAAAAAGCCAAAAGTTGTTGTTTCCTGCTGATCAGCACAGTTAGAGGTGATCAATAATCAATGATCCATTTGGAGTGATGAGTGTGTTAGAAGAGAAGAACTAAAGTGTGTGGATGAGATCAATGTCATATTGATGTTTCCATGATTAAAGCCCATGTGTTGCTCCGCCCCCTCCTCCTTTCAGGGTGGATCCTGGTGGAGTCCGATGGCTGAGACCAGGTCTGAGGAAGTGTAAGTCTGTTTGTACTTTGATCCATCTGTTTCCATAGAAACCACCCTCTGTGACATCACTCATTCAAGTCCTACTGACAGTGAAGCAGAGTTCAACATGAAGGCGCGTCTGATCCACGTGTGTCACGTGCACGACTTCTCCAAATGGACACGTTGAAAATAAATTCAGTGTTTTCACACTTTGATTTATTTGTGGCAGAAACAAAATCAACACTGACGCCACATGTTGCTTTTTCTTTTTTTAACGAGTTCATATTCAACCACAAAGCTGTGCACAGCACACTGAGAGGCCCCGCCCACTTCCTGTCTGTCTGACCTGACTGTGACTAGCCCCTCCTCTTCTCTCCGTGCACGCTCTGAATAAAAACTGATCAGTTGATAACTGATCAGAGAACTGTTGGATTGATAACCCCAGCTGTGTCGTGTTGATAACTGAACTGATCGATCAATAACTCCGGCAATGTCATAATGATTGGTGAACTAATTGATTGATAACTCTGGTTGTATTGTGTTGATCCGGGAACTGATCAATTGATAACTGAACTGATCGATCAATAACTCCACCCGCGTCATGCTGATCGGTGTGTTGATTGAAGAACTGATCGACTGATTACTCCGACCGTGTCATGTTAATCAATGAAATGAAGGATCAGTAACTCTAGCTGCATCATGCTGATCGGTGAACTGAACAATCAATAACTGAACTGATTGATTGATAACTGTGTTGTGTTTTGTTCCATCAGATTTCTGTGAACTCTCTCTGGATCCAAACTCAGTGAACAGAAAACTCAAACTGTCCAACAACAACACAAAGGTGGAACATGTGGACGAGGATCAATCATATCCTGATCATCCAGACAGATTTGACCTTTGCCCTCAGATCCTGAGTCCAACTGGTCTGACTGGTCGCTGTTACTGGGAGGTCGAGTGGAGACGACATGTTTATATATCAGTGACTTACAGAAGAATCAGAAGGAAAGGAAACAGTTTGGACTGTGGGTTTGGATCTAATGATCAGTCCTGGAGTCTGATCTGCTCTGATGGTTGTTGTTACTCTGTCTGTCACAATAACAGACACAAATTCCTTCCTCTCTCTCCTTCGTCCTCTCACAGAGTCTCAGTGTTTGTGGACTGTCCTGCTGGCACTCTGTCCTTCTATGACGTCTCCTCTGACTCTCTGATCCACATCCACACCTTCTGCTGCACGTTCACTGAACCTCTGTGTGCTGGGTTCAGGTTCTGGTCTGGTTCTGGTTCCTCAGTGTCTCTGTGTGGACTGTAGGACAGAGAGTCTCCTCCTGTGGACACAAACACTCGATCACACACGTTTGGACAATAAATGTCCAGCTGGTTTGATTTTGACGTCTCAGTTGTTGTAAATTCAGCCTGTAAACAAACATGATTTTCACATGATTGACAGTTTGTTTGTTTGTTTTTTCACAGAAACAAACAATAAACAGAGTCCACTTATTGTTGTCTCTGGGACAGTCTGTTCATGATTGACAGCTTGAAATCTGTCTCTCCTGATTGTCTTTTTCCTGATCAAAGCAGTTTGATGTGTTGATTGTCTGTCTGTCTGTCTGTCTGTCTGTGTGTCTGTCTGATCACACATCATTTGGACGTCTTCATTGTGGCTCCGCCCACCTGCAGCCATCAGACAGGTGGATCTATGTCCAAGTAAAACATCTTGTTGTTTTTTGTTTTTCCTCCCAAAAAATCTCATTAAACTGTAAAAATGTTCAAACTCATAAAATGTGTTTTTGTCCACTTGAGTCTTGAGGAGGAATAAAGTAATTTTTCACAGTCTGAGTTTGTGTTTTGTTCTAAATCTGGTGAGTTTGTCAAAGTGTGAACCAGGAGCTGAATATTATTACACCTCTAATGTTCACACGTCATCTGACACACACAAGACAAACAGGACAACAGACACAAAGACGTCACATTGTCACAGGGGGCGGAGCCTATCCCAGCAGTCATAGGGTGGTAGGCGGGGTCCACCCTGGACAGGACGCCAGTCTGTCACAAATATTGTCACATTTTCTTTATTTCAACAAAAAGTCTGAATATTTTCCTCTGAATGGAAATTGGTTCAAAACCCTGAGTTATTTGTGGCTCTGTGGCGCCACCTGGAGGACTATTCAAAGTGATTGTGTGTATTCACTGCTGTGTTCCAGGTGGAGGCGCTGTGGGGTGATGGTGTGTGAGGATTTTTGGTAAAAATGAGAAGATAATCAAACGTCTCACTACACATCAGACAACTTTCTGAGACCGCAGTCAGGTCAAAGGTTAAATTTCAGAAAATCACCCCAAAAACAATTTTTATTGACGGCGACACTTCGAACTGAGCTTCAGCATCAGTAAAAGTTTCACACAGATAAGGACCGCGTCCCCTCTATGGGGGAGAAACCAAAGTCCAGCTGGCAGGCCTGAGGTCAAAGGTCACAAGAAGGTTGTGTTGCAATTGTGTGTTTTAATTTGTATCCCAAAAATCATAAACACATTGATAAAGAAATACCTTGGATCCTTAGCACCAAAATACAAATTTGCCCTTTATATATAGGCTGGCGACACCTGGTAACACACACGCACTCAGTGCAGCGCTGACATAAGCCAGCTAGCATCTGTCAGCCTGCCAGAAAATGTGTCCCCTATCTTTAAAGCTGGTATTACACCCTACTATCAGTTATTTATACTTCATATTTACCTTAGTTCATAACCAGTTGCGACAGTAAATTTGCAGACGTTTTGTCTTTATTGACTACAGTTGCATAGGGGACACAGATTGTGGCAGCTAGCATCTGTCAGCCTGCTATAAAATGTATCCCCTATCTTTATAACTGGTATTACACTCTACCATCAGTTATTTCAACTTTATATTTACCTTAGTTCATACCCATTTATTACAGTAAATTTAATGAAGTTGTGTCTTCATTTACTACAGTTGCATAGGGGAAACAGATTGTGGCAGCTAGCATCTGTCAGCCTGCCAGAAAATGTATCCCCTATCTTTATAGCTGGTATTACACTCTACCATCAGTTATATCAATTTCATATTTACCATTGTTCATACCCAACTGCTACAGTAAATTTGGGAAAGTTTTGTCTTTATTAGCTACAGTTGTATAGGGGAAACAGATTGTAGCAGCTAGCATCTGTCAGCCTGCCAGAAAATTTATCCGCTATATTTATAGCTGGTATTACACCCTACCATCAGTTAATTCAACTTCATATTTCCCTGAGTTCATACCCAATTATTACAGTAAATTTGGGGAATTTGTGTCTTTATTTAGTACAGTTGCATAGGGGAAACAGATTGTGGCAGCTAGCATCTGTCAGCCTGCCAGAAAATTTATCCGCGATATTTATCGCTGGTATTACACGCAACCATCAGTTATTTCAACTTCATATTTACCTTAGTCCATAACCAATTGCGACAGTAAATTTGCGGATTTATTTATTACAGTTGCATAGAGTACACAGATTGTGGCAGCTAGCATCTTTCAGCCTGCCAGAAAATGTGTCCTCTATCTTTATTGGTGGTATTACACCCTACCATCAGTTATTTTTACTTCATATTTACCTTAATTCACACCCAATTATTACAGTAAATTTAAGGAAGTTTTGTCTTATTTGCTACAGTTGCATAGGGGAAACAGATTGTGGCAGCCAGCATCTGTCAGCCTGCCAGAAAATGTATCTGCTATATTTATAGCTGGTATTACACCCTACCAGAGCATGACACGGGAGTGGATTTTCACTCCCGTCCCATCCCGCTCTCAGAAAAAAAAAATCCCATCCTGCCCAATCCCGGACTGGAGTAAAAAAAATAAATCCCATCCCGTCCCACTCCTGTAATGATGACTCCCAATCCCTCCCACTCCCACTCAAAATCAGTCCCACTCCCATCCCACTCCTGTATGTCCTTGTGACGTGGAGATGTCTGGAGTTTGACTGAATGTCCTGTATCTGGTAGCAGCCTGTGAGCAGGACTTATGTCTCTTTTGTCATTTATTTCATAATTATGAGAGAGTTTTTGGAGCGAGCAGTAGCACCACCACATTGTGGGCCCTAGGTACTAGCCATATTGAAGACCCCCCCACTGTTATGTTCTTTTTTATTAACGCAACCACCACATTTCTAATGCGTAGTCAAACCAGGTCTAAATCATGTATACCTTAGATCACACCTGGGAATCAGAACCCTTTTTAAAGTTGGGGGAGTAATATTGAGTTGGGGGATCTGGGGGACCAAACTGTACCATTTTTCTAGAAAATGGTGCGATTTGGTCCCCCAGACCCCCCAACTCAATATAGCTAGCTTTCAAGTTCACCTCTGTTTTCAAATAATTTGGTTAGCAGCTGCTTTCCCTCATTTAGTTTTCTTTCCCTGTCCTTTTTTCTCTTCTTTTTTGAAATCCAGACTTTGATTTTTTTAGGAAAGACATATTTTATTTCAGCCTAAACACCAGGGCTGCAACTAACAATTATTTTACTAATCAGTTCAATCGATCGATTATTTTTCGATTAATGTTTTTTTTTTTTTTTTTTTTTTTTTTTTACTTACATGTGAGTTTTGCCATTATTTCTTTAAGTGAGTTATTATTAAAAGGCCTTTGTCACACAACATCAACGTTTGACCTTCTACTAAAGTTATGTTATACTGTCATACCTGGAGTAGTGTTTTGTTTTATTTTGCACATACATACATCACCGACACGCCACAAAGAGATTTCCATCAGGTGTAGATACCTACAGCAACTATCTCAACCACTGACAACATATTACAGCAAGAGACCACAAAGTATTTTAAAGGCCTGACGAAAGTGTAATATGTTATATTTAATAAGATATTTTCATGAAAAAAGACACAAATGTGCAGTTTACTGCATTTTATTTTTTTATTTTTTTTGTGTAAAAACACAGCTTAGATGTGGTTTGACCAAAACAAATTGTCATTAAACTTAATAAAACAGGGATGAAGTGGAGGTTTAAGAGTCACTAGGTGTTCACAGGAAACATTTCTATATTTATTTATGTTCTTTGTTAGTTGGTTTAATCTTTTCTGTTTTGTTTTATCAGATTCTTTTGGTCCGTTTCTCTAAAACTTTGTGCCATTATTAGTTATTATTACTATTATTGTTGTTGTTTCTATTATTATTATTGATATATGAATAAAAGTAAATGAATAAAATATTACAATTTGTAATACATTTGACTCTTTTACGACAACAAACGCTGAGCCATGAATTATTATAAAGAAAACAAATGTGCTGACAGCTGAAACAGCTTCATGCTAACTTCAACATTGTAAACGCCATAGACATGCTAACGTGTTAGCATCGGTCCCGTTTTTAAGTTATAAAATACATCTATCAACTGTTTCAGAAGACCATACAGGGGTGGGCAATCATGTGCCATAAAGAGCCGAGACACTGCAGGTTTTCCATGCAACCAATCGCCTCAGCAGGTGATTTCATTGACAACCAGGTGTTTATGTTCATCAGCAACCCACCTGCTGAGGTGATTGGTTACACGGAAAACCTGCAGTGTCTCGGCCCTCGACGCCCACCCCTGCGCATAACAGGTCAGATTAACATAAAAAGGTAAATATTACTCACAGACATATGCTCTTTAGGGTTTTAGTGGGGAAAAATTAAGATTAAGCGAAATAAAGGTGATGGTCTTAGTGGTTAAGGTGTTGGGCTTGAGTCCAGAAGATCATGGGTTCAAATCCCTGCCTGACTGGAAAATCACTAAGGGCCCTTTAATCCCCTATTGCTCCCGGTGTGTAGTGAACGCCTTGTATGGCAGCACCCTGACCCTGACATCGGGGTGAATGTGAGGCATAATTGTAAAGCGCTTTGAGCATCTGATGCAGATGGAAAAGCGCTATATAAATGCAGTCCATTTAATAAAACAAAGCACCAGATCTAAGCAGTACTTCGATCTGCGAATCACTGCTTCGATCTGCGAATCATTGCTTCGATTGGTTCAAGGTTCAAAGCAAAGCCCCACTGCAGAACGGTTTGATTTATATGGACGAAATGAAACATTTGTGGTAAAACAAAGTTATTTAACAACTAATTGATGACCTAAATTAGTTGAAAACTATTTTACTAATCGATTAAATCGATTAGTTGTTTCAGCACTCCACCTCCTCTTTTCTGTGCCAGCCACCCCTGCCGGGAAGTGACGGAAGAAGAAACTTTGTTTTTTTTTTCCGCCTTCATCACCTCTGGGCGGCATCTCCGATCAGCGGGTGTCCCGCGCACCATGATGATCGGGTAATATCTTAAAAGAAACACCATTTGGCGTGAGTGATAAGGAGCTTTGTTTATTGTTCTTCGGATTCATCACCTCGGGGCAGCATCTCCGCTCAGCGGGTGTCCCGCCACACACACACACGCACACACGCACACACGCACACACGCACACACACACACACACACACACACACACACACACACACACACACACACACACACACACACACACACACACAGTTAGCGTCTGCAACAGGTTTTACAGCCGTGGGGTCATGTTTCCGCGAGCGGCTCTATGCGTGGGTATTTGACCGTCTTGCTGCAAAGACTTACTGCCGAGAGACGGCTATTTGTACCCCCTTCTTTAATTTACGAATTAAAAAACAGAAAAGGAAACGTAATAATTTAAGAATTAAAAATATTAAAGGGGCATTAAATAATAGACACTGATTTATGTTTAATTATTTCAGAATTAGTTAATTCTTTAATACATTAAAAAGATCTAGGTATTTTTAATCGTTCTTTAATTCATGAAATAAAATGACATTAAAATATTAGACCCTGGGTGGGAGGGGAGGTATGGCTTGGAGGCGGTGCTTGGCCGGGGTTAGGGGAGGAGCTTGGGGGGTGGGGCTAGGGGAGGAGCCAGGGGCGGAACTAGGGGAGGAGCCGGGGGCGGGGCTTAGAAGCGGGACATACTGACGTCATCTACTCTGGTTGGATGTGACGTCATAAGGGGCGGGGGCTCGGAGGTGGGACTAGGGGCGGGGCTTAGGGGGCGGGGCATAGTGACGTCATCGATTATGATTGGCTGTGACGTCATAAGGGGCGGGGCTTGGAGGCGGGACTAGGGGAGGGGCTTAGGGGCGGGACATAGTGACGTCATCGATTCTGATTGGCTGTGGCGTCATAGAGGGGGCGGGGCTTAGTGACAGTCGATTTTGATTGGCAGCTGTCACTTTTTTGACGAAAGGTGGGTCAGTTTTCTCTCTTGTGAGATCCCATTTGGGGTGTGTGTGTGTGTGTGTGTGTGTGTGTGTGTGTGTGTGTGTGTGTGTGTGTGCCGCCTGTGAGCCTGGACTAAACCATTATACAACTGTGCAGGGGTGAAGGGCCCTCAGAGATCTTTCAATATTATTGTTAGAGCAGAATTATGTTTTGCAACATTTATACATTCATTCTAATTATATTCATTTACAACATGAATTGTATGGACATTAATAATATGCAACACAAAAATGTATTTAATGTCAGGTTTTTGTGGCCCCCCATGCTCTGGGCCCTGGTTACATAGTCCCCTTTACCCCCCAGTCCGACGCCCCCTGAGTTTTGTTTTTTTTTCTCTCTTTTTTTTAACGCGCGCGCGAGCGACTCGTCTACTTTATTAATTAACTACACAGATGTATAATAAAACACATGGTGACTGGTTTATAAACACAATTATGACAGAGTTTTGGGGGGGAGAGCAAGCAACAATACCACAGCAGACAGCAGAGTTTCTTTTTTTTATTATTATTGTTTACATGCGCGCGCGTGAACGGGACAGTTGGTCCTCAAACTGCGTCTGCAGAGGTGGAAGGACGGTCGTCATCCAGACACAGCTCCTGAAGCAAATAATGATACTGATAATGAGCTTTCCACAACAACTCGCTCCGTGTGATCAACATCCGTCATGTTAACTGACAACCGGAGCCGGCGAGCGGAATGGAAGCTCCTCCTATTTGATGACGCACCGGGTGAAGGAGGCGCGTCCGTCGCCACGCGACCCCCGCAAATTTGTAGCGTCTGATCGCAGTGTGAACGTGTTTTGGTTGTTTTAATTAAATGAAAATCATCATCTATTTTTGGCAATCCCGCTCCTGTCTGCTCCCGTTCATTTTATTCGACGTCCCATCCCAATCACGTGATTGATCAAATTTTGACCCCCATCCCGCGGGAATCATGTGACCCACGGGAATTCCCGAAAAATGCCATCCTCTACTAATACTCAGCTTTTCCACACTGTTTAATCCATATTGGATCCAGACTGTTTGAGTTAAACACTTAAGATCAGACTTTGACCCTTCAAGGTCATCCAAAGTAAGGTGATATATTAAATATTCATATTGGAGAGGGTTTATAAATGTTTTTCACCATTATTAACTATGTAAAAAAGTCTAAAAGTTGTCGGAACTAAATTTATTGGAAGCTAATTGGTCCACTGATGTTTTTTGAAGTTAGCTAAAAAGCTGATCTGCGAACCAAAAAAGTTTACTTTTATAATTAGCAGTTAAGTAGTTGAACTCATATAAAATATTTTCTGTGACAATCAAAAAAGGAAAAGAAAAAACCTACCCCTCCCCCATGCTTTTGAGTCATAAAGCACAAAGCTCCCCCCCCCCATGCTTTTGAGTCATAAAGCACAAAGCTCCCCCCCCCCCCCCAGGCTTTTGAGTCATAAAGCACAAAGCTCCCCCCCCCCATGCTTTTGAGTCATAAAGCACAAAGCTCCCCCCCCCCCAGGCTTTTGAGTCATAAAGCACAAAGCTCCCCCCCCCCATGCTTTTGAGTCATAAAGCACAAAGCTCCCCCCCCCCCCAGGCTTTTGAGTCATAAAGCACAAAGCTCCCCCCCCCCATGCTTTTGAGTCATAAAGCACAAAGCTCCCCCCCCCCCCAGGCTTTTGAGTCATAAAGCACAAAGCTCCCCCCCCCCCATGCTTTTGAGTCATAAAGCACAAAGCTCCCCCCTCCCCCAGGCTTTTGAGTCATAAAGCATCTTGGCACCTGTTGCTTAGTAATGAGGAGTCATAAAGCACAAAGCAAAATTAAAGACTTTAGGAAGTCAGAATTTAGCTGAAACACCCGATCATTTCATTTGTTCTCTCTGATCTTCATCGTGCTGCAGTTTTTTTTTTTGCTGAAGCTCCACTTAAGAGAACATTTGCACAAATGTTCAGTGCTGGATCATTTTATTTTATAAACTCCACAGGAAACAGTTTAGAGGTAAGCAGATGGACAAATATTTTGTTCAACTTTATTTTAAATAACAAAATGGTTTTGCCATTGTACAATTTCAGTGGAAACATTAAGTGGAATTTGTCCAAATGTATTTATTACTCATGTATTGTGCACATTCATGTTCTGGGCATGTAGAAAAAACAAGTCGACCCGACCTTCCTGGAGTCCCTGGGAGGGGTACTAGATAGCGCTCCGACTGGGGACTCCATTGTTCTCCTGGGGGATTTAAACACCCACGTGGGCGGCAACAGTGAGACCTGGAGGGGGGTGATCGGGAAGCACGGCCTCCCCGATCTGAACCCGAGTGGTGTTCAGTTGTTGGACTTCTGTGCTAGTCACAGTTTGTCCATCACGAACACCATGTTCGAGCACAAGGGTGTCCATAAGTGCACGTGGCACCAGGGCACCCTGAGCCGGAGGTCGATGATTGAGTTTGTAGTCGTATCATCTGACATTCGGCCATGTGTCTCAGACACTCGAGTGAAGAGAGGGGCAGAGCTGTCAACCGATCACCAGCTGGTGGTGAGTTGGATCCGCTGGGAGGGGAGGAAGCCGGTCAGACCTGGCAGGCACAAACATATCGTGAGGGTCTGCTGGGAACGACTGGCGGAACCCTCTGTCAGCGAGGCTCCACGCGTTCGCCCCAGGTTTAACCCTCGCTCAAAGCTGCCCGTGGACGTCTGCAGCCACACACATGTCCCCTCTGCTCGCCGTCCTTCCTCCGCTTTTCCTTTCCTTCCTCTTCCTTCCCTCCTCCTCGTCTCCTGCTCATTGTCTTTTACACTCTTGCCACTAATTTCCTGATTAGCAGCAGGTGTACTCACTTGCTCCTCAGTCCATGGGAAGAGTGGGTGTGGCCTAGACACAACTCAACACTCCCAAAACACAGCAAAAATAAATACATACAAAAAAGTATCAAGCACAGCAAAGTAAACAAACCATCAACATGCAATATTAATGATAAATTAAATAAATAAAAGGCCAAACTCCCACACAATGGCATCAGGGACCATTACTCCAGAGACAATATGGACTAGATTCTTGGAATCATAGGTAAAGGGATCCCTCCATACACTCAGTGATTTGGCAGATAACAGCTTCTTCCCTCTTGGAATGGGGTCCATGTAGATCCGTCCATGTCCATCCCTTGACATCCCTCCCAGCATACTGGAAACAAGATCTTGTTATTGCTGCCCTCTCTGGATGAGACAGGATCCATCTTTGAGATGCACCCTTGTTAAGAATGAATCCCACCATTCCGCCTTTAGTCTTTGTGTCCCTGTTGCATGTCTGCTCAGTTGTCATGTCACAAGCAACTTGTGAAAACCCATAGTGCTCTTGTCTTTACACCACAAAGTCTCCATTTATGAAATTGTAAAGTTGAGTTCAACATCCAAAACTTGTAAGAGCTCTTCATGTTAAAGAGAGGCAGCAGGTGAACGTAACGAAACGCAGCTGCAGTGTTTTGGAGTGTACATGATTTCTCACCTCTCAACTGCCTCCAAGGCCACAGTACTTTCAAGTCCTTCATACTTTGACAGTGAGATCTAAGCTCTTGATGATTCTATGAACTCAGACCAGCTTTTATCAGTGCAATCTGTAATTTCTGATTTGCTTTCACAAACATGCATCAAGCAGGCGGCCACGTTTTCATCCTCGAACCCAGGGGCTTACCTGTAGTGCATTTATGTACAGAAGAGCCTGGGTTCTACCTCCATCTAGGCTTTAGTCAGCCATCAATTCTAATGATTTTTTTTTCTAGGAAATGTGCAAATCTTTTCAAGCGGTAACAGGCTGAAATTACATATCAATAGATAAAGAAATTTTAAAAGTCATTTCCCAGTAGTTACCAGATGTGCGCTACAAAAATGAAAAATAAATGGTCACGTCTCAAGGCCTAAGTTAAACTTTACACATGAGAATTTTCAAAAATACTGTAAAATACTGAAAATTAAGGGTTTTCAAAAAGAGGCGATGTGTCTGTTTAAACTACATTTTGCGGATATTTAAACACAAGTTGACCATTTTGATTTTATCTTCTATCGACAATAAAATGACAACAGATTTACAGTGTAAAACTTACATATTTTCTGTAAAACCATTTACATATTCACTGTAATTTTTACAGAATTTCCCCCGGCCACCACAGCTGCCAAATGTTTCTTTAAAAACAAAGGAATTTTTTTTTTTTTTTTTTTTACAGTGTACAAATGAAAGACTTCACGGTTGGTTAAACTGAAAGTTTGTCAGACCTGGATAACTGGTGACCTGAAATGACCCTGTGGGATCTCTTTGGTACCAGGCCTCTCTGCACTTGATCGAGTTACTTCCGATGAGTTTGTGGAAGCTAACTGCCTCTAAACATTTACAGGACACGAACGGGCAAATTGATTGTTTGTGAAACAGTGAGACCAGAACATATTTGGTGGTGTGTGGCCTTGACATGTGATCTATTCCATCCAAAGTTGAACTACCTTATTCTTGACTAATACTCAGCTCTTCCACACTGTTTAATCCAAATTGGATCCAAAGTGTTTGAGTTAAACACTTAAGATCAGACTTTGACCCTTCAAGGTCATCCAAAGTAAGGTGATATATTAAATATTCATATTGGAGAGGGTTTATAAATGTTTTTCACCGTTATTAACTATGTAAAAAAAGTCTAAAAGTTATCGGAACTAAATTTATCGGACGCTAATTAGTCCACTGATGGTTTTTGAAGTTAGCTGAAAAGCTAATCTGCGAACCAAAAAAGTTTACTTTTATAAGTACCAGT
This sequence comes from Thalassophryne amazonica, assembly GCF_902500255.1. Classification (NCBI taxonomy): domain Eukaryota; kingdom Metazoa; phylum Chordata; class Actinopteri; order Batrachoidiformes; family Batrachoididae; genus Thalassophryne; species Thalassophryne amazonica. The sequence goes on along the minus strand of NC_047114.1, from coordinate 22,552,459 downwards.
TAAGTAGTTGAACTCATATAAAATATTTTCTGTGACAATCAAAAAAAAAGAAGAAAAAAACCTACCCCCCCCCATGCTTTTGAGTCATAAAGCACAAAGCTCCCCCTCCCCCATGCTTTTGAGTCATAAAGCACAAAGCTCCCCCTCCCCCATGCTTTTGAGTCATAAAGCACAAAGCTCCCCCCTCCCCCATGCTTTTGAGTCATAAAGCACAAAGCTCCCCCTCCCCCATGCTTTTGAGTCATAAAGCACAAAGCTTCCCCCTCCCCCATGCTGATGAGTCATAAAGCATCTTGGCACCTGTTGCTTAGTAATGAGGAGTCACAAAGCACAAAGCAAAATTAAAGACTTTAGGAAGTCAGAATTTAGCTGAAACACCCGATCATTTCATTTGTTCTCTCTGATCTTCATCGTGCTGCAGTTGTTTTTTGCTGAAACTCCACTTAAGAGAACATTTGCACAAATGTTCAGTGCTGGATCATTTTATTTTATAAACTCCACAGGAAACAGTTTAGAGGTAAGCAGATGGACAAATATTTTGTTCAACTTTATTTTAAATAACAAAATGGTTTTGCCATTGTACAATTTCAGTGGAAACATTAAGTGGAATTTGTCCAAATGTATTTATTACTCATGTATTGTGCACATTCATGTTCTGGGCATGTAGAAAAAATAAGTTGACCCGACCTTCCTGGAGTCCCTGGGAGGGGTACTAGATAGCGCTCCGACTGGGGACTCCATTGTTCTCCTGGGGGATTTAAACACCCACGTGGGCGGCGACAGTGAGACCTGGAGGGGGGTGATCGGGAAGCACGGCCTCCCCGATCTGAACCCGAGTGGTGTTCAGTTGTTGGACTTCTGTGCTAGTCACAGTTTGTCCATCACGAACACCATGTTCGAGCACAAGGGTGTCCATAAGTGCACGTGGCACCAGGGCACCCTGAGCCGGAGGTCGATGATTGAGTTTGTAGTCGTATCATCTGACATTCGGCCATGTGTCTCAGACACTCGAGTGAAGAGAGGGGCAGAGCTGTCAACCGATCACCAGCTGGTGGTGAGTTGGATCCGCTGGGAGGGGAGGAAGCCGGTCAGACCTGGCAGGCACAAACATATCGTGAGGGTCTGCTGGGAACGACTGGCGGAACCCTCTGTCAGCGAGGCTCCACGCGTTCGCCCCAGGTTTAACCCTCGCTCAAAGCTGCCCGTGGACGTCTGCAGCCACACACACGTCCCCTCTGCTCGCCGTCCTTCCTCCGCTTTTCCTTTCCTTCCTCTTCCTTCCCTCCTCCTCGTCTCCTGCTCATTGTCTTTTACACTCTTGCCACTAATTTCCTGATTAGCAGCAGGTGTACTTACTTGCTCCTCAGTCCATGGGAAGAGTGGGTGTGGCCTAGACACAACTCAACACTCCCAAAACACAGCAAAAATAAAATACATACAAAAAAGTATCAAGCACAGCAAAGTAAACAAACCATCAACATGCAATATTAATGATAAATTAAATAAATAAAAGGCCAAACTCCCACACAATGGCATCAGGGACCATTACTCCAGAGACAATATGGACTAGATTCTTGGAATCATAGGTAAAGGGATCCCTCCATACACTCAGTGATTTGGCAGATAACAGCTTCTTCCCTCTTGGAATGGGGTCCATGTAGATCCGTCCATGTCCATCCCTTGACATCCCTCCCAGCATACTGGAAACAAGATCTTGTTATTGCTGCCTTCTCTGGATGAGACAGGATCCATCTTTGAGATGCACCCTTGTTAAGAATGAATCCCACCATTCCGCCTTTAGTCTTTGTGTCCCTGTTGCATGTCTGCTCAGTTGTCATGTCACAAGCAACTTGTGAAAACCCATAGTGCTCTTGTCTTTACACCACAAAGTCTCCATTTATGAAATTGTAAAGTTGAGTTCAACATCCAAAACTTGTAAGAGCTCTTCATGTTAAAGAGAGGCAGCAGGTGAACATAACGAAATGCAGCTGCAGTGTTTTGGAGTGTACATGATTTCTCACCTCTCAACTGCCTCCAAGGCCACAGTACTTTCAAGTCCTTCATACTTTGACAGTGAGATCTAAGCTCTTGATGATTCTATGAACTCAGACCAGCTTTTATCAGTGCAATCTGTAATTTCTGATTTGCTTTCACAAACATGCATCAAGCAGGCGGCCACGTTTTCATCCTCGAACCCAGGGGCTTACCTGTAGTGCATTTATGTACAGAAGAGCCTGGGTTCTACCTCCATCTAGGCTTTAGTCAGCCATCAATTCTAATGATTTTTTTTCTAGAAAATGTGCAAATCTTTTCAAGCAGTAACAGGCTGAAATTACATATCAATAGGTAAAGAAATTTTAAAAGTAATTTCCCAGTAGTTACCAGATGTGCGCTACAAAAATGAAAAATAAATGGTCACGTCTCAAGGCCTAAGTTAAACTTTACACATGAGAATTTTCAAAAATACTGTAAAATACTGAAAATTAAGGGCAGGGCCGCTGCTAAGGTTTTGGAGGCCCTAAGCATAACTGGTCAGGGAGGCCCCTCCACCCCCATACAAGAGAAGCTCCCCCCCCCCCCCACACACACACACAAAAGTTCTACTCAAACCGTTACTATTTATTAAAGCATTTACGTTTTGCGTTTAAACCTACATCAAATCAGCTAAGCCAACGCAACCTAGCTTAAGCAGCACCACTGAACATTAAGTAATCAAAACAATTTAAACCTTTAACACGTACTTACCAGCAAGGGATGCACGGGCATCATCTTTTTGTTTCTTTTTCCTCCGTTTAAAAAGCTCCAGACTCCTGCTGTAGCTTCATTGTTTAATTGTGGCATAGTGGCAACTTGTCGTCTCGTGTCAGAATCGAATGTGGGCTAGCAGTGCTACTTTAGTTAGGAGCAGGGTTGCCAGATTGGGTGTTTTCCCATCCATTTGGTTTGTTTAGGGTAAAAATATGGCACTGGACAAGTTTTTTGTATAGAATTGCCACACACATTTTAAAAAATCAGTTCAAATTGCGCAGGATTTAGTGCCTTCATGCATTTTTGAGCATTTATTGGACTGGAAATCGTCACATCTGGCAACCCTGGTTAGGCGACACAGCGAACAGAGAAAGACGCAAACAGGGCTGTACCATTTCAGGGTGGATGGGGGCTTTATATTAGGCAAAAAAAAAAACTGTTAATTTGCCCCAATTAAGTAATGGGGTAGGGGCCTACACAATGTTTAAAGACAAAAACGATGGGCCTATTCATAAATAATTCATATTGATTTTGAAATGTAATAATCAATGTTGCCACAGTTACTTTGATAAAATAATCAAATTACTGATTACTGATTACTCCTTGAAAAAGTAACTTAGTTACTTTACTGATTACTCAATTGTAAAAGTAACTAAGTTAGATTACTAGTTACTTTTTTAGTTACTTTCCCCAGCTGCCGACAACAACCCTCTGCCACCTCAACATGACAATGATACCTGTTGTGTGGGGGAGGGGGGCACATCCCTGCCCCACGCCCCCATTCCATCTGGATTCGCCCCTGCTTTGGCGTTTGAGCACAAAGAATGGATAACATTTATTTATGCAGAAAACATGACCAGATTTACAGGTAATAAAGTTTTATTGTGTTTTCACATCATGTGGTCCTCAGAAAGAGACTTTAGGTGCATTTGAGTGGAAAATAGTGTTAGTTGTTGACACGTCGCGGAGGATCAGCTGTTTTTAACGAGACGATACAGAGCGGCTCAGCTCAGAATTCTAAATAAAGGAGAAAAATAAAGCATAAAAATGACTTTGTAAAGCTCAGTGCAGGTGTGCTGTTGTCACCGCGCTTTAAGAGGTGAGAACGAGTTCACAGCTCGCTTAAAGTGGGCAGTTCAGCCGAACCCCGACCTCCTTGCCCACGGACCAAGTTTAATGCTGCCGTCAACCCACAATGCAAAAATAATAGTAACGCACAGTGACTTGGAGAAGTAACTTTAATGTGATTATTCATTTGGAAAGATTAACGCGTTAGACTACTCGTTACAAAAAGTGGTTAGATTAGAGTAAAGCGTTACTGGCATCACTGGTAATAATGTAATAATTTCAACACATTTTTCAGTCAATTGGAGGCCCTGCAAACTAGTGCAACATGGTTGGTGCCCCACGCAGGCTGCGTAGTCTGCTTATGCCGAGCAGCGGCGCTAATTAAGGGTTTTCAAAAAGAGGTGATGTGTCTGTTTAAACTACATTTTGCGGATATTTAAACACAAGTTGACCATTTTGATTTTATCTTCTATCAACAATAAAATGACAACAGATTTACACTGTAAAACCTACATATTTTATGTAAAACCATTTACATATTCACTGTAATTTTTACAGAATTTCCCCCGGCCACCACAGCTGCCAAATGTTTCTTTAAAAACAAAGGAATTTTTTTTTTTTTTTTTACAGTGTACAAATGAAAGACTTCACGGTTGGTTAAACTGAAAGTTTGTCAGACCTGGATAACTGGTGACCTGAAATGACCCTGTGGGATCTCTTTGGTACCAGGCCTCTCTGCACTTGATCGAGTTACTTCCGATGAGTTTGTGGAAGCTAACTGCCTCTAAACATTTACAGGACACGAACGGGCAAATTGATTGTTTGTGAAACAGTGAGACCAGAACATATTTGGTGGTGTGTGGCCTTGACATGTGATCTATTCCATCCAAAGTTGAACTACCTTATTCCTGACTAATACTCAGCTCTTCCACACTGTTTAATCCATATTGGATCCAAACTGTTTGAGTTAAACACTTAAGATCAGACTTTGACCCTTCAAGGTCATCCAAAGTAAGGTGATATATTAAATATTCATATTGGAGAGGGTTTATAAATGTTTTTCACCGTTATTAACTATGTAAAAAAAGTCTAAAAGTTGTCGGAACTAAATTTATCAGAAGCTAATTAGTCCACTGATGGTTTTTGAAGTTAGCTGAAAAGCTAATCTGCGAACCAAAAAAGTTTACTTTTATAATTAGCAGTTAAGTAGTTGAACTCATATAAAATATTTTCTGTGACAATCAAAAAAAGAAAAGAAAAAACCTATCCCCCCATGCTTTTGAGTCATAAAGCACAAAGCTCCCCCCTCCCCCATGCTTTTGAGTCATAAAGCACAAAGCTCCCTCCTCCCCAATGCTTTTGAGTCATAAAGCACAAAGCTCCCCCCTCCCCCATGCTTTTGACTCATAAAGCACAAAGCTCCCCCCTCCCCCATGCTTTTGAGTCATAAAGCACAAAGCTCCCCCCTCCCCTATGCTGATGAGTCATAAAGCATCTTGGCACCTGTTGCTTAGTAATGAGGAGTCACAAAGCACAAAGCAAAATTAAAGACTTTAGGAAGTCAGAATTTAGCTGAAACACCCGATCATTTCATTTGTTCTCTCTGATCTTCATCGTGCTGCAGTTTTTCTGCTGAAGCTCCACTTAAGAGAACATTTGCACAAATGTTCAGTGCTGGATCATTTTATTTTATAAACTCCACAGGAAACAGTTTAGAGGTAAGCAGATGGACAAATATTTTGTTCAACTTTATTTTAAATAAAAAAAATGGTTTTGCCATTGTGCAATTTCAGTGGAAACATTAAATGGAATTTGTCCAAATGTATTTATTACTCATGTATTCTGTACATTCATGTTAAGGGCATGTAGAAAAAATAAGTCGACCCAACCTTCCTGGAGTCCCTGGGAGGGGTACTAGATAGCGCTCCGACTGGGGACTCCATTGTTCTCCTGGGGGATTTAAACACCCACGTGGGCGGCGACAGTGAGACCTGGAGGGGGGTGATCGGGAAGCACGGCCTTCTCGATCTGAACCCGAGTGGTGTTCAGTTGTTGGACTTCTGTGCTAGTCACAGTTTGTCCATCACGAACACCATGTTTGAGCACAAGGGTGTCCATAAGTGCACGTGGCACCAGGACACCCTGAGCCGGAGGTCGATGATCGAGTTTGTAGTCGTATCATCTGACCTTCGGCCATGTGTCTCAGACACTCGAGTGAAGAGAGGGGCAGAGAGGTCTTCAGTACTGTCACTAACCTCGGGAGGGAAAATGTGTGTTTTTGAATTGACCCTCTTGTGACTGCCAGTAATTGTTCACCTTAACTGCAAATTATGCAAAATTCTTGTTTTATGAATCTGACTCAGTTACTGGGTCAAAGACATTCTGGACTTATTTTAATTGAAAATTTTGAGCACAAGACAATCATAGAATTGGTCTTACAATCCCTTATTTTTATAAAAGCATAAAGGCATTTCCTTAAACTGAGGAGTTGTAAAAATAAAATATAAATGAATAAATTGGAAAGAGCTGCAAGTCCTCCAACGGATCATTTGCACAACATGAGGCTGTGACGTAAACAGCAACTGGCTGCATGGATTTTATTAATAATTACCAATTAAGCCGTATGTGCCACTGACACAGGTATTGTTCCAAGTGCTTCATTTGCAATTTCAGCTAACTTTTCTGTCTTATTTTAATTTGGTTTTCTCTTTTTTTCATGAATCATTGCTCACCCACCATTTTATTATTATTATTTTAAGCCCACCACAGGGTCACTGATCACCTCACGGTAGCACCAGTAACCACTGTCCAGGCTGTCACCATTGTTTCTGTTTGGGATTTTGTGTGACTGGTTTCAACATTAGTGCATTGACTTCTATTTCTCCTTCCTCCTGTGTCTTCATCAGGTTCGGTTGACAGAAGATCTGGCTGTGCCCACAGTCTGTCTGTCTCAAGTGCAGCAGCTAGAAGCTTTTGCTCACCAACAAAAAGCTGTAGAACTGCAGACCAACCTCAGTTCAGTGCTACAGGACAATGAAAACCACTGCCAGCACATCACTGTCCTGGAAAAAGAGCTGGAAGGTTTGTGTTGTTGATGCTGCTTGAGGAAAAATTAGTTTGTTTTTTTCTTTTTATTATTAATACCCTGTTTCAAAGTTTCTGAATTGAGCAGAGATGCATTTGTGCAATGTATGTATCTTAAAAGTGTTAGCATGAGTTTCTGTCAGGTATATACAAGGTCTGTGAAAAAAGAAACTGACCTTTTTTTTTTTTCAAAAACTATATGGATTTGAATCATGTGCGATTACATCAGCCAAGCTTGAACCCTCGTGCGCATGTGTGAGTTTTTTCACGCCTGTCGGTTGCATCATTCGCCTGTGGGCAGGCTTTGAGTGAGGAGTGGTCCACCCCTCCCCTTGGAATTCATTTGTCTGAGAACTTGGTGAGAGACTGCGGCTTTGCTTTATCAAAATTTTTTCAGAAAATGTAAGGCACATCCAAGTGGACACCATTCGAGAAATTCAGCTGGTTTTCGGTGAAAATTTTAAGGGGTAATGAGAGATTAAGGAGTGTTACTATCACTTTAAGGACAGCCCACAGCGCGGGACAGCGCACCGCGCCCCGAGCTGCCGTCGTCAGCCTGTTTCAAGCTGATAACTTCCAAATTTAAGGCTCCCTTCATGCAGGACGTCGTGAAAGAGCAGAGAAGTTTCAGAAGAGGTCGGGATCAGCAGTATATCCGGACATTCCACTGTTAAAGGAGATTTTGTAATGAAAGATGTGCGGACGGATTCGCGCGGCGGGACACAAAACACCTCAGTGTTGGAAACCATTCAGGCGGCTTTAGATGGCTTTCAGTCGAGTGAGTATCCGAGAAATTGTTTAACAGCTGGGCATGTTCCAACTTGTCCTGTAAGGCTTCCAAAACGGAGGTGTTTTTCTGTGGCACATCACCTCTTCTGAAACTTCTCTGCTCTCTCACGACGTCCTGCATCAAGGGAGCCTTAAATTTGGAAGTTTTCAGCTTGAAACAGGCTGACGACGGCAGCTCGGTGGGCTGTCCTTAAAGCGATAGTAACACTCCTTAATCTCTCATTAGCCCTTAAAATTTTCACCGAAAACCAGCTGAATTTCTCGAATGGTGTCCACTTGGATGTGCCTTACACTGTCTGAAAAAATTTTGATCAAGCAAAGACGCAGTCTCTCAGCAAGTTGTCAGACAAAGGAATTCCGACTGGAGGGGTGGATGCGATTCAAATCCATATAGTTTTTGAAAAAAATAAAAAGGTCGGTTTCTTTTCTCACAGACCTCGTGTGTGTATATATATATATATATATATATATATATATATATATATATATGTATATACGTTGTATATATATAAACGTTGCTCTTTGGTGAGTTTACCGTCAATAAAATTTTGCATTACATCAGTTACTGGTATTAAAGCACTTAAAACATGCCACCTTAAGTTAAAGTTCTTTATTTGAATTTAATATTTGTACAGTAACTTATTTATATATGTATTTTTTGTATATGATTGCAGTCGATATAAAAATGCTTTTCAGTATTACGAAGTTTTAAAACGCCCATTGAAGCTCGTGTACTGAATTCAGCTGGCCGTTAGGGGTCGCTGCAGTTTACGCAGCAGAGCTCCGAGTTTCATTTCAGACTTCCGAGTATGTGTGGCGTTGAGTTCGCTTTTCGGGTTTTAGTTGCAGTTTTCGATAGCATGAAAGGAGAAAGAAGGAACAACATGTTTTAAACGTCTCGATTTTTTTTTTTTTTTTAATAAATAGGTTACAGCATCCACATGTACAGAGGCTCCGCAGGTCCGTGGCCTGGTGGGCAGTTACCATCCCCGAGTTGGTCTTACACCGGAGCTCCCTCCCCGTCAGGCAGACCCACCTACGGAAGCTTCGGGCCTCGCGGGGCTTCTCCCCGCGGCGGTCCCAGATATTCTCCGCATTCTCCCGGGTACTTCCCGGGCTCGCACAGAGGATTCAGCGAGGCCCCTCCAGCTAGACCTCGGTGGTTTGGAAACTCTCCGGCGGGTTTCGGCTTCAGAGGGAAGCAGCGACGCGGCAGCAACGGTTTCTGGGGTCCTCGTTCCTACAGCCCGGCCTCAGCACACGGCTTCCAGGTAAGAACACAAACTACACTTGATTGTGACGGAGCCTTAAAATGGCTCCAGTTTGTTTGTTTGTGAGGGAATTGTTGATTTTACACATCAAAATGGAGTTAGTCTTTTGGTATTGTGGCAACTCAAGGCTCCTGTATGCTTTTCAACACAGGAAATAAAGTAACTTTTATCATGCGATCAGTTTTATTTATTTTACCCATCTAACCTTTGACTTATTGTGTGCTTTAGGGCCGAGCATCCGATCACTCAGACTCAATAGAAAAGTATTTCAGCCCGGCGATGCTGCAGGATCCATGGGCAGGTATGAAACCTGTCCCCGTCCCTGCGAACGCCTGTAACCGGACCGAGGACTGACTGGACGACTGCTGTTAGGCTAAAAGTACTTGTGTACATTTGTTTTTATCCAGAGGGATCGAACACTTCCATCAGACGCTCTTCACCCCTGACTCCTCTCAGCGTGTCCATGTCACATTAGTCCTACAAATCTTATTTTATTTTTGTTTTTGTTCTTTTTTTTTGGAAAAAGTGCTTCCTCTCCCCTTTCATTCTCCCTTAGCTGCTTTTGCTGTCATCACCTATAGAGGGCGCCCTATCCACAAACATGACTGCATATTCTATTAAAGTTCCTTTGATGTCAAAATTTAAAATGTGTTTCCTGACATTTATTAAACTCTTTAATTGGTGAGTTTTAAAGGCTCACAGTGTCTTTTAAAATGGGGTGTTGATGTTAAAGCTTTGAACTGTCAAAGGTCACCCACAGATTTGATCAAATGCACCTAAAATTTAGCCTGAGTATAACCTTCATGTTCATAAGTATTTGGACATTCACACTGTTTATTTGAAATGAAACTGTCACAATGTGGTTGTAGTGTTGATGATCAGATGGATTAACCATGTAGGATTTTAAACCATGAGTGTGTGTGTATATATATATATATATATAAAATGCTCCAATTTACAGAGCTCATAACTAACTGGACAGATGAGAGCATTACATGAAAATCATCAGTTTTACAGCCAGTTTTCATTTGGTAACTGGATGTTGGTAAGGCTTCCAAGTGAATCTGTCTTGGACATCATTTATATCCATCATTAAGATTGATCATCATTATTGTGCGAAAGTGGGCAAGTGAGGGAAGCCAACAGGATACCTATAACAACTATGAAAACTAGTGACAGGGCAGGTTTTACAGAGCAGGTAGCTCTGTATGCTTTGGGAACCGAAGGAGTCTTGAAACTCTTGTCGGCCTTTCAACCTTACAAAACACCCCCCACCCCCCCCCACCCCCCCCCCCCAAAAAAAAATCATGTTTCAAAAATAAAGAAAAAGTAAAGTTCGTGTGTATATTCAGTGTTTTGTAAGTTTGCACTCGAGTTGCCAGGTTTATAATGTCCTATAATTAATTCAGTCATAGAATTGTGTGAGTAGAGCCTCATTTTGGTCTGGTGTCATCTGTTTCAGACAAGGTGAAAATCAATTGAATGACTATCGTACCCTGACCCTGTGGTAATGATCCACCTTTTCTGGTGGGTTTCAGATTTGGAGGGCTGATCGTCATCAGAGCCTCTTCATGCTCTGCCTCCAACCTGCTCAGTGCACATGAGAGGCGCATTTCAGTCTGATGACATCAATCAAACCACATCATGGGGGGGGTAATACAGATACAGCGTATACGTTGATCGTATAGAGACCAGATCGAGCTGTGCAGCCGTGCTTATACTCTGTATTGCCACAGTGGCCTCCCTCAGGACACCTCAGGGGACCTTCTCAAAGTCCACAACACACTGGTTTTATTTCTCAGCTCTTTCTTTATATATATATATATAGATAGATAGATAGATAGACACACACACACACACACACACACACACACACACACACACACACACACACACACACACACACACACACACACACACACACACACACACACACACACACACACACACACACACACACAGGTGTTGGTCATATAATTAGAATATCATGAAAAAGTTGATTTCAGTAATTCCATTCAAACCTGAAACTTGTATACTTTCATTACACACAGACTGATATATTCAAGTGTTTATTTCTTTAATTTTGATGATAACTGACAACTAATGAAAACCCCAAATTCAGTATTGTGGAAAATTAGAATATTACTTAAGACCAATACAAAAAAATGGATTTTTAGAAATGTTGGCCAACTGAAAAGTATGAACATGTACAGCACTCAGTAGGTAGTCGGGGCTCCTTTTGTCTGAATTACTGCAGTAATGCGTCAATCAGTCTGTGGCACTGCTCAGCTGGTATGAGAGCCCAGGTTGCTCTGATAGTGGCCTTCAGCTCTTCTGCATTGTTGGGTCTGGTGTGTGGCATCTTCCTCTTCACAATACCCCATAGATTAGGTCAGGTGAGTCTGCTGGCCAGTTAAGAACAGGGATACCATGGTCGTTAAATCAGGTACTGGTACTGTGTGCAGGTGCCAAGTCCTGTTAGAAAATGAAATCTGCATCTTCATAAAGTTGGTCAGCAGCAGGAAGCATGAAGTGCTCTACAACTTCCTGGTAGACGGCTGCATTGACACTGGACCTCAGAAAACACTGGACCAACACCAGCAGATGACATGGCCCCAAACCATCACTGACTGTGGAAACTTTACACTGGACCTCAAGCAACGTGGATTCTGTGTCTCTCCTCTCTTCCTCCAGACTCTGGGACTTCGATTTCCAAAGGAAATGGAAAATGTACTTTGATCAGAGAACATAACTTTGGAGCACTCAGCAGCAGTCCAGAGTCCTTTTTGTCTTGAGTCCAGGCAAGATGTCAAGTCAGCAGTCTGCCCCATGACTCTGTCGCCTACAGAACTAGACTGAGAGACCAGTTAAAGGACTTTGCAGGTGTTTCGAGTTAATTAGCTGATTAGAGTCTGACACCAGGTGTCTTCAATATTCAACCTTTTCACAAGATTCTAATTTTCTAAGATACTGAATTTGGGGTTTTCGTTAGTTGTCAGTTATAATCATCAAAATTAAAAGAAATAACACTTGATATATATCAGTCTGTGTGGAATGAATGTATACATTATACAAGTTTCAGTTTTTGAATGGAATTACTGCAATAAATCAACTTATTCATGATATTCTAATTATATGACCAGCACCTAGAGACGAGAGAGAGAGAGAGAGAGAGAGAGAGAGAGAGAGAGAGAGAAGAGGAGAGAGAGAGAGAGAGCGAGAGAGAGAGAGAGACAGAGAGAGACAGAGAGAGACAGAGAGAGACAGAGAGAGAGAAGTGGATACTGAGAACGCTATTCAATATTTCTAGATTTAAATTCGAGTTTACCAAATTTGTTGCCTCTTGAGGAAATAAAAAAATTGCTGTTTTTATATCTTAACTGATACAGAGAAGTAAATACAATTATACATGAGGTTGCACGGTTTGTTACTGATCATTTCTTATTTTGGTATTCTATCCAGTCTTGTGTTATTACAAAATGGATTGGCTCATACAATGCATGATGTCATAAACAGTATTAAATAGGGGGTATCAGCCTTAAGTTTTACACTGTTCAGTTCTTTCATTTGTTCTGTTTTACTGTGCTATTATTTTTTCCCCCCCTTTCAATAGGGGGTAGACTGCTGGGGGGTTCCCACGATGCACTGTTTCTTTCTCTTTTGCTCTGTATGCACCACTCTGCATTTAATCATTAGTGATCGATCTCTGCTCCCCTCCACAGCATGTCTTTTTCCTGGTGCTCTCCCCTCAGCCCCATCCAGTCCCAGCAGAAGACTGCCCCTCCCTGAGCCTGGTTCTGCTGGAGGTTTCTTCCTGTTAAAAGGGAGTTTTTCCTTCCCACTGTAGCCAAGTGCTTGCTCACAGGGGGTCGTTTTGACCGTTGGGGTTTTACATAATTATTGTATGGCCTTGCCTTGCATATGAGGCGCCTTGGGGCAACTGTTTGTTGTGATTTGGCGCTATATAAAAAAAAAAATTGATTGATTGATTGATTGATTTCAATGACTGGTTTTATAAATGTTTTCACTGTTTGAAGAAACTTATGGATATCTAAGGGGTTTTTGCCAGTTATTTTTTGGAGGTCTATTTTCTGTGAAATGCAGATTAAGTACAACCCCAATTCCAATGAAGTTGGGAAGTTGTGTGAAATGTAAATAAAACAGAATACAATGATTTGCAAATCCTCTTCAACCTATACTGAATACACCACAAAGACAAGATATTTAATGTTCAAACTGATAATATTTGTTATTGTTTGGTGCAATATTTGCTCATTTTGAAATGGATGCCTGCAACATGTTTCAAAAAAGTTGGGACAGTGGTATGTTTACCACTGTGTTACATCACGTTTGCTTCTAACAACACTCAATAAGCGTTTGAGAACTGAGGACACTAACTGTGAGTGTCATGATTGAGTATAAAAGGAGCATCCCTAAAAGGCTCAGCTGTTCACCACTTTGTGAACAGCTGCATGAAATAATAGTCCAACAGGTTAAGAACAATGTTTCTCAATGTTCAATTAAAAGGAATTTAGGGATTCCATCATCTACAGTCCATAATATAATCAGAAGATTCAGAGAATCTGGAGAACTTTCGACATGTAAGCGGCAAAGCCGAAAACTAACATTGAATGCCTGTGACCTTCGATCCCTCAGGCGGCACTGCATTAAAAACTGACATTACTGTGTAAAGCATCTTACCGCGTGGGCTCAGGAACACTTCAGAAAAACCATTGACAGTTAACACAGTTTGTCCCTACATCTACAAGTGCAAATTAAAAACTCTACCATGCAAAGCGAAAGCCATACAGCAACAACATCCAGAAACACTGCTGCCTTCTCTGGGCCCAAGCTCATTTGAAATGCAAAGTGGAAAAGTGCTTTTTTGAAATGTGTTTCAGGCATAGATTTCAAAATGAGCAAATATTGTACGAAAACAATAAAGTTTATCAGTTTGAACATTAAATATCTTGTCTTTGTGGTGTATTCAATTGAATATAGGTTGAAGAGGATTTGCAAATCACTGTATTCTGTTTTATTTACATTTTACACAACATCCCAACTTCAATGGAATTGGGGTTGTATTTAAATTTGAACATACTTGCATTAAGGTCCAACCTCCAACATTGTGCACAGCCACTTCTGGATTTGCACAACAGCTATACAAATTTTTGGAAGTTATGCAGTCGCAGATTTCAGATGATTCATGGGACACGGCTATAGGTAAGAGAGTGTTGGCAAGTCAAGGAATGTGTGTCTTACTGCACCACAAAATCCCATTGGTTCCTGAATGGTAACCACAGAAGCAGACAAGTGGTCCATCCCCAACTGTTCCAAAGTACATATCTGCCACAGACAAGTGAAACATGGGCGTGTCCTTGGCCTTTTCCAGTTGCTGTGGATCAGTGTGGGTGTCATCGGGGCTTTTTCAACAAAAACAGTAAGTGGTGATTTATACTGATTTTGTGTTGATGCTTTCATTGTGGAAAAAAAAAATGTTTCTTCTTGGCTGCTGGACAATCTTGATTTTTTAGCATCTAGAACCCTTCAACTTCCAGGGTCCTAGGGTGAGCCCAAGACCTCCAGCCTAAGATTTTGCTTTTCCTCAGACCTTCCTATTACTGTATCGCATCCCTGAAGGGTAAGGAATGGTATGGTCCATGTTACAGGTGTCTGTTTTTGTGTCTTTAGAGGAGGAAGTGGTAAGTCTCGTACAGGCCACAAACTTTTGTAGATTCTGTACTGTCACGTAAATGAGAGTCAATGATTCCTCCTGGACGATGGGCAAATCCAACGTATGTTATCTGTACAACTGAAGCCGAAGCCAGTACCCATTTACAGCCGGGTGGACTGAGACACTAGACTGACTTGTCCAAGAATACCCAGTGCGTGGAATTCCGGATCAACAAAGCCTTCACGTTGGAAATGATCTGGTTGTTTCAGCGGGGTTTGAGCCTGTCGATCGGCGCTCGGAGCGCGGCGCGCTCTCAGCAGATGTGGCCAGTCTTTAATCTGTCTGGAGCACTCCTTAATCTGTGTAATCTCCATAAAATCGTCCCTGAAAGCCATATTAATTTTCCGAATGGTGTCCACCTGGAGGTCTCTCACAGTTTCTGGAAAAAATTGATGCAGCAATGCTCCAAATCGTTCAGACATTTATTCGCAATAAAAATCCGACGAGAGGGGTGGACCACTGCTCACACAAAGCCTGCTCACAGGCGAATGACGCAACCGACAGGCGTGAAAAAACTCACGCATGCGCACGAAGTTTCAAGCTTGGCTGATGCAATCACACGTGATTCAAATCCATATAGTTTTGAAAAAATAAAAAGGTCCGTTACTTTTTGGACAGACCTCGTATACACTGGTTCTCTGGAAACAATTCATTGACTTTTTCTTGTGAAACATGGTTGCTGACAGAGGTCGTCCAACTCTTTGTTTGTAAAACCTACTGCTGTCAAGAACTCCGTGACAGCTCATTGATTAAAATGGAATGGCGAGGTGAGTTTCTTTCACGGGGTTCCATTCTTGCCACATAACAAAGCAACTTTTCACAATGATAGCTTTCCACTAACTGAGATTGTAGAGGGGAACCTACAGAACATATGAAAAACTGTTATGTGCCAGTGCTGCCAATTCTTGATGGAAACAGAAAATGGAGGCATTGCTTTTCATTCAGCCCCGTTACATTATTAGACTAGTAAATGTTAGAAAGCCTTAGTGTGCTATTGATGAAGCAATTGGCCAAGAGGGAGAAAGGCTTCATCTTGTCACGAGTCATAAACTCTGATGTCAACATCAATAAAATCCTTACTGGGAATCCCAGACTGACACTTGCTGCAACCATTATCAGTACAGAGGGGCAGTGATGTTGAGTGGTTCTGTGATACTCTCATCTGGGATTGCATGAAAGTGACGGATGGTCTTGAGGGAAGACGGAAACTACAGCTAAGAAGTTGAAGTTTCAGAAAGTGGTCTAATGAAGTCTCAGTGATATTCAGTCACTGATCTATCAATAGAAATATGACAAAGTTGATCAAGATGCGCCAGCAAGTTCCGAGGACTCCAGGGAGATAAATCGGTTATGGTTCGGATTTCAGTTCAGTTCTGTGAAATACACAAAATGTATTCAAACTTGTACAACACTTCAAATGTGGTCAAACAGTGTGAGGAACAGGTACAGGCTGATGTCTAGACATATGTCCCGTTGTCACTGACCGAATGGTCCCCCCCCAAAAAAATCAGTCCCCCCTGATGACGCGGTTCACGGATTATCACCTCACTTCTACTTCAAACTGCACAACAGTCATCATCTATCTCAGTGAAAGATATCTGAAGCTTTGGTACAACAATCCTTTCCACATAAATTCACCATTATTTCATCATAAAAGGCGGCGGAAGTGATCAGAGCGCTGCAGCTAAACAAGCTGCTATCTGATGCATTCACTGCACGTCGGACATTTCAAAGCATCACGGAATTTCATCTTGTTTCTGCTTAAACGGCCTAATTTCTGCTTAGAAATGACTTTAGAATGATTTAAGAGGTTTTATCTTTATCATCTGATGGTTAACCCTCTGGGGTCCGAGGGCATTTTTTGGACAGTTCACTTGCCTGGCATAATGTTTTATTATTGCTGTTAACAGTGCTCCCTGCATCCCACAATCAAGTTTCATGACTCTTTTTTCAGGACAACCTGTGCTTTCAGAATATATATGTTTTAGTTGTGTTTGATAAGTATAATAAAGGTTTACAATCAAAAATAGGCAAGAAAAAATAAAGCGAAAAATAATTTTCCACACACATTTATTCAAAACACACAGCAAACTATAATAAACATGTTGGGAAAGTGTAGTGACACGGACCCACAACAGGGGGCGTAAATGAACGGACAATGGATGAGCCAAAAAACAACAATTTACTGTTGTGAATGTGCACAATGAAATACAGACAATCACAGAATTTGAAAATAGTAAATATACAAAGGTGACGTGAGGGCAGGCTCGAGGATAGAAGACGTCTGTCCAGAGAAGAGCCGGGTCCCACACGATTTCCACTGCCAACGGGTCTGAAGCACACCGGAGCTGCCAAGTCCTGAATCCCCAGGTGACCACCGTCTCCAGCTTTCAGATCTGGTATTGCTGGCAGGAAGCAGAAACAGTTAATGGTGGGTGTGTGGATACACACCCAGTAAACACTCAGTAGACAGTTCAGTTCCTCTGGGAGGGAACACCTCCACCTCAGAAATAGGAACACAGAAAAGCAGCGCCTGAATCACTACTTATCCGAGTTCGGCGTGAGGAGTGAAGATCGTCACTCTATCACCGGCTTCGAACCCCAGCCTTCAGCTAACAGCAAGGAAACAGGTACGCCTGCAAACAGTACAGAATTAAGTGCATTCGGTACAGAATACGGCTGAGAGATTTACCTCAATGTAGACGATATCTCGGCAGCGAGGTGGAGATGCTGCCTGGCTTTTATGGTGGTGGTGGTTGATGAGTGACAGCTGGCGTTGATGATGAGTGACAGCTGTCACTCCCGGCTGATCCTGAGGGGCGACTGCGCCCTCTCGTGCCTGAAGCCCGCACTTCAGGCAAGGCGCCTTCTGGTGGTGGGCCAGCAGTACCTCCTCTTCAGCGGCCCACACAACAAAACAACTGTTTTGACACTTTATAAAGGTAATTTGAGGTCTTGGTGTGAAAGACTGTACAACAAAAAGGTTCAAACAATAAACAGAAATGCACATTTGAACAATATATACAAATGGTCTCTGTGTTTGGTTATTTTGATATGGTAAACAGTGCTTTCACAGAGAAAGCAACAGAGTTATCGAGTAACATTCACATGCAGACTAGTGGAGCATTCCTGATAGTTACACACTCTTTGTTGAGCATGTGAGATTGTCATCAGAGGCGCCTCGTCTGCTTTCACTCGCTGTGCATAATGGCGCAGGGCGCATTGAGTATGTACTAATAATATGTACTCATTGGAGCATCCAGTGGGCTATTCAAACGGGCCAACTAGTAACTTATTACTCCTGAAAATGATCTTTGGCTTTTCACGTGAGGTAATCTGCCCTACGATTGGATTTTGAAAAAAACCATGTGACCGGTGAACTAATTCCAATTGGACACTCACATTGCGCACATCATCACACAGCTTCTATGAGGAGTACAAAGATGGCCGATGGTCTTAGCCGTCGTATACGCGGTGTCAGCCCCAGAGGGTTAATAATCCCAATAATCCATTTGACTGCTTTGGGTGAAGAGACTCCATCTCAGATGTGCTCCTGTGATCAGAAATTACACGTGTGCAAATGCAAAAGGTGGAACAATTTTTAGGAGCGGACGGTTCGGTCTGTGACACCGGGTGTCTAAAACAAACCTTTTGGACTTAACTGTGAATTTCTCCTCTGTGAGATCAATAAAGTTTATCTTTATCTTTTGTGCATCTATCATAAATAATCATGGGACGTTTTGAAACATGATACGACAACCATATCTGCTGTGTACCCAAGTTGGCACTGTATGACCCTTTAAGCTGACAGCAAGAAGATGGTATAATTTTAGTAGATTTGTCCTGAGTGATGATTATAAAATTTCATCATCATCTGTACAGTATACTGTACAGATGATGATGAAATTTTATAAATAAATTAGGCTTAATGGATAATTAAGTATACTTAATTATCCATTAAGCCTTAATTTCAGAACAAATTATCACAAAAAGTTACCTTGTACTTTCTTTCCCCCTAATATGAAGTGAAAGGTTTCCAATAAACACCTTTTGAGTTATAGTGCGAGATTTGTAAAAGTCTGGTCCAGACACAGGTGCAGCAGGCTAACATTAGCCGCTCAGCCTAACAGTTAGCACACAGGCTAAGATTGCTAAGAAAAACTAATTCACCCTCCTGTAGGAGACAAGAAATCCCCGTCTTCATCGTCTCTGCCGAACATTTTGTCAGATGACTAGTTAACTTTGCTGACAATATGAAAAATGTAGAGAAAGGCGATACCCGTCTGTGTCTTTTAAAGTTCCGCTGTCCGTCTTCCTGTTTCTGAACGTCAGCTGACTAATCACCTGATTTGACAGAGGTTACACCTGCCTACCGCTTGATGGCGCCACTGTCCTGTGCCTGATCCATGGAGCTCCATGGCCTGATCAAAACTTTAAATTTCTTTATTTTACTGGATTGAGCAGAGTAGATTCCCCTGTCCATTATTTTAATTCTATTTTAACTCTAGCACTAATTGACATGATGCAAATGCTGAAAATCATATTTAAATATTGTATAATAATAATAATAATAATAATAATTATTATTATTATTTAGAATTTGTATTTTTGTCCTAATAACACAGAATACTCATCCTACTGTTGACTAAATAGATGTGTTCCCTTTTCCTTTCAATCTCCGTGTTAATGCTTTAACTCATGTCTAAATGACCAAATTTGTCCCCACTTTTAGTTTGTAGAATTTGATTTCATGATGTTTACATTTTTCAATTAATATATCACTGGACCTTCCATAACTCATTTCAAACTCTTTTAAAAATTTCTGTATCTGACTTCGTCCATTGATATTGATAATGATTTTTTTTTTTTTACATTTTATTTAATTTTATTTTAATTACATTTTTGGTGCTCTAAGTATTAAACAGGATGCATTTTGTTCTTTGGCTTTAAATTATGTTGAATATCTTTTCAACAATACATGTGTTGGTCATTTTTCCCCCTTCAAAAAACAATCAAGCCAAGAAAACCTATTCAAGGCAAATTTTTACTGTACGAGGTCTGTGAGGAAAGTATCCGACCTTATTATTTTTTCAAAAACCGTATGGATTTGAATCACGTGTGATTGCGTCAGCCAAGCTTGAACCCTCGTGCGCATGCGTGAGTTTTTTCATGCCTGTCGGTTGCGTCATTCGCCTGTGAGCAGGCTTTGAGTGAGGTGTGGTCTACCCATCTCGTCTATTTTTATTGCGAATAAATGTCTGAACGATTTGGATCTTTGCTGCATCAATTTTTTCCAGAAACTGTAAGAGACCTCCAGGTGGACACCGTTCGAAAAATTAATATGGCTTTCAGGGACGATTTTATGGGGATTAAACAGATTAAGGAGTGTTACTGCCACTTTAAGGATGGCCCACAACTGCTGAGCGCTCCCAGCGCCCATTGACATGCTCACACCCCGCTGAAACAACCAAATCTTTTCCAACGTGAGGCTTTGTTGATCCGGGACCTCGTCTGACTTTTACAAAAAGGCAGAAGGCGTCGACATCAGCACTTTTTCAGCACATTCTACCGTTAAAAGAATTTTTTTTTCATGGAAAAAGAAGCGGAGGGACGTGGCACAAAACCACCTCAGTGTTGATCTCACAGGACGGCTTTGAGATGGCTTTCAGACGGATTCTGGTTGCTTTCCAGTCGTGTGATTATCCGATTGTGATTGTGCATGATGTGGACATGCCAGAAACATGTCCCGTGAGGCTTCATCACGGTGTTTTCTTTGCGCCATGCAGCTCCGCCGCGAATAAAATACCCTCGGTCATATGAGCATAAAATTAGGAAACAGAATGTGACCTTTGACCCCTTATAATAGGTCATGGTTAGCCATTTTGAACTTGTTCAAGGTCTGTGTCCCAAGAATGTTCCCTGTGAATCTGAAGACCCTGGCAGCAATAGGACTGGACTTATGATGAGCACAGACAGAAGAACAAACAGATGGGTAGGCAGACGGGCAGATGGAAGGCCTTTGCAATACCCGATGGCCATATTTTGGCCTTGGGTAACCAGACAATAAGGCTATATGTGTGTTTGTACAGTAGTCTGCACATGTTTGGAGCAGTTACATAAACTGTAAAAAAAAAAAAAAAGTGTATAAAATTAATAGGGACATCCTGTGAAATCAAGAAATTTTTTTAAAGAAAACAATGGAGTAGTGTTTTAACTTGCAGCAATAAAATGTGTAACAAAACTGAAATAGGAAATAACAGTACAGATATGTTAAAATAAACATATTCCATTGTGGAATTTAAACACAGAAAAACTGTAATACCAAAAACTGTACAACACAGTTAGGCCATGAGACGAGACCCCGAAAATGTTAAAATGTCTTAGAAAAGGATTTTTGTAGCATAGACCTGGTAACTAATAAAAATCCTCCTTTTATATGAAGATGAACATAGTGAACACATTTCAGCTTGTTACCACAAACAACACTTGCACATTTTTGAGCAAAATTACTTTATTGAAATTTAATAGAAGTCGTTGCTAAGGGGCACGGCTACATAACAACCACTCATTTTGCAGTGAATACAATTTGTAAAATCACATTTTTCTTGAAATATACATTAATTAGATTTTTTCATGCTGAGAACTGAGAAAATATACCATAATTTACACAAAAATATGTCAATTAACCCCTTCTCACGTGCTACATAATACACGACTAGGGATGGGTATTGAGAACCGGTTCCTTTCGGTATCGTTAAGAAATGATTCAATCCACCGACATCAATAAGCTTTGTGCTTAACGATTCTGTTATCGGTCCTTCAGAGTGGCCGTTGTTTTGGCAGGTGTTTGTCAGGAAAATGATAATTTCTCTACATTGATTACAGACCCTGCAGCGGGTCCTTAACTTTTCTGCAGCGCGGCTTTGCTTTGAACCTTTAACCAATCGAAGCAGTGGTTCGCAGATTGAAGCAATGCTTCGGTCGATTGCTTTGTTTATTTCTTTCTTTTGCTGAATTTTCCCCCGGCAAAACACTAAAGAGCATATGTCTGTGAGTATTATTTACCTTTTCTATGTTAAACCGACCTGTTATGGTCTTCTGAAACAGTTGATAGATGTATTTTATAACTTAAAAACGGGAGCGATGCTAATGCGTTAGCATGTCTATGGCATTTTCAATGTTAAAAGTTAGCATTTAGCAATTGCAGCCGACATCACGTTCGGGTGCATTTGTTTTCAAATTGTAATATTCCTTAAATTTATTTTTGCTTATATAGTAATAATCTAATGATTATTATATTACATTTTAGAGAAAGAGACAAAAAGAACCTGAACAGAAACATAACAGAAAATCTATAATAGCAACTAACAATGAACATAAATAAATACATACAGAAATAAATGTTTCCTGTGAACACCTAGTGACTCTCACATCTCCATTTCATCCCTGTCTTATTTAAGTTTAATGACAGTTTGTTTCAGTCAAACCATATTTTCAGTTTGTTAATTTCTTCAGTGATTTCCTCCAGAACTATCTTCCAAACTAGAAAACTGCTGCATCCTAGTAAGAGCAGATTACTCAATCAATCAATTTTATTTATATAGCGCCAAATCACAACAAACAGGCACTTTATATTGTAAGGCAAGGCCAGACAATAATTACGTAAAAACCCCAACGGTCAAAACGACTCCCTGTGAGCAAGCACTTGGCTACAGTGGGAAGGAAAAACACCCTTTTAACAGGAAGAAACCTCCAACAGAACCAGGCTCAGGGAGGGGCAGTCTTCTGCTGGGACTGGTTGGGGCTGAGGGAGAGAACCAGGAAAAAGACATGTTGTGGAGGGGAGCAGAGATCAATCACTAATAATTAAATGCAGAGTGGTGCATACAGAGCAAAAAGAGAAAGAAACACTCAGTGCATCATGGGAACCCCCAGCAGTCCTAAGTCTATAGCAGCATAACTAAGGGATGGTTCAGGGTCACCTGATCCAGCCCTAACTATAAGCTTTAGCAAAAAGGAAAGTTTTAAGCCTAATCTTAAAAGTAGAGAGGGGTGTCTGTCTCCCTGATCTGAATTGGGAGCTGGTTCCACAGGAGAGGAGCCTGAAAGCTGAAGGCTCTGCCTCCCATTCTACTCTTACAAACCACAAGTAAGCCTGCAGTCTGAGAGCGAAGCGCTCTATTGGGGTGATATGGTACTATGAGGTCCCTAAGATAAGATGGGACCTGATTATTCAAAACCTTATAAGTAAGAAGAAGAATTTTAAATTCTATTCTAGAATTAACAGGAAGCCAATGAAGAGAGGCCAATATGGGTGAGATATGCTCTCTCCTTCTAGTCCCCGTTAGTACTCTAGCTGCAGCATTTTGAATTAACTGAAGGCTTTTCAGGGAACTTTTAGGACAACCTGATAATAATGAATTACAATAGTCCAGCCTAGAGGAAATAAATGCATGAATTAGTTTTTCAGCATCACTCTGAGACAAGACCTTTCTAATTTTAGAGATATTGCTTAAATGCAAAAAAGCAGTCCTATAAATTTGTTTAATATGTGCATTGAATGACATATCCTGATCAAAAATGACTCCAAGATTTCTCACAGTATTACTAGAGGTCAGGGTAATGCCATCCAGAGTAAGGATCTGGTTAGACACCATGTTTCTAAGATTTGTGGGGCCAAGTACAATAACTTCAGTTTTATCTGAGTTTAAAAGCAGGAAATTAGAGGTCATCCATGTCTTTATGTCTGTAAGACAATCCTGCAGTTTAGCTAATTGGTGTGCGTCCTCTGGCTTCATGGATAGATAAAACTGGGTATCATCTGCGTAACAATGAAAATTTAAGCAATGCCGTCTAATAATACTGCCTAAGGGAAGCATGTATAAAGTGAATAAAATTGGTCCTAGCACAGAACCTTGTGGAACTCCATAATTAACCTTAGTCTGTGAAGAAGATTCCCCATTTACATGAACAAATTGTAATCTATTAGATAAATATGATTCAAACCACCGCAGCGCAGTGCCTTTAATGCCTATGGCATGCTCTAATCTCTGTAATAAAATTTTATGGTCAACAGTATCAAAAGCAGCACTGAGGTCTAACAGAACAAGCACAGAGATGAGTCCACTGTCTGAGGCCATAAGAAGATCATTTGTAACATTCACTAATGCTGTTTCTGTACTATGATGAATTCTAAAACCTGACTGAAACTCTTCAAATAGACCATTCCTCTGCAGATGATCAGTTAGCTGTTTTACACTACCCTTTCAAGAATTTTTGAGAGAAAAGGAAGGTTGGAGATTGGCCTATAATTAGCTAAGATAGCTGGGTCAAGTGATGGCTTTTTAAGTAATGGTTTAATTACTGCCACCTTAAAAGCCTGTGGTACATAGCCACTAATAAAGATAGATTGATCATATTTAAGATCGAAGCATTAAATAATGGTAGGGCTTCCTTGAGCAGCCTGGTAGGAATGGGGTCTAATAGACATGTTGATGGTTTGGATGAAGTTACTAATGAAAATAACTCAGACAGAACAATCTGAGAGAAAGAGTCTAACCAAATACTGGCATCACTGAAGCAGCCAAAGATAACGATACGTCTTTGGGATGGTTATGAGTAATTTTTTCTCTAATAGTTAAAATATTAGCAAAGAAAGTCATGAAGTCAGTACTAGTTAAAGTTAAAGGAATACTCGGCTCGATAGAGCTCTGAGTCTTTGTCAGCCTGGCTACAGTGCTGAAAAGAAACCTGGGTTGTTCTTATTTTCTTCAATTAGTGATGAGTAGTAAGATGTCCTAGCTTTACGGAGGGCTTTTTTTATAGAGCAACAGACCTTTTCCAGGCTAAGTGAAGATCTTCTAAATTAGTGATGTTATGTGAGGGACGCAGACCGAGGAGCGGCCCAGAGTCCAACAGAACCCAGCACTAATTGACCAGAAGCAGCTCCAGAAAGAAAAAACAGATTTATTACTGGCACCCTGTGCTGTACATAAATCTAATAATAAAAGTCTGGTGTGGTGGACAAGTGGCGCACTCTCTCAGCGCCACAACAGATCCGAGCCCGAATCTTGTGGACTCAATCGTTCTGTCAACACCCCCCCCCCCCCCCCAGGTGGCTTTCCAGAACATGCTCTGTTGAAGGAGGAGCAGAAGTGAGGTTATTCATACCATCATTATCCACAGTTTTCTCCACAGAGGCACACTTATCAGCAACAAGTTCAGAATCTTACTGCGGACCTACTTCACACAAACAGCTGCTCACAGCGAGTGGAAGATCATCAATCCCTTCACCACAGCCGTGAGGAGCAATCAGAACAATTATCTTCAATTCTTAATTTAACTGCGTCAAACGCCACAACATATGAACAATTTAGCTTTTAGGAATAATCACCTCTGACGTGTGCTGACAGCGCTTGCCTCTCACCCTCATCCTCCTTCACAGACGTGATGTCAGCCTCTGGAGCAGCCCTCGGCGTCCTCACATACTCGTCACAAGAATGTAACAAAGTTCAATTCTCCCGGCAATCCAGTCCAACTCACTGCTGGCTTAAATGCAGCTTCTCATTACCACATAGGTACCAGCTGAAAGCCCTTAAATCTGCACGTGAATATCATAGGTGTCGTAACTTCCTCCTAATGGAGAGCCGCACGAGATCACAGCAGGTGCAGCCATCATCATAATAAAGGTGAAGACTCTTCTGCAGCACAGCTTTCACAGAGATCAGTTCCAAACCACCTAGGAAGGAAAATAAACACACATCCAAAAAACCATGTCCACCCCAACCCCCCAGCAACACAACAAGTGAGACGCTATTTCCTCTCCAACTTACGGGTTATCTGCTTTAAGCTGCGAGTTTGTGAGTTATACCACGGAGTCAGGCACTTCTGATTTAAAGCTCTCTTTTCAGAGGAGCTAACAGCATCCAAGTTGTCTTCAATGAGGATGTAAAACTATTGACGAGATACTCTGTCTCACCTTACAGAGTTTAGTTAGCTACTCTGCACTGTGTTGGTATATGTCATTAGGGAACATAAAGAAGGAACATATCCTTAAACCTAGTTACAGCGCTTTCTGAAAGACTTCTAGTGTAATGAAACTTATTCCCCACTGCTGGGTAGTCCATCAGAGTAAATGTAAATGTTATTAAGAATGATCAGACAGAAGGGAGTTTTCAGGGAATACTGTTAAGTCTTCAATTTCCATACCATAAGTCAGAACAAGATCTAAGATATGATTAAAGTGGTGGGTGGACTCATTTACATTTTGAGCAAAGCCAATTGAGTCTAATAATAGATTAAATGCAGTGTTGAGGCTGTCATTCTCAGCATCTGTGTGGATGCTAAAATCGCCCACTATAATTATCTCACTGAGCTAAGCACTAAGTCAGACAAAAGGTCTGAAAATTCACAGAGAAACTCACAGTAACGACCAGGTGGACGATAGATAATAACAAATAAAACTGTTTTTTGGGACTTCCAATTTGGATGGACAAGACTAAGAGTCAAGCTTTCAAATGAATTAAAACTCTGTCTGGTTTTTTGATTAATTAATAAGCTGGAATGGAAGATTGCTTCTAATCCTCCGCCTCGGCCCGTGCTACGAGCATTCTGGCAGTTAGTGGGACTCGGGGGTGTTGACCTCATTTAAACTAACATATTCATCCTGCTGTAACCAGGTTTCTGTTAGGCAGAATAAATCAATATGTTGATCAATTATTATATCATTTACTAACAGGGACTTAGAAGAGAGAGACCCAATGTTTAATAGACCACATTTAACTGTTTTAGTCTGTGGTGCAGTTGAAGGTGGTATATTATTTTTCTTTTTGAATTTTATGCTTAAATAGATTTTTGCTGGTTATTGGTGGTCTGGGAGCAGGCACCGTCTTTACGGGATGGGGTAATGAGGGGATGCAGGGGGAGAGAAGCTGCAGAGAGGTGTGTAAGACTACAACTCTGCTTCCTGGTCCCAACCCTGGATAGTCTGGTTTGGAGGATTAAGAAAATTGGCCAGATTTCTAGAAATGAGAGCTGCTCCATCCAAAGTGGGATGGATGCCGTCTCTCCTAACAAGACCAGTTTTCCCCCGAAGCTTTGCCATTATCTATGAAGCCCACCTCATTTTTTGGACACCAACTCAGACAGCCAGCAATTCAAAGGAGAACATGCGGCTAAACATGTCACTCCCGGTCCGATTGGGGAGGGGCCCAGAGAAAACAACAGAGTCCGACATTGTTTTTGCAAAGTTACACCCGATTCAGTGTTAATTTTAGTGACCTCCGATTGGCGTAACCGGGTGTCATTACTGCCGACGTGAAATTACAATCTTACCAAATTTACGCTTAGCCTTAGCTAGCAGTTTCAAATTTCCTTCAATGTCGCCTGCTCTGGCCCCCGGAAGACAATTGACTATGGTTGCTGGGTCGCTAACTTCACATTTCTCAAAAACAGAGTCGCCAATAACCAGAGTTTGATCCTCGGCGGGTGTGTCGTCGAGTGGGGAAAAACGGTTAGAGATGTGAACGGGTTTGGCGGTGTACACGGGGCTTCTGTTAGAACTATGCTTCCTCCTCACAGTCACCCAGTCGGCCTGCTTTCCCGCTGCTCGGGATCTGCCAGAGGGAACTAACGGCGGCTAAGCTACCTTGGTCCGCACCGAATACAGGGGCCTGGCTAGCTGTAGAATTTTCCACGTGCTGAGCCGAGTCTCCAGTTCGCCCAGCCTGGCCTCCAAAGCTATGAATAAGCTACACTTATTACAAGTACCATTACTGCTAAAGGAGGCCGAGGAATAACTAAACATTTCACACCCAGAGCAGAAAAGTGCAGGAGAGACAGGAGAAGCCGCCATGCTAAATCGGCTAAGAGCTAGTAGCTGCGCTAAGCTAGCGGATTCCTAAAAACACACAAAGTGAATAATGTGTAAATAATTTAGAGGTGATTCAGCAGAGGGAGTGCTTTAGTTAAGGCACGTGAAGATTACAACTGTGAAACAAATCGTTATCTAGGTAACTACAATCAATCTAACTGCGCAGATTAAACAGCTAACAGATACAGCAAAAACACCGCTGTGCTCCGGAACAGGAAGTGATACAATACCGCAGTGAGAGCCAACCACCAGTAGAGGCAAGCAAGAGGTACCATCTAACTTTGTTTTTTTCCAGGACTGAGGATGATGGAAGAAGTTGCCACCACCACAATTTTAAGAAGAAATTAGTTAGTGGAGAAAACATTCCAAGTTCACAGCTGACAGTGGCAGCTGGTGGAAAAAAATCTAGGTGGGTCTTGTGTGTCAATAGATTTCCCTGCTTAGTCCAGTACAGACATTCAGCAGTTTCACAGATAAAGTTAACCATTTACAGCTATATTAGGCCTCATTTATACTTTGGAAGAAACAGTATCAAATACATTACAACACTCAGGGTGCAGCGGTTTGGGGTCACTCCTTTATCCCAGGTTCCCCTCACTTCCCAAAAACTGTGTCCCAAGTTCTTCAACTTTCTCCGGTGGGTTTTCGTTTCCACCAAAAACAGCAGCACTTTGATAAATCCAGGGGCAAAAAATGCTATCGTAGGTCGCCCCCCGCCCAAAACCATTAATTTGGCGATGCTGATTGGCCAAATTGGTCATTTCGCTGCACTTCAAGGGGCTCTTTGAGTGACCTCCCCAAGAAGAGAAATGATACATTCTGTCAGTGGAAATAAATGCTTTGTTGAATTAGAGTCAGTTGGTGGAAACGTTGTTTTAATCATTCAGATTACATGTGGGAACATACTATTAAGTAAACTGACAGATAATACTTTTTAAAAAAATATATTTTATAATTATAACAATAATAATCACTATCATGATAACTGTTCAGAACATATTAAATGCATAAAAATCTGGAACGAACTGGCAGTAAGGATTAAAAAGGGGGAACTATTGACAAGCAGGAGATGGAACTTCTAAATGCTGAAAGATTAAGATTGAGGGAGGTGCTGAGATGCCTTATTGCTGTTGTAAAGTCTGTAGCTGTAAGAAACCTGACAGAGAGACATTATTTACACCTTGAAATGGCAACTTCCTCAAAGAAGTTGAACAACTGGTCAAGTTTGACCCCATAATGAAAAGAACACATTACAGGTGTCCATTTCCAAAAGAAGACCACCAGCAGCCACACCAGTTACCTTGGGCACCACACAAATGAAATGATATACTTCATGAGCAGCTTCAGGAGAAGCCCTGCAAAAAGGATCATTTATGGGTTTCTGGTGGCAGATGAGTCAGTCCTTTTAAGGACTGTAGAGGGGCAGTCACATGACAACAGGGCCAACATGTGTGGAGAAAAAAAAACAAGGGAATACAAGCTGTATTCCTAGAAATAATCCTAGAGCTTTTTTTGTGGTCAGACATTTTGAGCCAGATCCAGCATGTCTGCAAGTTGCTGCCGTCTCCAGCATGCACGTGGACACTGCAGTTGGTCCACTTAAAAAGACAGAGCGTCTCTGCGATTACAGAGAAAGGGCTTCGGTTTCCTCACAGATGTCCACAAAGGACATGAACACAGAGGCTGTTTTAGGAAAGAAAAGGCTCAGATCCACAAAACAACACTTCTCTTATGAATCGTTTCATCCCGTGGTGATGCCTGAAGAAATTTGAAGTACAAATTTTCGATGTTGTTGATTCTGCAACATCAGCACTTAGAGAGGTTTGACACTATGCAAAACGTAGGAGACAAGTTTGGTGTTCTGACTAGTTTTCAAAGTCTCTCTGATGTGGAAACGACCAACAGTGTCAGACTCTAAGTGCTGCTTGGACTTTAATGGTCAGTCTGACCTGGATGGCAAAGAGCTAAAGAACCTGCCAACAAAACCAATGTCCCACTTAAGCTGCTGTTGTTCATTCATGAGCTGAACTGTCTGAAATATTCCCCAATATCTGACACAAGATCAGTGCAGAAACCACTGATCTGTATAACACAAGATCAGTGGTAGAAACCACTGATCTGTATAACACAAGATCAGTGCAGAAACCACTGATCTGTGTAACACAAGATCAGTGCAGAAATGTGTCACAGGACTGCTCTTTTATACAGAGCAGTTTTCTGAAGAAAATCCTTGCAAATGTTTTTTTTTTTTTTTTTTTTTTTTTTTTTTTTTTACCTCAAACTTTATTTCTGATTACTGTAAAGAAGTTTTGAACACTTTTAATTAAAATAGTAAAAAAAATCTTTAGAAACTTTTCTTCATCTGTTAATTAAAACCATAACTTTCCTGTGATTTCTTCTTTAACATAAGGAACCTTGGACATTTATTTTTAGACAAATAAAATAACATAGAAATGTGTACATTTTTAAGTCTGGTAGATTATTCATATCTCATTTCAACCAGAAAAACAGACATTGTAATAATACAAATGTTTATTATAAATGCAACAGGAGATAATTTAACAATGACTGCAGTGTGATTGTTAATGTGACATAAACCTCATGATATAATTTTTTAATTTTGTCATTTCAACATTTAATTATGTCCTCGTTGACTATGTGATTGCTCTGAATGTTGCAATCACACACAACACATATAAGCCGGCCTGGTACATGAACACATATAAAAAACACACACAAGGTAAAACTTGGGAAAGAAAAACCTTCATAGCTGCTGCATTGAATCACGCAGCAGCAATGCAGGAAAAAAAACCCATCAGCACAATGAACAATGATCACACACAACAACAAGACGAGAGACGATGACCAAGATTTGTAAGAGTCCAGTTATCAGACAGAACACTCCGGAGGCAGCCTTTAGGCGCCATCAACGGCCTTGTCCATCCATTCTGGAGGGAGGAGGGGCCCAGCCCTGAACAGTCCACTGTCCACAGTCAACGTCAGAGCTGGAGAAGCTGAGGGCGGGGGAAGACCAGGGAGTGAGGCATAAGTTTTGTTCTTCTTCCAGGAGGTTTTTATCACAGCGGCCTTGAAGTGCAGCTGTGTTTGGGAAGCCGAATAAATATCCAGATTAGCAGACACCTGAAAGATTCCACAGTCTGAGACAGAGTGGCTTTCAATACATCTGAATTAGGAGAGGAGATGTGGTCATTACTGACGATCAAAGCGGTTTTCCAGTGCAGCCATTCTTCCCGAGATGGTTTCCAACGTGCGGTTAACACCCGCCGACTGAGCTGACACTGCCCTTCAAATCGAATCAATCGTGGGGCAGCGTGGACGGGCCAATTATTGTCGCTTCCACCTTCTTAATTTTCCGGTAAACCAGCGCTATGCCTGCTCCACACAGCAGGAACCCGGTCACCACCGTGCCAAATATATACACATCTTCGACGTCCTCCACAGACAGCGTGTAAAGGCACATGATCTGCCATTTCCTCCAACTGTCCATCACGTAACCCATCACATGTGTCCCAGCGGAACAGGTCGGGTCCTCCGCTCCCGAGTGTCTTGTAGAAAAAAATAGTGTCAATTGCGTTCAGAGACCACTTAACAGATCCATTTTTGCCGTTTCCAGAAGAGCAAAGCTGGCAGCCTCACAGACAACACGCCACAGAAGCAGGAAAGATAAGGAGGGAGGGAGAAGAGAATTACTAGATTATTATTAGATTTTATTATTAGAATTATTAGATGTTCTACTCACACCCAGGGCTCTTTTTGAGGTTTGTATCACTTTGTGTTTGTCAGTTTCTGTGTTTTTGTAGGTGTGTATTGTTTCCTGGTCTCCCCTACACCTGTTACATTTCACAAATGTTGCTTGTCTGTTTATTTGTGTTACATTAAGTGCTGCACCGTTCTGCTTTGAGTTTGCCAAATGATTCTTTGTCACTCTCATTCCCAGTTTGTTGTTTGTTCCTTGACACCTCTGTGAGTTTTTCTGTTGTATGACGTCTCTGTGTTCATTGTCCTTTGTTTTACCATCGATTTCTATTTATAGTATATATCTATATATAGTTTCAGTTTGCCACATCAATGAATGGAACCACACTGCCATCTAGTGGATATCCAGTGGCGTGAGTGTGTATTTGTGAATCAGTCGGCATTTGTGGATCTGTGTGCGTCTCAAAATTACGTTGCACAGGAAAGCGATGAAATGCTGAAACTCAATTCACAAATACAATTTCCCGTTTTACAAATGTATTTTTTTTTTTACAAATTAAGTTTTATATTTGCAAATACAACATTATTTGCAAAGTTACAAATATGAAATTTGCATTTGTGGATATCTGAACACATTTGGAAATCAATGATTATTTGTAGATCACCCTGCGTACATTTACAAATATTAATGAGACAATTTTAACCCCATGTTTAATAGGCCGCATTAGAAGTACTGATTGGAGTCCTCATATTATCCTCTATTCTGAGCACCTAACCCTAACTCTCTCTCTTTTGCACGTGTAAGTAGCCAATCACCCATTTCTATTGTCAATTTGAATTCAGCATGTCAAAATAAAAAAATATATATATATCTCTGTAAACTGTACTACTAAGAGTATTAGTTTCATTAAAGTCTTAATGATACCATGAGAAACATGGTTGATTAATCTGAATTTTCAGGCTAAAAGCACAAAGCAAAAGCTTTTAATTTTGACATGTTGATGGAGGAGCGCTCACTTTTTGGCACGGTGGGCCGTCCTGCCAAACCTGTGGAAGGGAATTGTTGCCTGGAAATTCATTCATCTTTTCCAACAATAAGTCCAGAAAGTCAGTGTTTTGGGTCCTGTGTGGACGGACAATCAGTGCGACTGTTTGCTCTCAGTGGGATCAGCAGGACCAAGAAGACGACCATGAAAACCACTTTGAGTGTTCTGAATAATGATGCAGGTTGATGTGAACTTGAAGCTGTTTGTGTTCAGACATACGTGAGTAAACTTTTCTGATTGGTCCACAGAGTGAAGCAGCAGAGCTCAGAGGTTCTCAGGGTTCCATCTGCTCAGCAGCATCAAAACACACCTGCACCACATGTTTCTGGTCTGTTGACTTCAATCAGATATTATCATTGGGACAGTTTGTTCATAATGTCTTCATGCTGCAGAAATAAACACTTTGATGATGTTTATTCTCTCATTTATATTCTTGAGTACATCATTCATGGGTTTTCTGTTGTTGAAAGTGATGATTTGAATTATTTGTGGTTAATTTTGGATAAATTCTGATGTTGTTGTTTCATAAAAACGATTTAAGGATTTAACTTTTCAGTCTGTTTTTAACTGAAATGGATTTTTAGGAACAAAATCAAGAGAAACTCACAGAATAAAAATAGCATGATGTGGCAGACAAAATCCTCACTTGTAAAAAAAGTGATGAGTTTCTTCATCCATGTTATATTCTGCTGCAGAAATTTCGAGGAGAACATGTTGATGTTTGTTAAAATGAGCTGAAGAGCATCCAGAAGGTTCTCCTGACAGATGATGGAGAATACTTGGAGAGTCAGAGTGAGGATGAGGAGCAGAGGAGCAGCAGACTGGTTTTCCTGAACCTCACATTGACCTTGATGAGGTCAATGAATTATGATGAGCTGGCTGACTGTCTGCAGAGCAGTAAGAGGACTTCTGTCCACATTTAACACAGACACTAAATGACATGTGATGTTTGTCCATTTGAAATATATTCATGTGTGAATTCTATCAGGAAAACAGGAAGTGATGTCATCATTCAGGAACTGATCTGTGCTGTTTGTTCTTTCAGGAACTCGTGCTGAAGTTTGTCCTCGTAAATACAAATCTAACATGAAGCAGAAGTTTGAACGTGTGTTTGAGGGGATCTCTAAAGCAGGAAAGACGACTCTTCTGAAGGAGATCTACACAGAGCTCTACATCACAGAGGGCGGGGCTTCAGAGGTCAACAAGGAACATGAGGGTCAGACAGATTGAAGCAGCATCAGGAAAACAGACACACCACAAAGAACAATCACATGTGAAGACATCTTTAAAGTCTCAGCTGACACAGCCCCAATCAGAACAGTGCCTGACAAAGGGCGTGGCCGCATCGGGAAAACAGTCTTAACACAGAAGTTGACTCTGGACTGGGCTGAAGGATGAACCAACCAGGACGTCCACTCATATTTCCATTCACTTTTCAGAGAGCTGAATGTGCTGAAAGAGAAGAAGTTCAGCTTGGTGGAACTTGTTCATCACTTCTTTGCTGAAATCAAAGAAGCAGGAATCTGCAGCTTCCAACACTCCAGGTCTTGATCATCTTGGACGGTCTGGATGAGTGTCGCCTCCCGCTGGACTTCACAGCAATGTCATCCTGACTGATGTCACAGAGGTCGAGTTCAGTGGATGATCTGGTGACAAACCTCATCAGGAGGAACCTGTTTCCCTCTGCTCGCCTCTGGATCACCACACGACCTGCAGCAGCCAATCAGATCCCTCCTGAGTGTGTGGACATGGTGACAGAGGTCAGAGGCTTCAATGACCCTCAGAAGGAGGACTACTTCAGGAAGAGATTCAGAGATGAGGAGCAGTCCAGAAGAATTATCTCCCACATGAAGACATCACGAAGCCTCCACATCATGTGTCACATCCCAGTCTTCTGCTGGATCACTGCTACAGTCCTGGAGGACGTATTGGACTCCAGAGACACACCAGAGCTGCCAGAGACCCTGACTGAGATGTACATCTACTTCCTGGTCATTCAGTCCAAAGTGAAGAAGGTCAAGTATGATGGAGGAGCTGAGACAGATCCACTGTGGAATCCAGAGAACAGGAAGATGATTCTCTGGGAAAACTGGCTTTTGAGCAGCTGCAGAAAGGGAACCTGATCTTCTATGAGAGGACCTGACAGAGTGTGGCATCGATATCAGAGCAGCCTCAGTGTACTCAGGAGTCTTCACACAGATCTTTAAAGAGGAGAGAGGACTCTACCAGGTCAAGGTCTTCTGCTTCATCCATCTGAGTGTTCAGGAGTTTCTGGCTGCTCTTTATGTCCATCTGACCTTCATCCAGTCTGGAGTCAATCTGCTGTCAGAAGAACAAACTACATCCGGAAAGATTAACATATTGAAAGAAAAAGCTGAACTAAGACGTCTCCATCAGAGTGCTGTGGACGAGGCCTTAAAGAGTCCAAATGGACACCTGGACTTGTTCCTGCGCTTCCTTTGGGTCTTTCCCTGCAGACCAATCAGACTCTCTTACGAGGCCTGATGACACAGACAGACAGAATCTCAGAGACCAATGAGGAAACAGTCAAGTACATCAAGAAGAAGCTCGATGAGAATCTGTCTGCAGAGAGAAACATCAATCTGATCCACTGTCTGAATGAACTGAAGGATCGTTCTCTAGTGGATCAGATCCAACAGTTCCTGAGCTCAGAACGTCTCTCCTCCTTCTCATTTATCAGCTCTGATCTTCATCTTACTGTCATCAGATCAACATCTGGATGTGTTTGACCTGAAGAAATACTCTGCTTCACATTATGGCTCTTCTGATGCTGCTGCCAGTGATCAAAGCATCTAAAAAAGCTTTGTAAGGACAGAAAACACTTTGATATTTGAACACTAACTTAATTTATAATATGAAACTCTTTCTTGTTTTTAATCATCTCTGCAGGTTATCTGGCTGTAATCTGTCAGAGAGAAGCTGTGAAGTTCTGTCTTCAGTTCTCAACTCTCAGTCCTCCAGTCTGACAGAACTGGACCTGAGTAACAACCAGCTGAAGGATTCAGGAGTGAAGCTGCTGTCTGCTGGACTGGAGAGTCTACACTGTCACCTGGACACTCTCAGGTCAGGATTTAGTTTCTGCTTCAAATGTTTCAAATGTTTCTCTGAATTCTAAACTGTTTCATCAGATTCAGTTTCACATCAACACTCAGATATGTCGTCTGAACCAGAACTAAAGGATTTCAGTCTCTGTTGGAAACATGTCAGGGTGGTGCAGCGGGTATCACATGCTCACAGCAATAAGGTCTTAGGTTCAGTTACCATTAAAGTTCAGGTCCATTCTGTGTGGAGTTTACATGTTCTCTCCGTTTCTGTGAGTTTATTCCTGACATTAAATTATGTCATTAGTTTCAGGCTCCCCCACTGCCCTTTGAACAAGGTAGTGTCTGCAGACCTGTCCTGAGTTCTTCATCAGATCCTCAGATCTCTCAACTCCACCTTCTCAACACCCTCTCCTCACTTGTCAGCACTTTAACATCAACAACCTTTATTACTTACCTACTGTACATCCTTTCCAGTTCTGTGTCCAATCAGAACAAGTACTTTTCTCTTTCTTCATCCACAGTTCAATGTGTCCTTTCTTTAGTTTTTGTCTCTTTTCTTTTCACGTTACACCACCTCCTCCTGTCTCCTGTCCACTTTCTTCTCCTCTCCATGATCTCAGTTCTTTTCTCCAACCTCTTTTCTCCGTATACTTTCCTGACACACCTTCATTCCTCCTCCCAGTCTCCTCGTCTCCCCTCCAGTGGCCAGATGTTAATCCAGCACCTTCCTGTCTGTCTCCCTCACCACATCTGCAGGGACTTTTCCCGTTGTCTATAATCACATTACCTTCATCCAGTGCCAAGAGGTGAGACGGGCACTTCCACTTTCTGTTCCTTGGTTCAGCTCTCTCTTCTCTTTCTCTTTCTGCAAACTCATCCTACAAACCTCCACTCCGTGTCCTGTCACCACCTAACAATCTCTTTTAGTTTGAATCTCCTCCATAGAATGTCGTCCACCTTCCTCCTTGATATCATATCGACCCACAACTTCCTCATCACTCTGTTCTGTATCATCCCATTGAAGTCTGCTCCAATCTCCACTCTTCTTTCTTAGATTCTCTCTCTACCTCCTCATTGAACTCACTCCAGAAATCTTATTCCTCCATCTCACTCCCTACTGTTCTATTCTGGAATGTCAGATGTTGTTTAACAGCTCCTGATGTACGAGGTCTGTTAGAAAAGAAACCAACCTTTTTATTTTTTTCAAAAACTATACGGATTTGAATCACGTGCAATTACATCAGCCAAGCTTGAACCTTGTGTGCATGCATGAGTTTTTTCACGCCTGTCGGTTGTGTCCTTCACCTGTGGGCAGGCTTTGAGTGAGCACTGGTCCAGCCCTCTCGTCTTTCT
Organism: Thalassophryne amazonica; assembly: GCF_902500255.1. Lineage (NCBI taxonomy): Eukaryota > Metazoa > Chordata > Actinopteri > Batrachoidiformes > Batrachoididae > Thalassophryne > Thalassophryne amazonica. The sequence continues at coordinate 22,515,713 of NC_047114.1, read as the reverse complement.
TTCATTGTTTAGGAATAGCTCAGAGACTGCTGCTTTGCTTGATCAAAATTTTTTCAGAAGAAACTGTGAGGCACATCCAAGTGGACACCATTTGGAGAAATTCAGATGTGTTTCATGAAAGTTTTATGGGCTGATGAGATATTAAGGAGTGTTACTGTCGCTTTAAGGATGGCCCACGGTGCCACATGGCGCGCCGCGCCCCGAGCCGCCGTCGTCAGCCTGTTTTGAGCTGAAACTTCCAAATTTAATGCTCTGTGGACCCAGGACGTCGTGAGAGAGCAGAGAAGTTTCAGAAGAGGTCGGGATCAGCAGTTTATCCGGACATTCCACTGTTAAAGGAGATTTTGTAATGAAAGACGTGCGGACAGATTCGCGCGTCGGCATACAGCCGCTCATCGCGCGGCGGCACAGAAAAAACACCTCCGTGTTGGAAACCATTCGTAAGATTCAGGCGGCATTCGATGGTTTTCAGTCGAGTGAGTATCGAGAAATTGTTTAACACCTGGGCATGTTCCAACTTGTCCTGTAAGGCTTCCAACATGGAGGTGTTTCTCTGTGGTGCCGAGCCATGAGCGGCTGCGTGCCGACGCGCGAATCTGTCCGCACGTCTTTCATTACAAAATCTCCTTTAACAGTGGAATGTCCAGATAAACTGCTGATCCCGACCTCTTCTGAAACTTCTCAGCTCTCTCACAACGTCCTGCATCAACAGAGCCTTAAATTTGGAAGTTTTCAGCTTGAAACAGGCTGACGACAGCGGCTCGGGGCGTGGCGAGCCGTGCGGCCGTGGGCTGTCCTAAGCGATAGTAACACTCCTGTTGTATGGCTGGGGGGGCCTGGCTGCTGGTTGTTTGCCTTTTGTTTCCTCCCAGGTGGCATGCATTTGGGACTGAGTGGCTGTGTTGCTGAGGCTGTTAGGACTTCACCCTGATCACCTGCGACTCGTCAGGACTCACAGCTGAGGTGCATCTGGAGGGATTGGAGTATGTTGGCATTTAAGACTGAAGTGCACAGTGTGCATTTGCCAGAGACTCGACCTTGTGACCAGACGGGTGAGATCGTCGTCTTGGGAGCCATCTCATCAGCAGCGGACGCTGAGAAACGTCCAGGTTTGATGCACGGTCTGTGAAAGAGGAGAGGGTGAGGTCTCACGCTCGTCAGCACACTTCCTGAGGTACGTGGATTTTGTGACTAAACAGTTATACAGTCAGTAAATGTGGTGTCCCTCACACCTTATTGTATTGAGCTGTATGTTAGTCATGTATCAGCTTCCACTGCTGTGGTGATTTGTGACGAGATGTTCCATGCCTGCAGGTTGGAAGCTGATCAGTAATCAAGCCAGGAAGTGTTTGCTGTTTGTACACCTTTAAGTGTTCTGTGTGTAGAGTGTGGACTCACATAATGGTTCCTTCTTTCACAGACTCGGTTGTTGCGGCCACCTGGGGGGTGTCGGCGGGGTCCTTGGGTCCGAAACAGCTTCTGGCTCCGGACCATTAGCGCTGCTGGGAGCGCACCACGCCAGACCGCACCTTTTTGTTATATTATGATCACTGTTATGTATTAAATTCAGTTAGCCTTTGTACCGTGCTCTGCTTATTTTATACTGGGTCCTTCAAACGCTGGTCGGTTCTCCGAGCTGCGTCCGACACATAACAACTCCATAATCACTCATCAGCCCATAAAATTTTCACCAAAAACCGTCTGCATATTTCGAATGGTGTCCATTGGATGTGCCTCACAGTTTCTGAAAAAAATTTTGATCAAGCAAAGCTGCAGTCTCTCAGCAAGTTGTCAGACAAAGGAATTCCGACGGGAGGGGTGGACCAGTGCTCACTCAAAGCCTGCCCACAGGCGAATGATGCAACCGACAGGCGTGAAAAAACTCATGCATGCACACAAGGGTTCAAGCTTGGCTGATGTAATTGCACGTGATTCAAATCCGTATAGTTTTTGAAAAAAATAAAAGGTTGGTTTCTTTTCTAACAGACCTCATATATTTGTAAAGTTCTGTGGTCCCTCAGATGTTGCTCCTGTTTTTTGTGTGTCTGCTGTTTTCTTTGAATTTCCCTGTAAAGTTCTTCAGGCTTCACATGTGATTGTATTTTCTGTTTAAGTTGTTAAATTCCTATCACCAAAGTCCTTCTATACATATTCCAGGCCTTAATGTGGCACTGTAATGCTCCCAAAAAATGGACAAGAAAACACTGAGCATGCACATAACGGTGTAAGGAGCTAATCAATGTATCAGAAGAAGCGACACTACAATGTGGCACACTGGGGAGGACGTCACAGACTGACTGAATCAGGAATTTTATCCAGTGTGGCTCCACCTTCCACAACTCTGGCCACAAGATCTTCCACTCCATCACCTGGTCCATGCTACTTGCTGCTCCATCCTGACTGTCCTGCTCTCGCAGGTTTCCTCCACCCACAACTCAGATTTCATCCTGAGTTTGGGTGGATTTCATCCATCACCTAGAGGTGATCCTAAAACCTCCTGGAGGAGGAGACCAATTTAAAATCCTCAGAGAAATGTTTTGGATCAGTAGACTTAAGGTCCCAACTTTTCCTGGACTGAATGTTGAATGTGACCTTTGTTCTGTTTTTCTGTTTTTGTTATTTGTGGACTCAAATGATACGGAACCCGGGAGAGGTCACTTAAAGTGATATTTTTTTCTGACCATGATAATTTGTGCACATGTTTTCCTTTAATTGAGCCCACGATTTAATAAAATGTGATCACAAATTAATAAAATGTGCGCACGTTTTCCTGGCCGTGATAATTTGTGCGCACGTTTTAATGGCCATGATAATTCATGCGCACGTTTTACTTTAATTGAGCCCTCAAATTATAATAAACGTGCGCACGTTTTCTTTGCATTCAAAATGATATGACATAAATTGTTATCCTCACGACGGGGAGACGCTTCGCCCTCAGCATCCTTTTAATGTGCTTAAAGTCCAGATGATGTCATGCTGGGCAGCTGGAGTTCTCTGTATGTCCTTGTGCGCCCAAACCATGATGATACACTCTGACCAGATCTATTTATAATGGGGAAATGTATGACACTGTCTGCTGGTTTGTTGGCTATTAGCCAACATTATGTGTCACAACAATATTGAATGCACGTTTGTGCACACAATGGGCCTCATGTATCAACGTTGCGTACGGCGATATTTGAGCGTATATGGGGTGTACGCCAAACGGCTGCGCCACTTGGCATTTATCAATGTGGTCGTTGGCGTACGCTGCGCTGAAAATATACACCAGGTCGAGAGGTGGCGTAAATTATACACCAAAATGAACCAGCGCTGGAATCCACATAAAAATGAAGATGATCAACATGATAAACAGTGCCATCATACAAATCAATGCATATGTTACATAAATAACACTTTCCTGATTATACTACATAATAATCAATACAATGGAGTTATGGAGCACGATCCGTGGTCACAGCGCTGACTGCAAAGAAAGCGCTGCTCGCCTTTTTCTCCAGACTTCGAGCCTGGAGCCAGAGCAGCGCTGAGCTTAACTTCATATGGTGTGATCGTTTTTAGACTATGAAATTGATAATAACAACTGTAGTTCCGTCATTCCCTTAATTCGTCCGTGCTGCAGCCAGGTTTTGTCGTCTCCATTCGGTTGTCACAATAAAATAAATACAGAAATACATTTAAAAAATAAAGAAATCTAACAGATTAGGCATGTCTTATTAATTGAGCGAGCAAATATCCACATGTCCAAGAATTATAAGAATTGACTGTGAAAAGAGAATACAGTGGACCCTCGCTATAACGCCGTTCACCTGTCGTGGCCTCGGAGTCTCGCAGAGTTTTAGTCCAATTTTGCATGCCTTTTTTTTTTTTACAGTGTTCTGTGTATCTGTTTATAAGAATCTTGTCGCCCAGAAGAGAAAAGAGCGCCAACAACTACTCATAACTGTGTTTGTCACACGGAAACAAACACCTGCTGCAGCGAGATGTGAGTGGAAAAAGGCGCAGCGTCAGGACGCAGAGGCCCGATCTGTGAAATACTGGTGAGTCATTATTAATAATTTCTTATGTGTCCGACCTCGTTCGTTGATCGTTAAAATTAATTCGTTAGTTGTAAATGCCATCATAATTATTTAAAGGAAAACGTTCTATTTTGAGCAAGCACTTCTATTTTTATTTCTCAAACAAATGTTTGGACCTGAAAACAGTTTGGTATTATTTTCCTACTAAGGTTTGAACTTTGAGAGTGTTTACACACGAGAGAAAAGTGAGAAAATGTTCATGCCTGATTGAGAAAGTGTATAAACTGTGTAGTGAGGGGTTTTACAGCTTTGAAACGTCTATAATATTTGTAAAAAATAACGCTGACTACGTCGCGGTTTCGCGTATTTCAGGCTATTTTTTAGAACGTAACTCCAGTGATTAATGAGGGACCACTGTAACACTTTATTGATTATATACTACAAAACAATTAATACGACGACCGCTTTTGACGCTCTATTGGCACGCGTCGTGATTGGTGGAGTTCTTTTTCATTGCTGTCTTTCCGGCTTCAGTGTCGTAAAATGAGGGTGTGTCTGAAGCGGAGTCTGAATATTTATGGGCGTGTTTATTATAATTACGATCGTTTCCACCCGCTGCATTTATCAAGATCACGTCAGGCGTACGCCAGAAATGGGCAGGTGCGCACTGCTTGATGCATGTCATGCATATAATAAAACGTGCACACAATATAACAAAACGTGCGCACAATATAATAAAATGTGTGCACAATATAAATCAAATCAAAATCAAATCAATTTTATTTATATAGCGCCAATCACAACAAACAGTTGCCCCAAGGCGCTTTATATTGTAAGGCAAGGCCATACAATAATTACGTAAAAACCCCAACAGTCAAAACGACCCCCTGTGAGCAAGCACTTGGCGACAGTGGGAAGGAAAAACTCCCTTTTAACAGGAAGAAACCTCCAGCAGAACCAGGCTCAGGGAGGGGCAGTCCTCTGCTGGGACTGGTTGGGGCTGAGGGAGAGAACCAGGAAAAAGACATGCTGTGGAGGGGAACAGAGCTCAATCACTAATGATTAAATGCAGAGTGGTGCATACAGAGCAAAAAGAGAAAGAAACACTCAGTGCATCATGGGAAACCCCAGCAGTCTAAGTCTATAGCAGCATAACTAAGGGATGGTTCAGGGTCACCTGATCCAGCCCTAAATATAAACTTTAGCAAAAAGGAAAGTTTTAAGCCTAATCTTAAAAGTAGAGAGGGTGTCTGTCTCCCTGATCTGAATTGGGAGCTGGTTCCACAGGAGAGGAGCCTGAAAGCTGAAGGCTCTGCCTCCCATTCTACTCTTACAAACCCTAGGAACTACAAGTCTCTCCTTCTAGTCCCCGTTAGTACTCTAGCTGCAGCATTTTGAATTAACTGAAGGCTTTTCAGGGAACTTTTAGGACAACCTGATAATAATGAATTACAATAGTCCAGCCTAGAGGAAATAAATGCATGAATTAGTTATTCAGCATCACTCTGAGACAAGACCTTTCTAATTTTAGAGATATTGCGTAAATGCAAAAAAGCAGTCCTACATATTTGTTTAATATGCGCATTAACTGACATATCCTGATCAAAAATGACTCCAAGATTTCTCACAGTATTACTAGAGGTCAGGGTAATGCCAACCAGAGTAAGGATCTGGTTAGACACCATGTTTCTAAGATTGTGGGGCCAAGTACAATAACTTCGGTTTTATCTGAGTTTAAAAGCAGGAAATTAGAGGTCATCCATGTCTTTATGTCTGTAAGACAATCCTGCAGTTTAGCTAATTGGTGTGTGTCCTCTGGCTTCATGGATAGATAAAGCTGGGTATCATCTGCGTAACAATGAAAATTTAAGCAATGCCGTCTAATAATACTGCCTAAGGGAAGCATGTATAAAGTGAAAAAAATTGGTCCTAGCACAGAACCTTGTGGAACTCCATAACTCCATAATTAACCTTAGTCTGTGAAGAAGATTCCCCATTTACATGAACAAATTGTAATCTATTAGATAAATATAATTCAAACCACCGCAGCGCAGTGCCTTTAATACCTATGGCAATGCTCTAATCTCTGTAATAAATTTTATGGTCAACAGTATCAAAAGCCGCCCTGAGGTCTAATAGAACAAGCACAGAGATGAGTCCACTGTCTGAGGCCATAAGAAGATCATTTGTAACCTTCACTAATGCTGTTTCTGTACTATGATGAATTCTAAAACCTGACTGAAACTCTTCAAATAGACCATTCCTCTGCAGATGATCAGTTAGCTGTTTTACAACTACCCTTTCAAGAATTTTTGAGAGAAAAAGAAGGTTGGAGATTGGCCTATAATAAGCTAAGATAGCTGGGTCAAGTGATGGCTTTTAAGTAATGGTTTAATTACTGCCACCTTAAAAGCCTGTGGTACTTAGCCAACTAATAAAGATAGATTGATCATATTTAAGATCGAAGCATTAAATAATGGTAGGGCTTCCTTGAGCAGCCTGGTAGGAATGGGGTCTAATAGACATGTTGATGGTTTGGATGAAGTAACTAATGAAAATAACTCAGACAGAACAATCTGAGAGAAAGAGTCTAACCAAATACTGGCATCACTGAAAGCAGCCAAAGATAACGATACGTCTTTGGGATGTTATGAGTAATTTTTTCTCTAATAGTTAAAATTTATTAGCAAAGAAAGTCATGAAGTCATTACTAGTTAAAGTTAAAGGAATACTCGGCTCAATAGAGCTCTGACTCTTTGTCAGCCTGGCTACAGTGCTGAAAAGAAACCTGGGGTTGTTCTTATTTTCTTCGATTAGTGATGAGTAGTAAGATGTCCTAGCTTTACGGAGGGCTTTTTTATAGAGCAACAGACTCTTTTTCCAGGCTAAGTGAAGATCTTCTAAATTAGTGAGACGCCATTTCCTCTCCAACTTACGGGTTATCTGCTTTAAGCTGCGAGTTTGTGAGTTATACCACGGAGTCAGGCACTTCTGATTTAAAGCTCTCTTTTTCAGAGGAGCTACAGCATCCAAAGTTGTCTTCAATGAGGATGTAAAACTACTGATGAGATACTCTATCTCACTTACAGAGTTTAGGTAGCTACTCTGCACTGTGTTGGTATATGGCATTAGAGAACATAAAGAAGGAATCATATCCTTAAACCTAGTTACAGTGCTTTCTGAAAGACTTCTAGTGTAATGAAACTTATTCCCCACTGCTGGGTAGTCGATCAGAGTAAATGTAAATGTTATTAAGAAATGATCAGACAGAAGGGAGTTTTCAGGGAATACTGTTAAGTCTTCAATTTCCATACCATAAGTCAGAACAAGATCTAAGATATGATTAAAGTGGTGGGTGGACTCATTTCAGGCTTCAACATGTGATTGTATTTTCTGTTTAAGTTGTTAAATTCCTATCACCAAAGTCCTTCTATACATATTCCAGGCCTTAATGTGGCACTGTAATGCTCCCAAAAAATGGACAAGAAAACACTGACCATGCACATAACCGGTGTAAGGAGCTAATCAATGTATCAGAAGAAGCGACACTACAATGTGGCACACTGGGGAGGACGTCACAGACTGACTGAATCAGCAATTTTATCCAGTGTGGCTCCACCTTCCACAACTCTGGCCACAAGATCTTCCACTCCATCACCTGGTCCATGCTACTTGCTGCTCCATCCTGACTGTCCTGCTCTCGCAGGTTTCCTCCACCCAAACTCAGGATGAAATCTGGCGAGCAGCGCTTTCTTTGCAGTCAGCGCTGTGGCCACGGATCGTGACTGCTGAAGACAGTGGCCACCTGGGGCGCAGGGCTTGGCGGCTCCGGTGTTCTTCAGGTCCGTTGGTGGTGAGGGTTGTGTGAGGTCCGGCTTCTCTCTTACCGGACGTCTCCTATCTTCGAACCTGCCACACGTCACCTTTTGTTGGATTGATATAACACATATTTGTATCTGTCTGTATCACGTTGTGCACCTTCACAACATTAAATTGTTACTTTTTGGCTATTCCATTGTCCCTTCATTAACGCCCCCTGTTGTGGGTCCGTGTCACGACACTTCCCCAACAAAGGCGCTTTATATTGTAAGGCAAGGCCATACAATGTAACAAAATGTGCGCACAATGTAACAAAACGTGTGCACAATATAACAAAACGTGCACACAATATAATAAAACGTGCACACAATATAATAAAACGTGCACACAATATAACAAAACGTGCACACAATATAACAAAACGTGTGCACAATATAATAAAACGTGCACACAATATAACAAAACGTGCGCACAATATAACAAAATGTGAGCACAATATACAAAACGTGTGCACAATATAACAAAACGTGTGCACACAATATAATAAAACGTGCACACAATATAACAAAACGTGTGCACAATATAATAAAACGTGCACACAATATAACAAAACGTGTGCACAATATAATAAAACGTGCACACAATATAACAAAACGTGCGCACAATATAATAAAATGTGCACACAATATAACAAAACATGCGCACAATATAACAAATGTGTGCACAATATAACAAAACATGCGCACAGTATAATAAAATGTGCACACGATATAACAAAATGTGCGCACGTTCTTTTCACATGCAAAACATTTTGCAATGACCCTTCCAGGGCTCGGTAAATTGATGTGTATTTTTTTTTTTTTTTTTGTAGCTTGTGTGTCTCTATATAAACTCTGAACTTTAAAATGTTCTGTTCAGTGTGTTTTTAGTTTCTGGATACCTATTTGCTGATCCTCTTGTGAGTCATGTGACCTGTGACACACTAGGAAAGCTCCACCCATCTAACACCCATGGTTGTCTTTATGCAGTGTTTAGGCCCCTGAGAGTGAAAAGTGAAAGTGTTTGATGTCTTCAGTCAACGTTCGTGTTGTTATGTGTGAAAAATAAATGTTTCTTTACAGCAGCTGGCAGGATGCATGAAGACAAAAGCTCTGGCTCGTTCTTCCATGGAGTTTGCCACATTGTATAATATAGACAAAAACTGTCTTCTTTTGATAAAAATGATGATGGTGTTCCGGGTTTAATTTTTTTTTTTTATGTATTATGTATGTCTGTAATGTTATCTACTGTGCTGCTGTATGTTTTACAGGAATTCCCCGGTAATCACAGTTGCCAGCGTTTTCCTGTAAAAACAAGTCATTTTTTACAGTGTAGCAATGCCCCGACGATCGAGCAGATAATGTACCTTGTGCCTATTTTGCCAGTGGACACTTTATGTATTCCATCGGTTTGTAAGAGTAGAATGGGAGGCAGAGCCTTCAGCTTTCAGGCTCCTCTCCTGTGGAACCAGCTCCCAATTCAGATCAGGGAGACAGACACCCTCTCTACTTTTAAGATTAGGCTTAAAACTTTCCTTTTTGCTAAAGCTTATAGTTAGGGCTGGATCAGGTGACCCTGAACCATCCCTTAGTTATGCTGCTATAGACGTAGACTGCTGGGGGGTTCCCATGATGCACTGTTTCTTTCTCTTTTTGCTCTGTATGCACCACTCTGCATTTAATCATTAGTGATCGATCTCTGCTCCCCTCCACAGCATGTCTTTTTCCTGGTTCTCTCCCTCAGCCCCAACCAGTCCCAGCAGAAGACTGCCCCTCCCTGAGCCTGGTTCTGCTGGAGGTTTCTTCCTGTTAAAAGGGAGTTTTTCCTTCCCACTGTAGCCAAGTGCTTGCTCACAGGGGGTCGTTTTTGACCGTTGGGGTTTTACATAATTATTGTATGGCCTTGCCTTACAATATAAAGCGCCTTGGGGCAACTGTTTGTTGTGATTTGGCGCTATATAAAAAAAATTGATTGATTGATTGATTGATTGATGCTGAACATCTGAGCAAGAATACTGTATGTCGTATGATTCGCAAGGTAGTCCTTGCTCTATCTAAACTGTTGGATGCATTTGTCGTTTTCCCTGGCCATTTATCCGCAGTGCAAATCAAAGAAGGGTTTCATGCAATTGCGGGTAATTACTAATATCAAAATAGTTCTAATGCATGTCCATTAACTAGGCGAAGTGGGGCTTATCAAGCTATGAATATAAACCTACCGTTTTGAAGGATGTTTTTATATTTCATCTTCACCTGCTGCCAGGTGCGTTTGGCACTGCTATTACATCTGAAATATTGACAGGATTAGGAATAGCAATCATACAGTCAAGGTAGCCTATTTAGGAAACATTAAATTAACCTAACATTTATTAGTAGGCCTACGCCCACTTCTGAATCGTGTTGCATCTGGGCGTAGTTAATGAAAGAAGGTCATTATTTTACACATATCAGACATTCCACAGGTTAATCATCTGTAACAGATTTGGAGAACAATTACGCATTTACCTGATCAGAAATACGTTGCCAACAAGCCTGTCTTGCTTTATTGGCAGACGATGTGTTCGATTCCCCCCTTAACCCCTTACCAAAAAGTAGCATATGCAAGTATGTTTCAAGTATACTTCGAGTTTACTTTTATATACTTATCAGTACTATTTTTTGGTAAGGGACGTTAATTTAAATTCCACGTAGCTCCACATAATAATCGTGCATTCTTCTCCGGTAAAGTAAGGTGACCGTGCCATCATTGAAAAAATGGTGAAGGCGCACAAACTCCAGTTAGGTTAACACAGGTTCAACAAATCAACATCTTATTCAGCGTCGTAGTACCGATTAACACCACTTGAGGAAACCAGGTTTTGTCAACCCCGGTTTAAGAGGTTGACCCTGGGTTACATCTGAGTAAGTTAATCCCGCTTCGTAGTACAGGCCCCAGGACTGTTGTTCCAGGCTGTAAACATGTTTATTTCTGCTCTAAAGTTGGACATTTAAACATGGGCTTCTGTGGAAAGTAACTCCTTTTAGGAGTCAGCCTCAAGTGACCAATCAAGGCAAAATTTTCAGCTTCTGGGTTTGCTTCATTTCCTGCGCGTGGAGGTTGGGACTTGGTTCTTGGGTACTGCTTTGCAGCTGCACGCTCCTCTAATGTGTCTGATGTGATTAGAACAGGTTAAATGCAGAGGATTAATTTCCCTTCAGGGATCAAAAAAGTTTATCTGACCTTATTCAATAACACATTACTGTTAACAGATAAATATATCTGATGTATAAAAGTCAGGTGTGTGTATGTGGGAGTGACCAACTATAATATGTCACATATCAGCCCAGTCTCACTTTTTTTATGCTCCTTGCCACAAAATATCCCATCTTCGTGACAGGGTTTTTTTTTTAACTCACTATTACTAACCCAACTCCTACCCCCAACCATAACCACCCTGACACCCCCCCCCCCCCCCCCTTGACTGTGAATTTTGTGCAGCCATCACGGAATGAATGAGAATGAATTTGTGCTGCCGTGACGAAAACAAGGTGCTTTTTGTCACAAAATTATGAACCAATAGATTAATGTATATTTCGTGCTCCTGAATCATGACTTGCTGTGAAGTATGGACAGAGACCTTTCTTTGTGTCCACATGTCCAAATTTTTAGCAAACATTAGCTCCTAATGTTAAATCAGTGAAAGTATTGATCAGTCATATCAAAGTGCACTGAGAAGGATTAAAGTTGTCTTTAATCTCACTCAGTCTTTAATGCTGTTGATGTCTTTAATCAAAGACAGTTCATGTGTTTTCTGTCTAACCAGGCATCGTCCAGGTCTCCTGCTGGTCCAGTTAATAATCATGTTTGACTGAATAAAAACACTTTCAGGTGTGACTCAGTGTCCAAAGCTGGTTTATGGATCCTGTCTGAGGTGTAGAACAAACTGGAACCTTTGCATGACAACACAAGTCTGTTTCTTTTTGATTTTTGTCTTCAGGTTGAGTTTGTGTGATCTGTCAGAGAGAAGCTGTGAAGTTCTGTCTTCAATTCTCAGCGCTCAGTCCTCCAGTCTGAGAGACCTGGACCTGAGTAACAACGATCTGCAGGATTCAGGAGTGAAGCTGCTGTCTGCTGGACTGGAGAGTCCACACTGTCACCTGGAGACTCTCAGGTCAGGACTCATCAATGTGTGCAGCAGCTCCATAAATCAGAGTGAAGCTGCAGCTTTGCTCCCTGTCATGTTGTGTGAGTGTTGATGGATATCAGTGTTTGTAACCACAGTAATGAGCTCATCCTGCAGCAGACATCAGTGTGTCCATGCTGCTGCAAAGTGGGGACGTCCTGACACTGTCCTCACATTGTGTCTGCTGGTTTATGTGTCTGCAGGCTGTCAGGCTGTCTGATCACACATGAAGGCTGTGCTTCTCTGGCCTCAGCTCTGACCTCCAACCCCTCCCATCTGAGAGAGCTGGACCTGAGCTACAACCATCCAGGAGACTCAGTCAAGCTGCTGCCTGCTGGACTGGAGGCTCCACGCTGGACTCTGGACTCTTTCAGGTATGGACTCGGTCTGATGGAGGAGCTCCATGTGGAGACATTTAGTCCCACTGGTTCATGTGGACCTGACACACCGAGCTGACCTCAAACACCATTTTTATAACACGATGCAAATATAAATTGTAAATTTTAAAAATGTACACAAATAGCAAACAACAAAGTTATATACAACTATTTACAATAAAATGCAGATAAAATTCTTCTGGAGTTTTTGTTCAACTATTTATTAAAACAATAAGGTGCGACACAAATTATTTGTGCCACTCAAAAAACAATTCCTGTCCAACACAAGACAGAGTGAACACAGTCTGACCCACAAGAGGAGAGTCACTCCTCCTGTTGACCACCTGGAGGTTAATAAAATTATTACAATTACCTGCTCCAAATGTCCAAAATACATGTTTGAAGTGTCTGAGAAATCAGGAAAATGCACCCTAAATGCAAAAATGTTATGTGGTCATGCCCCTGTACCTCCCTAGTTACACCCCCCCCCCCCCAAAGTCATCTAGATCTGTCCCTGAACATACATGTGTATATGTTCTGCTCACGTGTTTGAGGAAATCATTTGTTAGTCGTTCACACATTATAGTGCAAAGACAAACAAGAACAGTCGATCATTTTCACTGTCAGTCTGTTCAGAGTCACATGTTTCAGATCCTGGAGATCACCTGGGGCCTCATGTACAACGACTTGAGTGGATTTCTGACTGAAACGTCGTACGCTAAAACCCAGAAACTGGTGTAAAAATATTCAGATGTATCAAAGTGAACATCCTCATGGATCCATGCACGTTCCATTAGTACAGCTCACTGAACGTGGAATTGAGTGCACATGCAGACGCACCAAACTCTGCTCTGGCGTGGAAAGTGTGTGTGAGCTACAGATGATGGAAATGACATGAAGACATGCAGGAATAATTTATTTGGAACCTGATAAACAGAATAATCATGAAACTGGTAAAATGTTCATGGGAGTGTGTGTGTGTGTGTGTGTGTGTGTGTGTGTGTGTGTGTGTGTGTGTGTGTGTGTGTGTGTGTGTGTGTGTGTGTGTGTGTGTGTAAACACTGTCAGCTCAGAACAGCACACACACACACACACACACTGAAGTTAAAAAGGTGAAGTGTGTCGCTGTCGACAGTGTGTGACATTCACACCTTTACACGTGTGTATGAGGTCTATTAGAAAAGTATCCGACCTTATTATTTTTTTCAAAAACCATATGGATTTGAATCACGTGTGATTACATCAGACATGCTTGAACCCTCGTGGGCATGCAAGAGTTTTTTTCATGCCTGTCGGTTACGTCATTCGCCTGTGGGCAGTCTTTGAGTGAGGAGTCGCCCACCCTCTCGTCGTTTTTTTCATTGTTTAGGAATGGCTCAGAGACTGCTGCTTTGTTTGATCAAATTTTTTTCAAAAACTGTAAGGCACAACTGAGTGGACACCATTTGATAAATTCAGCTGGTTTTCGGTGAAAATTTTAACGGCTGATGAGAGATTTTGGTCTGTTAGTGTCCCTTTAAGGACAGCCCACGACACCTGACCTGATCTGCGCTCTGAGGCGTCGTCGTCTCGCTGTTTCAAGCTGAAAACTTCCACATTTCAGGCTCTGTTCACCCAGTAAGTCGTCAGAGAACAGAGAACTCTCAGGAGAGGTCGGCATGAGGAGTTTATCCGGACATTCCACTGTTAAAGGAGATTTTGTAATGAAAGAACGTGCGGGCAGAGTCGCATGTCGGGCCGGACCCGACCGCGGGGGGTCGCGACAGGAAAAACACCTCCATTGGAAACCTTAACGGACAAGTTGGAACATGCCCAGCTGTTAAACAATTTCTCAAATACTTGTTGAAAGCCATCAAAAGCCGCCTGAATTTTACAAATGGTTTTCAACACGGAGGTGTTTTTCCTGTCGCGGCGCGGACGGATTTGTCGTGTCGTCACCGAACCGACTCGGCGAAACTGCCCGCATGTTCTTTCATTACAAAATCTCCTTTAACAGTGGAATGTCCGAATAAACTCCAGATCCCGACTTCTTCTGACAGTTCTCTGTTCTCTCACGACATCCTGGGTCAACAAAACAGCCAGACGGACGCCACCTCCGACCGCGCCGCGCCGATCCGCTTTGTGAGCTGTCCTTAAAGCGAAAGAAACTCACACAATCTCTCATCATCCGTTAAACTTTTCATCGAAAACCAGCTGAATTTCTCGAATAGTGTCCACTCGGATATCCCTCACAGGTCCTGAAAAAAGTTTGATAAAGCAAAGCGCACCGTCTCCAGCAGCGTCCCAGACAAAGGATTTCAGCCGAGAGGGCTGGACCACTCCTCACTCAAAGCCTGCCCAAAGGCGAATGACATCACCGACACGCGTGAAACGCATACGCTCGAGGGTTCAAGCTTTGCTGACGTAATCACACGTGATTCAAATCCATATAGTTTTTTTTTTTTTTTATAAAACTGCCAGTTTCTTATCTAATAGACCTCGTATATTGACAAGTACTGAACATTGGGAGACAATCAGATAAGAAGCTCTGCTGCTCCAGTCTCACCATCAAGAAAAAAGAAACACATTGATCATAACAACAAATAACATGTTTGAATGCTCACATGCCCAGATGTGCCCACACTGGTTTTCGTTCAGAACAATGTGTGTCAGCTTCTAGTCTGTTCCCACCCCGACCCAATGCATCTGTGCATCACATATGATGTGAACACTGATGAAATGAAAATGTTTCTTATTAACAAAAACATATTCATCATGTGATGGCTTCTTTATAGCAACATGTGTGCAGTCAGTAGCTCTGCTCAAATTTGGGAAACTGGCTCTTGCTGCAAATTGCACTTTAATGTTGGATTGTGATGTACCTGGATGACATTCAGATGATTGTGCTCCACACAGCTGGCATGGCTCAGCTCAAGGTTGACTGGCACACTCCTGACTGATCGACCAGTTCCCGCTGGAATGTCCCTGTGTGGTCAAATCAAATTAAATAAATTTTATTTATATAGCACCAAATCACAACAAACAGTTGCCCCAAGGTGCTTTATAATGTAAGGCAAAGCCATACAATAATTATGGAGAAACTCCAACGGTCAAAACGACCCCTGTGAGCAAGCACTTGGCAACAGTGGGAAGGAAAAACTCCCTTTTAACAGGAAGAAACCTCCAGCAGAACCAGGCTCAGGGAGGGGCAGTCTTCTGCTGGGACTGGTTGGGGCTGAGGGAGAGAATCAGGAAAAAAAAAAAAAAGTCAGCACCTGTGTGGGCACAGACAACCCCTGGCTCCTCGCAGTATTGCACTCTGGGCCGGCCGCAGTTCTGCACATAACTCCAGTCTGTCCTTGGTAATCGAAATCAGCTGATGAGCCAATTATTGTCATTTGCCAGTAAATCCTCATGTTCCCTGAATACACGCTCACGTGTGATTGCACCACTTGTAAAATCCTCTAACAACGTTAATGCAGTGATTGTTGGTGTCATTTTCCACATGTTTTTATGTCCACCACATAATTGCAAACACGTGGGTGTGTTAATTGCTCATCAGTGTTTCTCTGTTGTTCACATCACTCTGATGACTTCTTGTTTTCAGCAGTGGAACAGTAGCTGTAGTAGCTGAACACCAGACAGAATTTTTGTGTGACGCACCGCACATTACCACAATCATTTCACTTTTGATCCATCTGAACATTGCCATGGAGACGGACATATGCCATGTTTTTGTGTGTACACACGCTTTGTCCATGAGGTCCCTGCTGTCCTGCATGTTCTCCATGTGGACCTGCTGCAGCCACAGCTGATTGATTAGCTGATTGATTAGCTGATTAAATCATTTTCACAGCCAGTTTTCTTTGGAACAGATGAACACATGAACATTTTTCTGTGACATCAGCAGTGATTCAACTTAACGCTAAAACAGAGAAGAAATAAAAAAGTAAAGAGAAGAATTTCAGCTGGTTTGTCAGAAGGCACATGGGAGACCGGAGCCCTGATTTGATCTGTTTTCTTGTATTTATATTCTTTGTGTTGCTGAATGATTGATGGAAATGAAGTTCGAGAAGATGTTCATGTGTTCATCCTCTGACTTGTCTGAAGAAAACTGGCTGTAAAAGTGATGATTTTCTATAAATTCTTCAGTCTGTCAATGAAAATGTCCAAATAAATATTTAATGTTTTTTTATTTGACTGAAAACATTTTGTTTTGTTGTTGTTCAGTTTTGTAAAAGATTCTGATGAGTGAAAATTTATTGATTGATATTGATTTATGAACATATTTTAAATTGTGTGGGGAGCCAATAATTCTGATCAGGACCAGAATCAAACCAACACACAGTAAATCAGATAATTCAAATATTTAGTTTATCAATCAGAAATTGATCCTGTAGTTTCTCTGTTTAAAAAAAGATAAAACTCCAGTGGATGTTGGATCTTGAACCAGTACTGATCTGGTTTTTCTTTGTCCCCTAAATGATAAATGGACATTTTTCAGGATTTGAACATTTCAGTTTTGTGTTCTTATTGTCGCTGTGAGTTCAGAATCCAAGACTGAATTCTAAACAAGTGCAGTTTGAAACTTTTCCCTCCAGAGTCACAGATCACAAAAAGAAAAGTCAAACATGATGAAACCTGGAAATTAGATTTGAAACATTCCACAAAGATTCTGAGACTTTTGGGACTCAGAGACAAAATGAGCGTCACACCAGCGCAGCCGCGTGTTTAACAAAAAGTAACCAGAAAGACGACAAAATATCAACTCTGAGAAAAAGACACACAGAAGATCTTCTGTTCTTTCACACGTTTCCATGGAGACATGGACTGTGGACTGGACGACCCTGATATCATCTGATCCCAAAGAGAGCAGAAGGTGTTCTGTTTTAGTCCCAGAGATCAGAAGAAAATCTGATCTGGTCCATCTGTGAACTCATGGACGCCGCCATCTTACGAAGGGATCTTTCACCAATACTGACTGCTGATTGGCTGAAATCAATGTGGACGTCATTCAGGTGACCTCCAGGAGCAGGGTTCGTGACCCTGATTTAAAGGATTAAATCCACTTGAACAGATTTTCACCAGAATCTTCAAACTTGAAAAAGCCAAAAGTTGTTGTTTCCTGCTGATCAGCACAGTTAGAGGTGATCAATAATCAATGATCCATTTGGAGTGATGAGTGTGTTAGAAGAGAAGAACTAAAGTGTGTGGATGAGATCAATGTCATGTTGATGTTTCCATGATTAAAGCCCATGTGTTGCTCCGCCCCCTCCTCCTTTCAGGGTGGATCCTGGTGGAGTGTCCGATGGCTGAGACCAGGTCTGAGGAAGTGTAAGTCTGTTTGTACTTTGATCCATCTGTTTCCATAGAAACCACCCTCTGTGACATCACTCATTCAAGTCCTACTGACAGTGAAGCAGAGTTCAACATGAAGGCACGTCTGATCCACGTGTGTCACGTGCACGACTTCTCCAAATGGACACGTTGAAAATAAATTCAGTGTTTTCACACTTTGATTTATTTGTGGCAGAAACAAAATCAACACTGACGCCACATGTTGCTTTTTCTTTTTTTAACGAGTTCATATTCAACCACAAAGCTGTGCACAGCACACTGAGAGGCCCCGCCCACTTCCTGTCTGTCTGACCTGACTGTGACTAGCCCCTCCTCTTCTCTCCGTGCACGCTCTGAATAAAAACTGATCAGTTGATAACTGATCAGAGAACTGTTGGATTGATAACCCCAGCTGTGTCGTGTTGATAACTGAACTGATCAATCAATAACTCCGGCAATGTCATAATGATTGGTGAACTAATTGATTGATAACTCTGGTTGTATTGTGTTGATATAAACAGAGTCCACTTATTGTTGTCTCTGGGACAGTCTGTTCATGATTGACAGCTTGAAATCTGTCTCTCCTGATTGTCTTTTTCTGATCAAAGCAGTTTGATGTGTTGATTGTCTGTCTGTCTGTCTGTCTGTCTGTCTGTCTGTCTGTCTGTCTGTCTGTCTGATCACAAATCATTTGGACGTCTTCATTGTGGCTCCGCCCACCTGCAGCCATCAGACAGGTGGATCTATGTCCAAGTAAAACATCTTGTTGTTTTTTGTTTTTCCTCCCAAAAATCTAATTAAACTGTAAAAATGTTCAAACTCATAAAATGTGTTTTTGTCCATTTGAGTCTTGAGGAGGAATAAAGTAATTTTTCACAGTCTGAGTTTGTGTTTTGTTCTAAATCTGGTGAGTTTGTCAAAGTGTGAACCAGGAGCTGAATATTATTACACCTCTAATGTTCACACGTCATCTGACACACACAAGACAAACAGGACAACAGACACAAAGACGTCACATTGTCACAGGGGGCGGAGCCTATCCCAGCAGTCATAGGGTGGTAGGCGGGGTCCACCCTGGACAGGACGCCAGTCTGTCACAAATATTGTCACATTTTCTTTATTTCAACAAAAAGTCTGAATATTTTCCTCTGAATGGAAATTGGTTCAAAACCCTGAGTTATTTGTGGCTCTGTGGCGCCACCTGGAGGACTATTCAAAGTGATTGTGTGTATTCACTGCTGTGTTCCAGGTGGAGGCGCTGTGGGGTGATGGTGTGAGGATTTTTGGTAAAAATGAGAAGATAATCAAACGTCTCACTACACGTCAGACAACTTTCTGAGACCGCAGTCAGGGTCAAAGGTTAAATTTCAGAAAATCACCCCAAAAACAATTTTTATTGACGGCGACACTTCGAACTGAGCTTCAGCATCAGTAAAAGTTTCACACAGATAAGGACCGCGTCCCCTCTATGGGGGAGAAACCAAAGTCCAGCTGGCAGGCCTGAGGTCAAAGGTCACAAGAAGGTTGTGTTGCAATTGTGTGTTTTAATTTGTATCCCAAAAATCATAAACACATTGATAAAGAAATACCTTGGATCCTTAGCACCAAAATACAAATTTGCCCTTTATATATAGGCTGGCGACACCTGGTAACACACACGCACTCAGTGCAGCGCTGACATAAGCCAGCTAGCATCTGTCAGCCTGCCAGAAAATGTGTCCCCTATCTTTATAGCTGGTATTACACCCTACTATCAGTTATTTATACTTCATATTTACCTTAGTTCATAACCAGTTGCGACAGTAAATTTGCAGACGTTTTGTCTTTATTGACTACAGTTGCATAGGGGACACAGATTGTGGCAGCTAGCACCTGTCAGCCTGCTATAAAATGTATCCCCTATCTTTATAACTGGTATTACACTCTACCATCAGTTATTTCAACTTTATATTTACCTTAGTTCATACCCATTTATTACAGTAAATTTAATGAAGTTGTGTCTTCATTTACTACAGTTGCATAGGGGAAACAGATTGTGGCAGCTAGCATCTGTCAGCCTGCCAGAAAATGTATCCCCTATCTTTATAGCTGGTATTACACTCTACCATCAGTTATATCAACTTCATATTTACCATTGTTCATACCCAACTGCTACAGTAAATTTGGGAAAGTTTTGTCTTTATTAGCTACAGTTGTATAGGGGAAACAGATTGTAGCAGCTAGCATCTGTCAGCCTGCCAGAAAATTTATCCGCTATATTTATAGCTGGTATTACACCCTACCATCAGTTAATTCAACTTCATATTTCCCTGAGTTCATACCCAATTATTACAGTAAATGTGGGGAATTTGTGTCTTTATTTAGTACAGTTGCATAGGGGAAACAGATTGTGGCAGCTAGCATCTGTCAGCCTGCCAGAAAATTTATCCGCGATATTTATAGCTGGTATTACACCCTACCATCAGTTAATTCAACTTCATATTTCCCTGAATTCATACCCAATTATTACAGTAAATTTGGGGAATTTGTGTCTTTATTTAGTACAGTTGCATAGGGGAAACAGATTGTGGCAGCTAGCATCTGTCAGCCTGCCAGAAAATGTATCCCCTATCTTTATAGCTGGTATTACACTCTACCATCAGTTATATCAACTTCATATTTACCATTGTTCATACCCAACTGCTACAGTAAATTTGGAGAATTTGTGTCTTTATTGACTACAGTTGCATAGGGGACACAGATTGTGGCAGCTAGCATCTGTCAGCCTGCTATAAAATGTGTCCCCTACTTTTTTTGCTGGTATTACACGCAACTATCAGTTATTTCAACATCATATATACTGTTGGGTATTTTCTCCTCCAAACATTCTTAAAACTTTTAACAAGACAAACAGAGTCAAGAAACACCAGTGAGACAGAAAGTCAAATTTAGCTCGCGAGGAGTGCAGACAGTCCGTACACGTAGTACCACTGCATTTTATTTTTTTATTTTTTTTGTGTAAAAACACAGCTTAGATGTGGTTTGACCAAAACAAATTGTCATTAAACTTAATAAAACAGGGATGAAGTGGAGGTTTAAGAGTCACTAGGTGTTCACAGGAAACATTTCTATATTTATTTATGTTCTTTGTTAGTTGGTTTAATCTTTTCTGTTTTGTTTTATCAGATTCTTTTGGTCCGTTTCTCTAAAACTTTGTGCCATTATTAGTTATTATTACTATTATTGTTGTTGTTTCTATTATTATTATTGATATATGAATAAAAGTAAATGAATAAAATATTACAATTTGTAATACATTTGACTCTTTTACGACAACAAACGCTGAGCCATGAATTATTATAAAGAAAACAAATGTGCTGACAGCTGAAACAGCTTCATGCTAACTTCAACATTGTAAACGCCATAGACATGCTAACGTGTTAGCATCGGTCCCGTTTTTAAGTTATAAAATACATCTATCAACTGTTTCAGAAGACCATACAGGGGTGGGCAATCATGTGCCATAAAGAGCCGAGACACTGCAGGTTTTCCATGCAACCAATCGCCTCAGCAGGTGATTTCATTGACAACCAGGTGTTTATGTTCATCAGCAACCCACCTGCTGAGGTGATTGGTTACACGGAAAACCTGCAGTGTCTCGGCCCTCGACGCCCACCCCTGCGCATAACAGGTCAGATTAACATAAAAAGGTAAATATTACTCACAGACATATGCTCTTTAGGATTTTAGTGGGGAAAAATTAAGATTAAGCGAAATAAAGGTGATGGTCTAGTGGTTAAGGTGTTGGGCTTGAGTCCAGAAGATCATGGGTTCAAATCCCTGACTGGAAAATCACTAAGGGCCCTTTAATCCCCTATTGCTCCCGGTGTGTAGTGAACGCCTTGTATGGCAGCACCCTGACCCTGACATCGGGGTGAATGTGAGGCATAATTGTAAAGCGCTTTGAGCATCTGATGCAGATGGAAAAGCGCTATATAAATGCAGTCCATTTAATAAAACAAAGCACCAGATCTAAGCAGTACTTCGATCTGCGAATCACTGCTTCGATCTGCGAATCATTGCTTCGATTGGTTCAAGGTTCAAAGCAAAGCCCCACTGCAGAAACGGTTGATTTATATGGACGAAATGAAACATTTGTGGTAAAACAAAGTTATTTAACAACTAATTGATGACTAAATTAGTTGACAACTATTTTAATAATCGATTAAATCGATTAGTTGTTTCAGCACTCCACCTCCTCTTTTCTGTGAGATCCCATTTGGGATGTGTGTGTGTGTGTGTGTGTGTGTGTGTGTGTGTGTGTGTGTGTGTGTGTGTGTGTGTGTGTGTGTGTGTGTGTGTGTGTGTGTGTGTGTGTGTGTGTGCCGCCTGTGAGCCTGGACTAAACCATTATACAACTGTGCAGGGGTGAAGGGCCCTCAGAGATCTTTCAATATTATTGTTAGAGCAGAATTATGTTTTGCAACATTTATACATTCATTCTAATTATATTCATTTACAACATGAATTGTATGGACATTAATAATATGCAACACAAAAATGTATTTAATGTCAGGTTTTTGTGGCCCCCCATGCTCTGGGCCCTGGTTACATAGTCCCCTTTACCCCCCAGTCCGACGCCCCCTGAGTTTTGTTTTTTTTCTCTCTCTTTTTTTTAACGCGCGCGCGAGCGACTCGTCTACTTTATTAATTAACTACACAGATGTATAATAAAACACATGGTGACTGGTTTATAAACACAATTACGACAGAGTTTTGGGGGGGAGAGCAAGCAACAATACCACAGCAGACAGCAGAGTTTCTTTTTTTTATTATTATTGTTTACATGCGCGCGCGTGAACGGGACAGTTGGTCCTCAAACTGCGTCTGCAGAGGTGGAAGGACGGTCGTCATCCAGACACAGCTCCTGAAGCAAATAATGATACTGATAATGAGCTTTCCACAACAACTCGCTCCGTGTGATCAACATCCGTCATGTTAACTGACAACTGGAGCCGGCGAGCGGAATGGAAGCTCCTCCTATTTGATGACGCACCGGGTGAAGGAGGCGCGTCCGTCGCCACGCGACCCCCGCAAATTTGTAGCGTCTGATCGCAGTGTGAACGTGTTTTGGTTGTTTTAATTAAATGAAAATCATCCCGTTCATTTTTATTCGACGTCCCATCCCAATCACGTGATTGATCAAATTTTGACCCCCATCCCGCGGGAATCATGTGACCCACGGGAATTCCCGAAAAATGGCATCCTCTACTAATACTCAGCTTTTCCACACTGTTTAATCCATATTGGATCCAGACTGTTTGAGTTAAACACTTAAGATCAGACTTTGACCCTTCAAGGTCATCCAAAGTAAGGTGATATATTAAATATTCATATTGGAGAGGGTTTATAAATGTTTTTCACCATTATTAACTATGTAAAAAAGTCTAAAAGTTGTCGGAACTAAATTTATTGGAAGCTAATTGGTCCACTGATGTTTTTTGAAGTTAGCTAAAAAGCTGATCTGCGAACCAAAAAAGTTTACTTTTATAATTAGCAGTTAAGTAGTTGAACTCATATAAAAAATTTTCTGTGACAATCAAAAAAGGAAAAGAAAAAACCTACCCCCCCCCATGCTTTTGAGTCATAAAGCACAAAGCTCCCCCCCCCATGCTTTTGAGTCATAAAGCATAAAGCTCCCCCCCCCATGCTTTTGAGTCATAAAGCACAAAGCTCCCCCCTCCCCCAGGCTTTTGAGTCATAAAGCACAAAGCTCCCCCCCCCATGCTTTTGAGTCATAAAGCACAAAGCTCCCCCCCCCCAGGCTTTTGAGTCATAAAGCACAAAGCTCCCCCTCCCCCATGCTTTTGAGTCATAAAGCACAAAGCTCCCCCCTCCCCCAGGCTTTTGAGTCATAAAGCATCTTGGCACCTGTTGCTTAGTAATGAGGAGTCATAAAGCACAAAGCAAAATTAAAGACTTTAGGAAGTCAGAATTTAGCTGAAACACCCGATCATTTCATTTGTTCTCTCTGATCTTCATCGTGCTGCAGTTTTTTTTTTTTGCTGAAGCTCCACTTAAGAGAACATTTGCACAAATGTTCAGTGCTGGATCATTTTATTTTATAAACTCCACAGGAAACAGTTTAGAGGTAAGCAGATGGACAAATATTTTGTTCAACTTTATTTTAAATAACAAAATGGTTTTGTGCAATTTCAGTGGAAACATTAAGTGGAATTTGTCCAAATGTATTTATTACTCATGTATTCTGCACATTCATGTTCTGGGCATGTAGAAAAAACAAGTCGACCCGACCTTCCTGGAGTCCCTGGGAGGGGTACTAGATAGCGCTCCGACTGGGGACTCCATTGTTCTCCTGGGGGATTTAAACACCCACGTGGGCGGCAACAGTGAGACCTGGAGGGGGGTGATCGGGAAGCACGGCCTCCCCGATCTGAACCCGAGTGGTGTTCAGTTGTTGGACTTCTGTGCTAGTCACAGTTTGTCCATCACGAACACCATGTTCGAGCACAAGGGTGTCCATAAGTGCACGTGGCACCAGGACACCCTGAGCCGGAGGTCGATGATTGAGTTTGTAGTCGTATCATCTGACATTCGGCCATGTGTCTCAGACACTCGAGTGAAGAGAGGAGCAGAGCTGTCAACCGATCACCAGCTGGTGGTGAGTTGGATCCGCTGGGAGGGGAGGAAGCCGGTCAGACCTGGCAGGCACAAACGTATCGTGAGGGTTTTGTTGTGAAAGTGTAGGAACACGGACCCACAACAGGGGGCGCAAATGAACGGACAATGGAGGAAGTCAAATAACAACACTTTACTGTTGTGAATGAGCACAACAAACACGGCAGGTCACAATAGTATGCAATGAAGTCAATTTACAGAACGTGTCATGTGGGCAGGCTCGAAGATAAGAGACGTCTGTCCAAAGCAGAACCGGAACCACACGATTTCCTCCGCCACCGAACCCCGGGAATACTGGAGCCGCCAAGTCCCGAACTCCCAGGTGGCCACTGCCTCCGCTTGTCGGATCTGGTACTGCTGGCGAGGAACAAAAACAGTTAGATGTAGGTGTGTTTATACCCAGCAACACGTATGGTGGGAAATCCACCTCCACCTCTCGTCGAAAAGTCTGCTGTCAAAAAACACAAAGCAACAATATTCTTCTGTCGAAAAGACAACTTGATTGGCTGAGCTCGTTACCTCCTAAGCATAGCGATATCTCGGCAAAGAAGTGGAGATGTCATCCTGCTGATATACGATTGAAGATCAGATGATTGGTGACAGCTGTCACAGAAGTGACAGCTGTCACCCCGGCTGCTCCTGTGAGGCGGCGGCGCCCTCTTGTGCCTGGAGCCCGCACTCCAGGCAGGGTGCCCTCTGGTGGTTGTGGGCCAGCAGTACCTCCTCTTCAGCGGCCCACACAGCAGGTTTGCTGGGAACGACTGGCGGAACCCTCTGTCAGCGAGGCTCCATGCGTTCGCCCCAGGTTTAACCCTCGCTCAAAGCTGCCCGTGGACGTCTGCAGCCACACACACGTCCCCTCTGCTCGCCGTCCTTCCTCCGCTTTTCCTTTCCTTCCTCTTCCTTCCCTCCTCCTCGTCTCCTGCTCATTGTCTTTTACACTCTTGCCACTAATTTCCTGATTAGCAGCAGGTGTACTCACTTGCTCCTCAGTCCATGGGAAGAGTGGGTGTGGCCTAGACACAACTCAACACTCCCAAAACACAGCAAAAATAAAATACATACAAAAAAGTATCAAGCACAGCAAAGTAAACAAACCATCAACATGCAATATTAATGATAAATTAAATAAATAAAAGGCCAAACTCCCACACAATGGCATCAGGGACCATTACTCCAGAGACAATATGGACGAGATTCTTGGAATCATAGGTAAAGGGATCCCTCCATACACTCAGTGATTTGGCAGATAACAGCTTCTTCCCTCTTGGAATGGGGTCCATGTAGATCCGTCCATGTCCATCCCTTGACATCCCTCCCAGCATACTGGAAACAAGATCTTGTTATTGCTGCCCTCTCTGGATGAGACAGGATCCATCTTTGAGATGCACCCTTGTTAAGAATGAATCCCACCATTCCGCCTTTAGTCTTTGTGTCCCTGTTGCATGTCTGCTCAGTTGTCATGTCACAAGCAACTTGTGAAAACCCATAGTGCTCTTGTCTTTACACCACAAAGTCTCCATTTATGAAATTGTAAAGTTGAGTTCAACATCCAAAACTTGTAAGAGCTCTTCATGTTAAAGAGAGGCAGCAGGTGAACATAACGAAACGCAGCTGCAGTGTTTTGGAGTGTACATGATTTCTCACCTCTCAACTGCCTCCAAGGCCACAGTACTTTCAAGTCCTTCATACTTTGACAGTGAGATCTAAGCTCTTGATGATTCTATGAACTCAGACCAGCTTTTATCAGTGCAATCTGTAATTTCTGATTTGCTTTCACAAACATGCATCAAGCAGGCGGCCACGTTTTCATCCTCGAACCCAGGGGCTTACCTGTAGTGCATTTATGTACAGAAGAGCCTGGGTTCTACCTCCATCTAGGCATTAGTCAGCCATCAATTCTAATGATTTTTTTCTAGAAAATGTGCAAATCTTTTCAAGCAGTAACAGGCTGAAATTACATATCAATAGGTAAAGAAATTTTAAAAGTCATTTCCCAGTAGTTACCAGATGTGCGCTACAAAAATGAAAAATAAATGGTCACGTCTCAAGGCCTAAGTTAAACTTTACACATGAGAATTTTCACAAATACTGTAAAATACTGATAATTAAGGGTTTTCAAAAAGAGGTGATGTGTCTGTTTAAACTAAATTTTGCGGATATTTAAACACAAGTTGACCATTTTGATTTTATCTTCTATCGACAATAAAATTACAACAGATTTACACTGTAAAACTTACATATTTTCTGTAAAACCATTTACATATTCACTGTAATTTTTACAGAATTTCCCCCGGCCACCACAGCTGCCAAATGTTTCTTTAAAAACAAAGGAAGTTTTTTTTTTTTTTTTACAGTGTACAAATGAAAGACTTCACGGTTGGTTAAACTGAAAGTTTGTCAGACCTGGATAACTGGTGACCTGAAATGACCCTGTGGGATCTCTTTGGTACCAGGCCTCTCTGCACTTGATCGAGTTACTTCCGATGAGTTTGTGGAAGCTAACTGCCTCTAAACATTTACAGGACACGAACGGGCAAATTGATTGTTTGTGAAACAGTGAGACCAGAACATATTTGGTGGTGTGTGGCCTTGACATGTGATCTATTCCATCCAAAGTTGAACTACCTTATTCCTGACTAATACTCAGCTCTTCCACACTGTTTAATCCAAATTGGATCCAAACTGTTTGAGTTAAACACTTAAGATCAGACTTTGACCCTTCAAGGTCATCCAAAGTAAGGTGATATATTAAATATTCATATTGGAGAGGGTTTATAAATGTTTTTCACCGTTATTAACTATGTAAAAAAAGTCTAAAAGTTGTCGGAACTAAATTTATCGGACGCTAATTAGTCCACTGATGGTTTTTGAAGTTAGCTGAAAAGCTAATCTGCGAACCAAAAAAGTTTACTTTTATAATTAGCAGTTAAGTAGTTGAACTCATATAAAATATTTTCTGTGACAATCAAAAAAAAAGAAGAAAAAAACCTACCCCCCCATGCTTTTGAGTCATAAAGCACAAAGCTCCCCCTCCCCCATGCTTTTGAGTCATAAAGCACAAAGCTCCCCCCTCCCCCATGCTGATGAGTCATAAAGCATCTTGGCACCTGTTGCTTAGTAATGAGGAGTCACAAAGCACAAAGCAAAATTAAAGACTTTAGGAAGTCAGAATTTAGCTGAAACACCCGATCATTTCATTTGTTCTCTCTGATCTTCATCGTGCTGCAGTTTTTTTTGCTGAAGCTCCACTTAAGAGAACATTTGCACAAATGTTCAGTGCTGGATCATTTTATTTTATAAACTCCACAGGAAACAGTTTAGAGGTAAGCAGATGGACAAATATTTTGTTCAACTTTATTTTAAATAACAAAATGGTTTTGCCATTGTACAATTTCAGTGGAAACATTAAGTGGAATTTGTCCAAATGTATTTATTACTCATGTATTCTGCACATTCATGTTCTGGGCATGTAGAAAAAATAAGTTGACCCGACCTTCCTGGAGTCCCTGGGAGGGGTACTAGATAGCGCTCCGACTGGGGACTCCATTGTTCTCCTGGGGGATTTAAACACCCACGTGGGCGGCGACAGTGAGACCTGGAGGGGGGTGATCGGGAAGCACGGCCTCCCCGATCTGAACCCGAGTGGTGTTCAGTTGTTGGACTTCTGTGCTAGTCACAGTTTGTCCATCACGAACACCATGTTCGAGCACATGGGTGACCATAAGTGCACGTGGCACCAGGACACCCTGAGCCGGAGGTCGATGATTGAGTTTGTAGTCGTATCATCTGACATTCGGCCATGTGTCTCAGACACTCGAGTGAAGAGAGGGGCAGAGCTGTCAACCGATCACCAGCTGGTGGTGAGTTGGATCCGCTGGGAGGGGAGGAAGCCGGTCAGACCTGGCAGGCACAAACGTATTGCGAGGGTCTGCTGGGAACGACTGGCGGAACCCTCTGTCAGCGAGGCTCCACGCGTTCGCCCCAGGTTTAACCCTCGCTCAAAGCTGCCCGTGGACGTCTGCAGCCACACACACGTCCCCTCTGCTCGTCGTCCTTCCTCCGCTTTTCCTTTCCTTCCTCTTCCTTCCCTCCTCCTCGTCTCCTGCTCATTGTCTTTTACACTCTTGCCACTAATTTCCTGATTAGCAGCAGGTGTACTCACTTGCTCCTCAGTCCATGGGAAGAGTGGGTGTGGCCTAGACACAACTCAACACTCCCAAAACACAGCAAAAATAAAATACATACAAAAAAGTATCAAGCACAGCAAAGTAAACAAACCATCAACATGCAATATTAATGATAAATTAAATAAATAAAAGGCCAAACTCCCACACAATGGCATCAGGGACCATTACTCCAGAGACAATATCGACTAGATTCTTGGAATCATAGGTAAAGGGATCCCTCCATACACTCAGTGATTTGGCAGATAACAGCTTCTTCCCTCTTGGAATGGGGTCCATGTAGATCCGTCCATGTCCATCCCTTGACATCCCTCCCAGCATACTGGAAACAAGATCTTGTTATTGCTGCCCTCTCTGGATGAGACAGGATCCATCTTTGAGATGCACCCTTGTTAAGAATGAATCCCACCATTCCGCCTTTAGTCTTTGTGTCCCTGTTGCATGTCTGCTCAGTTGTCATGTCACAAGCAACTTGTGAAAACCCATAGTGCTCTTGTCTTTACACCACAAAGTCTCCATTTATGAAATTGTAAAGTTGAGTTCAACATCCAAAACTTGTAAGAGCTCTTCATGTTAAAGAGAGGCAGCAGGTGAACATAACGAAATGCAGCTGCAGTGTTTTGGAGTGTACATGATTTCTCACCTCTCAACTGCCTCCAAGGCCACAGTACTTTCAAGTCCTTCATACTTTGACAGTGAGATCTAAGCTCTTGATGATTCTATGAACTCAGACCAGCTTTTATCAGTGCAATCTGTAATTTCTGATTTGCTTTCACAAACATGCATCAAGCAGGCGGCCATGTTTTCATCCTCGAACCCAGGGGCTTACCTGTAGTGCATTTATGTACAGAAGAGCCTGGGTTCTACCTCCATCTAGGCTTTAGTCAGCCATCAATTCTAATGATTTTTTTTCTAGGAAATGTGCAAATCTTTTCAAGCAGTAACAGGCTGAAATTACATATCAATAGATAAAGAAATTTTAAAAGTCATTTCCCAGTAGTTACCAGATGTGCGCTACAAAAATGAAAAATAAATGGTCACGTCTCATGGCCTAAGTTAAACTTTACACATGAGAATTTTCACAAATACTGTAAAATACTGATAATTAAGGGCAGGGCCGCTGCTAAGGTTTTGGAGGCCCTAAGCATAACTGGTCAGGGAGGCCCCTCCACCCCCATACAAGAGAAGCTCCCCCCCCCACACACACACACACACACAAAAGTTCTACTCAAACCGTTACTATTTATTAAAGCGTTTACGTTTTGCGTTTAAACCTACATCAAATCAGCTAAGCCAACGCAACCTAGCTTAAGCAGCACCACTGAACATTAAGTAATCAAAACAATTTAAACCTTTAACACGTACTTACCAGCAAGGGATGCACGGGCATCATCTTTTTGTTTCTTTTTCCTCCGTTTAAAAAGCTCCAGACTCCTGCTGTAGCTTCATTGTTTAATTGTGGCATAGTGGCAACTTGTCGTCTCGTGTCAGAATCGAATGTGGGCTAGCAGTGCTACTTTAGTTAGGCACAGGGTTGCCAGATTGGGTGTTTTCCCATCCATTTGGTTTGTTTAGGGTAAAAATATGGCACTGGATGAGTTTTTTGTATAGAATTGCCACACACATTTTAAAAAATCAGTTCAAATTGCGCAGGATTTAGTGCCTCCATGCAGTTTTGAGCATTTATTGGACTGGAAATCGTCACATCTGGCAACCCTGGTTAGGCGACACAGCGAACAGAGAAAGACGCAAACAGGGCTGTACCATTTCAGGGTGGATGGGGGCTTTATATTAGGCAAAAAAAAACTGTTAATTTGCCCCAATTAAGTAATGGGGTAGGGGCCTACACAATGTTTAAAGACAAAAACGATGGGCCTATTCATAAATAATTCATATTGATTTTGAAATGTAATAATCAATGTTGCCACAGTTACTTTGATAAAATAATCAAATTACTGATTACTGATTACTCCTTGAAAAAGTAACTTAGTTACTTTACTGATTACTCAATTGTAAAAGTAACTAAGTTAGATTACTAGTTACTTTTTTAGTTACTTTCCCCAGCTGCCGACAACAACCCTCTGCCACCTCAACATGACAATGATACCTGTTGTGTGGGGGAGGGGGGCACATCCCTGCCCCACGCCCCCATTCCATCTGGATTCGCCCCTGCTTTGGCGTTTGAGCACAAAGAATGGATAACATGTATTTATGCAGAAAACATGATCAGATTTACAGGTAATAAAGTTTTATTGTGTTTTCACATCATGTGGTCCTCAGAAAGAGAGTTTAGGTGCATTTGAGTGGAAAATAGTGTTAGTTGTTGACACGTCGCGGAGGATCAGCTGTTTTTAACGAGACGATACAGAGCGGCTCAGCTCAGAATTCTAAATAAAGGAGAAAAATAAAGCATAAAAATGACTTTGTAAAGCTCAGAGCAGGTGTGCTGTTGTCACCGTGCTTTAAGAGGTGAGGACAAGTTCACAGCTCGCTTAAAGTGGGCAGTTCAGCCGAACCCCGACCTCCTTGCCCACGGACCAAGTTTAATGCTGCCGTCAACCCACAATGCAAAAATAATAGTAACGCACAGTGACTTGGAGAAGTAACTTTAATGTGATTATTCATTTGGAAAGATTAACGCGTTAGACTACTCGTTACAAAAAGTGGTTAGATTAGAGTAAAGCGTTACTGGCATCACTGGTAATAATGTAATAATTTCAACACATTTTTCAGTCAATTGGAGGCCCTGCAAACTAGTGCAACATGGTTGGTGCCCCACGCAGGCTGCGTAGTCTGCTTATGCCGAGCAGCGGTGCTAATTAAGGGTTTTCAAAAAGAGGTGATGTGTCTGTTTAAACTACATTTTGCGGATATTTAAACACAAGTAGATCATTTTGATTTTATCTTCTATCGACAATAAAATTACAACAGATTTACACTGTAAAACTTACATATTTTCTGTAAAACCATTTACATATTCACTGTAATTTTTACAGAATTTCCCCCGGCCACCACAGCTGCCAAATGTTTCTTTAAAAACAAAGGAATTTTTTATTTTTTTTTTACAGTGTACAAATGAAAGACTTCACGGTTGGTTAAACTGAAAGTTTGTCAGACCTGGATAACTGGTGACCTGAAATGACCCTGTGGGATCTCTTTGGTACCAGGCCTCTCTGCACTTGATCGAGTTACTTCCGATGAGTTTGTGGAAGCTAACTGCCTCTAAACATTTACAGGACACGAACGGGCAAATTGATTGTTTGTGAAACAGTGAGACCAGAACATATTTGGTGGTGTGTGGCCTTGACATGTGATCTATTCCATCCAAAGTTGAACTACCTTATTCTTGACTAATACTCAGCTCTTCCACACTGTTTAATCCATATTGGATCCAAACTGTTTGAGTTAAACACTTAAGATCAGACTTTGACCCTTCAAGGTCATCCAAAGTAAGGTGATATATTAAATATTCATATTGGAGAGGGTTTATAAATGTTTTTCACCGTTACTAACTATGTAAAAAAAGTTTAAAGTTGTCAGAACTAAATTTATCGGACGCTAATTAGTCCACTGATGGTTTTTGAAGTTACCTGAAAAGCTAATCTGCGAACCAAAAAAGTTTACTTTTATAATTAGCAGTTAAGTAGTTGAACTCATATAAAATATTTTCTGTGACAATCAAAAAAAAAAAGAAGAAAAAAACCTACCCCCCATGCTTTTGAGTCATAAAGCACAAAGCTCCCCCCTCCCCCATGCTGATGAGTCACAAAGCATCTTGGCACCTGTTGCTTAGTAATGAGGAGTCACAAAGCACAAAGCAAAATTAAAGACTTTAGGAAGTCAGAATTTAGCTGAAACACCCGATCATTTCATTTGTTCTCTCTGATCTTCATCGTGCTGCAGTTGTTTTTTGCTGAAACTCCACTTAAGAGAACATTTGCACAAATGTTCAGTGCTGGATCATTTTATTTTATAAACTCCACAGGAAACAGTTTAGAGGTAAGCAGATGGACAAATATTTTGTTCAACTTTATTTTAAATAACAAAATGGTTTTGCCATTGTACAATTTCAGTGGAAACATTAAGTGGAATTTGTCCAAATGTATTTATTACTCATGTATTGTGCACATTCATGTTCTGGGCATGTAGAAAAAATAAGTTGACCCGACCTTCCTGGAGTCCCTGGGAGGGGTACTAGATAGCGCTCCGACTGGGGACTCCATTGTTCTCCTGGGGGATTTAAACACCCACGTGGGCGGCGACAGTGAGACCTGGAGGGGGGTGATCGGGAAGCACGGCCTCCCCGATCTGAACCCGAGTGGTGTTCAGTTGTTGGACTTCTGTGCTAGTCACAGTTTGTCCATCACGAACACCATGTTCGAGCACAAGGGTGTCCATAAGTGCACGTGGCACCAGGGCACCCTGAGCCGGAGGTCGATGATTGAGTTTGTAGTCGTATCATCTGACATTCGGCCATGTGTCTCAGACACTCGAGTGAAGAGAGGAGCAGAGCTGTCAACCGATCACCAGCTGGTGGTGAGTTGGATCCGCTGGGAGGGGAGGAAGCCGGTCAGACCTGGCAGGCACAAACGTATCGTGAGGGTCTGCTGGGAACGACTGGCGGAACCCTCTGTCAGCGAGGCTCCACGCGTTCGCCCCAGGTTTAACCCTCGCTCAAAGCTGCCCGTGGACGTCTGCAGCCACACACACGTCCCCTCTGCTCGCCGTCCTTCCTCCGCTTTTCCTTTCCATCCTCTTCCTTCCCTCCTCCTCGTCTCCTGCTCATTGTCCTTTACACTCTTGCCACTAATTTCCTGATTAGCAGCAGGTGTACTCACTTGCTCCTCAGTCCATGGGAAGAGTGGGTGTGGCCTAGACACAACTCAACACTCCCAAAACACAGCAAAAATAAAATACATACAAAAAAGTATCAAGCACAGCAAAGTAAACAAACCATCAACATGCAATATTAATGATAAATTAAATAAATAAAAGGCCAAACTCCCACACAATGGCATCAGGGACCATTACTCCAGAGACAATATGGACTAGATTCTTGGAATCATAGGTAAAGGGATCCCTCCATACACTCAGTGATTTGGCAGATAACAGCTTCTTCCCTCTTGGAATGGGGTCCATGTAGATCCGTCCATGTCCATCCCTTGACATCCCTCCCAGCATACTGGAAACAAGATCTTGTTATTGCTGCCTTCTCTGGATGAGACAGGATCCATCTTTGAGATGCACCCTTGTTAAGAATGAATCCCACCATTCCGCCTTTAGTCTTTGTGTCCCTGTTGCATGTCTGCTCAGTTGTCATGTCACAAGCAACTTGTGAAAACCCATAGTGCTCTTGTCTTTACACCACAAAGTCTCCATTTATGAAATTGTAAAGTTGAGTTCAACATCCAAAACTTGTAAGAGCTCTTCATGTTAAAGAGAGGCAGCAGGTGAACATAACGAAATGCAGCTGCAGTGTTTTGGAGTGTACATGATTTCTCACCTCTCAACTGCCTCCAAGGCCACAGTACTTTCAAGTCCTTCATACTTTGACAGTGAGATCTAAGCTCTTGATGATTCTATGAACTCAGACCAGCTTTTATCAGTGCAATCTGTAATTTCTGATTTGCTTTCACAAACATGCATCAAGCAGGCGGCCATGTTTTCATCCTCGAACCCAGGGGCTTACCTGTAGTGCATTTATGTACAGAAGAGCCTGGGTTCTACCTCCATCTAGGCATTAGTCAGCCATCAATTCTAATGATTTTTTTCTAGAAAATGTGCAAATCTTTTCAAGCAGTAACAGGCTGAAATTACATATCAATAGGTAAAGAAATTTTAAAAGTCATTTCCCAGTAGTTACCAGATGTGCGCTACAAAAATGAAAAATAAATGGTCACGTCTCAAGGCCTAAGTTAAACTTTACACATGAGAATTTTCACAAATACTGTAAAATACTGATAATTAAGGGCAGGGCCGCTGCTAAGGTTTTGGAGGCCCTAAGCATAACTGGTCAGGGAGGCCCCTCCACCCCCATACAAGAGAAGCTCCCCCCCCCCCCACACACACACACAAAAGTTCTACTCAAACCGTTACTATTTATTAAAGCATTTACGTTTTGCGTTTAAACCTACATCAAATCAGCTAAGCCAACGCAACCTAGCTTAAGCAGCACCACTGAACATTAAGTAATCAAAACAATTTAAACCTTTAACACGTACTTACCAGCAAGGGATGCACGGGCATCATCTTTTTGTTTCTTTTTCCTCCGTTTAAAAAGCTCCAGACTCCTGCTGTAGCTTCATTGTTTAATTGTGGCATAGTGGCAACTTGTCGTCTCGTGTCAGAATCGAATGTGGGCTAGCAGTGCTACTTTAGTTAGGAGCAGGGTTGCCAGATTGGGTGTTTTCCCATCCATTTGGTTTGTTTAGGGTAAAAATATGGCACTGGACAAGTTTTTTGTATAGAATTGCCACACACATTTTAAAAAATCAGTTCAAATTGCGCAGGATTTAGTGCCTTCATGCATTTTTGAGCATTTATTGGACTGGAAATCGTCACATCTGGCAACCCTGGTTAGGCGACACAGCGAACAGAGAAAGACGCAAACAGGGCTGTACCATTTCAGGGTGGATGGGGGCTTTATATTAGGCAAAAAAAAAACTGTTAATTTGCCCCAATTAAGTAATGGGGTAGGGGCCTACACAATGTTTAAAGACAAAAACGATGGGCCTATTCATAAATAATTCATATTGATTTTGAAATGTAATAATCAATGTTGCCACAGTTACTTTGATAAAATAATCAAATTACTGATTACTGATTACTCCTTGAAAAAGTAACTTAGTTACTTTACTGATTACTCAATTGTAAAAGTAACTAAGTTAGATTACTAGTTACTTTTTTAGTTACTTTCCCCAGCTGCCGACAACAACCCTCTGCCACCTCAACATGACAATGATACCTGTTGTGTGGGGGAGGGGGGCACATCCCTGCCCCACGCCCCCATTCCATCTGGATTCGCCCCTGCTTTGGCGTTTGAGCACAAAGAATGGATAACATTTATTTATGCAGAAAACATGACCAGATTTACAGGTAATAAAGTTTTATTGCGTTTTCACATCATGTGGTCCTCAGAAAGAGACTTTAGGTGCATTTGAGTGGAAAATAGTGTTAGTTGTTGACACGTCGCGGAGGATCAGCTGTTTTTAACGAGACGATACAGAGCGGCTCAGCTCAGAATTCTAAATAAAGGAGAAAAATAAAGCATAAAAATGACTTTGTAAAGCTCAGAGCAGGTGTGCTGTTGTCACCGCGCTTTAAGAGGTGAGAACGAGTTCACAGCTCGCTTAAAGTGGGCAGTTCAGCCGAACCCCGACCTCCTTGCCCACGGACCAAGTTTAATGCTGCCGTCAACCCACAATGCAAAAATAATAGTAACGCACAGTGACTTGGAGAAGTAACTTTAATGTGATTATTCATTTGGAAAGATTAACGCGTTAGACTACTCGTTACAAAAAGTGGTTAGATTAGAGTAAAGCGTTACTGGCATCACTGGTAATAATGTAATAATTTCAACACATTTTTCAGTCAATTGGAGGCCCTGCAAACTAGTGCAACATGGTTGGTGCCCCACGCAGGCTGCGTAGTCTGCTTATGCCGAGCAGCGGCGCTAATTAAGGGTTTTCAAAAAGAGGTGATGTGTCTGTTTAAACTACATTTTGCGGATATTTAAACACAAGTTGACCATTTTGATTTTATCTTCTATCAACAATAAAATGACAACAGATTTACACTGTAAAACCTACATATTTTATGTAAAACCATTTACATATTCACTGTAATTTTTACAGAATTTCCCCCGGCCACCACAGCTGCCAAATGTTTCTTTAAAAACAAAGGAATTTTTTTTTTTTTTTTTTTTACAGTGTACAAATGAAAGACTTCACGGTTGGTTAAACTGAAAGTTTGTCAGACCTGGATAACTGGTGACCTGAAATGACCCTGTGGGATCTCTTTGGTACCAGGCCTCTCTGCACTTGATCGAGTTACTTCCGATGAGTTTGTGGAAGCTAACTGCCTCTAAACATTTACAGGACACGAACGGGCAAATTGATTGTTTGTGAAACAGTGAGACCAGAACATATTTGGTGGTGTGTGGCCTTGACATGTGATCTATTCCATCCAAAGTTGAACTACCTTATTCCTGACTAATACTCAGCTCTTCCACACTGTTTAATCCATATTGGATCCAAACTGTTTGAGTTAAACACTTAAGATCAGACTTTGACCCTTCAAGGTCATCCAAAGTAAGGTGATATATTAAATATTCATATTGGAGAGGGTTTATAAATGTTTTTCACCGTTATTAACTATGTAAAAAAAGTCTAAAAGTTGTCGGAACTAAATTTATCAGAAGCTAATTAGTCCACTGATGGTTTTTGAAGTTAGCTGAAAAGCTAATCTGCGAACCAAAAAAGTTTACTTTTATAATTAGCAGTTAAGTAGTTGAACTCATATAAAATATTTTCTGTGACAATCAAAAAAAGAAAAGAAAAAACCTATCCCCCCATGCTTTTGAGTCATAAAGCACAAAGCTCCCCCCTCCCCCATGCTTTTGACTCATAAAGCACAAAGCTCCCCCCTCCCCCATGCTTTTGAGTCATAAAGCACAAAGCTCCCTCCTCCCCAATGCTTTTGAGTCATAAAGCACAAAGCTCCCCCCTCCCCCATGCTTTTGACTCATAAAGCACAAAGCTCCCCCCTCCCCCATGCTTTTGAGTCATAAAGCACAAAGCTCCCCCCTCCCCTATGCTGATGAGTCATAAAGCATCTTGGCACCTGTTGCTTAGTAATGAGAGTCACAAAGCACAAAGCAAAATTAAAGACTTTAGGAAGTCAGAATTTAGCTGAAACACCCGATCATTTCATTTGTTCTCTCTGATCTTCATCGTGCTGCAGTTTTTCTGCTGAAGCTCCACTTAAGAGAACATTTGCACAAATGTTCAGTGCTGGATCATTTTATTTTATAAACTCCACAGGAAACAGTTTAGAGGTAAGCAGATGGACAAATATTTTGTTCAACTTTATTTTAAATAAAAAAAATGGTTTTGCCATTGTGCAATTTCAGTGGAAACATTAAATGGAATTTGTCCAAATGTATTTATTACTCATGTATTCTGTACATTCATGTTAAGGGCATGTAGAAAAAATAAGTCGACCCAACCTTCCTGGAGTCCCTGGGAGGGGTACTAGATAGCGCTCCGACTGGGGACTCCATTGTTCTCCTGGGGGATTTAAACACCCACGTGGGCGGCGACAGTGAGACCTGGAGGGGGGTGATCGGGAAGCACGGCCTTCTCGATCTGAACCCGAGTGGTGTTCAGTTGTTGGACTTCTGTGCTAGTCACAGTTTGTCCATCACGAACACCATGTTTGAGCACAAGGGTGTCCATAAGTGCACGTGGCACCAGGACACCCTGAGCCGGAGGTCGATGATCGAGTTTGTAGTCGTATCATCTGACCTTCGGCCATGTGTCTCAGACACTCGAGTGAAGAGAGGGGCAGAGAGGTCTTCAGTACTGTCACTAACCTCGGGAGGGAAAATGTGTGTTTTTGAATTGACCCTCTTGTGACTGCCAGTAATTGTTCACCTTAACTGCAAATTATGCAAAATTCTTGTTTTATGAATCTGACTCAGTTACTGGGTCAAAGACATTCTGGACTTATTTTAATTGAAAATTTTGAGCACAAGACAATCATAGAATTGGTCTTACAATCCCTTATTTTTATAAAAGCATAAAGGCATTTCCTTAAACTGAGGAGTTGTAAAAATAAAATATAAATGAATAAATTGGAAAGAGCTGCAAGTCCTCCAACGGATCATTTGCACAACATGAGGCTGTGACGTAAACAGCAACTGGCTGCATGGATTTTATTAATAATTACCAATTAAGCCGTATGTGCCACTGACACAGGTATTGTTCCAAGTGCTTCATTTGCAATTTCAGCTAACTTTTCTGTCTTATTTTAATTTGGTTTTCTCTTTTTTTCATGAATCATTGCTCACCCACCATTTTATTATTATTATTTTAAGCCCACCACAGGGTCACTGATCACCTCACGGTAGCACCAGTAACCACTGTCCAGGCTGTCACCATTGTTTCTGTTTGGGATTTTGTGTGACTGGTTTCAACATTAGTGCATTGACTTCTATTTCTCCTTCCTCCTGTGTCTTCATCAGGTTCGGTTGACAGAAGATCTGGCTGTGCCCACAGTCTGTCTGTCTCAAGTGCAGCAGCTAGAAGCTTTTGCTCACCAACAAAAAGCTGTAGAACTGCAGACCAAACTCAGTTCAGTGCTACAGGACAATGAAAACCACTGCCAGCACATCACTGTCCTGGAAAAAGAGCTGGAAGGTTTGTGTTGTTGATGCTGCTTGAGGAAAAATTAGTTTGTTTTTTCTTTTTATTATTAATACCCTGTTTCAAAGTTTCTGAATTGAGCAGAGATGCATTTGTGCAATGTATGTATCTTAAAAGTGTTAGCATGAGTTTCTGTCAGGTATATACAAGGTCTGTGAAAAAAGAAACTGACCTTTTTTATTTTTTTCAAAAACTATATGGATTTGAATCATGTGCGATTACATCAGCCAAGCTTGAACCCTCGTGCGCATGTGTGAGTTTTTTCACGCCTGTCGGTTGCATCATTCGCCTGTGGGCAGGCTTTGAGTGAGGAGTGGTCCACCCCTCCCCTTGGAATTCATTTGTCTGAGAACTTGGTGAGAGACTGCGGCTTTGCTTTATCAAAATTTTTTCAGAAAATGTAAGGCACATCCAAGTGGACACCATTCGAGAAATTCAGCTGGTTTTCGGTGAAAATTTTAAGGGGTAATGAGAGATTAAGGAGTGTTACTATCACTTTAAGGACAGCCCACAGCGCGGGACAGCGCGCCGCGCCCCGAGCTGCCGTCGTCAGCCTGTTTCAAGCTGATAACTTCCAAATTTAAGGCTCCCTTCATGCAGGACGTCGTGAGAGAGCAGAGAAGTTTCAGAAGAGGTCGGGATCAGCAGTATATCCGGACATTCCACTGTTAAAGGAGATTTTGTAATGAAAGATGTGCGGACGGATTCGCGCGGCGGGACACAAAACACCTCAGTGTTGGAAACCATTCAGGCGGCTTTAGATGGCTTTCAGTCGAGTGAGTACCCGAGAAATTGTTTAACAGCTGGGCATGTTCCAACTTGTCCTGTAAGGCTTCCAAAACGGAGGTGTTTTTCTGTGGCACATCACCTCTTCTGAAACTTCTCTGCTCTCTCACGACGTCCTGCATCAAGGGAGCCTTAAATTTGGAAGTTTTCAGCTTGAAACAGGCTGACGACGGCAGCTCGGGGCGCGGCGCGCCGTCCCGCGCTGTGGGCTGTCCTTAAAGCGATAGTAACACTCCTTAATCTCTCATTAGCCCTTAAAATTTTCACCGAAAACCAGCTGAATTTCTCGAATGGTGTCCACTTGGATGTGCCTTACACTGTCTGAAAAAATTTTGATCAAGCAAAGACGCAGTCTCTCAGCAAGTTGTCAGACAAAGGAATTCCGACTGGAGGGGTGGATGCGATTCAAATCCATATAGTTTTTGAAAAAAATAAAAAGGTCGGTTTCTTTTCTCACAGACCTCGTGTGTATATATATATATATATATATATATGTATATACGTTGTATATATATAAACGTTGCTCTTTGGTGAGTTTACCGTCAATAAAATTTTGCATTACATCAGTTACTGGTATTAAAGCACTTAAAACATGCCACCTTAAGTTAA
The DNA here is from genome assembly GCF_902500255.1 of Thalassophryne amazonica. Classification (NCBI taxonomy): domain Eukaryota; kingdom Metazoa; phylum Chordata; class Actinopteri; order Batrachoidiformes; family Batrachoididae; genus Thalassophryne; species Thalassophryne amazonica. The sequence continues at coordinate 22,475,297 of NC_047114.1, read as the reverse complement.
AGTTCTTTATTTGAATTTAATATTTGTACAGTAACTTATTTATATATGTATTTTTTGTATATGATTGCAGTCGATATAAAAATGCTTTTCAGTATTACGAAGTTTTAAAACGCCCATTGAAGCTCGTGTACTGAATTCAGCTGGCCGTTAGGGGTCGCTGCAGTTTACGCAGCAGAGCTCCGAGTTTCATTTCAGACTTCCGAGTATGTGTGGCGTTGAGTTCGCTTTTCGGGTTTTAGTTGCAGTTTTCGATAGCATGAAAGGAGAAAGAAGGAACAACATGTTTTAAACGTCTCGATTTTTTTTTTTTTTTTTTTAATAAATAGGTTACAGCATCCACATGTACAGAGGCTCCGCAGGTCCGTGGCCTGGTGGGCAGTTTCCATCCCCGAGTTGGTCTTACACCGGAGCTCCCTCCCCGTCAGGCAGACCCACCTACGGAAGCTTCGGGCCTCGCGGGGCTTCTCCCCGCGGCGGTCCCAGATATTCTCCGCATTCTCCCGGGTACTTCCCGGGCTCGCACAGAGGATTCAGCGAGGCCCCTCCAGCTAGACCTCGGTGGTTTGGAAACTCCCCGGCGGGTTTCGGCTTCAGAGGGAAGCAGCGACGCGGCAGCAACGGTTTCTGGGGTCCTCGTTCCTACAGCCCGGCCTCAGCACACGGCTTCCAGGTAAGAACACAAACTACACTTGATTGTGACGGAGCCTTAAAATGGCTCCAGTTTGTTTGTTTGTGAGGGAATTGTTGATTTTACACATCAAAATGGAGTTAGTCTTTTGGTATTGTGGCAACTCAAGGCTCCTGTATGCTTTTCAACACAGGAAATAAAGTAACTTTTATCATGCGATCAGTTTTATTTATTTTACCCATCTAACCTTTGACTTATTGTGTGCTTTAGGGCCGAGCATCCGATCACTCAGACTCAATAGAAAAGTATTTCAGCCCGGCGATGCTGCAGGATCCATGGGCAGGTATGAAACCTGTCCCCGTCCCTGCGAACGCCTGTAACCGGACCGAGGACTGACTGGACGACTGCTGTTAGGCTAAAAGTACTTGTGTACATTTGTTTTTATCCAGAGGGATCGAACACTTCCATCAGACGCTCTTCACCCCTGACTCCTCTCAGCGTGTCCATGTCACATTAGTCCTACAAATCTTATTTTATTTTTTGTTTTTGTTCTTTTTTTTTGGAAAAAGTGCTTCCTCTCCCCTTTCATTCTCCCTTAGCTGCTTTTGCTGTCATCACCTATAGAGGGCGCCCTATCCACAAACATGACTGCATATTCTATTAAAGTTCCTTTGATGTCAAAATTTAAAATGTGTTTCCTGACATTTATTAAACTCTTTTAATTGGTGAGTTTTAAAGGCTCACAGTGTCTTTTAAAATGGGGTGTTGATGTTAAAGCTTTGAACTGTCAAAGGTCACCCACAGATTTGATCAAATGCACCTAAAATTTAGCCTGAGTATAACCTTCATGTTCATAAGTATTTGGACATTCACACTGTTTATTTGAAATGAAACTGTCACAATGTGGTTGTAGTGTTGATGATCAGATGGATTAACCATGTAGGATTTTAAACCATGAGTGTGTGTGTATATATATATATATATAATGCTCCAATTTACAGAGCTCATAACTAACTGGACAGATGAGAGCATTACATGAAAATCATCAGTTTTACAGCCAGTTTTCATTTGGTAACTGGATGTTGGTAAGGCTTCCAAGTGAATCTGTCTTGGACATCATTTATATCCATCATTAAGATTGATCATCATTATTGTGCGAAAGTGGGCAAGTGAGGGAAGCCAACAGGATACCTATAACAACTATGAAAACTAGTGACAGGGCAGGTTTTACAGAGCAGGTAGCTCTGTATGCTTTGGGAAACCGAAGGAGTCTTGAAACTCTTGTCGGCCTTTCAACCTTACAAAACACCCCCCACCCCCCCCCCACCCCCCCCACCCAAAAAAAATCATGTTTCAAAAATAAAGAAAAAGTAAAGTTCGTGTGTATATTCAGTGTTTTGTAAGTTTGCACTGGAGTTGCCAGGTTTATAATGCCCTATAATTAATTCAGTCATAGAATTGTGTGAGTAGAGCCTCATTTTGGTCTGGTGTCATCTGTTTCAGACAAGGTGAAAATCAATTGAATGACTATCGTACCCTGACCCTGTGGTAATGATCCACCTTTTCTGGTGGGTTTCAGATTTGGAGGGCTGATCGTCATCAGAGCCTCTTCATGCTCTGCCTCCAACCTGCTCAGTGCACATGAGAGGCGCATTTCAGTCTGATGACATCAATCAAACCACATCATGGGGGGGGTAATACAGATACAGCGTATACGTTGATCGTATAGAGACCAGATCGAGCTGTGCAGCCGTGCTTATACTCTGTATTGCCACAGTGGCCTCCCTCAGGACACCTCAGGGGACCTTCTCAAAGTCCACAACACACTGGTTTTATTTCTCAGCTCTTTCTTTATATATATATATAGATAGATAGATAGACACACACACACACACACACACACACACACACACACACACACACACACACACACACACACACACACACACACACACACACACACACACACACACACACACACACACACACACACACACACACACACACACACACAGGTGTTGGTCATATAATTAGAATATCATGAAAAAGTTGATTTCAGTAATTCCATTCAAACCTGAAACTTGTATACTTTCATTACACACAGACTGATATATTTCAAGTGTTTATTTCTTTTAATTTTGATGATAACTGACAACTAATGAAAACCCCAAATTCAGTATTGTGGAAAATTAGAATATTACTTAAGACCAATACAAAAAAATGGATTTTTAGAAATGTTGGCCAACTGAAAAGTATGAACATGTACAGCACTCAGTAGGTAGTCGGGGCTCCTTTTGTCTGAATTACTGCAGTAATGCGGCGTGGCATGGAGTCAATCAGTCTGTGGCACTGCTCAGCTGGTATGAGAGCCCAGGTTGCTCTGATAGTGGCCTTCAGCTCTTCTGCATTGTTGGGTCTGGTGTGTGGCATCTTCCTCTTCACAATACCCCATAGATTAGGTCAGGTGAGTCTGCTGGCCAGTTAACAACAGGGATACCATGGTCGTTAAATCAGGTACTGGTACTGTGTGCAGGTGCCAAGTCCTGTTAGAAAATGAAATCTGCATCTTCATAAAGTTGGTCAGCAGCAGGAAGCATGAAGTGCTCTACAACTTCCTGGTAGACGGCTGCATTGACACTGGACCTCAGAAAACACTGGACCAACACCAGCAGATGACATGGCCCCAAACCATCACTGACTGTGGAAACTTTACACTGGACCTCAAGCAACGTGGATTCTGTGTCTCTCCTCTCTTCCTCCAGACTCTGGGACTTCGATTTCCAAAGGAAATGGAAAATGTACTTTGATCAGAGAACATAACTTTGGAGCACTCAGCAGCAGTCCAGAGTCCTTTTTGTCTTGAGTCCAGGCAAGATGTCAAGTCAGCAGTCTGCCCCATGACTCTGTCGCCTACAGAACTAGACTGAGAGACCAGTTAAAGGACTTTGCAGGTGTTTCGAGTTAATTAGCTGATTAGAGTCTGACACCAGGTGTCTTCAATATTCAACCTTTTCACAAGATTCTAATTTTCTAAGATACTGAATTTGGGGTTTTCGTTAGTTGTCAGTTATAATCATCAAAATGAAAAGAAATAAACACTTGATATATATCAGTCTGTGTGGAATGAATGTATACATTATACAAGTTTCAGTTTTTGAATGGAATTACTGCAATAAATCAACTTATTCATGATATTCTAATTATATGACCAGCACCTAGAGACAGAGAGAGAGAGAGAGAGAGAGAGAGAGAGAGAGAGAGAGAGAGAGAGAGAGAGAGAGAGCGAGAGAGAGAGAGAGAGAGAGAGAGAGACAGAGAGAGACAGAGAGAGAGAAGTGGATACTGAGAACGCTATTCAATATTTCTAGATTTAAATTCGAGTTTACCAAATTTGTTGCCTCTTGAGGAAATAAAAAAATTGCTGTTTTTTATATCTTAACTGATACAGAGAAGTAAATACAATTATACATGAGGTTGCACGGTTTGTTACTGATCATTTCTTATTTTGGTATTCTATCCAGTCTTGTGTTATTACAAAATGGATTGGCTCATACAATGCATGATGTCATAAACAGTATTAAATAGGGGGTATCAGCCTTAAGTTTTACACTGTTCAGTTCTTTCATTTGGTTCTGTTTTACTGTGCTATTATTTTTTCCCCCCTTTCAATAGGGGGTAGACTGCTGGGGGGTTCCCACGATGCACTGTTTCTTTCTCTTTTGCTCTGTATGCACCACTCTGCATTTAATCATTAGTGATCGATCTCTGCTCCCCTCCACAGCATGTCTTTTTCCTGGTTCTCTCCCTCAGCCCCATCCAGTCCCTGCAGAAGACTGCCCCTCCCTGAGCCTGGTTCTGCTGGAGGTTTCTTCCTGTTAAAAGGGAGTTTTTCCTTCCCACTGTAGCCAAGTGCTTGCTCACAGGGGGTCGTTTTGACCGTTGGGGTTTTACATAATTATTGTATGGCCTTGCCTTGCAATATGAGGCGCCTTGGGGCAACTGTTTGTTGTGATTTGGCGCTATATAAAAAAAAAATTGATTGATTGATTGATTGATTTCAATGACTGGTTTTATAAATGTTTTCACTGTTTGAAGAAACTTATGGATATCTAAGGGGTTTTTGCCAGTTATTTTTTGGAGGTCTATTTTCTGTGAAATGCAGATTAAGTACAACCCCAATTCCAATGAAGTTGGGAAGTTGTGTGAAATGTAAATAAAAACAGAATACAATGATTTGCAAATCCTCTTCAACCTATACTGAATACACCACAAAGACAAGATATTTATTGTTCAAACTGATAATATTTGTTATTGTTTGGTGCAAATATTTTCTCATTTTGAAATGGATGCCTGCAACATGTTTCAAAAAAGTTGGGACAGTGGTATGTTTACCGCTGTGTTACATCACGTTTGCTTCTAACAACACTCAATAAGCGTTTGAGAACTGAGGACACTAATTGTGAGTGTCATGATTGAGTATAAAAGGAGCATCCCTAAAAGGCTCAGCTGTTCACCACTTTGTGAACAGCTGCATGAAATAATAGTCCAACAGTTTAAGAACAATGTTTCTCAATGTTCAATTAAAAGGAATTTAGGGATTCCATCATCTACAGTCCATAATATAATCAGAAGATTCAGAGAATCTGGAGAACTTTCGACATGTAAGCGGCAAAGCCGAAAACTAACATTGAATGCCTGTGACCTTCGATCCCTCAGGCGGCACTGCATTAAAAACTGACATTACTGTGTAAAGCATCTTACCGCGTGGGCTCAGGAACACTTCAGAAAAACCATTGACAGTTAACACAGTTTGTCCCTACATCTACAAGTGCAAATTAAAACTCTACCATGCAAAGCGAAAGCCATACAGCAACAACATCCAGAAACACTGCTGCCTTCTCTGGGCCCAAGCTCATTTGAAATGCAAAGTGCAAAAGTGCTTTTTTGAAATGTGTTTCAGGCATAGATTTCAAAATGAGCAAATATTTGTACGAAAACAATAAAGTTTATCAGTTTGAACATTAAATATCTTGTCTTTGTGGTGTATTCAATTGAATATAGGTTGAAGAGGATTTGCAAATCACTGTATTCTGTTTTATTTACATTTTACACAACATCCCAACTTCAATGGAATTGGGGTTGTATTTAAATTTGAACAATACTTGCATTAAGGTCCAACCTCCAACATTGTGCACAGCCACTTCTGGATTTGCACAACAGCTATACAAATTTTTGGAAGTTATGCAGTCGCAGATTTCAGATGATTCATGGGACACGGCTATAGGTAAGAGAGTGTTGGCAAGTCAAGGAATGTGTGTTTTACTGCACCACAAAATCCCATTGGTTCCTGAATGGTAACCACAGAAGCAGACAAGTGGTCCATCCCGAACTGTTCCAAAGTACATATCTGCCACAGACAAGTGAAACATAGGCATGTCCTTGGCCTTTTCCAGTTGCTGTGGATCAGTGTGGGTGTCATCGGGGCTTTTTCAACAAAAACAGCAAGTGGTGATTTATACTGATTTTGTGTTGATGCTTTCATTGTGGAAAAAAAAAATGTTTCTTCTTGGCTGCTGGACAATCTTGATTTTTTAGCATCTAGAACCCTTCAACTTCCAGGGTCCTAGGGTGAGCCCAAGACCTCCAGCCTAAGATTTTGCTTTTCCTCAGACTTTCCTATTACTGTATCGCATCCCTGAAGGGTAAGGAATGGTATGGTCCATGTTACAGGTGTCTGTTTTTGTGTCTTTAGAGGAGGAAGTGGTAAGTCTCGTACAGGCCACAAACTTTTGTAGATTCTGTACTGTCACGTAAATGAGAGTCAATGATTCCTCCTGGACGATGGGCAAATCCAACGTATGTTATCTGTACAACTGAAGCCGAAGCCAGTACCCATTTACAGCAGGGTGGACTGAGACACTAGACTGACTTGTCCAAGAATACCCAGTGCGTGGAATTCCGCACTTCGCGGCGGAGCCGCATGGCACAAAGCAACGCCGTGATGAAGCCTCACAGGACATGTTGGGGCATGTCCAGCTCATGCTCAATTTCTCATATAGTCACACGACTGAAAAGCAACCGGAAGCCATCTGAAAGCCACCTGAAAGCCATCCTGTGAGACCAACACGGAGGTGGTTTTGTCCCGTGCCATGAGCGGCACGGTGGCGCAATTCTCCGCTTTTCATTCCATGAAAATACTCCTGTAACAGTGGAATGTGCTGAAAAACTGCTGATGTCCACGCCTTCTACCATTTTGTGAAAGTCAGACGACGTCCCGGATCAACAAAGCCTTCACGTTGGAAATGATCTGGTTGTTTCAGCGGGGTTTGAGCCTGTCGATCGGCGCTCGGAGCGCGGCGCGCTCTCAGCAGCTGTGGCCAGTCTTTAATCCGTCTGGAGCACTCCTTAATCTGTGTAATCTCCATAAAATCGTCCCTGAAAGCCATATTAATTTTCCGAATGGTGTCCACCTGGAGGTCTCTCACAGTTTCTGGAAAAAATTGATGCAGCAATGCTCCAAATCGTTCAGACATTTATTCGCAATAAAAATCCGACGAGAGGGGTGGACCACTGCTCACACAAAGCCTGCTCACAGGCGAATGACGCAACCGACAGGCGTGAAAAAACTCACGCATGCGCACGAAGTTTCAAGCTTGGCTGATGCAATCACACGTGATTCAAATCCATATAGTTTTTGAAAAAAATAAAAAGGTCCGTTACTTTTTGGACAGACCTCGTATACACTGGTTCTCTGGAAACAATTCATTGACTTTTTCTTGTGAAACATGGTTGCTGACAGAGGTCGTCCAACTCTTTGTTTGTAAAACCTACTGCTGTCAAGAACTCCGTGACAGCTCATTGATTAAAATGGAATGGCGAGGTGAGTTTCTTTCACGGGGTTCCATTCTTGCCACAATAACAAAGCAACTTTTCACAATGATAGCTTTCCACTAACTGAGATTGTAGAGGGGAACCTACAGAACATATGAAAAACTGTTATGTGCCAGTGCTGCCAATTCTTGATGGAAACAGAAAATGGAGGCATTGCTTTTCATTCAGCCCCGTTACATTATTAGACTAGTAAATGTTAGAAAGCCTTAGTGTGCTATTGATGAAGCAATTGGCCAAGAGGGAGAAAGGCTTCATCTTGTCACGAGTCATAAACTCTGATGTCAACATCAATAAAATCCTTACTGGGAATCCCAGACTGACACTTGCTGCAACCATTATCAGTACAGAGGGGCAGTGATGTTGAGTGGTTCTGTGATACTCTCATCTGGGATTGCATGAAAGTGACGGATGGTCTTGAGGGAAGACGGAAACTACAGCTAAGAAGTTGAAGTTTCAGAAAGTGGTCTAATGAAGTCTCAGTGATATTCAGTCACTGATCTATCAATAGAAATATGACAAAGTTGATCAAGATGCGCCAGCAAGTTCCGAGGACTCCAGGGAGATAAATCGGTTATGGTTCGGATTTCAGTTCAGTTCTGTGAAATACACAAAATGTATTCAAACTTGTACAACACTTCAAATGTGGTCAAACAGTGTGAGGAACAGGTACAGGCTGATGTCTAGACATATGTCCCGTTGTCACTGACAAAAAATCAGTCCCCCCTGATGACGCGGTTCACGGATTATCACCTCACTTCTACTTCAAACTGCACAACAGTCATCATCTATCTCAGTGAAAGATATCTGAAGCTTTTGTACAACAATCCTTTCCACATAAATTCACCATTATTTCATCATAAAAGGCGGCGGAAGTGATCAGAGCGCTGCAGCTAAACAAGCTGCTATCTGATGCATTCACTGCACGTCGGACATTTCAAAGCATCACGGAATTTCATCTTGTTTCTGCTTAAACGGCCTAATTTCTGCTTAGAAATGACTTTAGAATGATTTAAGAGGTTTTATCTTTATCATCTGATGGTTAACCCTCTGGGGTCCGAGGGCATTTTTTGGACAGTTCACTTGCCTGGCATAAATGTTTTATTATTGCTGTTAACAGTGCTCCCTGCATCCCACAATCAAGTTTCATGACTCTTTTTTTCAGGACAACCTGTGCTTTCAGAATATATATGTTTTAGTTGTGTTTGATAAGTATAATAAAGGTTTACAATCAAAAATAGGCAAGAAAAAATAAAGCGAAAAATAATTTTCCACACACATTTATTCAAAACACACAGCAAACTATAATAAACATGTTGGGAAAGTGTAGTGACACGGACCCACAACAGGGGGCGTAAATGAACGGACAATGGATGAGCCAAAAAACAACAATTTACTGTTGTGAATGTGCACAATGAAATACAGACAATCACAGAATTTGAAAATAGTAAATATACAAAGGTGACGTGAGGGCAGGCTCGAGGATAGAAGACGTCTGTCCAGAGAAGAGCCGGGTCCCACACGATTTCCACTGCCAACGGGTCTGAAGCACACCGGAGCTGCCAAGTCCTGAATCCCCAGGTGACCACCGTCTCCAGCTTTCAGATCTGGTATTGCTGGCAGGAAGCAGAAACAGTTAATGGTGGGTGTGTGGATACACACCCAGTAAACACTCAGTAGACAGTTCAGTTCCTCTGGGAGGGAACATCTCCACCTCAGAAATAGGAACACAGAAAAAGCAGCGCCTGAATCACTACTTATCCGAGTTCGGCGTGAGGAGTGAAGATCGTCACTCTATCACCGGCTTCGAACCCCAGCCTTCAGCTAACAGCAAGGAAACAGGTACGCCTGCAAACAGTACAGAATTAAGTGCATTCGGCACAGAATACGGCTGAGAGATTTACCTCAATGTAGACGATATCTCGGCAGCGAGGTGGAGATGCTGCCTGGCTTTTATGGTGGTGGTGGTTGATGAGTGACAGCTGGCGTTGATGATGAGTGACAGCTGTCACTCCCGGCTGATCCTGAGGGGCGACTGCGCCCTCTCGTGCCTGAAGCCCGCACTTCAGGCAAGGCGCCTTCTGGTGGTGGGCCAGCAGTACCTCCTCTTCAGTGGCCCACACAACAAAACAACTGTTTTGACACTTTATAAAGGTAATTTGAGGTCTTGTGTGAAAGACTGTACAACAAAAAGGTTCAAACAATAAACAGAAATGCACATTTTGAACAATATATACAAAATGGTCTCTGTGTTTGGTTATTTTGATATGGTAAACAGTGCTTTACACAGAGAAAGCAACAGAGTTATCGAGTAACATTCACATGCAGACTAGTGGAGCATTCCTGATAGTTACACACTCTTTGTTTGAGCATGTGAGATTGTCATCAGAGGCGCCTCGTCTGCTTTCACTCGCTGTGCATAATGGCGCAGGGCGCATTGAGTATGTACTAATAATATGTACTCATTGGAGCATCCAGTGGGCTATTCAAACGGGCCAACTAGTAACTTATTACTCCTGAAAATGATCTTTGGCTTTTCACGTGAGGTAAATCTGCCCTACGATTGGATTTTGAAAAACCATGTGACGGTGAACTAATTCCAATTGGACACTCACATTGCGCACATCATCACACAGCTTCTATGAGGAGTACAAAGATGGCCGATGGTCTTAGCCGTCGTATACGGCGGTGTCAGCCCCAGAGGGTTAATAATCCCAATAATCCATTTGACTGCTTTGGGTGAAGAGACTCCATCTCAGATGTGCTCCTGTGATCAGAAATTACACGTGTGCAAATGCAAAAGGTGGAACAATTTTTAGGAGCGGACGGTTCGGTCTGTGACACCGGGTGTCTAAAACAAACCTTTTGGACTTAACTGTGAATTTCTCCTCTGTGAGATCAATAAAGTTTATCTTTATCTTTTGTGCATCTATCATAAATAATCATGGGACTTTTTGAAACATGATACGACAACCATATCTGCTGTGTACCCAAGTTGGCACTGTATGACCCCTTTAAGCTGACAGCAAGAAGATGGTATAATTTTAGTAGATTTGTCCTGAGTGATGATTATAAAATTTCATCATCATCTGTACAGTATACTGTACAGATGATGATGAAATTTTATAAATAAATTAGGCTTAATGGATAATTAAGTATACTTAATTATCCATTAAGCCTTAATTTCAGAACAAAATTATCACAAAAAGTTACCTTGTACTTTCTTTCCCCCTAATATGAAGTGAAAGGTTTCCAATAAACACTTTTTGAGTTATAGTGCGAGATTTGTAAAAGTCTGGTCCAGACACAGGTGCAGCAGGCTAACATTAGCCGCTCAGCCTAACAGTTAGCACACAGGCTAAGAGTGCTAAGAAAACTAATTCACCCTCCTGTAGGAGACAAGAAATCCCCGTCTTCATCGTCTCTGCCGAACATTTTGTCAGATGACTAGTTAACTTTGCTGACAATATGAAAAATGTAGAGAAAGGCGATACCCGTCTGTGTCTTTTAAAGTTCCGCTGTCCGTCTTCCTGTTTCTGAACGTCAGCTGACTAATCACCTGATTTGACAGAGGTTACACCTGCCTACCGCTTGATGGCGCCACTGTCCTGTGCCTGATCCATGGAGCTCCATGGCCTGATCAAAACTTTAAATTTCTTTATTTTACTGGATTGAGCAGAGTAGATTCCCCTGTCCATTATTTTAATTCTATTTTAACTCTAGCACTAATTGACATGATGCAAATGCTGAAAATCATATTTAAATATTTGTATAATAATAATAATAATAATTATTATTATTATTTTTAGAATTTTGTATTTTTGTCCTAATAACACAGAATACTCATCCTACTGTTGACTAAATAGATGTGTTCCCTTTTCCTTTCAATCTCCGTGTTAATGCTTTTAACTCATGTCTAAATGACCAAATTTGTCCCACTTTTAGTTTGTAGAATTTGATTTCATGATGTTTACATTTTTCAATTAATATATCACTGGACCTTCCATAACTCATTTCAAACTCTTTTAAAAATTTCTGTATCTGACTTCGTCCATTGATATTGATAATGATTTTTTTTTTTTTTACATTTTATTTAATTTTATTTTAATTACATTTTTGGTGCTCTAAGTATTAAACAGGATGCATTTTGTTCTTTGGCTTTAAATTATGTTGAATATCTTTTCAACAATACATGTGTTGGTCATTTTTCCCCTTCAAAAAACAATCAAGCCAAGAAAACCTATTCAAGGCAAATTTTTACTGTACGAGGTCTGTGAGGAAAGTATCCGACCTTATTATTTTTTTCAAAAACCGTATGGATTTGAATCACGTGTGATTGCGTCAGCCAAGCTTGAACCCTCGTGCGCATGCGTGAGTTTTTTCATGCCTGTCGGTTGCGTCATTCGCCTGTGAGCAGGCTTTGAGTGAGGTGTGGTCTACCCATCTCGTCTATTTTTTTTTGCGAATAAATGTCTGAACGATTTGGATCTTTGCTGCATCAATTTTTTTCCAGAAACTGTAAGAGACCTCCAGGTGGACACCGTTCGAAAAATTAATATGGCTTTCAGGGACGATTTTATGGGGATTAAACAGATTAAGGAGTGTTACTGCCACTTTAAGGATGGCCCACAACTGCTGAGCGCTCCCAGCGCCCATTGACATGCTCACACCCCGCTGAAACAACCAAATCTTTTCCAACGTGAGGCTTTGTTGATCCGGGACCTCGTCTGACTTTTACAAAAAGGCAGAAGGCGTCGACATCAGCACTTTTTCAGCACATTCTACCGTTAAAAGAATTTTTTTTTCATGGAAAAAGAAGCGGAGGGACGCGGCACAAAACCACCTCAGTGTTGATCTCACAGGACGGCTTTGAGATGGCTTTCAGACGGATTCTGGTTGCTTTCCAGTCGTGTGATTATCCGATTGTGATTGTGCATGATGTGGACATGCCAGAACATGTCCCGTGAGGCTTCATCACGGTGTTTCTTTGCGCCATGCAGCTCCGCCGCGAATAAAATACCCTCGGTCATATGAGCATAAAATTAGGAAACAGAATGTGACCTTTTGACCCCTTATAATAGGTCATGGTTAGCCATTTTGAACTTGTTCAAGGTCTGTGTCCCAAGAATGTTCCCTGTGAATCTGAAGACCCTGGCAGCAATAGGACTGGACTTATGATGAGCACAGACAGAAGAACAAACAGATGGGTAGGCAGACGGGCAGATGGAAGGCCTTTGCAATACCCGATGGCCATATTTTGGCCTTGGGTAACCAGACAATAAGGCTATATGTGTGTTTGTACAGTAGTCTGCACATGTTTGGAGCAGTTACATAAACTGTAAAAAAAAAAAAAAAGTGTATAAAATTAATAGGGACATCCTGTGAAATCAAGAAAATTTTTTTTAAAGAAAACAATGGAGTAGTGTTTAACTTGCAGCAATAAAATGTGTAACAAAACTGAAATAGGAAAATAACAGTACAGATATGTTAAAATAAACATATTCCATTGTGGAATTTAAACACAGAAAAACTGTAATACCAAAAACTGTACAACACAGTTAGGCCATGAGACGAGACCCGAAAATGTTAAAATGTCTTAGAAAAGGATTTTTGTAGCATAGACCTGGTAACTAATAAAAATCCTCCTTTTTATATGAAGATGAACATAGTGAACACATTTCAGCTTGTTACCACAAACAACACTTGCACATTTTTGAGCAAAATTACTTTATTGAAATTTAATAGGAAGTCGTTGCTAAGGGGCACGGCTACATAACAACCACTCATTTTGCAGTGAATACAATTTGTAAAATCACATTTTTCTTGAAATATACATTAATTAGATTTTTTTCATGCTGAGAACTGAGAAAATATACCATAATTTACACAAAAATATGTCAAATTAACCCCTTCTCACGTGCTACATAATACACGACTAGGGATGGGTATTGAGAACCGGTTCCTTTCGGTATCGTTAAGAAATGATTCAATCCACCGACATCAATAAGCTTTGTGCTTAACGATTCTGTTATCGGTCCTTCAGAGTGGCCGTTGTTTTGGCAGGTGTTTGTCAGGAAAATGATAATTTCTCTACATTGATTACAGACCCTGCAGCGGGTCCTTAACTTTTCTGCAGCGCGGCTTTGCTTTGAACCTTTAACCAATCGAAGCAGTGGTTCGCAGAATAAAGCAATGCTTCGGTCGATTGCTTTGTTTATTTCTTTCTTTTGCTGAATTTTCCCCCGGCAAAACACTAAAGAGCATATGTCTGTGAGTATTATTTACCTTTTCTATGTTAAACCGACCTGTTATGGTCTTCTGAAACAGTTGATAGATGTATTTTATAACTTAAAAACGGGAGCGATGCTAATGCGTTAGCATGTCTATGGCATTTTCAATGTTAAAAGTTAGCATTTAGCAATTGCAGCCGACATCACGTTCGGGTGCATTTGTTTTCAAATTGTAATATTCCTTAAATTTATTTTTGCTTATATAGTAATAATCTAATGATTATTATATTACATTTTAGAGAAAGAGACAAAAAGAACCTGAACAGAAACATAACAGAAAATCTATAATAGCAACTAACAATGAACATAAATAAATACATACAGAAATAAGTGTTTCCTGTGAACACCTAGTGACTCTCACATCTCCATTTCATCCCTGTCTTATTTAAGTTTAATGACAGTTTGTTTCAGTCAAACCATATTTTCAGTTTGTTAATTTCTTCAGTGATTTCCTCCAGAACTATCTTCCAAACTAGAAAACTGCTGCATCCTAGTAAGAGCAGATTACTCAATCAATCAATTTTATTTATATAGCGCCAAATCACAACAAACAGGCACTTTATATTGTAAGGCAAGGCCATACAATAATTACGTAAAAACCCCAACGGTCAAAACGACTCCCTGTGAGCAAGCACTTGGCTACAGTGGGAAGGAAAAACACCCTTTTAACAGGAAGAAACCTCCAACAGAACCAGGCTCAGGGAGGGGCAGTCTTCTGCTGGGACTGGTTGGGGCTGAGGGAGAGAACCAGGAAAAAGACATGTTGTGGAGGGGAGCAGAGATCAATCACTAATAATTAAATGCAGAGTGGTGCATACAGAGCAAAAAGAGAAAGAAACACTCAGTGCATCATGGGAACCCCCCAGCAGTCTAAGTCTATAGCAGCATAACTAAGGGATGGTTCAGGGTCACCTGATCCAGCCCTAACTATAAGCTTTAGCAAAAAGGAAAGTTTTAAGCCTAATCTTAAAAGTAGAGAGGGTGTCTGTCTCCCTGATCTGAATTGGGAGCTGGTTCCACAGGAGAGGAGCCTGAAAGCTGAAGGCTCTGCCTCCCATTCTACTCTTACAAACCACAAGTAAGCCTGCAGTCTGAGAGCGAAGCGCTCTATTGGGGTGATATGGTACTATGAGGTCCCTAAGATAAGATGGGACCTGATTATTCAAAACCTTATAAGTAAGAAGAAGAATTTTAAATTCTATTCTAGAATTAACAGGAAGCCAATGAAGAGAGGCCAATATGGGTGAGATATGCTCTCTCCTTCTAGTCCCCGTTAGTACTCTAGCTGCAGCATTTTGAATTAACTGAAGGCTTTTCAGGGAACTTTTAGGACAACCTGATAATAATGAATTACAATAGTCCAGCCTAGAGGAAATAAATGCATGAATTAGTTTTTCAGCATCACTCTGAGACAAGACCTTTCTAATTTTAGAGATATTGCTTAAATGCAAAAAAGCAGTCCTATAAATTTGTTTAATATGTGCATTGAATGACATATCCTGATCAAAAATGACTCCAAGATTTCTCACAGTATTACTAGAGGTCAGGGTAATGCCATCCAGAGTAAGGATCTGGTTAGACACCATGTTTCTAAGATTTGTGGGGCCAAGTACAATAACTTCAGTTTTATCTGAGTTTAAAAGCAGGAAATTAGAGGTCATCCATGTCTTTATGTCTGTAAGACAATCCTGCAGTTTAGCTAATTGGTGTGCGTCCTCTGGCTTCATGGATAGATAAAACTGGGTATCATCTGCGTAACAATGAAAATTTAAGCAATGCCGTCTAATAATACTGCCTAAGGGAAGCATGTATAAAGTGAATAAAATTGGTCCTAGCACAGAACCTTGTGGAACTCCATAATTAACCTTAGTCTGTGAAGAAGATTCCCCATTTACATGAACAAATTGTAATCTATTAGATAAATATGATTCAAACCACCGCAGCGCAGTGCCTTTAATGCCTATGGCATGCTCTAATCTCTGTAATAAAATTTTATGGTCAACAGTATCAAAAGCAGCACTGAGGTCTAACAGAACAAGCACAGAGATGAGTCCACTGTCTGAGGCCATAAGAAGATCATTTGTAACATTCACTAATGCTGTTTCTGTACTATGATGAATTCTAAAACCTGACTGAAACTCTTCAAATAGACCATTCCTCTGCAGATGATCAGTTAGCTGTTTTACAACTACCCTTTCAAGAATTTTTGAGAGAAAAGGAAGGTTGGAGATTGGCCTATAATTAGCTAAGATAGCTGGGTCAAGTGATGGCTTTTTAAGTAATGGTTTAATTACTGCCACCTTAAAAGCCTGTGGTACATAGCCAACTAATAAAGATAGATTGATCATATTTAAGATCGAAGCATTAAATAATGGTAGGGCTTCCTTGAGCAGCCTGGTAGGAATGGGGTCTAATAGACATGTTGATGGTTTGGATGAAGTTACTAATGAAAATAACTCAGACAGAACAATCTGAGAGAAAGAGTCTAACCAAATACTGGCATCACTGAAAGCAGCCAAAGATAACGATACGTCTTTGGGATGGTTATGAGTAATTTTTTCTCTAATAGTTAAAATATTAGCAAAGAAAGTCATGAAGTCATTACTAGTTAAAGTTAAAGGAATACTCGGCTCAATAGAGCTCTGAGTCTTTGTCAGCCTGGCTACAGTGCTGAAAAGAAACCTGGGGTTGTTCTTATTTTCTTCAATTAGTGATGAGTAGTAAGATGTCCTAGCTTTACGGAGGGCTTTTTTTATAGAGCAACAGACTCTTTTTCCAGGCTAAGTGAAGATCTTCTAAATTAGTGATGTTATGTGAGGGACGCAGACCGAGGAGCGGCCCAGAGTCCAACAGAACCCAGCACTAATTGACCAGAAGCAGCTCCAGAAAGAAAAACAGATTTATTACTGTCACCCTGTGCTGTACATAAAATCTAAATAATAAAAGTCTGGTGTGGTGGACAAGTGGCGCACTCTCTCAGCGCCACAACAGATCCGAGCCCGAATCTTCTGGACTCAATCGTTCTGTCAACACCCCCCCCCCCCCCCCCCCCCCCCCCAGGTGGCTTTCCAGAACAATGCTCTGTGAAGGAGGAGCAGAAGTGAGGTTATTCATACCATCATTATCCACAGTTTTCTCCACAGAGGCACACTTATCAGCAACACGTTCAGATCTTACTGCGGACCTACTTCACACAAACAGCTGCTCACAGCGAGTGGAAGATCATCAATCCCTTCACCACAGCCGTGAGGAGCAATCAGAACAATTATCTTCAATTCTTTAATTTTAACTGCGTCAAACGCCACAACATATGAACAATTTAGCTTTTAGGAATAATCACCTCTGACGTGTGCTGACAGCGCTTGCCTCTCACCCTCATCCTCCTTCACAGACGTGATGTCAGCCTCTGGAGCAGCCCTCGGCGTCCTCACATACTCGTCACAAGAATGTAACAAAGTTCAATTCTCCGGCAATCCAGTCCAACTCACTGCTGGCTTAAATGCAGCTTCTCATTACCACATAGGTACCAGCTGAAAGCCCTTAAATCTGCACGTGAATATCATAGGTGTCGTAACTTCCTCCTAATGGAGAGCCGCACGAGATCACAGCAGGTGCAGCCAATCATCATAATAAAGGTGAGAGACTCTTCTGCAGCACAGCTTTCACAGAGATCAGTTCCAAACCACCTAGGAAGGAAAATAAACACACATCCAAAAAACCATGTCCACCCCAACCCCCCAGCACACAACAAGTGAGACGCTATTTCCTCTCCAACTTACGGGTTATCTGCTTTAAGCTGCGAGTTTGTGAGTTATACCACGGAGTCAGGCACTTCTGATTTAAAGCTCTCTTTTTCAGAGGAGCTACAGCATCCAAAGTTGTCTTCAATGAGGATGTAAAACTATTGACGAGATACTCTGTCTCACTTACAGAGTTTAGTTAGCTACTCTGCACTGTGTTGGTATATGTCATTAGGGAACATAAAGAAGGAAACATATCCTTAAACCTAGTTACAGCGCTTTCTGAAAGACTTCTAGTGTAATGAAACTTATTCCCCACTGCTGGGTAGTCCATCAGAGTAAATGTAAATGTTACTAAGAAATGATCAGACAGAAGGGAGTTTTCAGGGAATACTGTTAAGTCTTCAATTTCCATACCATAAGTCAGAACAAGATCTAAGATATGATTAAAGTGGTGGGTGGACTCATTTACATTTTGAGCAAAGCCAATTGAGTCTAATAATAGATTAAATGCAGTGTTGAGGCTGTCATTCTCAGCATCTGTGTGGATGCTAAAATCGCCCACTATAATTATCTTATCTGAGCTAAGCACTAAGTCAGACAAAAGGTCTGAAAATTCACAGAGAAACTCACAGTAACGACCAGGTGGACGATAGATAATAACAAATAAAACTGTTTTTTGGGACTTCCAATTTGGATGGACAAGACTAAGAGTCAAGCTTTCAAATGAATTAAAACTCTGTCTGGTTTTTTGATTAATTAATAAGCTGGAATGGAAGATTGCTTCTAATCCTCCGCCTCGGCCCGTGCTACGAGCATTCTGGCAGTTAGTGTGACTCGGGGGTGTTGACTCATTTAAACTAACATATTCATCCTGCTGTAACCAGGTTTCTGTTAGGCAGAATAAATCAATATGTTGATCAATTATTATATCATTTACTAACAGGGACTTAGAAGAGAGAGACCCAATGTTTAATAGACCACATTTAACTGTTTTAGTCTGTGGTGCAGTTGAAGGTGCTATATTATTTTTTCTTTTTGAATTTTTATGCTTAAATAGATTTTTGCTGGTTATTGGTGGTCTGGGAGCAGGCACCGTCTTTACGGGGATGGGGTAATGAGGGGATGGCAGGGGGAGAGAAGCTGCAGAGAGGTGTGTAAGACTACAACTCTGCTTCCTGGTCCCAACCCTGGATAGTCATGGTTTGGAGGATTTAAGAAAATTGGCCAGATTTCTAGAAATGAGAGCTGCTCCATCCAAAGTGGGATGGATGCCGTCTCTCCTAACAAGACCAGGTTTTCCCCAGAAGCTTTGCCAATTATCTATGAAGCCCACCTCATTTTTTGGACACCACTCAGACAGCCAGCAATTCAAGGAGAACATGCGGCTAAACATGTCACTCCCGGTCCGATTGGGGAGGGGCCCAGAGAAAACAACAGAGTCCGACATTGTTTTTGCAAAGTTACACACCGATTCAGTGTTAATTTTAGTGACCTCCGATTGGCGTAACCGGGTGTCATTACTGCCGACGTGAATTACAATCTTACCAAATTTACGCTTAGCCTTAGCTAGCAGTTTCAAATTTCCTTCAATGTCGCCTGCTCTGGCCCCCGGAAGACAATTGACTATGGTTGCTGGTGTCGCTAACTTCACATTTCTCAAAACAGAGTCGCCAATAACCAGAGTTTGATCCTCGGCGGGTGTGTCGTCGAGTGGGGAAAAACGGTTAGAGATGTGAACGGGTTGGCGGTGTACACGGGGCTTCTGTTTAGAACTATGCTTCCTCCTCACAGTCACCCAGTCGGCCTGCTTTCCCGGCTGCTCGGGATCTGCCAGAGGGAAACTAACGGCGGCTAAGCTACCTTGGTCCGCACCGAATACAGGGGCCTGGCTAGCTGTAGAATTTTCCACGGTGCTGAGCCGAGTCTCCAGTTCGCCCAGCCTGGCCTCCAAAGCTATGAATAAGCTACACTTATTACAAGTACCATTACTGCTAAAGGAGGCCGAGGAATAACTAAACATTTCACACCCAGAGCAGAAAAGTGCAGGAGAGACAGGAGAAGCCGCCATGCTAAATCGGCTAAGAGCTAGTAGCTGCGCTAAGCTAGCGGATTCCTAAAAACACACAAAGTGAATAATGTGTAAATAATTTAGAGGTGATTCAGCAGAGGGAGTGCTTTAGTTAAGGCACGTGAAGATTACACTGTGAAACAAATCGTTATCTAGGTAACTACATCAATCTAACTGCGCAGATTAAACAGCTAACAGATACAGCAAAACACCGCTGTGCTCCGGAACAGGAAGTGATACAATACCGCAGTGAGAGCCAACCACCAGTAGAGGCAAGCAAGAGGTACCATCTAACTTTGTTTTTTCCAGGACTGAGGATGATGGAAGAAGTTGCCACCACCACAATTTTAAGAAGAAATTAGTTAGTGGAGAAAACATTCCAAGTTCACAGCTGACAGTGGCAGCTGGTGGAAAAAAATCTAGGTGGGTCTTGTGTGTCAATAGATTTCCCTGCTTAGTCCAGTACAGACATTCAGCAGTTTCACAGATAAAGTTAACCATTTACAGCTATATTAGGCCTCATTTATACTTTGGAAAGAAACAGTATCAAATACATTACAACACTCAGGGTGCAGCGGTTTGGGGTCACTCCTTTATCCCAGGTTCCCCTCACTTCCCAAAAACTGTGTCCCAAAGTTCTTCAACTTTCTCCGGTGGGGTTTTCGTTTCCACCAAAAACAGCAGCACTTTGATAAATCCAGGGGCAAAAATGCTATCGTAGGTCGCCCCCGCCCAAACCATTAAATTTGGCGATGCTGATTGGCCAAATTGGTCATTTCGCTGCACTTCAAGGGGCTCTTTGAGTGACCTCCCCAAGAAGAGAAATGATACATTCTGTCAGTGGAAATAAATGCTTTGTTGAATTAGAGTCAGTTGGTGGAAACGTTGTTTTAATCATTCAGATTACATGTGGGAACATACTATTAAGTAAAACTGACAGATAATACTTTTTAAAAAAATATATTTTATAATTATAACAATAATAATCACTATCATGATAACTGTTCAGAACATATTAAATGCATAAAAATCTGGAACGAACTGGCAGTAAGGATTAAAAAGGGGGAACTATTGACAAGCAGGAGATGGAACTTCTAAATGCTGAAAGATTAAGATTGAGGGAGGTGCTGAGATGCCTTATTGCTGTTGTAAAGTCTGTAGCTGTAAGAAACCTGACAGAGAGACATTATTTACACCTTGAAATGGCAACTTCCTCAAAGAAGTTGAACAACTGGTCAAGTTTGACCCCATAATGAAAGAACACATTACAGGTGTCCATTTCCAAAAGAAGACCACCAGCAGCCACACCAGTTACCTTGGGCACCACACAAAATGAAATGATATACTTCATGAGCAGCTTCAGGAGAAGCCCTGCAAAAAGGATCATTTATGGGTTTCTGGTGGCAGATGAGTCAGTCCTTTTAAGGACTGTAGAGGGCAGTCACATGACAACAGGGCCAACATGTGTGGAGAAAAAAAAACAAGGGAATACAAGCTGTATTCCTAGAAATAAATCCTAGAGCTTTTTTTGTGGTCAGACATTTTGAGCCAGATCCAGCATGTCTGCAAGTTGCTGCCGTCTCCCAGCATGCACGTGGACACTGCAGTTGGTCCACTTAAAAAGACAGAGCGTCTCTGCGATTACAGAGAAAAGGGCTTCGTTTCCTCACAGATGTCCACAAAGGACATGAACACAGAGGCTGTTTTAGGAAAGAAAAGGCTCAGATCCACAAAACAACACTTCTCTTATGAATCGTTTCATCCCAGTGGTGATGCCTGAAGAAATTTGAAGTACAAATTTTCGATGTTGTTGATTCTGCAACATCAGCACTTAGAGAGGTTTGACACTATGCAAAACGTAGGAGACAAGTTTGGTGTTCTGACTAGTTTTCAAAGTCTCTCTGATGTGGAAACGACCAAACAGTGTCAGACTCTAAGTGCTGCTTTGGACTTTAATGGTCAGTCTGACCTGGATGGCAAAGAGCTAAAGAACCTGCCAACAAAACCAATGTCCCACTTTAAGCTGCTGTTGTTCATTCATGAAGCTGAACTGTCTGAAATATTCCCCAATATCTGACACAAGATCAGTGCAGAAACCACTGATCTGTATAACACAAGATCAGTGGTAGAAACCACTGATCTGTATAACACAAGATCAGTGCAGAAACCACTGATCTGTGTAACACAAGATCAGTGCAGAAATGTGTCACAGGACTGCTCTTTTATACAGAGCAGTTTTCTGAAGAAAATCCTTGCAAATGTTTTTTTTTTTTTACCTCAAACTTTATTTCTGATTACTGTAAAGAAGTTTTGAACACTTTTAATTAAAATAGTAAAAAAAATCTTTAGAAACTTTTCTTCATCTGTTAATTAAAACCATAACTTTCCTGTGATTTCTTCTTTAACATAAGGAACCTTGGACATTTATTTTTAGACAAATAAAATAACATAGAAATGTGTACATTTTTTAAGTCTGGTAGATTATTCATATCTCATTTCAACCAGAAAAACAGACATTGTAAATAAATACAAATGTTTATTATAAATGCAACAGGAGATAATTTAACAATGACTGCAGTGTGATTGTTAATGTGACATAAACCTCATGATATAATTTTTTTAATTTTGTCATTTCAACATTTAATTATGTCCTCGTTGACTATGTGATTGCTCTGAATGTTGCAATCACACACAACACATATAAGCCGGCCTGGTACATGAACACATATAAAAAACACACACAAGGTAAAACTTGGGAAAGAAAAACCTTCATAGCTGCTGCATTGAATCACGCAGCAGCAATGCAGGAAAAAAAAACCCATCAGCACAATGAACAATGATCACACACAACAACAAGACGAGAGACGATGACCAAGATTTGTAAGAGTCCAGTTATCAGACAGAACACTCCGGAGGCAGCCTTTAGGCGCCATCAACGGCCTTGTCCATCCATTCTGGAGGGAGGAGGGGCCCAGCCCTGAACAGTCCACTGTCCACAGTCAACGTCAGAGCTGGAGAAGCTGAGGGCGGGGGAAGACCAGGGAGTGAGGCATAAGTTTTGTTCTTCTTCCAGGAGGTTTTTATCACAGCGGCCTTGAAGTGCAGCTGTGTTTGGGAAGCCGAATAAATATCCAGATTAGCAGACACCTGAAAGATTCCACAGTCTGAGACAGAGTGGCTTTCAATACATCTGAATTAGGAGAGGAGATGTGGTCATTACTGACGATCAAAGCGGTTTTCCAGTGCAGCCATTCTTCCCGAGATGGTTTCCAACGTGCGGTTAACACCCGCCGACTGAGCTGACACTGCCCTTCAAATCGAATCAATCGTGGGGCAGCGTGGACGGGCCAATTATTGTCGCTTCCACCTTCTTAATTTTCCGGTAAACCAGCGCTATGCCTGCTCCACACAGCAGGAACCCGGTCACCACCGTGCCAAATATATACACATCTTCGACGTCCTCCACAGACAGCGTGTAAAGGCACATGATCTGCCATTTCCTCCAACTGTCCATCACGTAACCCATCACATGTGTCCCAGCGGAACAGGTCGGGTCCTCCGCTCCCGAGTGTCTTGTAGAAAAAAATAGTGTCAATTGCGTTCAGAGACCACTTAACAGATCCATTTTTGCCGTTTCCAGAAGAGCAAAGCTGGCAGCCTCACAGACAACACGCCACAGAAGCAGGAAAGATAAGGAGGGAGGGAGAAGAGAATTACTAGATTATTATTAGATTATTATTATTAGAATTATTAGATGTTCTACTCACACCCAGGGCTCTTTTTGAGGTTTGTATCACTTTGTGTTTGTCAGTTTCTGTGTTTTTGTAGGTGTGTATTGTTTCCTGGTCTCCCCTACACCTGTTACATTTCACAAATGTTGCTTGTCTGTTTATTTGTGTTACATTAAGTGCTGCACCGTTCTGCTTTGAGTTTGCCAAATGATTCTTTGTCACCTCTCATTCCCAGTTTGTTGTTTGTTCCTTGACACCTCTGTGAGTTTTTCTGTTGTATGACGTCTCTGTGTTCATTGTCCTTTGTTTTACCATCGATTTCTATTTATAGTATATATCTATATATAGTTTCAGTTTGCCACATCAATGAATGGAACCACACTGCCATCTAGTGGATATCCAGTGGCGTGAGTGTGTATTTGTGAATCAGTCGGCATTTGTGGATCTGTGTGCGTCTCAAAATTACGTTGCAGAGGAAAGCGATGAAATGCTGAAACTCAATTCACAAATACAATTTCCCGTTTTACAAATGTATTTTTGTTTTTTACAAATTAAGTTTTATATTTGCAAATACAACATTATTTGCAAAGTTACAAATATGAAATTTGCATTTGTGGATATCTGAACACATTTGGAAATCAATGATTATTTGTAGATCACCCTGCGTACATTTACAAATATTAATGAGACAATTTTAACCCCATGTTTAATAGGCCGCATTAGAAGTACTGATTGGAGTCCTCATATTATCCTCTATTCTGAGCACCTAACCCTAACTCTCTCTCTTTTGCACGTGTAAGTAGCCAATCACCCATTTCTATTGTCAATTTGAATTCAGCATGTCAAAATAAAAAAATATATATATATATCTCTGTAAACTGTACTACTAAGAGTATTAGTTTCATTAAAGTCTTAATGATACCATGAGAAACATGGTTGATTAATCTGAATTTTCAGGCTAAAAGCACAAAGCAAAAGCTTTTAATTTTGCCATGTTGATGAAGGAGCGCTCACTATTTTTGGCACGGTGGGCCGTCCTGCCAAACCTGTGGAAGGGAATTGTTGCCTGGAAAATTCATTCATCTTTTCCAACAAGTCCAGAAAGTCAGTGTTTTGGTCCTGTGTGGACGGACAATCAGTGCGACTGTTTGACTCTCAGTGGGATCAGCAGGACCAAGAAGACGACCATGAAAACCACTTTGAGTGTTCTGAATAATGATGCAGGTTGATGTGAACTTGAAGCTGTTTGTGTTCAGACATAATGTGAGTAAACTTTTCTGATTGGTCCACAGAGTGAAGCAGCAGAGCTCAGAGGTTCTCAGGGTTCCATCTGCTCAGCAGCATCAAACACACCTGAACCACATGTTTCTGGTCTGTTGACTTCAATCAGATATTATCATTGGACAGTTTGTTCATAATGTCTTCATGCTGCAGAAATAAACACTTTGATGATGTTTATTCTCTCATTTATATTCTTGAGTACATCATTCATGGGTTTACTGTTGTTGAAAGTGATGATTTGAATTATTTGTGGTTAATTTTGATAAATTCTGATGTTGTTGTTTCATAAAAACGATTTAAAGGATTTAACTTTTCAGTCTGTTTTTAACTGAAATGGATTTTAGGAACAAAATCGAGAGAAACTCACAGAATAAAAAATAGCATGATGTGGAGACAAAATCCTCACTTGTAAAAAAGTGATGAGTTTCTTCATCCATGTTTATATTCTGCTGCAGAATTTCGAGGAGAACATGTTGATGTTTGTTAAAAATGAGCTGAAGAGCATCCAGAAGGTTCTCCTGACAGATGATGGAGAATACTTGGAGAGTCAGAGTGAGAATGAGGAGCAGAGGAGCAGCAGACTGGTTTTCCTGGACCTCACATTGACCTTGATGAGGTCAATGAATTATGATGAGCTGGCTGACTGTCTGCAGAGCAGTAAGAGGACTTCTGTCCACATTTAACACAGACACTAAATGACATGTGATGTTTGTCCATTTGAAATATATTCATGTGTGAATTCTATCAGGAAAACAGGAAGTGATGTCATCATTCAGGAACTGATCTGTGCTGTTTGTTCTTTCAGGAACTCGTGCTGAAGTTTGTCCTCGTAAATACAAATCTAACATGAAGCAGAAGTTTGAACGTGTGTTTGAGGGGATCTCTAAAGCAGGAAAGACGACTCTTCTGAAGGAGATCTACACAGAGCTCTACATCACAGAGGGCGGGGCTTCAGAGGTCAACAAGGAACATGAGGTCAGACAGATTGAAGCAGCATCCAGGAAAACAGACACACAACAAAGAACAATCACATGTGAAGACATCTTTAAAGTCTCAGCTGACACAGCCACCAATCAGAACAGTGCTGACAAAGGGCGTGGCCGGCATCGGGAAAACAGTCTTAACACAGAAGTTGACTCTGGACTGGGCTGAAGGACGAACCAACCAGGACGTCCACTTCATATTTCCATTCACTTTCAGAGAGCTGAATGTGCTGAAAGAGAAGAAGTTCAGCTTGGTGGAACTTGTTCATCACTTCTTTGCTGAAATCAAAGAAGCAGGAATCTGCAGCTTCCAACACTTCCAGGTCTTGATCATCTTGGACGGTCTGGATGAGTGTCGCCTCCCGCTGGACTTCCACAGCAATGTCATCCTGACTGATGTCACAGAGTCGAGTTCAGTGGATGATCTGGTGACAAACCTCATCAGGAGGAACCTGTTTCCCTCTGCTCACCTCTGGATCACCACACGACCTGCAGCAGCCAATCAGATCCCTCCTGAGTGTGTGGACATGGTGACAGAGGTCAGAGGCTTCAATGACCCTCAGAAGGAGGACTACTTCAGGAAGAGATTCAGAGATGAGGAGCAGTCCAGAAGAATTATCTCCCACATGAAGACATCACGAAGCCTCCACATCATGTGTCACATCCCAGTCTTCTGCTGGATCACTGCTACAGTCCTGGAGGACGTATTGGACTCCAGAGACACACCAGAGCTGCCAGAGACCCTGACTGAGATGTACATCTACTTCCTGGTCATTCAGTCCAAAGTGAAGAAGGTCAAGTATGATGGAGGAGCTGAGACAGATCCACTGTGGAATCCAGAGAACAGGAAGATGATTGAGTCTCTGGGAAAACTGGCTTTTGAGCAGCTGCAGAAAGGGAACCTGATCTTCTATGAAGAGGACCTGACAGAGTGTGGCATCGATATCAGAGCAGCCTCAGTGTACTCAGGAGTCTTCACACAGATCTTTAAAGAGGAGAGAGGACTCTACCAGGTCAAGGTCTTCTGCTTCATCCATCTGAGTGTTCAGGAGTTTCTGGCTGCTCTTTATGTCCATCTGACCTTCATCCAGTCTGGAGTCAATCTGCTGTCAGAAGAACAAACTACATCCAGAAAGATTAACATATTGAAAGAAAAACCTGAACTAAGACGTCTCCATCAGAGTGCTGTGGACGAGGCCTTAAAGAGTCCAAATGGACACCTGGACTTGTTCCTGCGCTTCCTTCGGGTCTTTCCCTGCAGACCAATCAGACTCTCTTACGAGGCCTGATGACACAGACAGACAGAATCTCAGAGACCAATGAGGAAACAGTCAAGTACATCAAGAAGAAGCTCGATGAGAATCTGTCTGCAGAGAGAAACATCAATCTGATCCACTGTCTGAATGAACTGAAGGATCGTTCTCTAGTGGATCAGATCCAACAGTTCCTGAGCTCAGAACGTCTCTCTCCTTCTCATTTATCAGCTCTGATCTTCATCTTACTGTCATCAGATCAACATCTGGATGTGTTTGACCTGAAGAAATACTCTGCTTCACATTAGGCTCTTCTGATGCTGCTGCCAGTGATCAAAGCATCTAAAAAAGCTTTGTAAGGACAGAAACACTTTGATATTTGAACACTAACTTAATTTATAATATGAAACTCTTTCTTGTTTTTAATCATCTCTGCAGGTTATCTGGCTGTAATCTGTCAGAGAGAAGCTGTGAAGTTCTGTCTTCAGTTCTCAACTCTCAGTCCTCCAGTCTGACAGAACTGGACCTGAGTAACAACCAGCTGAAGGATTCAGGAGTGAAGCTGCTGTCTGCTGGACTGGAGAGTCCACACTGTCACCTGGACACTCTCAGGTCAGGATTTAGTTTCTGCTTCAAATGTTTCAAAATGTTTCTCTGAATTCTAAACTGTTTCATCAGATTCAGTTTCACATCAACACTCAGATATGTCGTCTGAACCAGAACTAAAGGATTTCAGTCTCTGTTGGAAACATGTCAGGGTGGTGCAGCGGGTATCACATGCTCACAGCAATAAGGTCTTAGGTTCAGCTACCACTAAAGTTCAGGTCCATTCTGTGTGGAGTTTACATGTTCTCTCCGTTTCTGTGAGTTTATTCCTGACATTAAATTATGTTCATTAGTTTCAGGCTCCTCCCACTGCCCTTGAACAAGGTAGTGTCTGCAGACCTGTCCTGAGTCTTCATCAGATCCTCAGATTTCTCACTCCACCTTCTCAACACCCTCTCCTCACTTGTCAGCACTTTAACATCAACAACCTTTATTACTTACCTACTGTACATCCTTTCCAGTTCTGTGTCCAATCAGAACAAGTACTTTTCTCTTTCTTCATCCACAGTTCAATGTGTCCTTTCTTTAGTTTTTGTCTCTTTTCTTTTCACGTTACACCACCTCCTCCTGTCTCCTGTCCACTTTCTTCTCCTCTCCAATGATCTCAGTTCTTTTCTCCAACCTCTTTTCTCCGTATACTTTCCTGAACACCTTCATTCCTCCTCCCAGTCTCCTCGTCTCCCCTCCAGTGGCCAGATGTTACATCCAGCACCTTCCTGTCTGTCTCCCTCACCACATCTGCAGGACTTTTCCCGTTGTCTATAATCACATTACCTTCATCCAGTGCCAAGAGGTGAGACGGGCACTTCGACTTTCTGTTCCTTGGTTCAGCTCTCTCTTTCTCTTTCTCTTTCTGCAAACTCATCCTACAAACCTCCACTCCGTGTCCTGTCACCACCTAACAATCTCTTTTAGTTTGAATCTCCTCCATAGAATGTCGTCCACCTTCCTCCTTGATATCATATCGACCCACAACTTCCTCATCACTCTGTTCTGTATCATCCCATTGAAGTCTGCTCCAATCTCCACTCTTCTTTCTTAGATTCTCTCTCTACCTCCTCATTGAACTCACTCCAGAAATCTTATTCCTCCATCTCACTCCCTACTGTTCTATTCTGGAATGTCAGATGTTGTTTAACAGCTCCTGATGTACGAGGTCTGTTAGAAAAGAAACCAACCTTTTTATTTTTTTCAAAAACTATACGGATTTGAATCACGTGCAATTACATCAGCCAAGCTTGAACCCTTGTGTGCATGCATGAGTTTTTTCACGCCTGTCGGTTGTGTCCTTCACCTGTGGGCAGGCTTTGAGTGAGCACTGGTCCAGCCCTCTCGTCTTTTCTTTCATTGTTTAGGAATAGCTCAGAGACTGCTGCTTTGCTTGATCAAAATTTTTTCAGAAACTGTGAGGCACATCCAAGTGGACACCATTTGAGAAATTCAGATGGTTTTCAATGAAAGTTTTATGGGCTGATGAGATATTAAGGAGTGTTACTGTCGCTTTAAGGATGGCCCACGGTGCCACATGGCGCGCCGCGCCCCGAGCCGCCGTCGTCAGCCTGTTTTGAGCTGAAAACTTCCAAATTTAATGCTCTGTTGACCCAGGACGTCGTGAGAGAGCAGAGAAGTTTCAGAAGAGGTCGGGATCAGCAGTTTATCCGGACATTCCACTGTTAAAGGAGATTTTGTAATGAAAGACGTGCGGACAGATTCGCGCGTCGGCATACAGCCGCTCATCGCGCGGCGGCACAGAAAAACACCTCCGTGTTGGAAACCATTCGTAAGATTCAGGCGGCATTCGATGGTTTTCAGTCGAGTGAGTATCCGAGAAATTGTTTAACACCTGGGCATGTTCCAACTTGTCCTGTAAGGCTTCCAACATGGAGGTGTTTCTCTGTGGTGCCGAGCCATGAGCGGCTGCGTGCCGACGCGCGAATCTGTCCGCACGTCTTTCATTACAAAATCTCCTTTAACAGTGGAATGTCCAGATAAACTGCTGATCCCGACCTCTTCTGAAACTTCTCAGCTCTCTCACAACGTCCTGCATCAACAGAGCCTTAAATTTGGAAGTTTTCAGCTTGAAACAGGCTGACGACAGCGGCTCGGGGCGCGGCGAGCCGTGCGGCCGTGGGCTGTCCTAAGCGATAGTAACACTCCATAATCACTCATCAGCCCATAAAATTTTCACCAAAAACCGTCCGCATATTTCGAATGGTGTCCATTGGATGTGCCTCACAGTTTCTGAAAAAAATTTTGATCAAGCAAAGCTGCAGTCTCTCAGCAAGTTGTCAGACAAAGGAATTCCGACGGGAGGGGTGGACCAGTGCTCACTCAAAGCCTGCCCACAGGCGAATGATGCAACCGACAGGCGTGAAAAAACTCATGCATGCACACAAGGGTTCAAGCTTGGCTGATGTAATTGCACGTGATTCAAATCCGTATAGTTTTTGAAAAAAATAAAAAGGTTGGTTTCTTTTCTAACAGACCTCATATATTTGTAAAGTTCTGTGGTCCCTCAGATGTTGCTCCTGTTTTTTGTGTGTCTGCTGTTTTCTTTGAATTTCCCTGTAAAGTTCTTCAGGCTTCAACATGTGATTGTATTTTCTGTTTAAGTTGTTAAATTCCTATCACCAAAGTCCTTCTATACATATTCCAGGCCTTAATGTGGCACTGTAATGCTCCCAAAAAATGGACAAGAAAACACTGAGCATGCACATAACCGGTGTAAGGAGCTAATCAATGTATCAGAAGAAGCGACACTACAATGTGGCACACTGGGGAGGACGTCACAGACTGACTGAATCAGGAATTTTATCCAGTGTGGCTCCACCTTCCACAACTCTGGCCACAAGATCTTCCACTCCATCACCTGGTCCATGCTACTTGCTGCTCCATCCTGACTGTCCTGCTCTCGCAGGTTTCCTCCACCCAAACTCAGATTTCATCCTGAGTTTGGGTGGATTTCATCCATCACCTAGAGGTGATCCTAAAACCTCCTGGAGGAGGAGACCAATTTAAAATCCTCAGAGAAATGTTTTGGATCAGTAGACTTAAGGTCCCAACTTTTCCTGGACTGAATGTTGAATGTGACTTTGTTCTGTTTTTCTGTTTTTGTTATTTGTGGACTCAAATTGATACGGAACCCGGGAGAGGTCACTTAAAGTGATATTTTTTTTCTGACCATGATAATTTGTGCACATGTTTTCCTTTAATTGAGCCCACGATTTAATAAAATGTGATCACAAATTAATAAAATGTGCGCACGTTTTCCTGGCCGTGATAATTTGTGCGCACGTTTTAATGGCCATGATAATTCATGCGCACGTTTTACTTTAATTGAGCCCTCAAATTATAATAAAACGTGCGCACGTTTTCTTTGCATTCAAAATGATATGACATAAATTGTTATCCTCACGACGGGGAGACGCTTCGCCCTCAGCATCCTTTTTAATGTGCTTAAAGTCCAGATGATGTCATGCTGGGCAGCTGGAGTTCTCTGTATGTCCTTGTGCGCCCAAACCATGATGATACACTCTGACCAGATCTATTTATAATGGGGAAATGTATGACACTGTCTGCTGGTTTGTTGGCTAATAGCCAACATTTATGTGTCACAACAATATTGAATGCACGTTTGTGCACACAATGGGCCTCATGTATCAACGTTGCGTACGGCGATATTTGAGCGTATATGGGGTGTACGCCAAAACGGCTGCGCCACTTGGCATTTATCAATGTGGTCGTTGGCGTACGCTGCGCTGAAAATATACACCAGGTCGAGAGGTGGCGTAAATTATACACCAAAATGAACCAGCGCTGGAATCCACATAAAAATGAAGATGATCAACATGATAAACAGTGCCATCATACAAATCAATGCATATGTTACATAAATAACACTTTCCTGATTATACTACATAATAATCAATACAATGGAGTTATGGAGCATGATCCGTGGTCACAGCGCTGACTGCAAAGAAAGCGCTGCTCGCCTTTTTCTCCAGACTTCGAGCCTGGAGCCAGAGCAGCGCTGAGCTTAACTTCATATGGTGTGATCGTTTTAGACTATGAAATTGATAATAACAACTGTAGTTCCGTCATTCCCTTAATTCGTCCGTGCTGCAGCCAGGTTTTGTCGTCTCCATTCGGTTGTCACAATAAAATAAATACAGAAATACATTTAAAAAATAAAGAAATCTAACAGATTAGGCATGTCTTATTAATTGAGCGAGCAAATATCCACATGTCAAGAATTATTGACATGTGAAAAGAGAATACAGTGGTCCCTCGCTATAACGCCGTTCACCTGTCGTGGCCTCGGAGTCTCGCAGAGTTTTAGTCCAATTTTGCATGCCTTTTTTTTTTTTACAGTGTTCTGTGTATCTGTTTATAAGAATCTTGTCGCCCAGAAGAGAAAAGAGCGCCAACAACTACTCATAACTGTGTTTGTCACACGGAAACAAACACCTGCTGCAGCGAGATGTGAGTGGAAAAAGGCGCAGCGTCAGGACGCAGAGGCCCGATCTGTGAAATACTGGTGAGTCATTATTAATAATTTCTTATGTGTCCGACCTCGTTCGTTGATCGTTAAAATTAATTCGTTAGTTGTAAATGCCATCATAATTATTTAAAGGAAAACGTTCTATTTTGAGCAAGCACTTCTATTTTTATTTCTCAAACAAATGTTTGGACCTGAAAACAGTTTGGTATTATTTTCCTACTAAGGTTTGAACTTTGAGAGTGTTTACACACGAGAGAAAAGTGAGAAAATGTTCATGCCTGATTGAGAAAGTGTATAAACTGTGTAGTGAGGGGTTTTACAGCTTTGAAACGTCTATAATATTTGTAAAAAATAACGCTGACTACGTCGCGGTTTCGCGTATTTCAGGCTATTTTTTAGAACGTAACTCCAGTGATTAATGAGGGACCACTGTAACACTTTATTGATTATATACTACAAAACAATTAATACGACGACCGCTTTTGACGCTCTATTGGCACGCGTCGTGATTGGTGGAGTTCTTTTTCATTGCTGTCTTTCCGGCTTCAGTGTCGTAAAATGAGGGTGTGTCTGAAGCGGAGTCTGAATATTTATGGGCGTGTTTATTATAATTACGATCGTTTCCACCCGCTGCATTTATCAAGATCACGTCAGGCGTACGCCAGAAATGGGCAGGTGCGCACTGCTTGATGCATGTCATGCATATAATAAAACGTGCACACAATATAACAAAACGTGCGCACAATATAATAAAATGTGTGCACAATATAAATCAAATCAAAATCAAATCAATTTTATTTATATAGCGCCAAATCACAACAAACAGTTGCCCCAAGGCGCTTTATATTGTAAGGCAAGGCCATACAATAATTACGTAAAAACCCCAACAGTCAAAACGACCCCCTGTGAGCAAGCACTTGGCGACAGTGGGAAGGAAAAACTCCCTTTTAACAGGAAGAAACCTCCAGCAGAACCAGGCTCAGGGAGGGGCAGTCCTCTGCTGGGACTGGTTGGGGCTGAGGGAGAGAACCAGGAAAAAGACATGCTGTGGAGGGGAACAGAGCTCAATCACTAATGATTAAATGCAGAGTGGTGCATACAGAGCAAAAAGAGAAAGAAACACTCAGTGCATCATGGGAAACCCCAGCAGTCTAAGTCTATAGCAGCATAACTAAGGGATGGTTCAGGGTCACCTGATCCAGCCCTAAATATAAACTTTAGCAAAAAGGAAAGTTTTAAGCCTAATCTTAAAAGTAGAGAGGGTGTCTGTCTCCCTGATCTGAATTGGGAGCTGGTTCCACAGGAGAGGAGCCTGAAAGCTGAAGGCTCTGCCTCCCATTCTACTCTTACAAACCCTAGGAACTACAAGTCTCTCATTCTAGTCCCCGTTAGTACTCTAGCTGCAGCATTTTGAATTAACTGAAGGCTTTTCAGGGAACTTTTAGGACAACCTGATAATAATGAATTACAATAGTCCAGCCTAGAGGAAATAAATGCATGAATTAGTTATTCAGCATCACTCTGAGACAAGACCTTTCTAATTTTAGAGATATTGCGTAAATGCAAAAAAGCAGTCCTACATATTTGTTTAATATGCGCATTGACTGACATATCCTGATCAAAAATGACTCCAAGATTTCTCACAGTATTACTAGAGGTCAGGGTAATGCCAACCAGAGTAAGGATCTGGTTAGACACCATGTTTCTAAGATTTGTGGGGCCAAGTACAATAACTTCAGTTTTATCTGAGTTTAAAAGCAGGAAATTAGAGGTCATCCATGTCTTTATGTCTGTAAGACAATCCTGCAGTTTAGCTAATTGGTGTGTGTCCTCTGGCTTCATGGATAGATAAAGCTGGGTATCATCTGCGTAACAATGAAAATTTAAGCAATGCCGTCTAATAATACTGCCTAAGGGAAGCATGTATAAAGTGAAAAAAATTGGTCCTAGCACAGAACCTTGTGGAACTCCATAACTCCATAATTAACCTTAGTCTGTGAAGAAGATTCCCCATTTACATGAACAAATTGTAATCTATTAGATAAATATAATTCAAACCACCGCAGCGCAGTGCCTTTAATACCTATGGCATGCTCTAATCTCTGTAATAAAATTTTATGGTCAACAGTATCAAAAGCCGCCCTGAGGTCTAATAGAACAAGCACAGAGATGAGTCCACTGTCTGAGGCCATAAGAAGATCATTTGTAACCTTCACTAATGCTGTTTCTGTACTATGATGAATTCTAAAACCTGACTGAAACTCTTCAAATAGACCATTCCTCTGCAGATGATCAGTTAGCTGTTTTACAACTACCCTTTCAAGAATTTTTGAGAGAAAAAGAAGGTTGGAGATTGGCCTATAATAAGCTAAGATAGCTGGGTCAAGTGATGGCTTTTAAGTAATGGTTTAATTACTGCCACCTTAAAAGCCTGTGGTACTTAGCCAACTAATAAAGATAGATTGATCATATTTAAGATCGAAGCATTAAATAATGGTAGGGCTTCCTTGAGCAGCCTGGTAGGAATGGGGTCTAATAGACATGTTGATGGTTTGGATGAAGTAACTAATGAAAATAACTCAGACAGAACAATCTGAGAGAAAGAGTCTAACCAAATACTGGCATCACTGAAAGCAGCCAAAGATAACGATACGTCTTTGGGATGTTATGAGTAATTTTTTCTCTAATAGTTAAAATTTTATTAGCAAAGAAAGTCATGAAGTCATTACTAGTTAAAGTTAAAGGAATACTCGGCTCAATAGAGCTCTGACTCTTTGTCAGCCTGGCTACAGTGCTGAAAAGAAACCTGGGGTTGTTCTTATTTTCTTCGATTAGTGATGAGTAGTAAGATGTCCTAGCTTTACGGAGGGCTTTTTTATAGAGCAACAGACTCTTTTTCCAGGCTAAGTGAAGATCTTCTAAATTAGTGAGACGCCATTTCCTCTCCAACTTACGGGTTATCTGCTTTAAGCTGCGAGTTTGTGAGTTATACCACGGAGTCAGGCACTTCTGATTTAAAGCTCTCTTTTTCAGAGGAGCTACAGCATCCAAAGTTGTCTTCAATGAGGATGTAAAACTACTGATGAGATACTCTATCTCACTTACAGAGTTTAGGTAGCTACTCTGCACTGTGTTGGTATATGGCATTAGAGAACATAAAGAAGGAATCATATCCTTAAACCTAGTTACAGTGCTTTCTGAAAGACTTCTAGTGTAATGAAACTTATTCCCCACTGCTGGGTAGTCCATCAGAGTAAATGTAAATGTTATTAAGAAATGATCAGACAGAAGGGAGTTTTCAGGGAATACTGTTAAGTCTTCAATTTCCATACCATAACTCAGAACAAGATCTAAGATATGATTAAAGTGGTGGGTGGACTCATTTCAGGCTTCAACATGTGATTGTATTTTCTGTTTAAGTTGTTAAATTCCTATCACCAAAGTCCTTCTATACATATTCCAGGCCTTAATGTGGCACTGTAATGCTCCCAAAAAATGGACAAGAAAACACTGACCATGCACATAACCGGTGTAAGGAGCTAATCAATGTATCAGAAGAAGCGACACTACAATGTGGCACACTGGGGAGGACGTCACAGACTGACTGAATCAGCAATTTTATCCAGTGTGGCTCCACCTTCCACAACTCTGGCCACAAGATCTTCCACTCCATCACCTGGTCCATGCTACTTGCTGCTCCATCCTGACTGTCCTGCTCTCGCAGGTTTCCTCCACCCAAACTCAGGATGAAATCTGGCGAGCAGCGCTTTCTTTGCAGTCAGCGCTGTGGCCACGGATCGTGACTGCTGAAGACAGTGGCCACCTGGGGCGCAGGGCTTGGCGGCTCCGGTGTTCTTCAGGTCCGTTGGTGGTGAGGGTTGTGTGAGGTCCGGCTTCTCTCTTACCGGACGTCTCCTATCTTCGAACCTGCCACACGTCACCTTTTGTTGGATTGATATAACACATATTTGTATCTGTCTGTATCACGTTGTGCACCTTCACAACATTAAATTGTTACTTTTTGGCTATTCCATTGTCCCTTCATTAACGCCCCCTGTTGTGGGTCCGTGTCACGACACTTCCCCAACAAAGGCGCTTTATATTGTAAGGCAAGGCCATACAATGTAACAAAATGTGTGCACAATGTAACAAAACGTGTGCACAATATAACAAAACGTGCACACAATATAATAAAACGTGCACACAATATAATAAAACGTGCACACAATATAACAAAACGTGCACACAATATAACAAAACGTGTGCACAATATAATAAAACGTGCACACAATATAACAAAACGTGCGCACAATATAACAAAATGTGAGCACAATATAACAAAACGTGTGCACAATATAACAAAACGTGTGCACACAATATAATAAAACGTGCACACAATATAACAAAACGTGTGCACAATATAATAAAACGTGCACACAATATAACAAAACGTGTGCACAATATAATAAAACGTGCACACAATATAACAACGTGCGCACAATATAATAAAATGTGCACACAATATAACAAAACATGCGCACAATATAACAAATGTGTGCACAATATAACAAAACATGCGCACAGTATAATAAAATGTGCACACGATATAACAAAATGTGCGCACGTTCTCTTCACATGCAAAACATTTTGCAATGACCCTTCCAGGGCTCGGTAAATTGATGTGTATTTTATTTTTATTTTTTTCTAGCTTGTGTGTCTCTATATAAACTCTGAACTTTAAAATGTTCTGTTCAGTGTGTTTTTAGTTTCTGGATACCTATTTGCTGATCCTCTTGTGAGTCATGTGACCTGTGACACACTAGGAAAGCTCCACCCATCTAACACCCATGGTTGTCTTTATGCAGTGTTTAGGCCCCTGAGAGTGAAAAGTGAAAGTGTTTGATGTCTTCAGTCAACGTTCGTGTTGTTATGTGTGAAAAATAAATGTTGTTTCTTTACAGCAGCTGGCAGGATGCATGAAGACAAAAGCTCTGGCTCGTTCTTCCATGGAGTTTGCCACATTGTATAATATAGACAAAAACTGTCTTCTTTTGATAAAAATGATGATGGTGTTCCGGGTTTAATTTTTTTTTTTTATGTATTATGTATGTCTGTAATGTTATCTACTGTGCTGCTGTATGTTTTACAGGAATTCCCCGGTAATCACAGTTGCCAGCGTTTTCCTGTAAAAACAAGTCATTTTTTACAGTGTAGCAATGCCCCGACGATCGAGCAGATAATGTACCTTGTGCCTATTTTGCCAGTGGACACTTTATGTATTCCATCGGTTTGTAAGAGTAGAATGGGAGGCAGAGCCTTCAGCTTTCAGGCTCCTCTCCTGTGGAACCAGCTCCCAATTCAGATCAGGGAGACAGACACCCTCTCTACTTTTAAGATTAGGCTTAAAACTTTCCTTTTTGCTAAAGCTTATAGTTAGGGCTGGATCAGGTGACCCTGAACCATCCCTTAGTTATGCTGCTATAGACGTAGACTGCTGGGGGGTTCCCATGATGCACTGTTTCTTTCTCTTTTTGCTCTGTATGCACCACTCTGCATTTAATCATTAGTGATCGATCTCTGCTCCCCTCCACAGCATGTCTTTTTCCTGGTTCTCTCCCTCAGCCCCAACCAGTCCCAGCAGAAGACTGCCCCTCCCTGAGCCTGGTTCTGCTGGAGGTTTCTTCCTGTTAAAAGGGAGTTTTTCCTTCCCACTGTAGCCAAGTGCTTGCTCACAGGGGGTCGTTTTTGACCGTTGGGGTTTTACATAATTATTGTATGGCCTTGCCTTACAATATAAAGCGCCTTGGGGCAACTGTTTGTTGTGATTTGGCGCGATATAAAAAAAAATTGATTGATTGATTGATTGATTGATGCTGAACATCTGAGCAAGAATACTGTATGTCGTATGATTCGCAAGGTAGTCCTTGCTCTATCTAAACTGTTGGATGCATTTGTCGTTTTCCCTGGCCATTTATCCGCAGTGCAAATCAAAGAAGGGTTTCATGCAATTGCGGGTAATTACTAATATCAAAATAGTTCTAATGCATGTCCATTAACTAGGCGAAGTGGGGCTTATCAAGCTATGAATATAAACCTACCGTTTTGAAGGATGTTTTTATATTTCATCTTCACCTGCTGCCAGGTGCGTTTGGCACTGCTATTACATCTGAAATATTGACAGGATTAGGAATAGCAATCATACAGTCAAGGTAGCCTATTTAGGAAACATTAAATTAACCTAACATTTATTAGTAGGCCTACGCCCACTTCTGAATCGTGTTGCATCTGGGCGTAGTTAATGAAAGAAGGTCATTATTTTACACATATCAGACATTCCACAGGTTAATCATCTGTAACAGATTTGGAGAACAATTACGCATTTACCTGATCAGAAATACGTTGCCAACAAGCCTGTCTTGCTTTATTGGCAGACGATGTGTTCGATTCCCCCCTTAACCCCTTACCAAAAAGTAGCATATGCAAGTATGTTTCAAGTATACTTCGAGTTTACTTTTTATATACTTATCAGTACTATTTTTTGGTAAGGGACGTTAATTTAAATTCCACGTAGCTCCACATAATAATCGTGCATTCTTCTCCGGTAAAGTAAGGTGACCGTGCCATCATTGAAAAAATGGTGAAGGCGCACAAACTCCAGTTAGGTTAACACAGGTTCAACAAATCAACATCTTATTCAGCGTCGTAGTACCGATTAACACCACTTGAGGAAACCAGGTTTTGTCAACCCCGGTTTAAGAGGTTGACCCTGGGTTACATCTGAGTAAGTTAACCCTGCTTCGTAGTACAGGCCCCAGGACTGTTGTTCCAGGCTGTAAACATGTTTATTTCTGCTCTAAAGTTGGACATTTAAACATGGGCTTCTGTGGAAAGTAACTCCTTTTAGGAGTCAGCCTCAAGTGACCAATCAAGGCAAAATTTTCAGCTTCTGGGTTTGCTTCATTTCCTGCGCGTGGAGGTTGGGACTTGGTTCTTGGGTACTGCTTTGCAGCTGCACGCTCCTCTAATGTGTCTGATGTGATTAGAACAGGTTAAATGCAGAGGATTAATTTCCCTTCAGGGATCAAAAAAGTTTATCTGACCTTATTCAATAACACATTACTGTTAACAGATAAA
The DNA here is from genome assembly GCF_902500255.1 of Thalassophryne amazonica. Taxonomy (NCBI): domain Eukaryota; kingdom Metazoa; phylum Chordata; class Actinopteri; order Batrachoidiformes; family Batrachoididae; genus Thalassophryne; species Thalassophryne amazonica. The sequence goes on along the minus strand of NC_047114.1, from coordinate 22,436,191 downwards.
TATATCTGATGTATAAAAGTCAGGTGTGTGTATGTGGGAGTGACCAACTATAATATGTCACATATCAGCCCAGTCTCACTTTTTTTATGCTCCTTGCCACAAAATATCCCATCTTCGTGACAGGGTTTTTTTTTTTTAACTCACTATTACTAACCCAACTCCTACCCCCAACCATAACCACCCTGACACCCCCCCCCCCCCCCCTCCTTGACTGTGAATTTTGTGCAGCCATCACGGAATGAATGAGAATGAATTTGTGCTGCCGTGACGAAAACAAGGTGCTTTTTGTCACAAAATTATGAACCAATAGATTAATGTATATTTCGTGCTCCTGAATCATGACTTGCTGTGAAGTATGGACAGAGACCTTTCTTTGTGTCCACATGTCCAAATTTTTAGCAAACATTAGCTCCTAATGTTAAATCAGTGAAAGTATTGATCAGTCATATCAAAGTGCACTGAGAAGGATTAAAGTTGTCTTTAATCTCACTCAGTCTTTAATGCTGTTGATGTCTTTAATCAAAGACAGTTCATGTGTTTTCTGTCTAACCAGGCATCGTCCAGGTCTCCTGCTGGTCCAGTTAATAATCATGTTTGACTGAATAAAAACACTTTCAGGTGTGACTCAGTGTCCAAAGCTGGTTTATGGATCCTGTCTGAGGTGTAGAACAAACTGGAACCTTTGCATGACAACACAAGTCTGTTTCTTTTTGATTTTTGTCTTCAGGTTGAGTTTGTGTGATCTGTCAGAGAGAAGCTGTGAAGTTCTGTCTTCAATTCTCAGCGCTCAGTCCTCCAGTCTGAGAGACCTGGACCTGAGTAACAACGATCTGCAGGATTCAGGAGTGAAGCTGCTGTCTGCTGGACTGGAGAGTCCACACTGTCACCTGGAGACTCTCAGGTCAGGACTCATCAATGTGTGCAGCAGCTCCATAAATCAGAGTGAAGCTGCAGCTTTGCTCCCTGTCATGTTGTGTGAGTGTTGATGGATATCAGTGTTTGTAACCACAGTAATGAGCTCATCCTGCAGCAGACATCAGTGTGTCCATGCTGCTGCAAAGTGGGGACGTCCTGACACTGTCCTCACATTGTGTCTGCTGGTTTATGTGTCTGCAGGCTGTCAGGCTGTCTGATCACACATGAAGGCTGTGCTTCTCTGGCCTCAGCTCTGACCTCCAACCCCTCCCATCTGAGAGAGCTGGACCTGAGCTACAACCATCCAGGAGACTCAGTCAAGCTGCTGCCTGCTGGACTGGAGGCTCCACGCTGGACTCTGGACTCTTTCAGGTATGGACTTGGTCTGATGGAGGAGCTCCATGTGGAGACATTTAGTCCCACTGGTTCATGTGGACCTGACACACCGAGCTGACCTCAAACACCATTTTTATAACACGATGCAAATATAAATTGTAAATTTTAAAAATGTACACAAATAGCAAACAACAAAGTTATATACAACTATTTACAATAAAATGCAGATAAAATTCTTCTGGAGTTTTTGTTCAACTATTTATTAAAACAATAAGGTGCGACACAAATTATTTGTGCCACTCAAAAAACAATTCCTGTCCAACACAAGACAGAGTGAACACAGTCTGACCCACAAGAGGAGAGTCACTCCTCCTGTTGACCACCTGGAGGTTAATAAAATTATTACAATTACCTGCTCCAAATGTCCAAAATACATGTTTGAAGTGTCTGAGAAATCAGGAAAATGCACCCTAAATGCAAAAATGTTATGTGGTCATGCCCCTGTACCTCCCTAGTTACACCCCCCCCCCCCCAAAGTCATCTAGATCTGTCCCTGAACATACATGTGTATATGTTCTGCTCACGTGTTTGAGGAAATCATTTGTTAGTCGTTCACACATTATAGTGCAAAGACAAACAAGAACAGTCGATCATTTTCACTGTCAGTCTGTTCAGAGTCACATGTTTCAGATCCTGGAGATCACCTGGGGCCTCATGTACAACGACTTGAGTGGATTTCTGACTGAAACGTCGTACGCTAAAACCCAGAAACTGGTGTAAAAATATTCAGATGTATCAAAGTGAACATCCTCATGGATCCATGCACGTTCCATTAGTACAGCTCACTGAACGTGGAATTGAGTGCACATGCAGACGCACCAAACTCTGCTCTGGCCACGCCCCTATTTAAATATGCAAATACATGTAAATAGGCCCTGGAGCTGGGATTCGCCACAACGTCACACCAGACAACATGAACACAGACAAGAAAGTGTGTGAGCTACAGATGATGGAAATGACATGAAGACATGCAGGAATAATTTATTTGGAACCTGATAAACAGAATAATCATGAAACTGGTAAAATGTTCATGGGAGTGTGTGTGTGTGTGTGTGTGTGTGTGTGTGTGTGTGTGTGTGTGTGTGTGTGTGTGTGTGTGTGTGTGTGTGTGTGTGTGTGTGTGTGTAAACACTGTCAGCTCAGAACAGCACACACACACACACACACACACTGAAGTTAAAAAGGTGAAGTGTGTCGCTGTCGACAGTGTGTGACATTCACACCTTTACACGTGTGTATGAGGTCTATTAGAAAAGTATCCGACCTTATTATTTTTTTCAAAAACCATATGGATTTGAATCACGTGTGATTACATCAGACATGCTTGAACCCTCGTGGGCATGCAAGAGTTTTTTTCACGCCTGTCGGTTACGTCATTCGCCTGTGGGCAGTCTTTGAGTGAGGAGTCGCCCACCCTCTCGTCGTTTTTTTCATTGTTTAGGAATGGCTCAGAGACTGCTGCTTTGTTTGATCAAATTTTTTTCAAAAACTGTAAGGCACAACTGAGTGGACACCATTTGATAAATTCAGCTGGTTTTCGGTGAAAATTTTAACGGCTGATGAGAGATTTTGGTCTGTTAGTGTCCCTTTAAGGACAGCCCACGACACCTGACCTGATCTGCGCTCTGAGGCGTCGTCGTCTCGCTGTTTCAAGCTGAAAACTTCCACATTTCAGGCTCTGTTCACCCAGTAAGTCGTCAGAGAACAGAGAACTCTCAGGAGAGGTCGGCATGAGGAGTTTATCCGGACATTCCACTGTTAAAGGAGATTTTGTAATGAAAGAACGTGCGGGCAGAGTCGCATGTCGGGCCGGACCCGACCGCGGGGGGTCGCGACAGGAAAAACACCTCCGTTGGAAACCTTAACGGACAAGTTGGAACATGCCCAGCTGTTAAACAATTTCTCAAATACTTGTTGAAAGCCATCAAAAGCCGCCTGAATTTTACAAATGGTTTTCAACACGGAGGTGTTTTTCCTGTCGCGGTGCGGACGGATTTGTCGTGTCGTCACCGAACCGACTCGGCGAAACTGCCCGCATGTTCTTTCATTACAAAATCTCCTTTAACAGTGGAATGTCCGAATAAACTCCAGATCCCGACTTCTTCTGACAGTTCTCTGTTCTCTCACGACATCCTGGGTCAACAAAACAGCCAGACGGACGCCACCTCCGACCGCGCCGCGCCGATCCGCTTTGTGAGCTGTCCTTAAAGCGAAAGAAACTCACACAATCTCTCATCATCCGTTAAACTTTTCATCGAAAACCAGCTGAATTTCTCGAATAGTGTCCACTCGGATATCCCTCACAGGTCCTGAAAAAAGTTTGATAAAGCAAAGCGCACCGTCTCCAGCAGCGTCCCAGACAAAGGATTTCAGCCGAGAGGGCTGGACCACTCCTCACTCAAAGCCTGCCCAAAGGCGAATGACATCACCGACACGCGTGAAACGCATACGCTCGAGGGTTCAAGCTTTGCTGACGTAATCACACGTGATTCAAATCCATATAGTTTTTTTTTTTTTTATAAAACTGCCAGTTTCTTATCTAATAGACCTCGTATATTGACAAGTACTGAACATTGGGAGACAATCAGATAAGAAGCTCTGCTGCTCCAGTCTCACCATCAAGAAAAAAGAAACACATTGATCATAACAACAAATAACATGTTTGAATGCTCACATGCCCAGATGTGCCCACACTGGTTTTCGTTCAGAACAATGTGTGTCAGCTTCTAGTCTGTTCCCACCCCGACCCAATGCATCTGTGCATCACATATGATGTGAACACTGATGAAATGAAAATGTTTCTTATTAACAAAAACATATTCATCATGTGATGGCTTCTTTATAGCAACATGTGTGCAGTCAGTAGCTCTGCTCAAATTTGGGAAACTGGCTCTTGCTGCAAATTGCACTTTAATGTTGGATTGTGATGTACCTGGATGACATTCAGATGATTGTGCTCCACACAGCTGGCATGGCTCAGCTCAAGGTTGACTGGCACACTCCTGACTGATCGACCAGTTCCCGCTGGAATGTCCCTGTGTGGTCAAATCAAATTAAATAAATTTTATTTATATAGCACCAAATCACAACAAACAGTTGCCCCAAGGTGCTTTATAATGTAAGGCAAAGCCATACAATAATTATGGAGAAACTCCAACGGTCAAAACGACCCCTGTGAGCAAGCACTTGGCAACAGTGGGAAGGAAAAACTCCCTTTTAACAGGAAGAAACCTCCAGCAGAACCAGGCTCAGGGAGGGGCAGTCTTCTGCTGGGACTGGTTGGGGCTGAGGGAGAGAATCAGGAAAAAAAAAAAAAGTCAGCACCTGTGTGGGCACAGACAACCCCTGGCTCCTCGCAGTATTGCACTCTGGGCCGGCCGCAGTTCTGCACATAACTCCAGTCTGTCCTTGGTAATCGAAATCAGCTGATGAGCCAATTATTGTCATTTGCCAGTAAATCCTCATGTTCCCTGAATACACGCTCACGTGTGATTGCACCACTTGTAAAATCCTCTAACAACGTTAATGCAGTGATTGTTGGTGTCATTTTCCACATGTTTTTATGTCCACCACATAATTGCAAACACGTGGGTGTGTTAATTGCTCATCAGTGTTTCTCTGTTGTTCACATCACTCTGATGACTTCTTGTTTTCAGCAGTGGAACAGTAGCTGTAGTAGCTGAACACCAGACAGAATTTTTGTGTGACGCACCGCACATTACCACAATCATTTCACTTTTGATCCATCTGAACATTGCCATGGAGACGGACATATGCCATGTTTTTGTGTGTACACACGCTTTGTCCATGAGGTCCCTGCTGTCCTGCATGTTCTCCATGTGGACCTGCTGCAGCCACAGCTGATTGATTAGCTGATTGATTAGCTGATTAAATCATTTTCACAGCCAGTTTTCTTTGGAACAGATGAACACATGAACATTTTTCTGTGACATCAGCAGTGATTCAACTTAACGCTAAAACAGAGAAGAAATAAAAAAGTAAAGAGAAGAATTTCAGCTGGTTTGTCAGAAGGCACATGGGAGACCGGAGCCCTGATTTGATCTGTTTTCTTGTATTTATATTCTTTGTGTTGCTGAATGATTGATGGAAATGAAGTTCGAGAAGATGTTCATGTGTTCATCCTCTGACTTGTCTGAAGAAAACTGGCTGTAAAAGTGATGATTTTCTATAAATTCTTCAGTCTGTCAATGAAAATGTCCAAATAAATATTTAATGTTTTTTTATTTGACTGAAAACATTTTGTTTTGTTGTTGTTCAGTTTTGTAAAAGATTCTGATGAGTGAAAATTTATTGATTGATATTGATTTATGAACATATTTTAAATTGTGTGGGGAGCCAATAATTCTGATCAGGACCAGAATCAAACCAACACACAGTAAATCAGATAATTCAAATATTTAGTTTATCAATCAGAAATTGATCCTGTAGTTTCTCTGTTTAAAAAAAGATAAAACTCCAGTGGATGTTGGATCTTGAACCAGTACTGATCTGGTTTTTCTTTGTCCCCTAAATGATAAATGGACATTTTTCAGGATTTGAACATTTCAGTTTTGTGTTCTTATTGTCGCTGTGAGTTCAGGATCCAAGATTGAATTCTAAACAAGTGCAGTTTGAAACTTTTCCCTCCAGAGTCACAGATCACAAAAAGAAAAGTCAAACATGATGAAACCTGGAAATTAGATTTGAAACATTCCACAAAGATTCTGAGACTTTTGGGACTCAGAGACAAAATGAGCGTCACACCAGCGCAGCCGCGTGTTTAACAAAAAGAAACCAAAAAGATGACAAAATATCAACTCTGAGAAAAAGACACACAGAAGATCTTCTATTCTTTCACACGTTTCCATGGAGACATGGACTGTGGACTGGACGACCCTGATATCATCTGATCCCAAAGAGAGCAGAAGGTGTTCTGTTTTAGTCCCAGAGATCAGAAGAAAATCTGATCTGGTCCATCTGTGAACTCATGGACGCCGCCATCTTACGAAGGGATCTTTCACCAATACTGACTGCTGATTGGCTGAAATCAATGTGGACGTCATTCAGGTGACCTCCAGGAGCAGGGTTCGTGACCCTGATTTAAAGGATTAAATCCACTTGAACAGATTTTCACCAGAATCTTCAAACTTGAAAAAGCCAAAAGTTGTTGTTTCCTGCTGATCAGCACAGTTAGAGGTGATCAATAATCAATGATCCATTTGGAGTGATGAGTGTGTTAGAAGAGAAGAACTAAAGTGTGTGGATGAGATCAATGTCATGTTGATGTTTCCATGATTAAAGCCCATGTGTTGCTCCGCCCCCTCCTCCTTTCAGGGTGGATCCTGGTGGAGTCCGATGACTGAGACCAGGTCTGAGGAAGTGTAAGTCTGTTTGTACTTTGATCCATCTGTTTCCATAGAAACCACCCTCTGTGACATCACTCATTCAAGTCCTACTGACAGTGAAGCAGAGTTCAACATGAAGGCGCGTCTGATCCACGTGTGTCACGTGCACGACTTCTCCAAATGGACACGTTGAAAATAAATTCAGTGTTTTCACACTTTGATTTATTTGTGGCAGAAACAAAATCAACACTGACGCCACATGTTGCTTTTTCTTTTTTTAACGAGTTCATATTCAACCACAAAGCTGTGCACAGCACACTGAGAGGCCCCGCCCACTTCCTGTCTGTCTGACCTGACTGTGACTAGCCCCTCCTCTTCTCTCCGTGCACGCTCTGAATAAAAACTGATCAGTTGATAACTGATCAGAGAACTGTTGGATTGATAACCCCAGCTGTGTCGTGTTGATAACTGAACTGATCAATCAATAACTCCGGCAATGTCATAATGATTGGTGAACTAATTGATTGATAACTCTGGTTGTATTGTGTTGATATAAACAGAGTCCACTTATTGTTGTCTCTGGGACAGTCTGTTCATGATTGACAGCTTGAAATCTGTCTCTCCTGATTGTCTTTTTCCTGATCAAAGCAGTTTGATGTGTTGATTGTCTGTCTGTCTGTCTGTCTGTCTGTCTGTCTGTCTGTCTGTCTGTCTGATCACAAATCATTTGGACGTCTTCATTGTGGCTCCGCCCACCTGCAGCCATCAGACAGGTGGATCTATGTCCAAGTAAAACATCTTGTTGTTTTTTGTTTTTCCTCCCAAAAATCTAATTAAACTGTAAAAATGTTCAAACTCATAAAATGTGTTTTTGTCCATTTGAGTCTTGAGGAGGAATAAAGTAATTTTTCACAGTCTGAGTTTGTGTTTTGTTCTAAATCTGGTGAGTTTGTCAAAGTGTGAACCAGGAGCTGAATATTATTACACCTCTAATGTTCACACGTCATCTGACACACACAAGACAAACAGGACAACAGACACAAAGACGTCACATTGTCACAGGGGGCGGAGCCTATCCCAGCAGTCATAGGGTGGTAGGCGGGGTCCACCCTGGACAGGACGCCAGTCTGTCACAAATATTGTCACATTTTCTTTATTTCAACAAAAAGTCTGAATATTTTCCTCTGAATGGAAATTGGTTCAAAACCCTGAGTTATTTGTGGCTCTGTGGCGCCACCTGGAGGACTATTCAAAGTGATTGTGTGTATTCACTGCTGTGTTCCAGGTGGAGGCGCTGTGGGGTGATGGTGTGAGGATTTTTGGTAAAAATGAGAAGATAATCAAACGTCTCACTACACGTCAGACAACTTTCTGAGACCGCAGTCAGGGTCAAAGGTTAAATTTCAGAAAATCACCCCAAAAACAATTTTTATTGACGGCGACACTTCGAACTGAGCTTCAGCATCAGTAAAAGTTTCACACAGATAAGGACCGCGTCCCCTCTATGGGGGAGAAACCAAAGTCCAGCTGGCAGGCCTGAGGTCAAAGGTCACAAGAAGGTTGTGTTGCAATTGTGTGTTTTAATTTGTATCCCAAAAATCATAAACACATTGATAAAGAAATACCTTGGATCCTTAGCACCAAAATACAAATTTGCCCTTTATATATAGGCTGGCGACACCTGGTAACACACACGCACTCAGTGCAGCGCTGACATAAGCCAGCTAGCATCTGTCAGCCTGCCAGAAAATGTGTCCCCTATCTTTATAGCTGGTATTACACCCTACTATCAGTTATTTATACTTCATATTTACCTTAGTTCATAACCAGTTGCGACAGTAAATTTGCAGACGTTTTGTCTTTATTGACTACAGTTGCATAGGGGACACAGATTGTGGCAGCTAGCACCTGTCAGCCTGCTATAAAATGTATCCCCTATCTTTATAACTGGTATTACACTCTACCATCAGTTATTTCAACTTTATATTTACCTTAGTTCATACCCATTTATTACAGTAAATTTAATGAAGTTGTGTCTTCATTTACTACAGTTGCATAGGGGAAACAGATTGTGGCAGCTAGCATCTGTCAGCCTGCCAGAAAATGTATCCCCTATCTTTATAGCTGGTATTACACTCTACCATCAGTTATATCAACTTCATATTTACCATTGTTCATACCCAACTGCTACAGTAAATTTGGGAAAGTTTTGTCTTTATTAGCTACAGTTGTATAGGGGAAACAGATTGTAGCAGCTAGCATCTGTCAGCCTGCCAGAAAATTTATCCGCTATATTTATAGCTGGTATTACACCCTACCATCAGTTAATTCAACTTCATATTTCCCTGAGTTCATACCCAATTATTACAGTAAATGTGGGGAATTTGTGTCTTTATTTAGTACAGTTGCATAGGGGAAACAGATTGTGGCAGCTAGCATCTGTCAGCCTGCCAGAAAATTTATCCGCGATATTTATAGCTGGTATTACACCCTACCATCAGTTAATTCAACTTCATATTTCCCTGAATTCATACCCAATTATTACAGTAAATTTGGGGAATTTGTGTCTTTATTTAGTACAGTTGCATAGGGGAAACAGATTGTGGCAGCTAGCATCTGTCAGCCTGCCAGAAAATGTATCCCCTATCTTTATAGCTGGTATTACACTCTACCATCAGTTATATCAACTTCATATTTACCATTGTTCATACCCAACTGCTACAGTAAATTTGGAGAATTTGTGTCTTTATTGACTACAGTTGCATAGGGGACACAGATTGTGGCAGCTAGCATCTGTCAGCCTGCTATAAAATGTGTCCCCTACTTTTTTTGCTGGTATTACACGCAACTATCAGTTATTTCAACATCATATATACTGTTGGGTATTTTCTCCTCCAAACATTCTTAAAACTTTTAACAAGACAAACAGAGTCAAGAAACACCAGTGAGACAGAAAGTCAAATTTAGCTCGCGAGGAGTGCAGACAGTCCGTACACGTAGTACCACTGCATTTTATTTTTTTATTTTTTTTGTGTAAAAACACAGCGTAGATGTGGTTTGACCAAAACAAATTGTCATTAAACTTAATAAAACAGGGATGAAGTGGAGGTTTAAGAGTCACTAGGTGTTCACAGGAAACATTTCTATATTTATTTATGTTCTTTGTTAGTTGGTTTAATCTTTTCTGTTTTGTTTTATCAGATTCTTTTGGTCCGTTTCTCTAAAACTTTGTGCCATTATTAGTTATTATTACTATTATTGTTGTTGTTTCTATTATTATTATTGATATATGAATAAAAGTAAATGAATAAAATATTACAATTTGTAATACATTTGACTCTTTTACGACAACAAACGCTGAGCCATGAATTATTATAAAGAAAACAAATGTGCTGACAGCTGAAACAGCTTCATGCTAACTTCAACATTGTAAACGCCATAGACATGCTAACGTGTTAGCATCGGTCCCGTTTTTAAGTTATAAAATACATCTATCAACTGTTTCAGAAGACCATACAGGGGTGGGCAATCATGTGCCATAAAGAGCCGAGACACTGCAGGTTTTCCATGCAACCAATCGCCTCAGCAGGTGATTTCATTGACAACCAGGTGTTTATGTTCATCAGCAACCCACCTGCTGAGGTGATTGGTTACACGGAAAACCTGCAGTGTCTCGGCCCTCGACGCCCACCCCTGCGCATAACAGGTCAGATTAACATAAAAAGGTAAATATTACTCACAGACATATGCTCTTTAGGATTTTAGTGGGGAAAAATTAAGATTAAGCGAAATAAAGGTGATGGTCTAGTGGTTAAGGTGTTGGGCTTGAGTCCAGAAGATCATGGGTTCAAATCCCTGACTGGAAAATCACTAAGGGCCCTTTAATCCCCTATTGCTCCCGGTGTGTAGTGAACGCCTTGTATGGCAGCACCCTGACCCTGACATCGGGGTGAATGTGAGGCATAATTGTAAAGCGCTTTGAGCATCTGATGCAGATGGAAAAGCGCTATATAAATGCAGTCCATTTAATAAAACAAAGCACCAGATCTAAGCAGTACTTCGATCTGCGAATCACTGCTTCGATCTGCGAATCATTGCTTCGATTGGTTCAAGGTTCAAAGCAAAGCCCCACTGCAGAAACGGTTGATTTATATGGACGAAATGAAACATTTGTGGTAAAACAAAGTTATTTAACAACTAATTGATGACTAAATTAGTTGACAACTATTTTAATAATCGATTAAATCGATTAGTTGTTTCAGCACTCCACCTCCTCTTTTCTGTGAGATCCCATTTGGGATGTGTGTGTGTGTGTGTGTGTGTGTGTGTGTGTGTGTGTGTGTGTGTGTGTGTGTGTGTGTGTGTGTGTGTGTGTGTGTGTGTGTGTGTGTGCCGCCTGTGAGCCTGGACTAAACCATTATACAACTGTGCAGGGGTGAAGGGCCCTCAGAGATCTTTCAATATTATTGTTAGAGCAGAATTATGTTTTGCAACATTTATACATTCATTCTAATTATATTCATTTACAACATGAATTGTATGGACATTAATAATATGCAACACAAAAATGTATTTAATGTCAGGTTTTTGTGGCCCCCCATGCTCTGGGCCCTGGTTACATAGTCCCCTTTACCCCCCAGTCCGACGCCCCCTGAGTTTTGTTTTTTTTCTCTCTCTTTTTTTAACGCGCGCGCGAGCGACTCGTCTACTTTATTAATTAACTACACAGATGTATAATAAAACACATGGTGACTGGTTTATAAACACAATTACGACAGAGTTTTGGGGGGGAGAGCAAGCAACAATACCACAGCAGACAGCAGAGTTTCTTTTTTTTATTATTATTGTTTACATGCGCGCGCGTGAACGGGACAGTTGGTCCTCAAACTGCGTCTGCAGAGGTGGAAGGACGGTCGTCATCCAGACACAGCTCCTGAAGCAAATAATGATACTGATAATGAGCTTTCCACAACAACTCGCTCCGTGTGATCAACATCCGTCATGTTAACTGACAACCGGAGCCGGCGAGCGGAATGGAAGCTCCTCCTATTTGATGACGCACCGGGTGAAGGAGGCGCGTCCGTCGCCACGCGACCCCCGCAAATTTGTAGCGTCTGATCGCAGTGTGAACGTGTTTTGGTTGTTTTAATTAAATGAAAATCATCATCTATTTTTGGCAATCCCGCTCCTGTCTGCTCCCGTTCATTTTTATTCGACGTCCCATCCCAATCACGTGATTGATCAAATTTTGACCCCCATCCCGCGGGAATCATGTGACCCACGGGAATTCCCGAAAAATGGCATCCTCTACTAATACTCAGCTTTTCCACACTGTTTAATCCATATTGGATCCAGACTGTTTGAGTTAAACACTTAAGATCAGACTTTGACCCTTCAAGGTCATCCAAAGTAAGGTGATATATTAAATATTCATATTGGAGAGGGTTTATAAATGTTTTTCACCATTATTAACTATGTAAAAAAGTCTAAAAGTTGTCGGAACTAAATTTATTGGAAGCTAATTGGTCCACTGATATTTTTTGAAGTTAGCTAAAAAGCTGATCTGCGAACCAAAAAAGTTTACTTTTATAATTAGCAGTTAAGTAGTTGAACTCATATAAAATATTTTCTGTGACAATCAAAAAAGGAAAAGAAAAAACCTACCCCCCCCCCATGCTTTTGAGTCATAAAGCACAAAGCTCCCCCCCCATGCTTTTGAGTCATAAAGCATAAAGCTCCCCCCCCCATGCTTTTGAGTCATAAAGCACAAAGCTCCCCCCCCATGCTTTTGAGTCATAAAGCACAAAGCTCCCCCCCCATGCTTTTGAGTCATAAAGCATAAAGCTCCCCCCCCCATGCTTTTGAGTCATAAAGCACAAAGCTCCCCCCCCCATGCTTTTGAGTCATAAAGCACAAAGCTCCCCCCTCCCCCAGGCTTTTGAGTCATAAAGCATCTTGGCACCTGTTGCTTAGTAAAGAGGAGTCATAAAGCACAAAGCAAAATTAAAGACTTTAGGAAGTCAGAATTTAGCTGAAACACCCGATCATTTCATTTGTTCTCTCTGATCTTCATCGTGCTGCAGTTTTTTTTTTTTGCTGAAGCTCCACTTAAGAGAACATTTGCACAAATGTTCAGTGCTGAATCATTTTATTTTATAAACTCCACAGGAAACAGTTTAGAGGTAAGCAGATGGACAAATATTTTGTTCAACTTTATTTTAAATAACAAAATGGTTTTGTGCAATTTCAGTGGAAACATTAAGTGGAATTTGTCCAAATGTATTTATTACTCATGTATTCTGCACATTCATGTTCTGGGCATGTAGAAAAAACAAGTCGACCCGACCTTCCTGGAGTCCCTGGGAGGGGTACTAGATAGCGCTCCGACTGGGGACTCCATTGTTCTCCTGGGGGATTTAAACACCCACGTGGGCGGCAACAGTGAGACCTGGAGGGGGGTGATCGGGAAGCACGGCCTCCCCGATCTGAACCCGAGTGGTGTTCAGTTGTTGGACTTCTGTGCTAGTCACAGTTTGTCCATCACGAACACCATGTTCGAGCACAAGGGTGTCCATAAGTGCACGTGGCACCAGGACACCCTGAGCCGGAGGTCGATGATTGAGTTTGTAGTCGTATCATCTGACATTCGGCCATGTGTCTCAGACACTCGAGTGAAGAGAGGAGCAGAGCTGTCAACCGATCACCAGCTGGTGGTGAGTTGGATCCGCTGGGAGGGGAGGAAGCCGGTCAGACCTGGCAGGCACAAACGTATCGTGAGGGTTTTGTTGTGAAAGTGTAGGAACACGGACCCACAACAGGGGGCGCAAATGAACGGACAATGGAGGAAGTAAAATAACAACACTTTACTGTTGTGAATGAGCACAACAAACACGGCAGGTCACAATAGTATGCAATGAAGTCAATTTACAGAACGTGTCATGTGGGCAGGCTCGAAGATAAGAGACGTCTGTCCAAAGCAGAACCGGAACCACACGATTTCCTCCGCCACCGAACCCCGGGAATACTGGAGCCGCCAAGTCCCGAACTCCCAGGTGGCCACTGCCTCCGCTTGTCGGATCTGGTACTGCTGGCGAGGAACAAAAACAGTTAGATGTAGGTGTGTTTATACCCAGCAACACGTATGGTGGGAAATCCACCTCCACCTCTCGTCGAAAAGTCTGCTGTCAAAAAACACAAAGCAACAATATTCTTCTGTCGAAAAGACAACTTGATTGGCTGAGCTCGTTACCTCCTAAGCATAGCGATATCTCGGCAAAGAAGTGGAGATGTCATCCTGCTGATATACGATTGAAGATCAGATGATTGGTGACAGCTGTCACAGGTAATAAGTGACAGCTGTCACCCCGGCTGCTCCTGTGAGGCGGCGGCGCCCTCTTGTGCCTGGAGCCCGCACTCCAGGCAGGGTGCCCTCTGGTGGTTGTGGGCCAGCAGTACCTCCTCTTCAGCGGCCCACACAGCAGGTTTGCTGGGAACGACTGGCGGAACCCTAAGTCAGCGAGGCTCCATGCGTTCGCCCCAGGTTTAACCCTCGCTCAAAGCTGCCCGTGGACGTCTGCAGCCACACACACGTCCCCTCTGCTCGCCGTCCTTCCTCCGCTTTTCCTTTCCTTCCTCTTCCTTCCCTCCTCCTCGTCTCCTGCTCATTGTCTTTTACACTCTTGCCACTAATTTCCTGATTAGCAGCAGGTGTACTCACTTGCTCCTCAGTCCATGGGAAGAGTGGGTGTGGCCTAGACACAACTCAACACTCCCAAAACACAGCAAAAATAAAATACATACAAAAAAGTATCAAGCACAGCAAAGTAAACAAACCATCAACATGCAATATTAATGATAAATTAAATAAATAAAAGGCCAAACTCCCACACAATGGCATCAGGGACCATTACTCCAGAGACAATATGGACTAGATTCTTGGAATCATAGGTAAAGGGATCCCTCCATACACTCAGTGATTTGGCAGATAACAGCTTCTTCCCTCTTGGAATGGGGTCCATGTAGATCCGTCCATGTCCATCCCTTGACATCCCTCCCAGCATACTGGAAACAAGATCTTGTTATTGCTGCCCTCTCTGGATGAGACAGGATCCATCTTTGAGATGCACCCTTGTTAAGAATGAATCCCACCATTCCGCCTTTAGTCTTTGTGTCCCTGTTGCATGTCTGCTCAGTTGTCATGTCACAAGCAACTTGTGAAAACCCATAGTGCTCTTGTCTTTACACCACAAAGTCTCCATTTATGAAATTGTAAAGTTGAGTTCAACATCCAAAACTTGTAAGAGCTCTTCATGTTAAAGAGAGGCAGCAGGTGAACATAACGAAACGCAGCTGCAGTGTTTTGGAGTGTACATGATTTCTCACCTCTCAACTGCCTCCAAGGCCACAGTACTTTCAAGTCCTTCATACTTTGACAGTGAGATCTAAGCTCTTGATGATTCTATGAACTCAGACCAGCTTTTATCAGTGCAATCTGTAATTTCTGATTTGCTTTCACAAACATGCATCAAGCAGGCGGCCACGTTTTCATCCTCGAACCCAGGGGCTTACCTGTAGTGCATTTATGTACAGAAGAGCCTGGGTTCTACCTCCATCTAGGCATTAGTCAGCCATCAATTCTAATGATTTTTTTCTAGAAAATGTGCAAATCTTTTCAAGCAGTAACAGGCTGAAATTACATATCAATAGGTAAAGAAATTTTAAAAGTCATTTCCCAGTAGTTACCAGATGTGCGCTACAAAAATGAAAAATAAATGGTCACGTCTCAAGGCCTAAGTTAAACTTTACACATGAGAATTTTCACAAATACTGTAAAATACTGATAATTAAGGGCAGGGCCGCTGCTAAGGTTTTGGAGGCCCTAAGCATAACTGGTCAGGGAGGCCCCTCCAACCCCATACAAGAGAAGCTCCCCCCCCCACACACACACACACAAAAGTTCTACTCAAACCGTTACTATTTATTAAAGCATTTATGTTTTGCGTTTAAACCTACATCAAATCAGCTAAGCCAACGCAACCTAGCTTAAGCAGCACCACTGAACATTAAGTAATCAAAACAATTTAAACCTTTAACACGT
Source organism: Thalassophryne amazonica (assembly GCF_902500255.1). NCBI lineage: Eukaryota > Metazoa > Chordata > Actinopteri > Batrachoidiformes > Batrachoididae > Thalassophryne > Thalassophryne amazonica. The sequence goes on along the minus strand of NC_047114.1, from coordinate 22,420,438 downwards.
ACTTACCAGCAAGGGATGCACGGGCATCATCTTTTTGTTTCTTTTTCCTCCGTTTAAAAAGCTCCAGACTCCTGCTGTAGCTTCATTGTTTAATTGTGGCATAGTGGCAACTTGTCGTCTCGTGTCAGAATCGAATGTGGGCTAGCAGTGCTACTTTAGTTAGGAGCAGGGTTGCCAGATTGGGTGTTTTCCCATCCATTTGGTTTGTTTAGGGTAAAAATATGGCACTGGACAAGTTTTTTGTATAGAATTGCCACACACATTTTAAAAAATCAGTTCAAATTGCGCAGGATTTAGTGCCTTCATGCATTTTTGAGCATTTATTGGACTGGAAATCGTCACATCTGGCAACCCTGGTTAGGCGACACAGCGAACAGAGAAAGACGCAAACAGGGCTGTACCATTTCAGGGTGGATGGGGGCTTTATATTAGGCAAAAAAACTGTTAATTTGCCCCAATTAAGTAATGGGGTAGGGGCCTACACAATGTTTAAAGACAAAAACGATGGGCCTATTCATAAATAATTCATATTGATTTTGAAATGTAATAATCAATGTTGCCACAGTTACTTTGATAAAATAATCAAATTACTGATTACTGATTACTCCTTGAAAAAGTAACTTAGTTACTTTACTGATTACTCAATTGTAAAAGTAACTAAGTTAGATTACTAGTTACTTTTTTAGTTACTTTCCCCAGCTGCCGACAACAACCCTCTGCCACCTCAACATGACAATGATACCTGTTGTGTGGGGGAGGGGGGCACATCCCTGCCCCACGCCCCCATTCCATCTGGATTCGCCCCTGCTTTGGCGTTTGAGCACAAAGAATCGATAACATTTATTTATGCAGAAAACATGACCAGATTTACAGGTAATAAAGTTTTATTGCGTTTTCACATCATGTGGTCCTCAGAAAGAGACTTTAGGTGCATTTGAGTGGAAAATAGTGTTAGTTGTTGACACGTCGCGGAGGATCAGCTGTTTTTAACGAGACGATACAGAGCGGCTCAGCTCAGAATTCTAAATAAAGGAGAAAAATAAAGCATAAAAATGACTTTGTAAAGCTCAGTGCAGGTGTGCTGTTGTCACCGTGCTTTAAGAGGTGAGGACGAGTTCACAGCTCGCTTAAAGTGGGCAGTCCAGCCGAACCCCGACCTCCTTGCCCACGGACCAAGTTTAATGCTGCCGTCAACCCACAATGCAAAAATAATAGTAACGCACAGTGACTTGGAGAAGTAACTTTAATGTGATTATTCATTTGGAAAGATTAACGCGTTAGACTACTCGTTACAAAAAGTGGTTAGATTAGAGTAAAGCGTTACTGGCATCACTGGTAATAATGTAATAATTTCAACACATTTTTCAGTCAATTGGAGGCCCTGCAAACTAGTGCAACATGGTTGGTGCCCCACGCAGGCTGCGTAGTCTGCTTATGCCGAGCAGCGGCGCTAATTAAGGGTTTTCAAAAAGAGGTGATGTGTCTGTTTAAACTAAATTTTGCGGATATTTAAACACAAGTTGACCATTTTGATTTTATCTTCTATCGACAATAAAATTACAACAGATTTACACTGTAAAACTTACATATTTTCTGTAAAACCATTTACATATTCACTGTAATTTTTACAGAATTTCCCCCGGCCACCACAGCTGCCAAATGTTTCTTTAAAAACAAAGGAAGTTTTTTTTTTTTTTTTTACAGTGTACAAATGAAAGACTTCACGGTTGGTTAAACTGAAAGTTTGTCAGACCTGGATAACTGGTGACCTGAAATGACCCTGTGGGATCTCTTTGGTACCAGGCCTCTCTGCACTTGATCGAGTTACTTCCGATGGGTTTGTGGAAGCTAACTGCCTCTAAACATTTACAGGACACGAACGGGCAAATTGATTGTTTGTGAAACAGTGAGACCAGAACATATTTGGTGGTGTGTGGCCTTGACATGTGATCTATTCCATCCAAAGTTGAACTACCTTATTCCTGACTAATACTCAGCTCTTCCACACTGTTTAATCCAAATTGGATCCAAACTGTTTGAGTTAAACACTTAAGATCAGACTTTGACCCTTCAAGGTCATCCAAAGTAAGGTGATATATTAAATATTCATATTGGAGAGGGTTTATAAATGTTTTTCACCGTTATTAACTATGTAAAAAAAGTCTAAAAGTTGTCGGAACTAAATTTATCGGACGCTAATTAGTCCACTGATGGTTTTTGAAGTTAGCTGAAAAGCTAATCTGCGAACCAAAAAAGTTTACTTTTATAATTAGCAGTTAAGTAGTTGAACTCATATAAAATATTTTCTGTGACAATCAAAAAAAAAGAAGAAAAAAACCTACCCCCCCATGCTTTTGAGTCATAAAGCACAAAGCTCCCCCTCCCCCATGCTTTTGAGTCATAAAGCACAAAGCTCCCCCCTCCCCCATGCTGATGAGTCATAAAGCATCTTGGCACCTGTTGCTTAGTAATGAGGAGTCACAAAGCACAAAGCAAAATTAAAGACTTTAGGAAGTCAGAATTTAGCTGAAACACCCGATCATTTCATTTGTTCTCTCTGATCTTCATCGTGCTGCAGTTTTTTTTGCTGAAGCTCCACTTAAGAGAACATTTGCACAAATGTTCAGTGCTGGATCATTTTATTTTATAAACTCCACAGGAAACAGTTTAGAGGTAAGCAGATGGACAAATATTTTGTTCAACTTTATTTTAAATAACAAAATGGTTTTGCCATTGTACAATTTCAGTGGAAACATTAAGTGGAATTTGTCCAAATGTATTTATTACTCATGTATTGTGCACATTCATGTTCTGGGCATGTAGAAAAAATAAGTTGACCCGACCTTCCTGGAGTCCCTGGGAGGGGTACTAGATAGCGCTCCGACTGGGGACTCCATTGTTCTCCTGGGGGATTTAAACACCCACGTGGGCGGCGACAGTGAGACCTGGAGGGGGGTGATCGGGAAGCACGGCCTCCCCGATCTGAACCCGAGTGGTGTTCAGTTGTTGGACTTCTGTGCTAGTCACAGTTTGTCCATCACGAACACCATGTTCGAGCACATGGGTGACCATAAGTGCACGTGGCACCAGGACACCCTGAGCCGGAGGTCGATGATTGAGTTTGTAGTCGTATCATCTGACATTCGGCCATGTGTCTCAGACACTCGAGTGAAGAGAGGGGCAGAGCTGTCAACCGATCACCAGCTGGTGGTGAGTTGGATCCGCTGGGAGGGGAGGAAGCCGGTCAGACCTGGCAGGCACAAACGTATTGCGAGGGTCTGCTGGGAACGACTGGCGGAACCCTCTGTCAGCGAGGCTCCATGCGTTCGCCCCAGGTTTAACCCTCGCTCAAAGCTGCCCGTGGACGTCTGCAGCCACACACACGTCCCCTCTGCTCGTCGTCCTTCCTCCGCTTTTCCTTTCCTTCCTCTTCCTTCCCTCCTCCTCGTCTCCTGCTCATTGTCTTTTACACTCTTGCCACTAATTTCCTGATTAGCAGCAGGTGTACTCACTTGCTCCTCAGTCCATGGGAAGAGTGGGTGTGGCCTAGACACAACTCAACACTCCCAAAACACAGCAAAAATAAAATACATACAAAAAAGTATCAAGCACAGCAAAGTAAACAAACCATCAACATGCAATATTAATGATAAATTAAATAAATAAAAGGCCAAACTCCCACACAATGGCATCAGGGACCATTACTCCAGAGACAATATGGACTAGATTCTTGGAATCATAGGTAAAGGGATCCCTCCATACACTCAGTGATTTGGCAGATAACAGCTTCTTCCCTCTTGGAATGGGGTCCATGTAGATCCGTCCATGTCCATCCCTTGACATCCCTCCCAGCATACTGGAAACAAGATCTTGTTATTGCTGCCCTCTCTGGATGAGACAGGATCCATCTTTGAGATGCACCCTTGTTAAGAATGAATCCCACCATTCCGCCTTTAGTCTTTGTGTCCCTGTTGCATGTCTGCTCAGTTGTCATGTCACAAGCAACTTGTGAAAACCCATAGTGCTCTTGTCTTTACACCACAAAGTCTCCATTTAAGAAATTGTAAAGTTGAGTTCAACATCCAAAACTTGTAAGAGCTCTTCATGTTAAAGAGAGGCAGCAGGTGAACATAACGAAACGCAGCTGCAGTGTTTTGGAGTGTACATGATTTCTCACCTCTCAACTGCCTCCAAGGCCACAGTACTTTCAAGTCCTTCATACTTTGACAGTGAGATCTAAGCTCTTGATGATTCTATGAACTCAGACCAGCTTTTATCAGTGCAATCTGTAATTTCTGATTTGCTTTCACAAACATGCATCAAGCAGGCGGCCATGTTTTCATCCTCGAACCCAGGGGCTTACCTGTAGTGCATTTATGTACAGAAGAGCCTGGGTTCTACCTCCATCTAGGCTTTAGTCAGCCATCAATTCTAATGATTTTTTTTCTAGGAAATGTGCAAATCTTTTCAAGCAGTAACAGGCTGAAATTACATATCAATAGATAAAGAAATTTTAAAAGTCATTTCCCAGTAGTTACCAGATGTGCGCTACAAAAATGAAAAATAAATGGTCACGTCTCATGGCCTAAGTTAAACTTTACACATGAGAATTTTCACAAATACTGTAAAATACTGATAATTAAGGGCAGGGCCGCTGCTAAGGTTTTGGAGGCCCTAAGCATAACTGGTCAGGGAGGCCCCTCCACCCCCATACAAGAGAAGCTCCCCCCCCCACACACACACACACACAAAAGTTCTACTCAAACCGTTACTATTTATTAAAGCGTTTACGTTTTGCGTTTAAACCTACATCAAATCAGCTAAGCCAACGCAACCTAGCTTAAGCAGCACCACTGAACATTAAGTAATCAAAACAATTTAAACCTTTAACACGTACTTACCAGCAAGGGATGCACGGGCATCATCTTTTTGTTTCTTTTTCCTCCGTTTAAAAAGCTCCAGACTCCTGCTGTAGCTTCATTGTTTAATTGTGGCATAGTGGCAACTTGTCGTCTCGTGTCAGAATCGAATGTGGGCTAGCAGTGCTACTTTAGTTAGGCACAGGGTTGCCAGATTGGGTGTTTTCCCATCCATTTGGTTTGTTTAGGGTAAAAATATGGCACTGGATGAGTTTTTTGTATAGAATTGCCACACACATTTTAAAAAATCAGTTCAAATTGCGCAGGATTTAGTGCCTTCATGCATTTTTGAGCATTTATTGGACTGGAAATCGTCACATCTGGCAACCCTGGTTAGGCGACACAGCGAACAGAGAAAGACGCAAACAGGGCTGTACCATTTCAGGGTGGATGGGGGCTTTATATTAGGCAAAAAAACTGTTAATTTGCCCCAATTAAGTAATGGGGTAGGGGCCTACACAATGTTTAAAGACAAAAACGATGGGCCTATTCATAAATAATTCATATTGATTTTGAAATGTAATAATCAATGTTGCCACAGTTACTTTGATAAAATAATCAAATTACTGATTACTGATTACTCCTTGAAAAAGTAACTTAGTTACTTTACTGATTACTCAATTGTAAAAGTAACTAAGTTAGATTACTAGTTACTTTTTTAGTTACTTTCCCCAGCTGCCGACAACAACCCTCTGCCACCTCAACATGACAATGATACCTGTTGTGTGGGGGAGGGGGGCACATCCCTGCCCCACGCCCCCATTCCATTTGGATTCGCCCCTGCTTTGGCGTTTGAGCACAAAGAATGGATAACATTTATTTATGCAGAAAACATGACCAGATTTACAGGTAATAAAGTTTTATTGTGTTTTCACATCATGTGGTCCTCAGAAAGAGAGTTTAGGTGCGTTTGAGTGGAAAATAGTGTTAGTTGTTGACACGTCGCGGAGGATCAGCTGTTTTTAACGAGACGATACAGAGCGGCTCAGCTCAGAATTCTAAATAAAGGAGAAAAATAAAGCATAAAAATGACTTTGTAAAGCTCAGAGCAGGTGTGCTGTTGTCACCGTGCTTTAAGAGGTGAGGACGAGTTCACAGCTCGATTAAAGTGGGCAGTCCAGCCGAACCCCGACCTCCTTGCCCACGGACCAAGTTTAATGCTGCCGTCAACCCACAATGCAAAAATAATAGTAACGCACAGTGACTTGGAGAAGTAACTTTAATGTGATTATTCATTTGGAAAGATTAACGCGTTAGACTACTCGTTACAAAAAGTGGTTAGATTAGAGTAAAGCGTTACTGGCATCACTGGTAATAATGTAATAATTTCAACACATTTTTCAGTCAATTGGAGGCCCTGCAAACTAGTGCAACATGGTTGGTGCCCCACGCAGGCTGCGTAGTCTGCTTATGCCGAGCAGCGGCGCTAATTAAGGGTTTTCAAAAAGAGGTGATGTGTCTGTTTAAACTAAATTTTGCGGATATTTAAACACAAGTTGACCATTTTGATTTTATCTTCTATCGACAATAAAATTACAACAGATTTACACTGTAAAACTTACATATTTTCTGTAAAACCATTTACATATTCACTGTAATTTTTACAGAATTTCCCCCGGCCACCACAGCTGCCAAATGTTTCTTTAAAAACAAAGGAATTTTTTATTTTTTTTTACAGTGTACAAATGAAAGACTTCACGGTTGGTTAAACTGAAAGTTTGTCAGACCTGGATAACTGGTGACCTGAAATGACCCTGTGGGATCTCTTTGGTACCAGGCCTCTCTGCACTTGATCGAGTTACTTCCGATGAGTTTGTGGAAGCTAACTGCCTCTAAACATTTACAGGACACGAACGGGCAAATTGATTGTTTGTGAAACAGTGAGACCAGAACATATTTGGTGGTGTGTGGCCTTGACATGTGATCTATTCCATCCAAAGTTGAACTACCTTATTCTTGACTAATACTCAGCTCTTCCACACTGTTTAATCCATATTGGATCCAAACTGTTTGAGTTAAACACTTAAGATTAGACTTTGACCCTTCAAGGTCATCCAAAGTAAGGTGATATATTAAATATTCATATTGGAGAGGGTTTATAAATGTTTTTCACCGTTATTAACTATGTAAAAAAAGTCTAAAAGTTGTCAGAACTAAATTTATCGGACGCTAATTAGTCCACTGATGGTTTTTGAAGTTACCTGAAAAGCTAATCTGCGAACCAAAAAAGTTTACTTTTATAATTAGCAGTTAAGTAGTTGAACTCATATAAAATATTTTCTGTGACAATCAAAAAAAAAAAGAAGAAAAAAACCTACCCCCCATGCTTTTGAGTCATAAAGCACAAAGCTCCCCCCTCCCCCATGCTTTTGACTCATAAAGCACAAAGCTCCCCCCTCCCCCATGCTTTTGAGTCATAAAGCACAAAGCTCCCCCCTCCCCCATGCTTTTGAGTCATAAAGCACAAAGCTCCCTCCTCCCCCATGCTTTTGAGTCATAAAGCACAAAGCTCCCCCCTCCCCCATGCTTTTGACTCATAAAGCACAAAGCTCCCCCCTCCCCCATGCTTTTGAGTCATAAAGCACAAAGCTCCCCCCTCCCCTATGCTGATGAGTCATAAAGCATCTTGGCACCTGTTGCTTAGTAATGAGGAGTCACAAAGCACAAAGCAAACTCCATTGTTCTCCTGGGGGATTTAAACACCCACGTGGGCGGCGACAGTGAGACCTGGAGGGGGGTGATCGGGAAGCACGGCCTTCTCGATCTGAACCCGAGTGGTGTTCAGTTGTTGGACTTCTGTGCTAGTCACAGTTTGTCCATCACGAACACCATGTTTGAGCACAAGGGTGTCCATAAGTGCACGTGGCACCAGGACACCCTGAGCCGGAGGTCGATGATCGAGTTTGTAGTCGTATCATCTGACCTTCGGCCATGTGTCTCAGACACTCGAGTGAAGAGAGGGGCAGAGAGGTCTTCAGTACTGTCACTAACCTCGGGAGGGAAAATGTGTGTTTTTGAATTGACCCTCTTGTGACTGCCAGTAATTGTTCACCTTAACTGCAAATTATGCAAAATTCTTGTTTTATGAATCTGACTCAGTTACTGGGTCAAAGACATTCTGGACTTATTTTAATTGAAAATTTTGAGCACAAGACAATCATAGAATTGGTCTTACGATCCCTTATTTTTATAAAAGCATAAAGGCATTTCCTTAAACTGAGGAGTTGTAAAAATAAAATATAAATGAATAAATTGGAAAGAGCTGCAAGTCCTCCAACGGATCATTTGCACAACATAAGGCTGTGACGTAAACAGCAACTGGCTGCATGGATTTTATTAATAATTACCAATTAAGCCGTATGTGCCACTGACACAGGTATTGTTCCAAGTGCTTCATTTGCAATTTCAGCTAACTTTTCTGTCTTATTTTAATTTGGTTTTCTCTTTTTTTCATGAATCATTGCTCACCCACCATTTTATTATTATTATTATTTTAAGCCCACCACAGGGTCACTGATCACCTCACGGTAGCACCAGTAACCACTGTCCAGGCTGTCACCATTGTTTCTGTTTGGGATTTTGTGTGACTGGTTTCAACATTAGTGCATTGACTTCTATTTCTCCTTCCTCCTGTGTCTTCATCAGGTTCGGTTGACAGAAGATCTGGCTGTGCCCACAGTCTGTCTGTCTCAAGTGCAGCAGCTAGAAGCTTTTGCTCACCAACAAAAAGCTGTAGAACTGCAGACCAAACTCAGTTCAGTGCTACAGGACAATGAAAACCACTGCCAGCACATCACTGTCCTGGAAAAAGAGCTGGAAGGTTTGTGTTGTTGATGCTGCTTGAGGAAAAATTAGTTTGCTTTTTTCTTTTTATTATTAATACCCTGTTTCAAAGTTTCTGAATTGAGCAGAGATGCATTTGTGCAATGTATGTATCTTAAAAGTGTTAGCATGAGTTTCTGTCAGGTATATACAAGGTCTGTGAAAAAAAGAAACTGACCTTTTTTATTTTTTTCAAAAACTATATGGATTTGAATCATGTGCGATTACATCAGCCAAGCTTGAACCCTCATGCGCATGTGTGAGTTTTTTCACGCCTGTCGGTTGCGTCATTCGCCTGTGGGCAGGCTTTGAGTGAGGAGTGGTCCACCCCTCCCCTTGGAATTCCTTTGTCTGAGAACTTGGTGAGAGACTGCGGCTTTGCTTTATCAAAATGTTTTCAGAAAATGTAAGGCACATCCAAGTGGGCACCATTCGAGAAATTCAGCTGGTTTTCGGTGAAAATTTTAAGGGGTAATGAGAGATTAAGGAGTGTTACTATCGCTTTAAGGACAGCCCACAGCGCGGGACAGCGCGCCGCGCCCCGAGCTGCCGTCGTCAGCCTGTTTCAAGCTGATAACTTCCAAATTTAAGGCTCCCTTCATGCAGGACGTCGTGAGAGAGCAGATAAGTTTCAGAAGAGGTCGGGATCAGCAGTATATCTGGACATTCCACTGTTAAAGGAGATTTTGTAATGAAAGATGTGCGGACGGATTCGCGCGGCAGGACACAAAACACCTCAGTGTTGGAAACCATTCAGGCGGCTTTAGATGGCTTTCAGTCGAGTGAGTATCCGAGAAATTGTTTAACAGCTGGGCATGTTCCAACTTGTCCTGTAAGGCTTCCAAAACGGAGGTGTTTTTCTGTGGCACATCACCTCTTCTGAAACTTCTCTGCTCTCTCACGACGTCCTGCATCAAGGAAGCCTTAAATTTGGAAGTTTTCAGCTTGAAACAGGCTGACGACGGCAGCTCGGGGTGCGGCGTGCCGTCCCGCGCTGTGGGCTGTCCTTAAAGCGATAGTAACACTCCTTAATCTCTCATTAGCCCTTAAAATTTTCACCGAAAACCAGCTGAATTTCTCGAATGGTGTCCACTTGGATGTGCCTTACACTGTCTCAAAAAATTTTGATCAAGCAAAGACGCAGTCTCTCAGCAAGTTGTCAGACAAAGGAATTCCGACTGGAGGGGTGGATGCGATTCAAATCCATATAGTTTTTGAAAAAAATAAAAAGGTCGGTTTCTTTTCTCACAGACCTCGTGTGTATATATATATATGTATATACGTTGTATATATATAAACGTTGCTCTTTGGTGAGTTTACCGTCAATAAAATTTTACATTACATCAGTTACTGGTATTAAAGCACTTAAAACATGCCACCTTAAGTTAAAGTTCTTTATTTGAATTTAATATTTGTACAGTAACTTATTTATATATGTATTTTTTGTATATGATTGCAGTCGATATAAAAATGCTTTTCAGTATTACGAAGTTTTAAAACGGCCATTGAAGCTCGTGTACCGAATTCAGCTGGCCGTTAGGGGTCGCTGCAGTTTACGCAGCAGAGCTCCGAGTTTCATTTCAGACTTCCGAGTATGTGTGGTGTTGAGTTCGCTTTTCGGGTTTTAGTTGCAGTTTTCGATAGCATGAAAGGAGAAAGGAGGAACAACATGTTTTAAACGTCTCGATTTTTTTTTTTTTTTTTTAATAAATAGGTTACAGCATCCACATGTACAGAGGCTCCGCAGGTCCGTGGCCTGGTGGGCAGTTTCCATCCCCGAGTTGGTCTTACACCGGAGCTCCCTCCCCGTCAGGCAGACCCACCTACGGAAGCTTCGGGCCTCGCGGGGCTTCTCCCCGCGGCGGTCCCAGATATTCTCCGCATTCTCCCGGGTACTTCCCGGGCTCGCACAGAGGATTCAGCGAGGCCCCTCCAGCTAGACCTCGGTGGTTTGGAAACTCTCCGGCGGGTTTCGGCTTCAGAGGGAAGCAGCGACGCGGCAGCAACGGTTTCTGGGGTCCTCGTTCCTACAGCCCGGCCTCAGCACACGGCTTCCAGGTAAGAACACAAACTACACTTGATTGTGACGGAGCCTTAAAATGGCTCCAGTTTGTTTGTTTGTGAGGGAATTGTTGATTTTACACATCAAAATGGAGTTAGTCTTTTGGTATTGTGGCAACTCAAGGCTCCTGTATGCTTTTCAACACAGGAAATAAAGTAACTTTTATCATGCGATCAGTTTTATTTATTTTACCCATCTAACCTTTGACTTATTGTGTGCTTTAGGGCCGAGCATCCGATCACTCAGACTCAATAGAAAAGTATTTCAGCCCGGCGATGCTGCAGGATCCATGGGCAGGTATGAAACCTGTCCCCGTCCCTGCGAACGCCTGTAACCGGACCGAGGACTGACTGGACGACTGCTGTTAGGCTAAAAGTACTTGTGTACGTTTGTTTTTATCCAGAGGGATCGAACACTTCCATCAGATGCTCTTCACCCCTGACTCCTCTCAGCGTGTCCATGTCACATTAGTCCTACAAATCTTATTTTATTTTTTGTTTTTGTTCTTTTTTTTTTGGAAAAAGTGCTTCCTCTCCCCTTTCATTGTCCCTTAGCTGCTTTTGCTGTCATCACCTATAGAGGGCGCCCTATCCACAAACAAGACTGCATATTCTATTAAAGTTCCTTTGATGTCAAAATTTAAAATGTGTTTCCTGACATTTATTAAACTCTTTTAATTGGTGAGTTTTAAAGGCTCACAGTGTCTTTTAAAATGGGGTGTTGATGTTAAAGCTTTGAACTGTCAAAGGTCACCCACAGATTTGATCAAATGCACCTAAAATTTAGCCTGAGTATAACCTTCATGTTCATAAGTATTTGGACATTCACACTGTTTATTTGAAATGAAACTGTCACAATGTGGTTGTAGTGTTGATGATCAGATGGATTAACCATGTAGGATTTTAAACCATGAGTGTGTGTGTGTGTGTGTGTATATATATATATATATATATATATACATATATATATATATATATATACATATATATATATATATATATATATATATATATATATATATATATATATATATATATATATATATATATATATATATATATATATAAAATGCTCCAATTTACAGAGCTCATAACTAACTGGACGGATGAGAGCATTACATGAAAATCATCAGTTTTACAGCCAGTTTTCATTTGGTAACTGGATGTTGGTAAGGCTTCCAAGTGAATCTGTCTTGGACATCATTTATATCCATCATTAAGATTGATCATCATTATTGTGCGAAAGTGGGCAAGTGAGGGAAGCCAACAGGATACCTATAACAACTATGAAAACTAGTGACAGGGCAAGTTTTACAGAGCAGGTAGCTCTGTATGCTTTGGGAAACCGAAGGAGTCTTGAAACTCTTGTCGGCCTTTCAACCTTACAAAACACCCCCCCCCCCCCCAAAAAAAAAAAAAAAAATCATGTTTCAAAAATAAAGAAAAAGTAAAGTTCGTGTGTATATTCAGTGTTTTGTAAGTTTGCACTCGAGTTGCCAGGTTTATAATGCCCTATAATTAATTCAGTCATAGAATTGTGTGAGTAGAGCCTCATTTTGGTCTGGTGTCATCTGTTTCAGACAAGGTGAAAATCAATTGAATGACTATCGTACCCTGACCCTGTGGTAATGATCCACCTTTTCTGGTGGGTTTCAGATTTGGAGGGCTGATCGTCATCAGAGCCTCTTCATGCTCTGCCTCCAACCTGCTCAGTGCACATGAGAGGCGCATTTCAGTCTGATGACATCAATCAAACCACATCATGGGGGGGGTAATACAGATACAGCGTATACGTTGATCGTATAGAGACCAGATCGAGCTGTGCAGCCGTGCTTATACTCTGTATTGCCACAGTGGCCTCCCTCAGGACACCTCAGGGGACCTTCTCAAAGTCCACAACACACTGGTTTTATTTCTCAGCTCTTTCTTTATATATATATATATATATAGATAGATAGATAGATATACACACACACACACACACACACACACACACACACACACACACACACACACACACACACACACACACACACACACACACACACACACACACACACACACACACACACACACACACACACACACACAGGTGTTGGTCATATAATTAGAATATCATGAAAAAGTTGATTTCAGTAATTCCATTCAAACCTGAAACTTGTATACTTTCATTACACACAGACTGATATATTTCAAGTGTTTATTTCTTTTAATTTTGATGATAACTGACAACTAATGAAAACCCCAAATTCAGTATTGTGGAAAATTAGAATATTACTTAAGACCAATACAAAAAAATGGATTTTTAGAAGTGTTGGCCAACTGAAAAGTATGAACATGTACAGCACTCAGTAGGTAGTCGGGGCTCCTTTTGTCTGAGTTACTGCAGTAATGCGGCGTGGCATGGAGTCAATCAGTCTGTGGCACTGCTCAGCTGGTATGAGAGCCCAGGTTGCTCTGATAGTGGCCTTCAGCTCTTCTGCATTGTTGGGTCTGGTGTGTGGCATCTTCCTCTTCACAATACCCCATAGATTAGGTCAGGTGAGTCTGCTGGCCAGTTAAGAACAGGGATACCATGGTCGTTAAATCAGGTACTGGTAGCTTTGGCACTGTGTGCAGGTGCCAAGTCCTGTTAGAAAATGAAATCTGCATCTTCATAAAGTTGGTCAGCAGCAGGAAGCATGAAGTGCTCTACAACTTCCTGGTAGACGGCTGCATTGACACTGGACCTCAGAAAACACTGGACCAACACCAGCAGATGACATGGCCCCAAACCATCACTGACTGTGGAAACTTTACACTGGACCTCAAGCAACGTGGATTCTGTGTCTCTCCTCTCTTCCTCCAGACTCTGGGACTTCGATTTCCAAAGGAAATGGAAAATGTACTTTGATCAGAGAACATAACTTTGGAGCACTCAGCAGCAGTCCAGAGTCCTTTTTGTCTTGAGTCCAGGCAAGATGTCAAGTCAGCAGTCTGCCCCATGACTCTGTCGCCTACAGAACTAGACTGAGAGACCAGTTAAAGGACTTTGCAGGTGTTTGGAGTTAATTAGCTGATTAGAGTCTGACACCAGGTGTCTTCAATATTCAACCTTTTCACAAGATTCTAATTTTCTAAGATACTGAATTTGGGGTTTTCGTTAGTTGTCAGTTATAATCATCAAAATTAAAAGAAATAAACACTTGATATATATCAGTCTGTGTGGAATGAATGTATACATTATACAAGTTTCAGTTTTTGAATGGAATTACTGCAATAAATCAACTTATTCATGATATTCTAATTATATGACCAGCACCTAGAGAGAGAGAGAGAGAGACAGACAGAGACAGAGAGAGAGTTGTGGATACTGAGAACGCTATTCAATATTTCTAGATTTAAATTCGAGTTTACCAAATTTGTTGCCTCTTGAGGAAATAAAAAAATTGCTGTTTTTTATATCTTAACTGATACAGAGAAGTAAATACAATTATACATGAGGTTGCACGGTTTGTTACTGATCATTTCTTATTTTGGTATTCTATCCAGTCTTGTGTTATTACAAAATGGATTGGCTCATACAATGCATGATGTCATAAACAGTATTAAATAGGGGGTATCAGCCTTGAGTTTTACACTGTTCAGTTCTTTCATTTGGTTCTGTTTTACTGTGCTATTATTTTTTTCCCCCCTTTCAATAGGGGGTAGACTGCTGGGGGGTTCCCACGATGCACTGTTTCTTTCTCTTTTGCTCTGTATGCACCACTCTGCATTTAATCATTAGTGATCGATCTCTGCTCCCCTCCACAGCATGTCTTTTTCCTGGTTCTCTCCCTCAGCCCCATCCAGTCCCTGCAGAAGACTGCCCCTCCCTGAGCCTGGTTCTGCTGGAGGTTTCTTCCTGTTAAAAGGGAGTTTTTCCTTCCCACTGTAGCCAAGTGCTTGCTCACAGGGGGTCGTTTTGACCGTTGGGGTTTTACATAATTATTGTATGGCCTTGCCTTGCAATATGAGGCGCCTTGGGGCAACTGTTTGTTGTGATTTGGCGCTATATAAAAAAAAAAATTGATTGATTGATTGATTGATTTCAATGACTGGTTTTATAAATGTTTTCACTGTTTGAAGAAACTTATGGATATCTAAGGGGTTTTTGCCAGTTATTTTTTGGAGGTCTATTTTCTGTGAAATGCAGATTAAGTACAACCCCAATTCCAATGAAGTTGGGAAGTTGTGTGAAATGTAAATAAAAACAGAATACAATGATTTGCAAATCCTCTTCAACCTATACTGAATACACCACAAAGACAAGATATTTAATGTTCAAACTGATAATATTTGTTATTGTTTGGTGCAAATATTTGCTCATTTTGAAATGGATGCCTGCAACATGTTTCAAAAAAGTTGGGACAGTGGTATGTTTACCACTGTGTTACATCACGTTTGCTTCTAACAACACTCAATAAGCGTTTGAGAACTGAGGACACTAATTGTGAGTGTCATGATTGAGTATAAAAGGAGCATCCCTAAAAGGCTCAGCTGTTCACCACTTTGTGAACAGCTGCATGAAATAATAGTCCAACAGTTTAAGAACAATGTTTCTCAATGTTCAATTAAAAGGAATTTAGGGATTCCATCATCTACAGTCCATAATATAATCAGAAGATTCAGAGAATCTGGAGAACTTTCGACATGTAAGCGGCAAAGCCGAAAACTAACATTGAATGCCTGTGACCTTCGATCCCTCAGGCGGCACTGCATTAAAAACTGACATTACTGTGTAAAGCATCTTACCGCGTGGGCTCAGGAACACTTCAGAAAAACCATTGACAGTTAACACAGTTTGTCCCTACATCTACAAGTGCAAATTAAAACTCTACCATGCAAAGCGAAAGCCATACAGCAACAACATCCAGAAACACTGCTGCCTTCTCTGGGCCCAAGCTCATTTGAAATGCAAAGTGGAAAAGTGCTTTTTTGAAATGTGTTTCAGGCATAGATTTCAAAATGAGCAAATATTTGTACGAAAACAATAAAGTTTATCAGTTTGAACATTAAATATCTTGTCTTTGTGGTGTATTCAATTGAATATAGGTTGAAGAGGATTTGCAAATCACTGTATTCTGTTTTATTTACATTTTACACAACATCCCAACTTCAATGGAATTGGGGTTGTATTTAAATTTGAACAATACTTGCATTAAGGTCCAACCTCCAACATTGTGCACAGCCACTTCTGGATTTGCACAACAGCTATACAAATTTTTGGAAGTTATGCAGTCGCAGATTTCAGATGATTCATGGGACACGGCTATAGGTAAGAGAGTGTTGGCAAGTCAAGGAATGTGTGTCTTACTGCACCACAAAATCCCATTGGTTCCTGAATGGTAACCACAGAAGCAGACAAGTGGTCCATCCCCAACTGTTCCAAAGTACATATCTGCCACAGACAAGTGAAACATGGGCGTGTCCTTGGCCTTTTCCAGTTGCTGTGGATCAGTGTGGGTGTCATCGGGGCTTTTTCAACAAAAACAGCAAGTGGTGATTTATACTGATTTTGTGTTGATGCTTTCATTGTGGAAAAAAAAAAATGTTTCTTCTTGGCTGCTGGACAATCTTGATTTTTTAGCATCTAGAACCCTTCAACTTCCAGGGTCCTAGGGTGAGCCCAAGACCTCCAGCCTAAGATTTTGCTTTTCCTCAGACCTTCCTATTACTGTATCGCATCCCTGAAGGGTAAGGAATGGTATGGTCCATGTTACAGGTGTCTGTTTTTGTGTCTTTAGAGGAGGAAGTGGTAAGTCTCGTACAGGCCACAAACTTTTGTAGATTCTGTACTGTCACGTAAATGAGAGTCAATGATTCCTCCTGGACGATGGGCAAATCCAACGTATGTTATCTGTACAACTGAAGCCGAAGCCAGTACCCATTTACAGCCGGGTGGACTGAGACACTAGACTGACTTGTCCAAGAATACCCAGTGCGTGGAATTCCGGATCAACAAAGCCTTCACGTTGGAAATGATCTGGTTGTTTCAGCGGGGTTTGAGCCTGTCGATCGGCGCTCGGAGCGCGGCGCGCTCTCAGCAGCTGTGGCCAGTCTTTAATCTGTCTGGAGCACTCCTTAATCTGTGTAATCTCCATAAAATCGTCCCTGAAAGCCATATTAATTTTCCGAATGGTGTCCACCTGGAGGTCTCTCACAGTTTCTGGAAAAAATTGATGCAGCAATGCTCCAAATCGTTCAGACATTTATTCGCAATAAAAATCCGACGAGAGGGGTGGACCACTGCTCACACAAAGCCTGCTCACAGGCGAATGACGCAACCGACAGGCGTGAAAAAACTCACGCATGCGCACGAAGTTTCAAGCTTGGCTGATGCAATCACACGTGATTCAAATCCATATAGTTTTTGAAAAAAATAAAAAGGTCCGTTACTTTTTGGACAGACCTCGTATACACTGGTTCTCTGGAAACAATTCATTGACTTTTTCTTGTGAAACATGGTTGCTGACAGAGGTCGTCCAACTCTTTGTTTGTAAAACCTACTGCTGTCAAGAACTCCGTGACAGCTCATTGATTAAAATGGAATGGCGAGGTGAGTTTCTTTCACGGGGTTCCATTCTTGCCACAATAACAAAGCAACTTTTCACAATGATAGCTTTCCAATAACTGAGATTGTAGAGGGGAACCTACAGAACATATGAAAAACTGTTATGTGCCAGTGCTGCCAATTCGTGATGGAAACAGAAAATGAAGGCATTGCTTTTCATTCAGCCCCGTTACATTATTAGACTAGTAAATGTTAGAAAGCCTTAGTGTGCTATTGATGAAGCAATTGGCCAAGAGGGAGAAAGGCTTCATCTTGTCACGAGTCATAAACTCTGATGTCAACATCAATAAAATCCTTACTGGGAATCCCAGACTGACACTTGCTGCAACCATTATCAGTACAGAGGGGCAGTGATGTTGAGTGGTTCTGTGATACTCTCATCTGGGATTGCATGAAAGTGACGGATGGTCTTGAGGGAAGACGGAAACTACAGCTAAGAAGTTGAAGTTTCAGAAAGTGGTCTAATGAAGTCTCAGTGATATTCAGTCACTGATTTATCAATAGAAATATGACAAAGTTGATCAAGATGCGCCAGCAAGTTCCGAGGACTCCAGGGAGATAAATCGGTTATGGTTCGGATTTCAGTTCAGTTCTGTGAAATACAAAAAATGTATTCAAACTTGTACAACACTTCAAATGTGGTCAAACAGTGTGAGGAACAGGTACAGGCTGATGTCTAGACATATGTCCCGTTGTCACTGACCGAATGGTCCCCCCCAAAAAATCAGTCCCCCCTGATGACGCGGTTCACGGATTATCACCTCACTTCTACTTCAAACTGCACAACAGTCATCATCTATCTCAGTGAAAGATATCTGAAGCTTTTGTACAACAATCCTTTCCACATAAATTCACCATTTTTTCATCATAAAAGGTGACGGAAGTGATCAGAGCGCTGCAGCTAAACAAGCTGCTATCTGATACATTCACTGCACGTCGGACATTTCAAAGCATCACGGAATTTCATCTTGTTTCTGCTTAAACGGCCTAATTTCTGCTTAGAAATGACTTTAGAATGATTTAAGAGGTTTTATCTGTTGGAGTTATTCTGTAGATACACTGTTTTATTTTATCATGCATGTTTTGTGTTCTCTGCTCTGGTAGAATGTAGTTCTCTCTGCTCTGATAAAGTGTACTGTACTGATGTGATGGGTGAAGGTTACTTAAGATATGTGACATGACGTGCTTCTGCAAGTTGTGGTATCTCTGTGTGCACGCTAAGCTCTTTTTCAGGACATGTGAAGATGACCCAGGCAGAATGCAGCCATAAGCGGAGCAGTGAGATAAAGAATAGAGAATTGAATGTTCCAACCACAGTGTGATTATGATACATTAGTCCTTGTGTCAGAAGAAGTGTGATTAATCGTTAGATGTCTTAAACACATCTTAATCGAGCCCAAGATTAAAAAGGTTCTGAAAGTCCTGAATGTATTGTGCAATCAGCGGTTCTGCGGCAACAGCTCACGCGCTATCACTCCTCCCCTTAGGAGCTGTACCGCCCATGTATGTAGGGAAGTCCTAAATAAAAGAGCAGGAGCGCAGGCCAGACTTTAGTGTAGCTTTGGTGTACAGCCTGACTGCACTCCGCGCGAGATAAATTTGACTTTCTGTCTCACTGGTGGTTCTTGACTCTGTTTGTCTTATCAAGGTTTTAAGAATGTTTGGAGGCGAAAATACCCAACATTATCTTTATCATCTGATGGTTAACCCTCTGGGGTCCGAGGGCATTTTTTGGACAGTTCACTTGCCTGGCATAAATGTTTTATTATTGCTGTTAACAGTGCTCCCTGCATCCCACAATCAAGTTTCATGACTCTTTTTTTCAGGACAACCTGTGCTTTCAGAATATATATGTTTTAGTTGTGTTTGATAAGTATAATAAAGGTTTACAATCAAAAATAGGCAAGAAAAAATAAAGCGAAAAATAATTTTCCACACACATTTATTCAAAACACACAGCAAACTATAATAAACATGTTGGGAAAGTGTAGTGACACGGACCCACAACAGGGGGCGTAAATGAACGGACAATGGATGAGCCAAAAAACAACAATTTACTGTTGTGAATGTGCACAACGAAATACAGACAATCACAGAATTTGAAAATAGTCAATATACAAAGGTGACGTGAGGGCAGGCTCGAGGATAGAAGACGTCTGTCCAGAGAAGAGCCGGGTCCCACACGATTTCCACTGCCAACGGGTCTTAAGCACACCGGAGCCGCCAAGTCCTGAATCCCCAGGTGACCACCGTCTCCAGCTTTCAGATCTGGTATTGCTGGCAGGAAGCAGAAACAGTTAATGGTGGGTGTGTGGATACACACCCAGTAAACACTCAGTAGACAGTTCAGTTCCTCTGGGAGGGAACACCTCCACCTCAGAAATAGGAACACAGAAAAAGCAGCACCTGAATCACTACTTATCCGAGTTCGGCGTGAGGAGTGAAGATCGTCACTCTATCACCGGCTTCGAACCCCAGCCTTCAGCTAACAGCAAGGAAACAGGTACGCCTGCAAACAGTACAGAATTAAGTGCATTCGGTACAGAATACGGCTGAGAGATTTACCTCAATGGTAGACGATATCTCGGCAGCGAGGTGGAGATGCTGCCTGGCTTTTATGGTGGTGGTGGTTGACGAGTGACAGCTGGCGTTGATGATGAGTGACAGCTGTCACTCCCGGCTGATCCTGAGGGGCGACTGCGCCCTCTCGTGCCTGAAGCCCGCACTTCAAGCAAGGCGCCTTCTGGTGGTGGGCCAGCAGTACCTCCTCTTCAGCGGCCCACACAACAAAACAACTGTTTTGACACTTTATAAAGGTAATTTGAGGTCTTGTGTGAAAGACTGTACAACAAAAAGGTTCAAACAATAAACAGAAATGCACATTTTGAACAATATATACAAAATGGTCTCTGTGTTTGGTTATTTTGATATGGTAAACAGTGCTTTACACAGAGAAAGCAACAGAGTTATCGAGTAACATTCACATGCAGACTAGTGGAGCATTCCTGATAGTTACACACTCTTTGTTTGAGCATGTGAGATTGTCATCAGAGGCGCCTCGTCTGCTTTCACTCGCTGTGCATAATGGCGCAGGGCGCATTGAGTATGTACTAATAATATGTACTCATTGGAGCATCCAGTGGGCTATTCAAACGGGCCAACTAGTAACTTATTACTCCTGAAAATGATCTTTGGCTTTTCACGTGAGGTAAATCTGCCCTACGATTGGATTTTGAAAAACCATGTGATGGTGAACTAATTCCAATTGGACACTCACATTGCGCACATCATCACACAGCTTCTATGAGGAGTACAAAGATGGCCGATGGTCTTAGCCGTCGTATACGGCGGTGTCAGCCCCAGAGGGTTAATAATCCCAATAATCCATTTGACTGCTTTGGGTGAAGAGACTCCATCTCAGATGTGCTCCTGTGATCAGAAATTACACGTGTGCAAATGCAAAAGGTGGAACAATTTTTAGGAGCGGACGGTTCGGTCTGTGACACCGGGTGTCTAAAACAAACCTTTTGGACTTAACTGTGAATTTCTCCTCTGTGAGATCAATAAAGTTTATCTTTATCTTTTGTGCATCTATCATAAATAATCATGGGACTTTTTGAAACATGATACGACAACCATATCTGCTGTGTACCCAAGTTGGCACTGTATGACCCCTTTAAGCTGACAGCAAGAAGATGGTATAATTTTAGTAGATTTGTCCTGAGTGATGATTATAAAATTTCATCATCATCTGTACAGTATACTGTACAGATGATGATGAAATTTTATAAATAAATTAGGCTTAATGGATAATTAAGTATACTTAATTATCCATTAAGCCTTAATTTCAGAACAAAATTATCACAAAAAGTTACCTTGTACTTTATTTCCCCCTAATATGAAGTGAAAGGTTTCCAATAAACACCTTTTGAGTTATAGTGCGAGATTTGTAAAAGTCTGGTCCAGACACAGGTGCAGCAGGCTAACATTAGCCGCTCAGCCTAACAGTTAGCACACAGGCTAAGAGTGCTAAGAAAACTAATTCACCCTCCTGTAGGAGACAAGAAATCCCCGTCTTCATCGTCTCTGCCGAACATTTTGTCAGATGACTAGTTAACTTTGCTGACAATATGAAAAATGTAGAGAAAGGCGATACCCGTCTGTGTCTTTTAAAGTTCCGCTGTCCGTCTTCCTGTTTCTAAACGTCAGCTGACTAATCACCTGATTTGACAGAGGTTACACCTGCCTACCGCTTGATGGCGCCACTGTCCTGTGCCTGATCCATGGAGCTCCATGGCCTGATCAAAACTTTAAATTTCTTTATTTTACTGGATTGAGCAGAGTAGATTCCCCTGTCCATTATTTTAATTCTATTTTAACTCTAGCACTAATTGACATGATGCAAATGCTGAAAATCATATTTAAATATTTGTATAATAATAATAATAATAATAATAATTATTATTATTATTATTTTTAGAATTTTGTATTTTTGTCCTAATAACACAGAATACTCATCCTACTGTTGACTAAATAGATTTGTTCCCTTTTCCTTTCAATCTCCGTGTTAATGCTTTTAACTCATGTCTAAATGACCAAATTTGTCCCACTTTTAGTTTGTAGAATTTGATTTCATGATGTTTACATTTTTCAATTAATATATCACTGGACCTTCCATAACTCATTTCAAACTCTTTTAAAAATTTCTGTATCTGACTTCGTCCATTGATATTGATAATGATTTTTTTTTTTTTTTTACATTTTATTTAATTTTATTTTAATTACATTTTTGGTGCTCTAAGTATTAAACAGGATGCATTTTGTTCTTTGGCTTTAAATTATGTTGAATATCTTTTCAACAATACATGTGTTGGTCATTTTTCCCCTTCAAAAAACAATCAAGCCAAGAAAACCTATTCAAGGCAAATTTTTACTGTACGAGGTCTGTGAGGAAAGTATCCGACCTTATTATTTTTTTCAAAAACCGTATGGATTTGAATCACGTGTGATTGCGTCAGCCAAGCCTGAACCCTCGTGCGCATGCGTGAGTTTTTTCATGCCTGTCGGTTGCGTCATTCGCCTGTGAGCAGGCTTTGAGTGAGGTGTGGTCTACCCATCTCGTCTATTTTTTATTGCGAATAAATGTCTGAACGATTTGGATCTTTGCTGCATCAATTTTTTTCCAGAAACTGTAAGAGACCTCCAGGTGGACACCGTTCGAAAAATTAATATGGCTTTCAGGGACGATTTTATGGGGATTAAACAGATTAAGGAGTGTTACTGCCACTTTAAGGATGGCCCACAACTGCTGAGCGCTCCCAGCGCCCATTGACATGCTCACACCCCGCTGAAACAACCAAATCTTTTCCAACGTGAGGCTTTGTTGATCCGGGACCTCGTCTGACTTTTACAAAAAGGCAGAAGGCGTCGACATCAGCACTTTTTCAGCACATTCTACCGTTAAAGGAATTTTTTTTTCATGGAAAAAGAAGCGGAGGGACGCGGCACAAAACCACCTCAGTGTTGATCTCACAGGACGGCTTTGAGATGGCTTTCAGACGGATTCTGGTTGCTTTCCAGTCGTGTGATTATCCGATTGTGATTGTGCATGATGTGGACATGCCAGAACATGTCCCGTGAGGCTTCATCACGGTGTTTCTTTGCGCCATGCAGCTCCGCCGCGAATAAAATACCCTCGGTCATATGAGCATAAAATTAGGAAACAGAATGTGACCTTTTGACCCCTTATAATAGGTCATGGTTAGCCATTTTGAACTTGTTCAAGGTCTGTGTCCCAAGAATGTTCCCTGTGAATCTGAAGACCCTGGCAGCAATAGGACTGGACTTATGATGAGCACAGACAGAAGAACAAACAGATGGGTAGGCAGACGGGCAGATGGAAGGCCTTTGCAATACCCGATGGCCATATTTTGGCCTTGGGTAACCAGACAATAAGGCTATATGTGTGTTTGTACAGTAGTCTGCACATGTTTGGAGCAGTTACATAAACTGTAAAAAAAAAAAAAAAAGTGTATAAAATTAATAGGGACATCCTGTGAAATCAAGAAAAAAAAATTTAAAGAAAACAATGGAGTAGTGTTTAACTTGCAGCAATAAAATGTGTAACAAAACTGAAATAGGAAAATAACAGTACAGATATGTTAAAATAAACATATTCCATTGTGGAATTTAAACACAGAAAAACTGTAATACCAAAAACTGTACAACACAGTTAGGCCATGAGACGAGACCCGAAAATGTTAAAATGTCTTAGAAAAGGATTTTTGTAGCATAGACCTGGTAACTAATAAAAATCCTCCTTTTTATATGAAGATGAACATAGTGAACACATTTCAGCTTGTTACCACAAACAACACTTGCACATTTTTGAGCAAAATTACTTTATTGAAATTTAATAGGAAGTCGTTGCTAAGGGGCATGGCTACATAGCAACCACTCATTTTGCAGTGAATACAATTTGTAAAATCACATTTTTCTTGAAATATACATTAATTAGATTTTTTTCATGCTGAGAACTGAGAAAATATACCATAATTTACACAAAAATATGTCAAATTAACCCCTTCTCACGTGCTACATAATACACGACTAGGGATGGGTATTGAGAACCGGTTCCTTTCGGTATCGTTAAGAAATGATTCAATCCACCAACATCAATAAGCTTTGTGCTTAACGATTCTGTTATCGGTCCTTCAGAGTGGCCGTTGTTTTGGCAGGTGTTTGTCAGGAAAATGATAATTTCTCTACATTGATTACAGACCCTGCAGCGGGTCCTTAACTTTTCTGCAGCGCGGCTTTGCTTTGAACCTTTAACCAATCGAAGCAGTGGTTCGCAGATTGAAGCAATGCTTCGGTCGATTGCTTCGTTTATTTCTTTCTTTTGCTGAATTTTCCCCCGGCAAAACCCTAAAGAGCATATGTCTGTGAGTATTATTTACCTTTTCTATGTTAAACCGACCTGTTATGGTCTTCTGAAACAGTTGATAGATGTATTTTATAACTTAAAAACGGGAGCGATGCTAATGCGTTAGCATGTCTATGGCATTTTCAATGTTAAAAGTTAGCATTTAGCAATTGCAGCCGACATCACGTTCGGGTGCATTTGTTTTCAAATTGTAATATTCCTTAAATTTATTTTTGCTTATATAGTAATAATCTAATGATTATTATATTAAATTTTAGAGAAAGAGACAAAAAGAACCTGAACAGAAACATAACAGAAAATCTATAATAGCAACTAACAATGAACATAAATAAATACATACAGAAATAAATGTTTCCTGTGAACACCTAGTGACTCTCACATCTCCATTTCATCCCTGTCTTATTTAAGTTTAATGACAGTTTGTTTCAGTCAAACCATATTTTCAGTTTGTTAATTTCTTCAGTGATTTCCTCCAGAACTATCTTCCAAACTAGAAAACTGCTGCATCCTAGTAAGAGCAGATTACTCAATCAATCAATTTATTTATATAGCGCCAAATCACAACAAACAGGCACTTTATATTGTAAGGCAAGGCCATACAATAATTACATAAAAACCCCAACGGTCAAAACGACTCCCTGTGAGCAAGCATTTGGCTACAGTGGGAAGGAAAAAACACCCTTTTAACAGGAAGAAACCTCCAACAGAACCAGGCTCAAGGAGGGGCAGTCTTCTGCTGGGACTGGTTGGGGCTGAGGGAGAGAACCAGGAAAAAGACATGTTGTGGAGGGGAGCAGAGATCAATCACTAATAATTAAATGCAGAGTGGTGCATACAGAGCAAAAAGAGAAAGAAACACTCAGTGCATCATGGGAACCCCCCAGCAGTCTAAGTCTATAGCAGCATAACTAAGGGATGGTTCAGGGTCACCTGATCCAGCCCTAACTATAAGCTTTAGCAAAAAGGAAAGTTTTAAGCCTAATCTTTAAAGTAGAGAGGGGTGTCTGGCTCCCTGATCTGGATTGGGAGCTGGTTCCACAGGAGAGGAGCCTGAAAGCTGAAGGCTCTGCCTCCCATTCTACTCTTACTGTTGTGAAAGTGTAGGAACACGGACCCACAACAGGGGCGCAATGAACGGACAATGGAGAAGGTAAATAACAAGGTTTACTATTGTGAAACAAGCACAATAAATACAACAATCACAATTTGGGGTCGAATTCCGCTGGTGTCGTGTGGGCAGGCTCGAAGGTAGGAGACGTCCGTCTCAGTCGAAGCGGAACCACCCAGATCTCCTCTGCCACCGAACCCTGGAAATACTGGAACCGCCAAGTCCCGAATTCCCAGGTGGCCACTGCCTCCGCTCGTCGGATCCGGTACTGCTGGCGGGAGAGAGCAACAACACACAGGTGTGGATGCGACCGCACCCAGTAACGGAGAGGGGAGAAGCCGCCTCCACCTCTTGTCAAAGTACAGCAGGAAGGTGAGTACTTATCCAAGCAATGAAGCTATCAGTAGTCAACAGTCCTGAAAAGGTTTAACAAGTTTAGCTGGTTGTTCAGAATATAAATGCAGAGAATATTACCTCAGTCTTAGGCGATATCTCGGCACTGAGGTGGAGACGCCGTCCTCCAGATATACCTCTGTGCTGAGTGGAACAGCTGTGTCTGGTGATGGGTGACAGCTGTCACCCAGGCTACTCCCATAGGCGGCAGCGCCCTCTGGTGCCTGGAGCCCCGCACTCCAGGCAGGGCGCCCTCTGGTGGTGGTGGGCCAGCAGTACCCTCCTCTTCAGCGGCCCACACAACACTTACAAACCACAAGTAAGCCTGCAGTCTGAGAGCGAAGCGCTCTATTGGGGTGATATGGTACTATGAGGTCCCTAAGATAAGATGGGACCTGATTATTCAAAACCTTATAAGTAAGAAGAAGAATTTTAAATTCTATTCTAGAATTAACAGGAAGCCAATGAAGAGAGGCCAATATGGGTGAGATATGCTCTCTCCTTCTAGTCCCCGTTAGTACTCTAGCTGCAGCATTTGAATTAACTGAAGGCTTTTCAGGAACTTTTAGGACAACCTGATAATAATGAATTACAATAGTCCAGCCTAGAGGAAATAAATGCATGAATTAGTTTTTCAGCATCACTCTGAGACAAGACCTTTCTAATTTAGAGATACTGTGTAAATGCAAAAAAGCAGTCCTATAAATTTGTTTAATATGTGCATTGACATATCCTGATCAAAAATGACTCCAAGATTTCTCACAGTATTACTAGAGGTCAGGGTAATGCCATCCAGAGTAAGGATCTGGTTAGACACCATGTTTCTAAGATTTGTGGGGCCAAGTACAATAACTTCAGTTTTATCTGAGTTTAAAAGCAGGAAATTAGAGGTCATCCATGTCTTTATGTCTGTAAGACAATCCTGCAGTTTAGCTAATTGGTGTGCGTCCTCTGGCTTCATGGATAGATAAAGCTGGGTATCATCTGCGTAACAATGAAAATTTAAGCAATGCCGTCTAATAATACTGCCTAAGGGAAGCATGTATAAAGTGAATAAAATTGGTCCTAGCACAGAACCTTGTGGAACTCCATAATTAACCTTAGTCTGTGAAGAAGATTCCCCATTTACATGAACAAATTGTAATCTATTAGATAAATATGATTCAAACCACCGCAGCACAGTGCCTTTAATGCCTATGGCATGCTCTAATCTCTGTAATAAAATTTTATGGTCAACAGTATCAAAAGCAGCACTGAGGTCTAACAGAACAAGCACAGAGATGAGTCCACTGTCTGAGGCCATAAGAAGATCATTTGTAACCTTCACTAATGCTGTTTCTGTACTATGATGAATTCTAAAACCTGACTGAAACTCTTCAAATAGACCATTCCTCTGCAGATGATCAGTTAGCTGTTTTACAACTACCCTTTCAAGAATTTTTGAGAGAAAAGGAAGGTTGGAGATTGGCCTATAATTAGCTAAGATAGCTGGGTCAAGTGATGGCTTTTTAAGTAATGGTTTAATTACTGCCACCTTAAAAGCCTGTGGTACATAGCCAACTAATAAAGATAGATTGATCATATTTAAGATCGAAGCATTAAATAATGGTAGGGCTTCCTTGAGCAGCCTGGTAGGAATGGGGTCTAATAGACATGTTGATGGTTTGGATGAAGTTACTAATGAAAATAACTCAGACAGAACAATCTGAGAGAAAGAGTCTAACCAAATACTGGCATCACTGAAAGCAGCCAAAGATAACGATACGTCTTTGGGATGGTTATGAGTAATTTTTTTCTCTAATAGTTAAAATTTTATTAGCAAAGAAAGTCATGAAGTCATTACTAGTTAAAGTAAAGGAATACTCGGCTCAATAGAGCTCTGAGTCTTTGTCAGCCTGGCTACAGTGCTGAAAAGAAACCTGGGTTGTTCTTATTTTCTTCAATTAATGATGAGTAGTAAGATGTCCTAGCTTTACGGAGGGCTTTTTATAGAGCAACAGACTCTTTTTCCAGGCTAAGTGAAGATCTTCTAAATTAGTGATGTTATGTGAGGGACGCAGACCGAGGAGCGCCCAGAGTCCAACAGAACCCAGCACTAATTGACCAGAAGCAGCTCCAGAAAGAAAAACAGATTTATTACTGTCACCCTGTGCTGTACATAAAATCTAAATAATAAAGTCTGGTGTGGTGGACAAGTGGCGCACTCTCTCAGCGCCACAACAATCCGAGCCCGAATCTTCTGGACTCAATCGTTCTGTCAACCCCCCCCCCCCCCCCCCCCCCCCCCAGGTGGATTTCCAGAACAATGCTCTGTGAAGGAGGAGCAGAAGTGAGGTTATTCATACCATCATTATCCACAGTTTTCTCCACAGAGGCACACTTATCAGCAACACGTTCAGATCTTACTGCGGACCTACTTCACACAAACAGCTGCTCACAGCGAGTGAAGATCATCAATCCCTTCACCACAGCCGTGAGGAGCAATCAGAACAATTATCTTCAATTCTTTAATTTTAAACTGCGTCAAACGCCACAACATATGAACAATTTAGCTTTTAGGAATAATCACCTCTGACGTGTGCTGACAGCGCTTGCCTCTCACCCTCATCCTCCTTCACAGACGTGATGTCAGCCTCTGGAGCAGCCCTCGGCGTCCTCACATACTCGTCACAAGAATGTAACAAAGTTCAATTCTCCGGCAATCCAGTCCAACTCACTGCTGGCTTAAATGCAGCTTCTCATTACCACATAGGTACCAGCTGAAAGCCCTTAAATCTGCACGTGAATATCACAGGTGTCGTAACTTCCTCCTAATGGAGAGCCGCACGAGATCACAGCAGGTGCAGCCATCATCATAATAAAGGTGAGAGACTCTTCTGCAGCACAGCTTTCACAGAGATCAGTTCCAAACCACCTAGGAAGGAAAATAAACACACATCCAAAAAACCATGTCCACCCCAACCCCCAGCACACAACAAGTGAGACGCCATTTCCTCTCCAACTTACGAGTTATCTGCTTTAAGCTGCGAGTTTGTGAGTTATACCACGGAGTCAGGCACTTCTGATTTAAAGCTCTCTTTTTCAGAGGAGCTACAGCATCCAAAGTTGTCTTCAATGAGGATGTAAAAACTATTGATGAGATACTCTATCTCACTCACAGAGTTTAGGTAGCTACTCTGCACTGTGTTGGTATATGTCATTAGGGAACATAAAGAAGGAAACATATCCTTAAACCTAGTTACAGCGCTTTCTGAAAGACTTCTAGTGTAATGAACTTATTCCCCACTGCTGGGTAGTCCATCAGAGTAAATGTAAATGTTACTAAGAAATGATCAGACAGAAGGGAGTTTTCAGGGAATACTGTAAGTCTTCAATTTCCATACCATAAGTCAGAACAAGAGCTAAGATATGATTAAAGTGGTCATATTTGTCTAATAGATTACAGTTTGTTCATGTAAATGGGGAATCTTCTTCACAGACTAAAGTTAATTATGGAGTTCCACAAGGTTCTGTGCTAGGACCAATTTTATTCACTTTATACATGCTTCCCTTAGGCAGTATTATTAGACGGTATTGCTTAAATTTTCATTGTTACGCAGATGATACCCAGCTTTATCTATCCATGAAGCCAGAGGATACACACCAATTAGCTAAACTGCAGGATTGTCTTACAGACGTAAAGACATGGATGACCTCTAATTTCCTGCTTGTTAAACTCAGATAAAACTGAAGTTATTGTACTTGGCCCCACAAATCTTAGAAGCATGGTGTCTAACCAGATCGTTACTCTGGATGGCATTTCCCTGATCTCTAGTATACTGTGAGAAATCTTGGAGTCATTTTGATCAGGATATGTCATTCAAAGCGCATATTAAACAAATATGTAGGACTGCCTTTTTGCATTTACGCAATATCTCTAAAATCAGAAAGGTCTTGTCTCAGAGTGATGCTGAAAAATTAATTCATGCATTTATTTCCTCTAGGCTGGACTATTGTAATTCATTATTATCAGGTTGTCCTAAAAGTTCCCTAAAAAAGCCTTCAGTTGGTTCAGAATGCTGCAGCTAGAGTACTGACGGGGACTAGCAGGAGAGAGCATATCTCACCCGTGTTGGCCTCTCTTCATTGGCTTCCTGTTAATTCTAGAAGAGAATTTAAAATTCTTCTTCTTACTTATAAGGTTTTGAATAATCAGGTCCCATCTTATCTTAGGGACCTCGTAGTACCATATTACCCATTAGAGCGCTTCGCTCTCAGACTGCGGGCTTACTTGTAGTTCCTAGGGTTTGTAAGAGTAGAATGGGAGGCAGAGCCTTCAGCTTTCAGGCTCCTCTCCTGTGGACCAGCTCCCAATTCAGATCAGGGAGACAGATACCTCTCTACTTTTAGATTAGGCTTAAAACTTTCCTTTTCGCTAAGGCTTATAGTTAGGGCTGGATCGGGTGACCCTGGACCATCTCTTGGTTATGCTGCTTTAGACGTAGATTGTGGGGGGGTTCCCATGATGCACTGTTTCTTTCTCTTTTTGCTCCGTATGCATCACTCTGCATTTATCATTAGTGATCGATCTCTGCCCCCCTTCACGGCATGTCTTTTTCCTGTTTTTTCCCTCAGCCCCAACCAGTCTCAGCAGAAGACTGCCCCTCCCTGAGCCTGGTTCTGCTGGAGGTTTCTTCCTGTTAAAAGGGAGTTTTTTCCTTCCCACTGTGGCCAAGTGCTTGCTCATAGGGGGTCGTTTTGACCGTTGGGGTTTTCATAATTATGGTATGGCCTTGCCTTACAATATGGAGCGCCTTGGGGCAACTGTTGTTGTGATTTGGCGCTATATAGAAAAAAGTTGATTGATTGATTGAAAGTGGTGGGTGGACTCATTTACATTTTGAGCAAAGCCAATTGAGTCTAATAATAGATTAAATGCAGTGTTGAGGGCTGTCATTCTCAGCATCTGTGTGGATGTTAAAATCGCCCACTATAATTATCTTATCTGAGCTAAGCACTAAGTCAGACAAAAGGTCTGAAAATTCACAGAGAAACTCACAGTAACGACCAGGTGGACGATAGATAATACAAATAAAACTGGTTTTTGGGACTTCCAATTTGGATGGACAAGACTAAGAGTCAAGCTTTCAAATGAATTAAAGCTCTGTCTAGGTTTTTTGATTAATTAATAAGCTGGAATGGAAGATTGCTTCTAATCCTCCGCCCTCGGCCCCGTGCTACGAGCATTCTGGACAAGTTAGTGTGACTCGGGGGTGTTGACTCATTTAAACTAACATATTCATCCTGCTGTAACCAGGTTTCTGTTAGGCAGAATAAATCAAATACGTTGATCAATTATTATATAAATTACTCACAGGACTTAGAAGAGAGAGACCTAATGTTTAATAGACCACATTTAACTGTTTTAGTCTGTGGTGCAGTTGAGGTGCTATATTATTTTTTCTTTTAGAATTTTATGCTTAAATAGATTTTTGCTGGTTATTGGTGGTCTGGGAGCAGGGACCGTCTCTACGGGGATGGGGTAATGAGTGGATGGCAGGGGGAGAGAAGCTGCAGAGAGGTGTGTAAGACTACAACTCTGCTTCCTGGTCCCAACCCTGGATAGTCTGGTTTGGAGGATTTAAGAAAATTGGCCAGATTTGTAGAAATGAGAGCTGCTCCATCAAAGTGGGATGGATGCCGTCTCTCCTAACAAGACCAGGTTTTCCCAGAAGCTTTGCCAATTATCTATGAAGCCCACCTCATTTTTTGGACACCACTCAGACAGCCAGCAATTCAAGGAGAACATGCGGCTAAACATGTCACCCCGGTCCGATTGGGGAGGGCCCAGAGAAAACAACAGAGTCCGACATTGTTTTTGCAAAGTTACACACCGATTCAGTGTTAATTTTAGTGACCTCCGATTGTCATAACTGGGTGTCATTACTGCCAACGTGAATTACAATCTTACCAAATTTACGCTTAGCCTTAGCTAGCAGTTTCAAATTTCCTTCAATGTCGCCTGCTCTGGCCCCCGGAAGACAATTGACTATGGTTGCTGGTGTCGCTAACTTCACATTTCTCAAAACAGAGTCACCAATAACCAGAGTTTGATCCTCGGCGGGTGTGTCGTCGAGTGGGGAAAATGGTTAGAGATGTGAACGGTTGGCGGTGTACACGGGCTTCTGTTTAGAACTACTCTTCCTCCTCACAGTCACCAGTCGGCCTGCTTTGGCTGCTCGGGATCTGCCAGAGGGAAACTAACGGCGCTAAGCTACCTTGGTCCGCACCGACTACATGGCCTGGCTAGCTGTAGAATTTTCCACGGTGCGAGCCGAGTCTCCAATTCGCCCAGCCTGGCCTCCAAAGCTACAATAAGCTACATTATTACAAGTACCATTACTGCTAAAGGAGGCCGAGGAATAACTAAACATTTCACACCCAGAGCAGAAAAGTGCGGGGGAGACAGGAGAAGCCACCATGCTAAACCGGCTAAGAACTAGTAGCTGACGGTTTCTGGGTCCTCGTTCCTACAGCCCGGCCTCAGCACACGGCTTCCAGGTAAGACCACAAACTACACTTGATTGTGACGGAGCCTTAAAATGGCTCCAGTTTGTTTGTTTGTGAGGGAATTGTTGATTTACACATCAAATGGAGTTAGTCTTTTGGTATTGTGGCAACTCAAGGCTCCTGTATGCTTTTCACACAGGAAATAAAGTAACTTTTATCATGCGATCAGTTTTATTTATTTTACCCATCTACCTTTGATTATTGTGTGCTTTAGGGCGAGCATCCGATCACTCAGACTCAATAGAAAAGTATTTCAGCCCGGCAATGCTGCAGGATCCATGGGCAGGTATGAAACCTGTCCCCGTCCTGCGAACGCCTGTAACCGGACCGAGGACTGACTGGACGACTGCTGTTAGGCTAAAAGTACTTGTGTAGTTTGTTTTTATCCGAGGGATCGAACACTTCCATCAGATGCTCTTCACCCCTGACTCCTCTCAGCGTGTCCATGTCACATTAGTCCTACAAATCTTATTTTTTTTTTGTTTTTGTTCTTTTTTTTTTGGAAAAGTGCTTCCTCTCCCCTTCATTCTCCCTTAGCTGCTTTTGCTGTCATCACCTATAGAGGGCGCCCTATCCACAAACAAGACTGCATATTCTATTAAAGTTCCTTTGATGTCAAATTTAAAATGTGTTTCCTGACATTTATTAAACTCTTTTAATTGGTGAGTTTTAAAGGCTCACAGTGTCTTTTAAAATGGGTGTTGATGTTAAAGCTTTGAACTGTCAAAGGTACCCACAGATTTGATCAAATGCACCTAAAATTTAGCCTGAGTATAACCTTCATGTTCATAAGTATTTGGACATTCACACTGTTTATTGAAATGAAACTGTCACAATGTGGTTGTAGTGTTGATGATCAGATGGATTAACCATGTAGGATTTAAACCATGAGTGTGTGTGTGTGTGTGTGATATATATATATATATATATATAATATATATATATATATATATATATATATATATATATATATAAAATGCTCCAATTTTCAGAGCTCATAACTAACTGGACGGATGAGAGCATTACATGAAAATCATCAGTTTTACAGCCAGTTTTCATTTGGTAACTGGATGTTGGTAAGGCTTCCAAGTGAATCTGTCTTGGACATCATTTATATCCATCATTAAGATTGATCATCATTATTGTGCGAAAGTGGGCAAGTGAGGGAAGCCAACAGGATACCTATAACAACTATGAAAACTAGTGACAGGGCAAGTTTTACAGAGCAGGTAGCTCTGTATGCTTTGGGAAACCGAAGGAGTCTTGAAACTCTTGTCGGCCTTTCAACCTTACAAAACACCCCCCCCCCCCCCAAAAAAAAAAAAAAAATCATGTTTCAAAAATAAAGAAAAAGTAAAGTTCGTGTGTATATTCAGTGTTTTGTAAGTTTGCACTCGAGTTGCCAGGTTTATAATGCCCTATAATTAATTCAGTCATAGAATTGTGTGAGTAGCCTCATTTTGGTCTGGTGTCATCTGTTTCAGACAAGGTGAAAATCAATTGAATGACTATCGTACCCTGACCCTGTGGTAATGATCCACCTTTTCTGGTGGGTTTCAGATTTGGAGGGCTGATCGTCATCAGAGCCTCTTCATGCTCTGCCTCCAACCTGCTCAGTGCACATGAGAGGCGCATTTCAGTCTGATGACATCAATCAAACCACATCATGGGGGGGGTAATACAGATACAGCGTATACGTTGATCGTATAGAGACCAGATCGAGCTGTGCAGCCGTGCTTATACTCTGTATTGCCACAGTGGCCTCCCTCAGGACACCTCAGGGGACCTTCTCAAAGTCCACAACACACTGGTTTTATTTCTCAGCTCTTTCTTTATATATATATATATATAGATAGATAGATAGATATACACACACACACACCACACACACACACACACACACACACACACACACACACACACACACACACACACACACACACACACACACACACACACCACACACACACACACACACAGGTGTTGGTCATATAATTAGAATATCATGAAAAAGTTGATTTCAGTAATTCCATTTCAAACCTGAAACTTGTATACTTCATTACACACAGACTGATATATTTCAAGTGTTTATTTCTTTAATTTTGATGATAACTGACAACTAATGAAAACCCCAAATTCAGTATTGTGGAAAATTAGAATATTACTTAAGACCAATACAAAAAAATGGATTTTTAGAAGTGTTGGCCAACTGAAAAGTATGAACATGTACAGCACTCAGTAGGTAGTCGGGGCTCCTTTTGTCTGAGTTACTGCAGTAATGCGGCGTGGCATGGAGTCAATCAGTCTGTGGCACTGCTCAGCTGGTATGAGAGCCCAGGTTGCTCTGATAGTGGCCTTCAGCTCTTCTGCATTGTTGGGTCTGGTGTGTGGCATCTTCCTCTTCACAATACCCCATAGATTAGGTCAGGTGAGTCTGCTGGCCAGTTAAGAACAGGATACCATGGTCGTTAAATCAGGTACTGGTAGCTTTGGCACTGTGTGCAGGTGCCAAGTCCTGTTAGAAAATGAAATCTGCATCTTCATAAAGTTGGTCAGCAGGAAGCATGAAGTGCTCTACAACTTCCTGGTAGACGGCTGCATTGACACTGGACCTCAGAAAACACTGGACCAACACCAGCAGATGACATGGCCCCAAACCATCACTGACTGTGGAAACTTTACACTGGACCTCAAGCAACGTGGATTCTGTGTCTCTCCTCTCTTCCTCCAGACTCTGGGACTTCGATTTCCAAAGGAAATGGAAAATGTACTTTGATCAGAGAACATAACTTTGGAGCACTCAGCAGCAGTCCAGAGTCCTTTTTGTCTTGAGTCCAGGCAAGATGTCAAGTCAGCAGTCTGCCCCATGACTCTGTCGCCTACAGAACTAGACTGAGAGACCAGTTAAAGGACTTTGCAGGTGTTTGGAGTTAATTAGCTGATTAGAGTCTGACACCAGGTGTCTTCAATATTCAACCTTTTCACAAGATTCTAATTTTCTAAGATACTGAATTTGGGGTTTTCGTTAGTTGTCAGTTATAATCATCAAAATTAAAAGAAATAAACACTTGATATATATCAGTCTGTGTGGAATGAATGTATACATTATACAAGTTTCAGTTTTTGAATGGAATTACTGCAATAAATCAACTTATTCATGATATTCTAATTATATGACCAGCACCTAGAGAGAGAGAGAGAGAGACAGACAGAGACAGAGAGAGAGTTGTGGATACTGAGAACGCTATTCAATATTTCTAGATTTAAATTCGAGTTTACCAAATTTGTTGCCTCTTGAGGAAATAAAAAAATTGCTGTTTTTTATATCTTAACTGATACAGAGAAGTAAATACAATTATACATGAGGTTGCACGGTTTGTTACTGATCATTTCTTATTTTGGTATTCTATCCAGTCTTGTGTTATTACAAAATGGATTGGCTCATACAATGCATGATGTCATAAACAGTATTAAATAGGGGGTATCAGCCTTGAGTTTTACACTGTTCAGTTCTTTCATTTGGTTCTGTTTTACTGTGCTATTTTTTTCCCCCCTTTCAATAGGGGGTAGACTGCTGGGGGGGTCCCACGATGCACTGTTCTTTCTCTTTTGCTCTGTATGCACCACTCTGCATTTAATCATTAGTGATCGATCTCTGCTCCCCTCCACAGCATGTCTTTTTCCTGGTTCTCTCCCTCAGCCCCATCCAGTCCCTGCAGAAGACTGCCCCTCCCTGAGCCTGGTTCTGCTGGAGGTTTCTTCCTGTTAAAAGGGAGTTTTTCCTTCCCACTGTAGCCAAGTGCTTGCTCACAGGGGGTCGTTTTGACCGTTGGGGTTTTACATAATTATTGTATGGCCTTGCCTTGCAATATGAGGCGCCTTGGGGCAACTGTTTGTTGTGATTTGGCGCTATATAAAAAAAAATTGATTGATTGATTGATTGATTTCAATGACTGGTTTTATAAATGTTTTCACTGTTTGAAGAAACTTATGGATATCTAAGGGGTTTTTGCCAGTTATTTTTTGGAGGTCTATTTTCTGTGAAATGCAGATTAAGTACAACCCCAATTCCAATGAAGTTGGGAAGTTGTGTGAAATGTAAATAAAAACAGAATACAATGATTTGCAAATCCTCTTCAACCTATACTGAATACACCACAAAGACAAGATATTTAATGTTCAAACTGATAATATTTGTTATTGTTTGGTGCAAATATTTGCTCATTTTGAAATGGATGCCTGCAACATGTTTCAAAAAAGTTGGGACAGTGGTATGTTTACCACTGTGTTACATCACGTTTGCTTCTAACAACACTCAATAAGCGTTTGAGAACTGAGGACACTAATTGTGAGTGTCATGATTGAGTATAAAAGGAGCATCCCTAAAAGGCTCAGCTGTTCACCACTTTGTGAACAGCTGCATGAAATAATAGTCCAACAGTTTAAGAACAATGTTTCTCAATGTTCAATTAAAAGGAATTTAGGGATTCCATCATCTACAGTCCATAATATAATCAGAAGATTCAGAGAATCTGGAGAACTTTCGACATGTAAGCGGCAAAGCCGAAAACTAACATTGAATGCCTGTGACCTTCGATCCCTCAGGCGGCACTGCATTAAAAACTGACATTACTGTGTAAAGCATCTTACCGCGTGGGCTCAGGAACACTTCAGAAAAACCATTGACAGTTAACACAGTTTGTCCCTACATCTACAAGTGCAAATTAAAACTCTACCATGCAAAGCGAAAGCCATACAGCAACAACATCCAGAAACACTGCTGCCTTCTCTGGGCCCAAGCTCATTTGAAATGCAAAGTGGAAAAGTGCTTTTTTGAAATGTGTTTCAGGCATAGATTTCAAAATGAGCAATATTTGTACGAAAACAATAAAGTTTATCAGTTTGAACATTAAATATCTTGTCTTTGTGGTGTATTCAATTGAATATAGGTTGAAGAGGATTTGCAAATCACTGTATTCTGTTTTATTTACATTTTACACAACATCCCAACTTCAATGGAATTGGGGTTGTATTTAAATTTGAACAATACTTGCATTAAGGTCCAACCTCCAACATTGTGCACAGCCACTTCTGGATTTGCACAACAGCTATACAAATTTTTGGAAGTTATGCAGTCGCAGATTTCAGATGATTCATGGGACACGGCTATAGGTAAGAGAGTGTTGGCAAGTCAAGGAATGTGTGTCTTACTGCACCACAAAATCCCATTGGTTCCTGAATGGTAACCACAGAAGCAGACAAGTGGTCCATCCCCAACTGTTCCAAAGTACATATCTGCCACAGACAAGTGAAACATGGGCGTGTCCTTGGCCTTTTCCAGTTGCTGTGGATCAGTGTGGGTGTCATCGGGGCTTTTTCAACAAAAACAGCAAGTGGTGATTTATACTGATTTTGTGTTGATGCTTTCATTGTGGAAAAAAAAAATGTTTCTTCTTGGCTGCTGGACAATCTTGATTTTTTAGCATCTAGAACCCTTCAACTTCCAGGGTCCTAGGGTGAGCCCAAGACCTCCAGCCTAAGATTTTGCTTTTCCTCAGACCTTCCTATTACTGTATCGCATCCCTGAAGGGTAAGGAATGGTATGGTCCATGTTACAGGTGTCTGTTTTTGTGTCTTTAGAGGAGGAAGTGGTAAGTCTCGTACAGGCCACAAACTTTTGTAGATTCTGTACTGTCACGTAAATGAGAGTCAATGATTCCTCCTGGACGATGGGCAAATCCAACGTATGTTATCTGTACAACTGAAGCCGAAGCCAGTACCCATTTACAGCCGGGTGGACTGAGACACTAGACTGACTTGTCCAAGAATACCCAGTGCGTGGAATTCCGGATCAACAAAGCCTTCACGTTGGAAATGATCTGGTTGTTTCAGCGGGGTTTGAGCCTGTCGATCGGCGCTCGGAGCGCGGCGCGCTCTCAGCAGCTGTGGCCAGTCTTTAATCTGTCTGGAGCACTCCTTAATCTGTGTAATCTCCATAAAATCGTCCCTGAAAGCCATATTAATTTCCGAATGGTGTCCACCTGGAGGTTCTCTCACAGTTCTGGAAAAAATGATGCAGCAATGCTCCAAATCGTTCAGACATTATCGCAATAAAAATCCGACGAGAGGGGTGGACCACTGATCACACAAGCCTGCTCACAGGCGAATGACGCAACCGACAGGCGTGAAAAAACCTCACGCATGCGCACGAAGTTTCAAGCTTGGCTGATGCAATCACACGTGATTCAAATCCATATAGTTTTGAAAAAAATAAAAAGGTCCGTTACTTTTGGACAGACCTCGTATACACTGGTTCTCTGGAAACAATTCATTGACTTTTTCTTGTGAAACATGGTTGCTGACAGAGGTCGTCCAACTCTTTGTTTGGTAAAACCTACTGCTGTCAAGAACTCCGTGACAGCTCATTGATTAAAATGGAATGGCGAGGTGAGTTCTTTCACGGGGTTCCATTCTTGCCACAATAACAAAGCAACTTTTCACAATGATAGCTTTCCAATAACTGAGATTGTAGAGGGGAACCTACAGAACATATGAAAAACTGTTATGTGCCAGTGCTGCCAATTCGTGATGGAAACAGAAAATGAAGGCATTGCTTTTCATTCAGCCCCGTACATTATTAGACTAGTAAATGTTAGAAAGCCTTAGTGTGCTAT
The DNA here is from genome assembly GCF_902500255.1 of Thalassophryne amazonica. Taxonomy (NCBI): domain Eukaryota; kingdom Metazoa; phylum Chordata; class Actinopteri; order Batrachoidiformes; family Batrachoididae; genus Thalassophryne; species Thalassophryne amazonica. Next base: position 22,381,374 of record NC_047114.1, on the reverse strand, counting down.
TGATGAAGCAATTGGCCAAGAGGGAGAAAGGCTTCATCTTGTCACGAGTCATAAACTCTGATGTCAACATCAATAAAATCCTTACTGGGAATCCCAGACTGACACTTGCTGCAACCATTATCAGTACAGAGGGGCAGTGATGTTGAGTGGTTCTGTGATACTCTCATCTGGGATTGCATGAAAGTGACGGATGGTCTTGAGGGAAGACGGAAACTACAGCTAAGAAGTTGAAGTTTCAGAAAGTGGTCTAATGAAGTCTCAGTGATATTCAGTCACTGATTTATCAATAGAAATATGACAAAGTTGATCAAGATGCGCCAGCAAGTTCCGAGGACTCCAGGGAGATAAATTCGGTTATGGTTCGGATTTCAGTTCAGTTCTGTGAAATACAAAAAATGTATTCAAACTTGTACAACACTTCAAATGTGGTCAAACAGTGTGAGGAACAGGTACAGGCTGATGTCTAGACATATGTCCCGTTGTCACTGACCGAATGGTCCCCCCCAAAAAAATCAGTCCCCCCTGATGACGCGGTTCACCGGATTATCACCTCACTTCTACTTCAAACTGCACAACAGTCATCATCTATCTCAGTGAAAGATATCTGAAGCTTTTGTACAACAATCCTTTCCACATAAATTCACCATTTTTCATCATAAAAGGTGACGGAAGTGATCAGAGCGCTGCAGCTAAACAAGCTGCTACGCTACATTCACTGCACGTCGGACATTTCAAAGCATCACGGAATTTCATCTTGTTCTGCTTAAACGGCCTAATTTCTGCTTAGAAATGACTTTAGAATGATTTAAGAGGTTTTATCTGTTGGAGTATTCTGTAGATACACTGTTTTATTTTATCATGCATGTTTTGTGTTCTCTGCTCTGGTAGAATGTAGTTCTCTCTGCTCTGATAAAGTGTACTGTACTGATGTGATGGGTGAAGGTTACTTAAGAGATGTGACATGACGTGCTTCTGCAAGTTGTGGTATCTCTGTGTGCACGCTAAGCTCTTTTTCAGGACATGTGAAGATGACCCAGGCAGAATGCAGCCATAAGCGAGCAGTGAGATAAAGAATAGAGAATTGAATGTTCCAACCACAGTGTGATTATGATACATTAGTCCTTGTGTCAGAAGAAGTGTGATTAATCGTTAGATGTCTTAAACACATCTTAATCGAGCCCAAGATTAAAAAGGTTCTGAAATCCTGAATGTATTGTGCAATCAGCGGTTCTGCGGCAACAGCTCACGCGCTATCACTCCTCCCCTTAGGAGCTGTACCGCCCATGTATGTAGGAAGTCCTAAATAAAAGAGCAGGAGCGCAGGCCAGACTTTAGTGTAGCTTGGGTGTACAGCCTGACTGCACTCCGCGCGAGATAATTTGACTTTCTGTCTCACTGGTGGTTCTGACTCTGTTTGTCTTATCAAGGTTTTAAGAATGTTTGGAGGCGAAAATACCCAACATTATCTTTATCATCTGATGGTTAACCCTCTGGGGTCCGAGGGCATTTTTTGGACAGTTCACTTGCCTGGCATAAATGTTTATTATTGCTGTTAACAGTGCTCCCTGCATCCCACAATCAAGTTTCATGACTCTTTTTTTCAGGACAACCTGTGCTTCAGAATATATATGTTTTAGTTGTGTTTGATAAGTATAATAAAGGTTTACAATCAAAAATAGGCAAGAAAAAATAAAGCGAAAAATAATTTCCACACACATTTATTCAAAACAACACAGCAAACTATAATAAACATGTTGGGAAAGTGTAGTGACACGGACCACAACAGGGGGCGTAAATGAACGGACAATGGATGAGCCAAAAACAACAATTACTGTTGTGAATGTGCACAACGAAATACAGACAATCACAGAATTTGAAAATAGTCAATATACAAAGGTGACGTGAGGGCAGGCTCAGAGGATAGAAGACGTCTGTCCAGAGAAGAGCCGGGTCCCACACGATTTCCACTGCCAACGGGTCTTAAGCACACCGGAGCCGCCAAGTCCTGAATCCCCAGGTGACCACCGTCTCCAGCTTTCAGATCTGGTATTGCTGGCAGGAAGCAGAAACAGTTAATGGTGGGTGTGTGGATACACACCCAGTAAACACTCAGTAGACAGTTCAGTTCCTCTGGGAGGGAACACCTCCACCTCAGAAATAGGAACACAGAAAAAGCAGCACCTGAATCACTACTTATCCGAGTTCGGCGTGAGGAGTGAAGATCGTCACTCTATCACCCGGCTCGAACCCCAGCCTTCAGCTAACAGCAAGGAAACAGGTACGCCTGCAAACAGTACAGAATTAAGTGCATTCGGTTACAGAATACGGCTGAGAGATTACCCTCAATGGTAGACGATATCTCGGCAGCGAGTGTGGAGATGCTGCCTGGCTTTTATGGTGGTGGTGGTTGACGAGTGACAGCTGGCGTTGATGATGAGTGACAGCTGTCACTCCCGGCTGATCCTGAGGGGCGACTGCGCCCTCTCGTGCCTGAAGCCCGCACTTCAAGCAAGGCGGCCTTCTGGTGGTGGGCCAGCAGTACCTCCTCTTCAGCGGCCCACACAACAAAACAACTGTTTTGACACTTTATAAAGGTAATTTGAGGTCTTGTGTGAAAGACTGTACAACAAAAAGGTTCAAACAATAAACAGAAATGCACATTTGAACATATATACAAAATGGTCCTCTGTGTTTGGTTATTTTGATATGGTAAACAGTGCTTTACACAGAGAAAGCAACAGAGTTATCGAGTAACATTCACATGCAGACTAGTGGAGCATTCCTGATAGTTTACACACTCTTTGTTTGAGCATGTGAGATTGTCATCAGAGGCGCCTCGTCTGCTTTCACTCGCTGTGCATAATGGCGCAGGGCGCATTGAGTATGTACTAATAATATGTACTCATTGGAGCATCCAGTGGGCTATTCAAACGGGCCAACTAGTAACTTATTACTCCTGAAATGATCTTTGGCTTTTCACGTGAGGTAAATCTGCCCTACGATTGGATTTTGAAAAACCATGTGATGGTGAACTAATTCCAATTGGACACTCACATGCGCACATCATCACACAGCTTCTATGAGGAGTACAAAGATGGCCGATGGTCTTAGCCGTCGTATACGGCGGTGTCAGCCCCAGAGGGTTAATAATCCCAATAATCCATTTGACTGCTTTGGGTGAAGAGACTCCATCTCAGATGTGCTCCTGTGATCAGAAATTACACGTGTGCAAATGCAAAAGGTGGAACAATTTTTAGGAGCGGACGGTTCGGTCTGTGACACCGGGTGTCTAAAACAAACCTTTGGACTTAACTGTGAATTTCTCCTCTGTGAGATCAATAAAGTTTATCTTTATCTTTTGTGCATCTATCATAAATAATCATGGGACTTTTTGAAACATGATACGACAACCATATCTGCTGTGTACCCAAGTTGGCACTGTATGACCCCTTTAAGCTGACAGCAAGAAGATGGTATAATTTTAGTAGATTTGTCCTGAGTGATGATTATAAAATTTCATCATCATCTGTACAGTATACTGTACAGATGATGATGAAATTTATAAATAAATTAGGCTTAATGGATAATTAAGTATACTTAATTATCCATTAAGCCTTAATTTCAGAACAAAATTATCACAAAAAGTTACCTTGTACTTATTTCCCCCTAATATGAAGTGAAAGGTTTCCAATAAACACCTTTTGAGTTATAGTGCGAGATTTGTAAAAGTCTGGTCCAGACACAGGTGCAGCAGGCTAACATTAGCCGCTCAGCCTAACAGTTAGCACACAGGCTAAGAGTGCTAAGAAAACTAATTCACCCTCCTGTAGGAGACAAGAAATCCCCGTCTTCATCGTCTCTGCCGAACATTTTGTCAGATGACTAGTTAACTTTGCTGACAATATGAAAAATGTAGAGAAAGGCGATACCCGTCTGTGTCTTTTAAAGTTCCGCTGTCCGTCTTCCTGTTTCTAAACGTCAGCTGACTAATCACCTGATTTGACAGAGGTTACACCTGCCTACCGCTTGATGGCGCCACTGTCCTGTGCCTGATCCATGGAGCTCCATGGCCTGATCAAAACTTTAAATTCTTTATTTTACTGGATTGAGCAGAGTAGATTCCCCTGCCATTATTTTAATTCTATTTTAACTCTAGCACTAATTGACATGATGCAAATGCTGAAAATCATATTTAAATATTTGTATAATAATAATAATAATAATAATAATTATTATTATTATTATTATTTTTAGAATTTTGTATTTTTGTCCTAATAACACAGAATACTCATCCTACTGTTGACTAAATAGATTTGTTCCCTTTTCCTTTCAATCTCCGTGTTAATGCTTTTAACTCATGTCTAAATGACCAAATTTGTCCCACTTTTAGTTTGTAGAATTTGATTTCATGATGTTTACATTTTTCAATTAATATATCACTGGACCTTCCATAACTCATTTCAAACTCTTTTAAAAATTTCTGTATCTGACTTCGTCCATTGATATTGATAATGATTTTTTTTTTTTTTTTTACATTTTATTTAATTTTATTTTAATTACATTTTTGGTGCTCTAAGTATTAAACAGGATGCATTTTGTTCTTTGGCTTTAAATTATGTTGAATATCTTTTCAACAATACATGTGTTGGTCATTTTCCCCTTCAAAAAACAATCAAGCCAAGAAAACCTATTCAAGGCAAATTTTTACTGTACGAGGTCTGTGAGGAAAGTATCCGACCTTATTATTTTTTTCAAAACCGTATGGATTTGAATCACGTGTGATTGCGTCAGCCAAGCCTGAACCCTCGTGCGCATGCGTGAGTTTTTTCATGCCTGTCGGTTGCGTCATTCGCCTGTGAGCAGGCTTTGAGTGAGGTGTGGTCTACCCATCTCGTCTATTTTTTATTGCGAATAAATGTCTGAACGATTTGGATCTTTGCTGCATCAATTTTTTCCAGAAACTGTAAGAGACCTCCAGGTGGACACCGTTCGAAAAATTAATATGGCTTTCAGGGACGATTTTATGGGGATTAAACAGATTAAGGAGTGTTACTGCCACTTTAAGGATGGCCCACAACTGCTGAGCGCTCCCAGCGCCCATTGACATGCTCACACCCCGCTGAAACAACCAAATCTTTTCCAACGTGAGGCTTTGTTGATCCGGGACCTCGTCTGACTTTTACAAAAAGGCAGAAGGCGTCGACATCAGCACTTTTTCAGCACATTCTACCGTTAAAGGAATTTTTTTTTCATGGAAAAGAAGCGGAGGGACGCGGCACAAAACCACCTCAGTGTTGATCTCACAGGACGGCTTTGAGATGGCTTTCAGACGGATTCTGGTTGCTTTCCAGTCGTGTGATTATCCGATTGTGATTGTGCATGATGTGGACATGCCAGAACATGTCCCGTGAGGCTTCATCACGGTGTTCTTTGCGCCATGCAGCTCCGCCGCGAATAAAATACCCTCGGTCATATGAGCATAAATTAGGAAACAGAATGTGACCTTTTGACCCCTTATAATAGGTCATGGTTAGCCATTTTGAACTTGTTCAAGGTCTGTGTCCCAAGAATGTTCCCTGTGAATCTGAAGACCCTGGCAGCAATAGGACTGGACTTATGATGAGCACAGACAGAAGAACAAACAGATGGGTAGGCAGACGGGCAGATGGAAGGCCTTTGCAATACCCGATGGCCATATTTTGGCCTTGGGTAACCAGACAAGAAGGCTATATGTGTGTTTGTACAGTAGTCTGCACATGTTTGGAGCAGTTACATAAACTGTAAAAAAAAAAAAAAAAGTGTATAAAATTAATAGGGACATCCTGTGAAATCAAGAAAAAAAAATTTAAAGAAAACAATGGAGTAGTGTTTAACTTGCAGCAATAAAATGTGTAACAAAACTGAAATAGGAAAATAACAGTACAGATATGTTAAAATAAACATATTCCATTGTGGAATTTAAACACAGAAAAACTGTAATACCAAAAACTGTACAACACAGTTAGGCCATGAGACGAGACCCGAAAATGTTAAAATGTCTTAGAAAAGGATTTTTGTAGCATAGACCTGGTAACTAATAAAAATCCTCCTTTTTATATGAAGATGAACATAGTGAACACATTTCAGCTTGTTACCACAAACAACACTTGCACATTTTTGAGCAAAATTACTTTATTGAAATTTAATAGGAAGTCGTTGCTAAGGGGCATGGCTACATAGCAACCACTCATTTGCAGTGAATACAATTTGTAAAATCACATTTTTCTTGAAATATACATTAATTAGATTTTTTTCATGCTGAGAACTGAGAAAATATACCATAATTTACACAAAAATATGTCAAATTAACCCCTTCTCACGTGCTACATAATACACGACTAGGGATGGGTATTGAGAACCGGTTCCTTTCGGTATCGTTAAGAAATGATTCAATCCACCAACATCAATAAGCTTTGTGCTTAACGATTCTGTTATCGGTCCTTCAGAGTGGCCGTTGTTTTGGCAGGTGTTTGTCAGGAAAATGATAATTTCTCTACATTGATTACAGACCCTGCAGCGGGTCCTTAACTTTTCTGCAGCGCGGCTTTGCTTTGAACCTTTAACCAATCGAAGCAGTGGTTCGCAGATTGAAGCAATGCTTCGGTCGATTGCTTCGTTTATTTCTTTCTTTTGCTGAATTTTCCCCCGGCAAAACCCTAAAGAGCATATGTCTGTGAGTATTATTTACCTTTTCTATGTTAAACCGACCTGTTATGGTCTTCTGAAACAGTTGATAGATGTATTTTATAACTTAAAACGGGAGCGATGCTAATGCGTTAGCATGTCTATGGCATTTTCAATGTTAAAAGTTAGCATTTAGCAATTGCAGCCGACATCACGTTCGGGTGCATTTGTTTTCAAATTGTAATATTCCTTAAATTTATTTTTGCTTATATAGTAATAATCTAATGATTATTATATTAAATTTTAGAGAAAGAGACAAAAAGAACCTGAACAGAAACATAACAGAAAATCTATAATAGCAACTAACAATGAACATAAATAAATACATACAGAAATAAATGTTTCCTGTGAACACCTAGTGACTCTCACATCTCCATTTCATCCCTGTCTTATTTAAGTTTAATGACAGTTTGTTTCAGTCAAACCATATTTTCAGTTTGTTAATTTCTTCAGTGATTTCCTCCAGAACTATCTTCCAAACTAGAAAACTGCTGCATCCTAGTAAGAGCAGATTACTCAATCAATCAATTTTATTTATATAGCGCCAAATCACAACAAACAGGCACTTTATATTGTAAGGCAAGGCCATACAATAATTACATAAAAACCCCAACGGTCAAAACGACTCCCTGTGAGCAAGCATTTGGCTACAGTGGGAAGGAAAAACACCCTTTTAACAGGAAGAAACCTCCAACAGAACCAGGCTCAAGGAGGGGCAGTCTTCTGCTGGGACTGGTTGGGGCTGAGGGAGAGAACCAGGAAAAAGACATGTTGTGGAGGGGAGCAGAGATCAATCACTAATAATTAAATGCAGAGTGGTGCATACAGAGCAAAAAGAGAAAGAAACACTCAGTGCATCATGGGAACCCCCCAGCAGTCTAAGTCTATAGCAGCATAACTAAGGGATGGTTCAGGGTCACCTGATCCAGCCCTAACTATAAGCTTTAGCAAAAAGGAAAGTTTTAAGCCTAATCTTAAAAGTAGAGAGGGTGTCTGTCTCCCTGATCTGAATTGGGAGCTGGTTCCACAGGAGAGGAGCCTGAAAGCTGAAGGCTCTGCCTCCCATTCTACTCTTACTGTTGTGAAAGTGTAGGAACACGGACCCACAACAGGGGGCGCAATGAACGGACAATGGAGAAGGTAAATAACAAGGTTTACTATTGTGAAACAAGCACAATAAATACAACAATCACAATTTGGGGTCGAATCCGCTGGTGTCGTGTGGGCAGGCTCGAAGGTAGGAGACGTCCGTCTCAGTCGAAGCGGAACCACCCAGATCTCCTCTGCCACCGAACCCTGGAAATACTGGAACCGCCAAGTCCCGAATTCCCAGGTGGCCACTGCCTCCGCTCGTCGGATCCGGTACTGCTGGCGGGAGAGAGCAACAACACACAGGTGTGGATGCGACCGCACCCAGTAACGGAGAGGGGAGAAGCCGCCTCCACCTCTTGTCAAAGTACAGCAGGAAGGTGAGTACTTATCCAAGCAATGAAGCTATCAGTAGTCAACAGTCCTGAAAAGGTTTAACAAGTTTAGCTGGTTGTTCAGAATATAAATGCAGAGAATATTACCTCAGTCTTAGGCGATATCTCGGCACTGAGGTGGAGACGCCGTCCTCCAGATATACCTCTGTGCTGAGTGGAACAGCTGTGTCTGGTGATGGGTGACAGCTGTCACCCAGGCTACTCCCATAAGGCGGCAGCGCCCTCTGGTGCCTGGAGCCCGCACTCCAGGCAGGGCGCCCTCTGGTGGTGGTGGGCCAGCAGTACCTCCTCTTCAGCGGCCCACACAACACTTACAAACCACAAGTAAGCCTGCAGTCTGAGAGCGAAGCGCTCTATTGGGGTGATATGGTACTATGAGGTCCCTAAGATAAGATGGGACCTGATTATTCAAAACCTTATAAGTAAGAAGAAGAATTTTAAATTCTATTCTAGAATTAACAGGAAGCCAATGAAGAGAGGCCAATATGGGTGAGATATGCTCTCTCCTTCTAGTCCCCGTTAGTACTCTAGCTGCAGCATTTTGAATTAACTGAAGGCTTTTCAGGGAACTTTTAGGACAACCTGATAATAATGAATTACAATAGTCCAGCCTAGAGGAAATAAATGCATGAATTAGTTTTTCAGCATCACTCTGAGACAAGACCTTTCTAATTTTAGAGATACTGTGTAAATGCAAAAAAGCAGTCCTATAAATTTGTTTAATATGTGCATTGACATATCCTGATCAAAAATGACTCCAAGATTTCTCACAGTATTACTAGAGGTCAGGGTAATGCCATCCAGAGTAAGGATCTGGTTAGACACCATGTTTCTAAGATTTGTGGGGCCAAGTACAATAACTTCAGTTTTATCTGAGTTTAAAAGCAGGAAATTAGAGGTCATCCATGTCTTTATGTCTGTAAGACAATCCTGCAGTTTAGCTAATTGGTGTGCGTCCTCTGGCTTCATGGATAGATAAAGCTGGGTATCATCTGCGTAACAATGAAAATTTAAGCAATGCCGTCTAATAATACTGCCTAAGGGAAGCATGTATAAAGTGAATAAAATTGGTCCTAGCACAGAACCTTGTGGAACTCCATAATTAACCTTAGTCTGTGAAGAAGATTCCCCATTTACATGAACAAATTGTAATCTATTAGATAAATATGATTCAAACCACCGCAGCACAGTGCCTTTAATGCCTATGGCATGCTCTAATCTCTGTAATAAAATTTTATGGTCAACAGTATCAAAAGCAGCACTGAGGTCTAACAGAACAAGCACAGAGATGAGTCCACTGTCTGAGGCCATAAGAAGATCATTTGTAACCTTCACTAATGCTGTTTCTGTACTATGATGAATTCTAAAACCTGACTGAAACTCTTCAAATAGACCATTCCTCTGCAGATGATCAGTTAGCTGTTTTACAACTACCCTTTCAAGAATTTTTGAGAGAAAAGGAAGGTTGGAGATTGGCCTATAATTAGCTAAGATAGCTGGGTCAAGTGATGGCTTTTTAAGTAATGGTTTAATTACTGCCACCTTAAAAGCCTGTGGTACATAGCCAACTAATAAAGATAGATTGATCATATTTAAGATCGAAGCATTAAATAATGGTAGGGCTTCCTTGAGCAGCCTGGTAGGAATGGGGTCTAATAGACATGTTGATGGTTTGGATGAAGTTACTAATGAAAATAACTCAGACAGAACAATCTGAGAGAAAGAGTCTAACCAAATACTGGCATCACTGAAAGCAGCCAAAGATAACGATACGTCTTTGGGATGGTTATGAGTAATTTTTTCTCTAATAGTTAAAATTTTATTAGCAAAGAAAGTCATGAAGTCATTACTAGTTAAAGTTAAAGGAATACTCGGCTCAATAGAGCTCTGAGTCTTTGTCAGCCTGGCTACAGTGCTGAAAAGAAACCTGGGGTTGTTCTTATTTTCTTCAATTAATGATGAGTAGTAAGATGTCCTAGCTTTACGGAGGGCTTTTTTATAGAGCAACAGACTCTTTTTCCAGGCTAAGTGAAGATCTTCTAAATTAGTGATGTTATGTGAGGGACGCAGACCGAGGAGCGGCCCAGAGTCCAACAGAACCCAGCACTAATTGACCAGAAGCAGCTCCAGAAAGAAAAACAGATTTATTACTGTCACCCTGTGCTGTACATAAAATCTAAATAATAAAAGTCTGGTGTGGTGGACAAGTGGCGCACTCTCTCAGCGCCACAACAGATCCGAGCCCGAATCTTCTGGACTCAATCGTTCTGTCAACACCACCCCCCCCCCCCCCCCCCAGGTGGATTTCCAGAACAATGCTCTGTGAAGGAGGAGCAGAAGTGAGGTTATTCATACCATCATTATCCACAGTTTTCTCCACAGAGGCACACTTATCAGCAACACGTTCAGATCTTACTGCGGACCTACTTCACACAAACAGCTGCTCACAGCGAGTGGAAGATCATCAATCCCTTCACCACAGCCGTGAGGAGCAATCAGAACAATTATCTTCAATTCTTTAATTTTAACTGCGTCAAACGCCACAACATATGAACAATTTAGCTTTTAGGAATAATCACCTCTGACGTGTGCTGACAGCGCTTGCCTCTCACCCTCATCCTCCTTCACAGACGTGATGTCAGCCTCTGGAGCAGCCCTCGGCGTCCTCACATACTCGTCACAAGAATGTAACAAAGTTCAATTCTCCGGCAATCCAGTCCAACTCACTGCTGGCTTAAATGCAGCTTCTCATTACCACATAGGTACCAGCTGAAAGCCCTTAAATCTGCACGTGAATATCACAGGTGTCGTAACTTCCTCCTAATGGAGAGCCGCACGAGATCACAGCAGGTGCAGCCAATCATCATAATAAAGGTGAGAGACTCTTCTGCAGCACAGCTTTCACAGAGATCAGTTCCAAACCACCTAGGAAGGAAAATAAACACACATCCAAAAAACCATGTCCACCCCAACCCCCCAGCACACAACAAGTGAGACGCCATTTCCTCTCCAACTTACGAGTTATCTGCTTTAAGCTGCGAGTTTGTGAGTTATACCACGGAGTCAGGCACTTCTGATTTAAAGCTCTCTTTTTCAGAGGAGCTACAGCATCCAAAGTTGTCTTCAATGAGGATGTAAAACTATTGATGAGATACTCTATCTCACTCACAGAGTTTAGGTAGCTACTCTGCACTGTGTTGGTATATGTCATTAGGGAACATAAAGAAGGAAACATATCCTTAAACCTAGTTACAGCGCTTTCTGAAAGACTTCTAGTGTAATGAAACTTATTCCCCACTGCTGGGTAGTCCATCAGAGTAAATGTAAATGTTACTAAGAAATGATCAGACAGAAGGGAGTTTTCAGGGAATACTGTTAAGTCTTCAATTTCCATACCATAAGTCAGAACAAGAGCTAAGATATGATTAAAGTGGTCATATTTGTCTAATAGATTACAGTTTGTTCATGTAAATGGGGAATCTTCTTCACAGACTAAAGTTAATTATGGAGTTCCACAAGGTTCTGTGCTAGGACCAATTTTATTCACTTTATACATGCTTCCCTTAGGCAGTATTATTAGACGGTATTGCTTAAATTTTCATTGTTACGCAGATGATACCCAGCTTTATCTATCCATGAAGCCAGAGGATACACACCAATTAGCTAAACTGCAGGATTGTCTTACAGACGTAAAGACATGGATGACCTCTAATTTCCTGCTTTTAAACTCAGATAAAACTGAAGTTATTGTACTTGGCCCCACAAATCTTAGAAGCATGGTGTCTAACCAGATCGTTACTCTGGATGGCATTTCCCTGATCTCTAGTAATACTGTGAGAAATCTTGGAGTCATTTTTGATCAGGATATGTCATTCAAAGCGCATATTAAACAAATATGTAGGACTGCCTTTTTGCATTTACGCAATATCTCTAAAATCAGAAAGGTCTTGTCTCAGAGTGATGCTGAAAAATTAATTCATGCATTTATTTCCTCTAGGCTGGACTATTGTAATTCATTATTATCAGGTTGTCCTAAAAGTTCCCTAAAAAGCCTTCAGTTGGTTCAGAATGCTGCAGCTAGAGTACTGACGGGGACTAGCAGGAGAGAGCATATCTCACCCGTGTTGGCCTCTCTTCATTGGCTTCCTGTTAATTCTAGAATAGAATTTAAAATTCTTCTTCTTACTTATAAGGTTTTGAATAATCAGGTCCCATCTTATCTTAGGGACCTCGTAGTACCATATTACCCCATTAGAGCGCTTCGCTCTCAGACTGCGGGCTTACTTGTAGTTCCTAGGGTTTGTAAGAGTAGAATGGGAGGCAGAGCCTTCAGCTTTCAGGCTCCTCTCCTGTGGAACCAGCTCCCAATTCAGATCAGGGAGACAGATACCCTCTCTACTTTTAAGATTAGGCTTAAAACTTTCCTTTTCGCTAAGGCTTATAGTTAGGGCTGGATCGGGTGACCCTGGACCATCTCTTGGTTATGCTGCTTTAGACGTAGATTGTGGGGGGGTTCCCATGATGCACTGTTTCTTTCTCTTTTTGCTCCGTATGCATCACTCTGCATTTAATCATTAGTGATCGATCTCTGCCCCCCTTCACGGCATGTCTTTTTCCTGTTTTTTTCCCTCAGCCCCAACCAGTCTCAGCAGAAGACTGCCCCTCCCTGAGCCTGGTTCTGCTGGAGGTTTCTTCCTGTTAAAAGGGAGTTTTTCCTTCCCACTGTGGCCAAGTGCTTGCTCATAGGGGGTCGTTTTGACCGTTGGGGTTTTTCATAATTATTGTATGGCCTTGCCTTACAATATGGAGCGCCTTGGGGCAACTGTTTGTTGTGATTTGGCGCTATATAAGAAAAAAGTTGATTGATTGATTGAAAGTGGTGGGTGGACTCATTTACATTTTGAGCAAAGCCAATTGAGTCTAATAATAGATTAAATGCAGTGTTGAGGCTGTCATTCTCAGCATCTGTGTGGATGTTAAAATCGCCCACTATAATTATCTTATCTGAGCTAAGCACTAAGTCAGACAAAAGGTCTGAAAATTCACAGAGAAACTCACAGTAACGACCAGGTGGACGATAGATAATAACAAATAAAACTGGTTTTGGGACTTCCAATTTGGATGGACAAGACTAAGAGTCAAGCTTTCAAATGAATTAAAGCTCTGTCTGGTTTTTTGATTAATTAATACGCTGGAATGGAAGATTGCTTCTAATCCTCCGCCTCGGCCCGTGCTACGAGCATTCTGGCAATTAGTGTGACTCGGGGGTGTTGACTCATTTAAACTAACATATTCATCCTGCTGTAACCAGGTTTCTGTAAGGCAGAATAAATCAATATGTTGATCAATTATTATATAATTTACTAACAGGGACTTAGAAGAGAGAGACCCAATGTTTAATAGACCACATTTAACTGTTTTAGTCTGTGGTGCAGTTGAAGGTGCTATATTATTTTTTCTTTTAGAATTTTTATGCTTAAATAGATTTTTGCTGGTTATTGGTGGTCTGGGAGCAGGGACCGTCTCTACGGGGATGGGGTAATGAGGGGATGGCAGGGGGAGAGAAGCTGCAGAGAGGTGTGTAAGACTACAACTCTGCTTCCTGGTCCCAACCCTGGATAGTCATGGTTTGGAGGATTTAAGAAAATTGGCCAGATTTGTAGAAATGAGAGCTGCTCCATCCAAAGTGGGATGGATGCCGTCTCTCCTAACAAGACCAGGTTTTCCCCAGAAGCTTTGCCAATTATCTATGAAGCCCACCTCATTTTTTGGACACCACTCAGACAGCCAGCAATTCAAGGAGAACATGCGGCTAAACATGTCACTCCCGGTCCGATTGGGGAGGGGCCCAGAGAAAACAACAGAGTCCGACATTGTTTTTGCAAAGTTACACACCGATTCAGTGTTAATTTTAGTGACCTCCGATTGTCATAACTGGGTGTCATTACTGCCAACGTGAATTACAATCTTACCAAATTTACGCTTAGCCTTAGCTAGCAGTTTCAAATTTCCTTCAATGTCGCCTGCTCTGGCCCCCGGAAGACAATTGACTATGGTTGCTGGTGTCGCTAACTTCACATTTCTCAAAACAGAGTCACCAATAACCAGAGTTTGATCCTCGGCGGGTGTGTCGTCGAGTGGGGAAAAATGGTTAGAGATGTGAACGGGTTGGCGGTGTACACGGGGCTTCTGTTTAGAACTACTCTTCCTCCTCACAGTCACCCAGTCGGCCTGCTTTCCCGGCTGCTCGGGATCTGCCAGAGGGAAACTAACGGCGGCTAAGCTACCTTGGTCCGCACCGACTACATGGGCCTGGCTAGCTGTAGAATTTTCCACGGTGCTGAGCCGAGTCTCCAATTCGCCCAGCCTGGCCTCCAAAGCTACAAATAAGCTACACTTATTACAAGTACCATTACTGCTAAAGGAGGCCGAGGAATAACTAAACATTTCACACCCAGAGCAGAAAAGTGCGGGGGAGACAGGAGAAGCCACCATGCTAAACCGGCTAAGAACTAGTAGCTGACGGTTTCTGGGGTCCTCGTTCCTACAGCCCGGCCTCAGCACACGGCTTCCAGGTAAGAACACAAACTACACTTGATTGTGACGGAGCCTTAAAATGGCTCCAGTTTGTTTGTTTGTGAGGGAATTGTTGATTTTACACATCAAAATGGAGTTAGTCTTTTGGTATTGTGGCAACTCAAGGCTCCTGTATGCTTTTCAACACAGGAAATAAAGTAACTTTTATCATGCGATCAGTTTTATTTATTTTACCCATCTAACCTTTGACTTATTGTGTGCTTTAGGGCCGAGCATCCGATCACTCAGACTCAATAGAAAAGTATTTCAGCCCGGCAATGCTGCAGGATCCATGGGCAGGTATGAAACCTGTCCCCGTCCCTGCGAACGCCTGTAACCGGACCGAGGACTGACTGGACGACTGCTGTTAGGCTAAAAGTACTTGTGTACGTTTGTTTTTATCCAGAGGGATCGAACACTTCCATCAGATGCTCTTCACCCCTGACTCCTCTCAGCGTGTCCATGTCACATTAGTCCTACAAATCTTATTTTATTTTTTGTTTTTGTTCTTTTTTTTTTGGAAAAAGTGCTTCCTCTCCCCTTTCATTCTCCCTTAGCTGCTTTTGCTGTCATCACCTATAGAGGGCGCCCTATCCACAAACAAGACTGCATATTCTATTAAAGTTCCTTTGATGTCAAAATTTAAAATGTGTTTCCTGACATTTATTAAACTCTTTTAATTGGTGAGTTTTAAAGGCTCACAGTGTCTTTTAAAATGGGGTGTTGATGTTAAAGCTTTGAACTGTCAAAGGTCACCCACAGATTTGATCAAATGCACCTAAAATTTAGCCTGAGTATAACCTTCATGTTCATAAGTATTTGGACATTCACACTGTTTATTTGAAATGAAACTGTCACAATGTGGTTGTAGTGTTGATGATCAGATGGATTAACCATGTAGGATTTTAAACCATGAGTGTGTGTGTGTGTGTGTGTGTATATATATATATATATATATATATATATACATATATATATATATATATATATATATATACATATATATATATATATATATATATATATATATATATATATATATATATATATATATATATATATATATATATATATATAAAATGCTCCAATTTACAGAGCTCATAACTAACTGGACGGATGAGAGCATTACATGAAAATCATCAGTTTTACAGCCAGTTTTCATTTGGTAACTGGATGTTGGTAAGGCTTCCAAGTGAATCTGTCTTGGACATCATTTATATCCATCATTAAGATTGATCATCATTATTGTGCGAAAGTGGGCAAGTGAGGGAAGCCAACAGGATACCTATAACAACTATGAAAACTAGTGACAGGGCAAGTTTTACAGAGCAGGTAGCTCTGTATGCTTTGGGAAACCGAAGGAGTCTTGAAACTCTTGTCGGCCTTTCAACCTTACAAAACACCCCCCCCCCCCCCCAAAAAAAAAAAAAAAAATCATGTTTCAAAAATAAAGAAAAAGTAAAGTTCGTGTGTATATTCAGTGTTTTGTAAGTTTGCACTCGAGTTGCCAGGTTTATAATGCCCTATAATTAATTCAGTCATAGAATTGTGTGAGTAGAGCCTCATTTTGGTCTGGTGTCATCTGTTTCAGACAAGGTGAAAATCAATTGAATGACTATCGTACCCTGACCCTGTGGTAATGATCCACCTTTTCTGGTGGGTTTCAGATTTGGAGGGCTGATCGTCATCAGAGCCTCTTCATGCTCTGCCTCCAACCTGCTCAGTGCACATGAGAGGCGCATTTCAGTCTGATGACATCAATCAAACCACATCATGGGGGGGGTAATACAGATACAGCGTATACGTTGATCGTATAGAGACCAGATCGAGCTGTGCAGCCGTGCTTATACTCTGTATTGCCACAGTGGCCTCCCTCAGGACACCTCAGGGGACCTTCTCAAAGTCCACAACACACTGGTTTTATTTCTCAGCTCTTTCTTTATATATATATATATATATATAGATATATAGATATACACACACACACACACACACACACACACACACACACACACACACACACACACACACACACACACACACACACACACACACACACACACACACACACACACACACACACACACACACACAGGTGTTGGTCATATAATTAGAATATCATGAAAAAGTTGATTTCAGTAATTCCATTCAAACCTGAAACTTGTATACTTTCATTACACACAGACTGATATATTTCAAGTGTTTATTTCTTTTAATTTTGATGATAACTGACAACTAATGAAAACCCCAAATTCAGTATTGTGGAAAATTAGAATATTACTTAAGACCAATACAAAAAAATGGATTTTTAGAAGTGTTGGCCAACTGAAAAGTATGAACATGTACAGCACTCAGTAGGTAGTCGGGGCTCCTTTTGTCTGAGTTACTGCAGTAATGCGGCGTGGCATGGAGTCAATCAGTCTGTGGCACTGCTCAGCTGGTATGAGAGCCCAGGTTGCTCTGATAGTGGCCTTCAGCTCTTCTGCATTGTTGGGTCTGGTGTGTGGCATCTTCCTCTTCACAATACCCCATAGATTAGGTCAGGTGAGTCTGCTGGCCAGTTAAGAACAGGGATACCATGGTCGTTAAATCAGGTACTGGTAGCTTTGGCACTGTGTGCAGGTGCCAAGTCCTGTTAGAAAATGAAATCTGCATCTTCATAAAGTTGGTCAGCAGCAGGAAGCATGAAGTGCTCTACAACTTCCTGGTAGACGGCTGCATTGACACTGGACCTCAGAAAACACTGGACCAACACCAGCAGATGACATGGCCCCAAACCATCACTGACTGTGGAAACTTTACACTGGACCTCAAGCAACGTGGATTCTGTGTCTCTCCTCTCTTCCTCCAGACTCTGGGACTTCGATTTCCAAAGGAAATGGAAAATGTACTTTGATCAGAGAACATAACTTTGGAGCACTCAGCAGCAGTCCAGAGTCCTTTTTGTCTTGAGTCCAGGCAAGATGTCAAGTCAGCAGTCTGCCCCATGACTCTGTCGCCTACAGAACTAGACTGAGAGACCAGTTAAAGGACTTTGCAGGTGTTTGGAGTTAATTAGCTGATTAGAGTCTGACACCAGGTGTCTTCAATATTCAACCTTTTCACAAGATTCTAATTTTCTAAGATACTGAATTTGGGGTTTTCGTTAGTTGTCAGTTATAATCATCAAAATTAAAAGAAATAAACACTTGATATATATCAGTCTGTGTGGAATGAATGTATACATTATACAAGTTTCAGTTTTTGAATGGAATTACTGCAATAAATCAACTTATTCATGATATTCTAATTATATGACCAGCACCTAGAGAGAGAGAGAGAGAGACAGACAGAGACAGAGAGAGAGTTGTGGATACTGAGAACGCTATTCAATATTTCTAGATTTAAATTCGAGTTTACCAAATTTGTTGCCTCTTGAGGAAATAAAAAAATTGCTGTTTTTTATATCTTAACTGATACAGAGAAGTAAATACAATTATACATGAGGTTGCACGGTTTGTTACTGATCATTTCTTATTTTGGTATTCTATCCAGTCTTGTGTTATTACAAAATGGATTGGCTCATACAATGCATGATGTCATAAACAGTATTAAATAGGGGGTATCAGCCTTGAGTTTTACACTGTTCAGTTCTTTCATTTGGTTCTGTTTTACTGTGCTATTATTTTTTTCCCCCCTTTCAATAGGGGGTAGACTGCTGGGGGGTTCCCACGATGCACTGTTTCTTTCTCTTTTGCTCTGTATGCACCACTCTGCATTTAATCATTAGTGATCGATCTCTGCTCCCCTCCACAGCATGTCTTTTTCCTGGTTCTCTCCCTCAGCCCCATCCAGTCCCTGCAGAAGACTGCCCCTCCCTGAGCCTGGTTCTGCTGGAGGTTTCTTCCTGTTAAAAGGGAGTTTTTCCTTCCCACTGTAGCCAAGTGCTTGCTCACAGGGGGTCGTTTTGACCGTTGGGGTTTTACATATTATTGTATGGCCTTGCCTTGCAATATGAGGCGCCTTGGGGCAACTGTTTGTTGTGATTTGGCGCTATATAAAAAAAAAATTGATTGATTGATTGATTGATTTCAATGACTGGTTTTATAAATGTTTTCACTGTTTGAAGAAACTTATGGATATCTAAGGGGTTTTTGCCAGTTATTTTTTGGAGGTCTATTTTCTGTGAAATGCAGATTAAGTACAACCCCAATTCCAATGAAGTTGGGAAGTTGTGTGAAATGTAAATAAAAACAGAATACAATGATTTGCAAATCCTCTTCAACCTATACTGAATACACCACAAAGACAAGATATTTAATGTTCAAACTGATAATATTTGTTATTGTTTGGTGCAAATATTTGCTCATTTTGAAATGGATGCCTGCAACATGTTTCAAAAAAGTTGGGACAGTGGTATGTTTACCACTGTGTTACATCACGTTTGCTTCTAACAACACTCAATAAGCGTTTGAGAACTGAGGACACTAATTGTGAGTGTCATGATTGAGTATAAAAGGAGCATCCCTAAAGGATCAGCTGTTCACCACTTTGTGAACAGCTGCATGAAATAATAGTCCAACAGTTTAAGAACAATGTTTCTCAATGTTCAATTAAAAGGAATTTAGGGATTCCATCATCTACAGTCCATAATATAATCAGAAGATTCAGAGAATCTGGAGAACTTTCGACATGTAAGCGGCAAAGCCGAAAACTAACATTGAATGCCTGTGACCTTCGATCCCTCAGGCGGCACTGCATTAAAAACTGACATTACTGTGTAAAGCATCTTACCGCGTGGGCTCAGGAACACTTCAGAAAAACCATTGACAGTTAACACAGTTTGTCCCTACATCTACAAGTGCAAATTAAAACTCTACCATGCAAAGCGAAAGCCATACAGCAACAACATCCAGAAAACACTGCTGCCTTCTCTGGGCCCAAGCTCATTTGAAATGCAAAGTGGAAAAGTGCTTTTTTGAAATGTGTTTCAGGCATAGATTTCAAAATGAGCAAATATTTGTACGAAAACAATAAAGTTTATCAGTTTGAACATTAAATATCTTGTCTTTGTGGTGTATTCAATTGAATATAGGTTGAAGAGGATTTGCAAATCACTGTATTCTGTTTTATTTACATTTTACACAACATCCCAACTTCAATGGAATTGGGGTTGTATTTAAATTTGAACAATACTTGCATTAAGGTCCAACCTCCAACATTGTGCACAGCCACTTCTGGATTTGCACAACAGCTATACAAATTTTTGGAAGTTATGCAGTCGCAGATTTCAGATGATTCATGGGACACGGCTATAGGTAAGAGAGTGTTGGCAAGTCAAGGAATGTGTGTCTTACTGCACCACAAAATCCCATTGGTTCCTGAATGGTAACCACAGAAGCAGACAAGTGGTCCATCCCCAACTGTTCCAAAGTACATATCTGCCACAGACAAGTGAAACATGGGCGTGTCCTTGGCCTTTTCCAGTTGCTGTGGATCAGTGTGGGTGTCATCGGGGCTTTTTCAACAAAAACAGTAAGTGGTGATTTATACTGATTTTGTGTTGATGCTTTCATTGTGGAAAAAAAAATGTTTCTTCTTGGCTGCTGGACAATCTTGATTTTTTAGCATCTAGAACCCTTCAACTTCCAGGGTCCTAGGGTGAGCCCAAGACCTCCAGCCTAAGATTTTGCTTTTCCTCAGACCTTCCTATTACTGTATCGCATCCCTGAAGGGTAAGGAATGGTATGGTCCATGTTACAGGTGTCTGTTTTTGTGTCTTTAGAGGAGGAAGTGGTAAGTCTCGTACAGGCCACAAACTTTTGTAGATTCTGTACTGTCACGTAAATGAGAGTCAATGATTCCTCCTGGACGATGGGCAAATCCAACGTATGTTATCTGTACAACTGAAGCCGAAGCCAGTACCCATTTACAGCCGGGTGGACTGAGACACTAGACTGACTTGTCCAAGAATACCCAGTGCGTGGAATTCCGGATCAACAAAGCCTTCACGTTGGAAATGATCTGGTTGTTTCAGCGGGGTTTGAGCCTGTCGATCGGCGCTCGGAGCGCGGCGCGCTCTCAGCAGCTGTGGCCAGTCTTTAATCTGTCTGGAGCACTCCTTAATCTGTGTAATCTCCATAAAATCGTCCCTGAAAGCCATATTAATTTTCCGAATGGTGTCCACCTGGAGGTCTCTCACAGTTTCTGGAAAA
This sequence comes from Thalassophryne amazonica, assembly GCF_902500255.1. NCBI lineage: Eukaryota > Metazoa > Chordata > Actinopteri > Batrachoidiformes > Batrachoididae > Thalassophryne > Thalassophryne amazonica. The sequence goes on along the minus strand of NC_047114.1, from coordinate 22,360,397 downwards.
AATTGATGCAGCAATGCTCCAAATCGTTCAGACATTTATTCGCAATAAAAATCCGACGAGAGGGGTGGACCACTGCTCACACAAAGCCTGCTCACAGGCGAATGACGCAACCGACAGGCGTGAAAAAACTCACGCATGCGCACGAAGTTTCAAGCTTGGCTGATGCAATCACACGTGATTCAAATCCATATAGTTTTTGAAAAAAATAAAAAGGTCCGTTACTTTTTGGACAGACCTCGTATACACTGGTTCTCTGGAAACAATTCATTGACTTTTTCTTGTGAAACATGGTTGCTGACAGAGGTCGTCCAACTCTTTGTTTGTAAAACCTACTGCTGTCAAGAACTCCGTGACAGCTCATTGATTAAAATGGAATGGCGAGGTGAGTTTCTTTCACGGGGTTCCATTCTTGCCACAATAACAAAGCAACTTTTCACAATGATAGCTTTCCAATAACTGAGATTGTAGAGGGGAACCTACAGAACATATGAAAAACTGTTATGTGCCAGTGCTGCCAATTCGTGATGGAAACAGAAAATGAAGGCATTGCTTTTCATTCAGCCCCGTTACATTATTAGACTAGTAAATGTTAGAAAGCCTTAGTGTGCTATTGATGAAGCAATTGGCCAAGAGGGAGAAAGGCTTCATCTTGTCACGAGTCATAAACTCTGATGTCAACATCAATAAAATCCTTACTGGGAACCCAGACTGACACTTGCTGCAACCATTATCAGTACAGAGGGGCAGTGATGTTGAGTGGTTCTGTGATACTCTCACTGGGATTGCATGAAAGTGACGGATGGTCTTGAGGGAAGACGGAAACTACAGCTAAGAAGTTGAAGTTTCAGAAAGTGGTTCTAATGAAGTCTCAGTGATATTCAGTCACTGATTTATCAATAGAAATATGACAACGTTGATCAAGATGCGCCAGCAAGTTCCGAGGACTCCAGGGAGATAAATCGGTTATGGTTCGGATTTCAGTTCAGTTCTGTGAATACAAAAAATGTATTCAAACTTGTACAACACTTCAAATGTGGTCAAACAGTGTGAGGAACAGGTACAGGCTGATGTCTAGACATTATGTCCCGTTGTCACTGACCGAATGGTCCCCCCCAAAAAATCAGTCCCCCCTGATGACGCGGTTCACGGATTATCACCTCACTTCTACTTCAAACTGCACAACAGTCATCATCTATCTCAGTGAAAGATATCTGAAGCTTTTGTACAACAATCCTTTCCACATAAATTCACCATTTTTTCATCATAAAGGTGACGGAAGTGATCAGAGCGCTGCAGCTAAACAAGCTGCTATCTGATACATTCACTGCACGTCGGACATTTCAAAGCATCACGGAATTTCATCTTGTTTCTGCTTAAACGGCCTAATTTCTGCTTAGAAATGACTTTAGAATGATTTAAGAGGTTTTATCTGTTGGAGTTATTCTGTAGATACACTGTTTATTTTATCATGCATGTTTTGTGTTCTCTGCTCTGGTAGAATGTAGTTCTCTCTGCTCTGATAAAGTGTACTGTACTGATGTGATGGGTGAAGGTTACTTAAGATATGTGACATGACGTGCTTCTGCAAGTTGTGGTATCTCTGTGTGCACGCTAAGCTCTTTTTCAGGACATGTGAAGATGACCCAGGCAGAATGCAGCCATAAGCGGAGCAGTGAGATAAAGATAGAGAATTGAATGTTCCAACCACAGTGTGATTATGATACATTAGTCCTTGTGTCAGAAGAAGTGTGATTAATCGTTAGATGTCTTAAACACATCTTAATCGAGCCCAAGATTAAAAAGGTTCTGAACGTCCTGAATGTATTGTGCAATCAGCGGTTCTGCGGCAACAGCTCACGCGCTATCACTCCTCCCCTTAGGAGCTGTACCGCCCATGTATGTAGGGAAGTCCTAAATAAAAGAGCAGGAGCGCAGGCCAGACTTTAGTGTAGCTTTGGTGTACAGCCTGACTGCACTCCCGCGCGAGATAAATTTGACTTTCTGTCTCACTGGTGGTTCTTGACTCTGTTTGTCTTATCAAGGTTTTAAGAATGTTTGGAGGCGAAAATACCCAACATTATCTTTATCATCTGATGGTTAACCCTCTGGGGTCCGAGGGCATTTTTTGGACAGTTCACTTGCCTGGCATAAATGTTTATTATTGCTGTTAACAGTGCTCCCTGCATCCCACAATCAAGTTTCATGACTCTTTTTTCAGGACAACCTGTGCTTTCAGAATATATATGTTTTAGTTGTGTTTGATAAGTATAATAAAGGTTTACAATCAAAAATAGGCAAGAAAAAATAAAGCGAAAAAATAATTTTCCACACACATTTATTCAAAACACACAGCAAACTATAATAAACATGTTGGGAAAGTGTAGTGACACGGACCCACAACAGGGGGCGTAAATGAACGGACCAATGGATGAGCCAAAAAACAACAATTTACTGTTGTGAATGTGCACAACGAAATACAGACAATCACAGAATTTGAAAATAGTCAATATACAAAGGTGACGTGAGGGCAGGCTCGAGGATAGAAGACGTCTGTCCAGAGAAGAGCCGGGTCCCACACGATTTCCACTGCCAACGGGTCTTAAGCACACCGGAGCCGCCAAGTCCTGAATCCCCAGGTGACCACCGTCTCCAGCTTTCAGATCTGGTATTGCTGGCAGGAAGCAGAAACAGGTAATGGTGGGTGTGTGGATACACACCCAGTAAACACTCAGTAGACAGTTCAGTTCCTCTGGGAGGGAACACCTCCACCTCAGAAATAGGAACACAGAAAAAGCAGCACCTGAATCACTACTTATCCGAGTTCGGCGTGAGGATGTGAAGATCGTCACTCTATCACCGGCTTCGAACCCCAGCCTTCAGCTAACAGCAAGGAAACAGGTACGCCTGCAAACAGTACAGAATTAAGTGCATTCGGTACAGAATACGGCTGAGAGATTTACCTCAATGGTAGACGATATCTCGGCAGCGAGGTGGAGATGCTGCCTGGCTTTTATGGTGGTGGTGGTTGACGAGTGACAGCTGGCGTGATGATGAGTGACAGCTGTCACTCCCCGGCTGATCCTGAGGGGCGACTGCGCCCTCTCGTGCCTGAAGCCCGCACTTCAGCAAGGCGCCTTCTGGTGGTGGGCCAGCAGTACCTCCTCTTCAGCGGCCCACACAACAAAACAACTGTTTTGACACTTTATAAAGGTAATTTGAGGTCTTGTGTGAAAGGACTGTACAACAAAAAGGTTCAAACAATAAACAGAAATGCACATTTTGAACAATATATACAAAATGGTCTCTGTGTTTGGTTATTTTGATATGGTAAACAGTGCTTTACACAGAGAAAGCAACAGAGTTATCGAGTAACATTCACATGCAGACTAGTGGAGCATTCCTGATAGTTACACACTCTTTGTTTGAGCATGTGAGATTGTCATCAGAGGCGCCTCGTCTGCTTTCACTCGCTGTGCATAATGGCGCAGGGCGCATTGAGTATGTACTAATAATATGTACTCATTGGAGCATCCAGTGGGCTATTCAAACGGGCCAACTAGTAACTTATTACTCCTGAAAATGATCTTTGGCTTTTCACGTGAGGTAAATCTGCCCTACGATTGGATTTTGAAAAACCATGTGATGGTGAACTAATTCCAATTGGACACTCACATTGCGCACATCATCACACAGCTTCTATGAGGAGTACAAAGATGGCCGATGGTCTTAGCCGTCGTATACGGCGGTGTCAGCCCCAGAGGTTAATAATCCCAATAATCCATTTGACCGCTTTGGGTGAAGAGACTCCATCTCAGATGTGCTCCTGTGATCAGAAATTACACGTGTGCAAATGCAAAAGGTGGAACAATTTTTAGGAGCGGACGGTTCGGTCTGTGACACCGGGTGTCTAAAACAAACCTTTTGGACTTAACTGTGAATTTCTCCTCTGTGAGATCAATAAAGTTTATCTTTATCTTTTGTGCATCTATCATAAATAATCATGGGACTTTTTTGAAACATGATACGACAACCATATCTGCTGTGTACCCAAGTTGGCACTGTATGACCCCTTTAAGCTGACAGCAAGAAGATGGTATAATTTTAGTAGATTTGTCCTGAGTGATGATTATAAAATTTCATCATCATCTGTACAGTATACTGTACAGATGATGATGAAATTTTATAAATAAATTAGGCTTAATGGATAATTAAGTATACTTAATTATCCATTAAGCCTTAATTTCAGAACAAAATTATCACAAAAAGTTACCTTGTACTTTCTTTCCCCCTAATATGAAGTGAAAGGTTTCCAATAAACACCTTTTGAGTTATAGTGCGAGATTTGTAAAAGTCTGGTCCAGACACAGGTGCAGCAGGCTAACATTAGCCGCTCAGCCTAACAGTTAGCACACAGGCTAAGAGTGCTAAGAAAACTAATTCACCCTCCTGTAGGAGACAAGAAATCCCCGTCTTCATCGTCTCTGCCGAACATTTTGTCAGATGACTAGTAACTTTGCTGACAATATGAAAAATGTAGAGAAAGGCGATACCCGTCTGTGTCTTTTAAAGTTCCGCTGTCCGTCTTCCTGTTTCTAAACGTCAGCTGACTAATCACCTGATTGACAGAGGTTACACCTGCCTACCGCTTGATGGCGCCACTGTCCTGTGCCTGATCCATGGAGCTCCATGGCCTGATCAAAACTTTAAATTTCTTTATTTTACTGGATTGAGCAGAGTAGATTCCCCTGTCCATTATTTTAATTCTATTTTAACTCTAGCACTAATTGACATGATGCAAATGCTGAAAATCATATTTAAATATTTGTATAATAATAATATAATAATAATAATTATTATATTATTATTATTATTTTTAGAATTTTGTATTTTTGTCCTAATAACACAGAATACTCATCTACTGTTGACTAAATAGATTTGTTCCCTTTTCCTTTCAATCTCCGTGTTAATGCTTTTAACTCATGTCTAAATGACCAAATTTGTCCCACTTTTAGTTTGTAGAATTTGATTTCATGATGTTTACATTTTTCAATTAATATATCACTGGACCTTCCATAACTCATTTCAAACTCTTTTAAAAATTTCTGTATCTGACTTCGTCCATTGATATTGATAATGATTTTTTTTTTTTTTTTACATTTTATTTAATTTTATTTAATTACATTTTTGGTGCTCTAAGTATTAAACAGGATGCATTTTGTTCTTTGGCTTTAATTATGTTGAATATCTTTTCAACAATACATGTGTTGGTCATTTTTCCCCTTCAAAAAAACAATCAAGCCAAGAAAACCTATTCAAGGCAAATTTTTACTGTACGAGGTCTGTGAGGAAAGTATCCGACCTTATTATTTTTTTCAAAAACCGTATGGATTTGAATCACGTGTGATTGCGTCAGCCAAGCCTGAACCCTCGTGCGCATGGCGTGAGTTTTTTCATGCCTGTCGGTTGCGTCATTCGCCTGTGAGCAGGCTTTGAGTGAGGTGTGGTCTACCCATCTCGTCTATTTTTTATTGCGAATAAATGTCTGAACGATTTGGATCTTTGCTGCATCAATTTTTTTCCAGAAACTGTAAGAGACCTCCAGGTGGACACCGTTTCGAAAAATTAATATGGCTTTCAGGGACGATTTTATGGGGATTAAACAGATTAAGGAGTGTTACTGCCACTTTAAGGATGGCCCACAACTGCTGAGCGCTCCCAGCGCCCATTGACATGCTCACACCCCGCTGAAACAACCAAATCTTTTCCAACGTGAGGCTTTGTTGATCCGGGACCTCGTCTGACTTTTACAAAAAGGCAGAAGGCGTCGACATCAGCACTTTTTTCAGCACATTCTACCGTTAAAGGAATTTTTTTTTCATGGAAAAAGAAGCGGAGGGACGCGGCACAAAACCACCTCAGTGTTGATCTCACAGGACGGCTTTGAGATGGCTTTCAGACGGATTCTGGTTGCTTTCCAGTCGTGTGATTATCCGATTGTGATTGTGCATGATGTGGACATGCCAGAACATGTCCCGTGAGGCTTCATCACGGTGTTTCTTTGCGCCATGCAGCTCCGCCGCGAATAAATACCCTCGGTCATATGAGCATAAAATTAGGAAACAGAATGTGACCTTTTGACCCCTTATAATAGGTCATGGTTAGCCATTTTGAACTTGTTCAAGGTCTGTGTCCCAAGAATGTTCCCTGTGAATCTGAAGACCCTGGCAGCAATAGGACTGGACTTATGATGAGCACAGACAGAAGAACAAACAGATGGGTAGGCAGACGGGCAGATGGAAGGCCTTTGCAATACCCGATGGCCATATTTTGGCCTTGGGTAACCAGACAATAAGGCTATATGTGTGTTTGTACAGTAGTCTGCACATGTTTGGAGCAGTTACATAAACTGTAAAAAAAAAAAAAAAGTGTATAAAATTAATAGGGACATCCTGTGAAATCAAGAAAAAAAAATTTAAAGAAAACAATGGAGTAGTGTTAACTTGCAGCAATAAAATGTGTAACAAAACTGAAATAGGAAAATAACAGTACAGATATGTTAAAATAAACATATTCCATTGTGGAATTTAAACACAGAAAAACTGTAATACCAAAAACTGTACAACACAGTTAGGCCATGAGACGAGACCCGAAAATGTTAAAATGTCTTAGAAAAGGATTTTTGTAGCATAGACCTGGTAACTAATAAAAATCCTCCTTTTTATATGAAGATGAACATAGTGAACACATTTCAGCTTGTTACCACAAACAACACTTGCACATTTTTGAGCAAATTACTTTATTGAAATTTAATAGGAAGTCGTTGCTAAGGGGCATGGCTACATAGCAACCACTCATTTTGCAGTGAATACAATTTGTAAAATCACATTTTTTCTTGAAAATATACATTAATTAGATTTTTTTCATGCTGAGAACTGAGAAAATATACCATAATTTACACAAAAATATGTCAAATTAACCCCTTCTCACGTGCTACATAATACACGACTAGGGATGGGTATTGAGAACCGGTTCCTTTCGGTATCGTTAAGAAATGATTCAATCCACCAACATCAATAAGCTTTGTGCTTAACGATTCTGTTATCGGTCCTTCAGAGTGGCCGTTGTTTTGGCAGGTGTTTGTCAGGAAAATGATAATTTCTCTACATTGATTACAGACCCTGCAGCGGGTCCTTAACTTTTCTGCAGCGCGGCTTTGCTTTGAACCTTTAACCAATCGAAGCAGTGGTTCGCAGATTGAAGCAATGCTTCGGTCGATTGCTTCGTTTATTTCTTTCTTTTGCTGAATTTTCCCCCGGCAAAACCCTAAAGAGCATATGTCTGTGAGTATTATTTACCTTTTCTATGTTAAACCGACCTGTTATGGTCTTCTGAAACAGTTGATAGATGTATTTTATAACTTAAAAACTGGGAGCGATGCTAATGCGTTAGCATGTCTATGGCATTTTCAATGTTAAAAGTTAGCATTTAGCAATTGCAGCCGACATCACGTTCGGGTGCATTTGTTTTCAAATTGTAATATTCCTTAACTTTATTTTTGCTTATATAGTAATAATCTAATGATTATTATATTAAATTTTAGAGAAAGAGACAAAAAGAACCTGAACAGAAACATAACAGAAAATCTATAATAGCAACTAACAATGAACATAAATAATACATACAGAAATAAATGTTTCCTGTGAACACCTAGTGACTCTCACATCTCCATTTCATCCCTGTCTTATTTAAGTTTAATGACAGGTTTGTTTCAGTCAAACCATATTTTCAGTTTGTTAATTTCTTCAGTGATTTCCTCCAGAACTATCTTCCAAACTAGAAAACTGCTGCATCCTAGTAAGAGCAGATTACTCAATCAATCAATTTTATTATATAGCGCCAAATCACAACAAACAGGCACTTTATATTGTAAGGCAAGGCCATACAATAATTACATAAAAACCCCAACGGTCAAAACGACTCCCTGTGAGCAAGCATTGGCTACAGTGGGAAGGAAAAACACCCTTTTAACAGGAAGAAACCTCCAACAGAACCAGGCTCAAGGAGGGGCAGTCTTCTGCTGGGACTGGTTGGGGCTGAGGGAGAGAACCAGGAAAAAGACATGTTGTGGAGGGGAGCAGAGATCAATCACTAATAATTAAATGCAGAGTGGTGCATACAGAGCAAAAAGAGAAAGAAACACTCAGTGCATCATGGGAACCCCCCAGCAGTCTAAGTCTATAGCAGCATAACTAAGGGATGGTTCAGGGTCACCTGATCCAGCCCTAACTATAAGCTTTAGCAAAAAGGAAAGTTTTAAGCCTAATCTTAAAAGTAGAGAGGGTGTCTGTCTCCCTGATCTGAATTGGGAGCTGGTTCCACAGGAGAGGAGCCTGAAAGCTGAAGGCTCTGCCTCCCATTCTACTCTTACTGTTGTGAAAGTGTAGGAACACGGACCCACAACAGGGGGCGCAATGAACGGACAATGGAGAAGGTAAATAACAAGGTTTACTATTGTGAAACAAGCACAATAAATACAACAATCACAATTTGGGGTCGAATCCGCTGGTGTCGTGTGGGCAGGCTCGAAGGTAGGAGACGTCCGTCTCAGTCGAAGCGGAACCACCCAGATCTCCTCTGCCACCGAACCCTGGAAATACTGGAACCGCCAAGTCCCGAATTCCCAGGTGGCCACTGCCTCCGCTCGTCGGATCCGGTACTGCTGGCGGGAGAGAGCAACAACACACAGGTGTGGATGCGACCGCACCCAGTAACGGAGAGGGGAGAAGCCGCCTCCACCTCTTGTCAAAGTACAGCAGGAAGGTGAGTACTTATCCAAGCAATGAAGCTATCAGTAGTCAACAGTCCTGAAAAGGTTTAACAAGTTTAGCTGGTTGTTCAGAATATAAATGCAGAGAATATTACCTCAGTCTTAGGCGATATCTCGGCACTGAGGTGGAGACGCCGTCCTCCAGATATACCTCTGTGCTGAGTGGAACAGCTGTGTCTGGTGATGGGTGACAGCTGTCACCCAGGCTACTCCCATAAGGCGGCAGCGCCCTCTGGTGCCTGGAGCCCGCACTCCAGGCAGGGCGCCCTCTGGTGGTGGTGGGCCAGCAGTACCTCCTCTTCAGCGGCCCACACAACACTTACAAACCACAAGTAAGCCTGCAGTCTGAGAGCGAAGCGCTCTATTGGGGTGATATGGTACTATGAGGTCCCTAAGATAAGATGGGACCTGATTATTCAAAACCTTATAAGTAAGAAGAAGAATTTTAAATTCTATTCTAGAATTAACAGGAAGCCAATGAAGAGAGGCCAATATGGGTGAGATATGCTCTCTCCTTCTAGTCCCCGTTAGTACTCTAGCTGCAGCATTTTGAATTAACTGAAGGCTTTTCAGGGAACTTTTAGGACAACCTGATAATAATGAATTACAATAGTCCAGCCTAGAGGAAATAAATGCATGAATTAGTTTTTCAGCATCACTCTGAGACAAGACCTTTCTAATTTAGAGATACTGTGTAAATGCAAAAAAGCAGTCCTATAAATTTGTTTAATATGTGCATTGACATATCCTGATCAAAAATGACTCCAAGATTTCTCACAGTATTACTAGAGGTCAGGGTAATGCCATCCAGAGTAAGGATCTGGTTAGGACACCATGTTTCTAAGATTTGTGGGGCCAAGTACAATAACTTCAGTTTTATCTGAGTTTAAAAGCAGGAAATTAGAGGTCATCCATGTCTTTATGTCTGTAAGACAATCCTGCAGTTTAGCTAATTGGTGTGCGTCCTCTGGCTTCATGGATAGATAAAGCTGGGTATCATCTGCGTAACAATGAAAATTTAAGCAATGCCGTCTAATATACTGCCTAAGGGAAGCATGTATAAAGTGAATAAAATTGGTCCTAGCACAGAACCTTGTGGAACTCCATAATTAACCTTAGTCTGTGAAGAAGATTCCCCATTTACATGAACAAATTGTAATCTATTAGATAAATATGATTCAAACCACCGCAGCACAGTGCCTTTATGCCTATGGCATGCTCTAATCTCTGTAATAAAATTTTATGGTCAACAGTATCAAAAGCAGCACTGAGGTCTAACAGAACAAGCACAGAGATGAGTCCACTGTCTGAGGCCATAAGAAGATCATTTGTAACCTTCACTAATGCTGTTTCTGTACTATGATGAATTCTAAAACCTGACTGAAACTCTTCAAATAGACCATTCCTCTGCAGATGATCAGTTAGCTGTTTTACAACTACCCTTTCAAGAATTTTTGAGAGAAAAGGAAGGTTGGAGATTGGCCTATAATTAGCTAAGATAGCTGGGTCAAGTGATGGCTTTTTAAGTAATGGTTTAATTACTGCCACCTTAAAAGCCTGTGGTACATAGCCAACTAATAAAGATAGATTGATCATATTTAAGATCGAAGCATTAAATAATGGTAGGGCTTCCTTGAGCAGCCTGGTAGGAATGGGGTCTAATAGACATGTTGATGGTTTGGATGAAGTTACTAATGAAAATAACTCAGACAGAACAATCTGAGAGAAAGAGTCTAACCAAATACTGGCATCACTGAAAGCAGCCAAAGATAACGATACGTCTTGGGATGGTTATGAGTAATTTTTTCTCTAATAGTTAAAATTTATTAGCAAAGAAAGTCATGAAGTCATTACTAGTTAAAGTTAAAGGAATACTCGGCTCAATAGAGCTCTGAGTCTTTGTCAGCCTGGCTACAGTGCTGAAAAGAAACCTGGGGTTGTTCTTATTTTCTTCAATTAATGATGAGTAGTAAGATGTCCTAGCTTTACGGAGGGCTTTTTTATAGAGCAACAGACTCTTTTTCCAGGCTAAGTGAAGATCTTCTAAATTAGTGATGTTATGTGAGGGACGCAGACCGAGGAGCGGCCCAGAGTCCAACAGAACCCAGCACTAATTGACCAGAAGCAGCTCCAGAAAGAAAAACAGATTTATTACTGTCACCCTGTGCTGTACATAAAATCTAAATAATAAAGTCTGGTGTGGTGGACAAGTGGCGCACTCTCTCAGCGCCACAACAGATCCGAGCCCGAATCTTCTGGACTCAATCGTTCTGTCAACAACCACCCCCCCCCCCCCCCCCCCCCAGGTGGATTTCCAGAACAATGCTCTGTGAAGGAGGAGCAGAAGTGAGGTTATTCATACCATCATTATCCACAGTTTTCTCCACAGAGGCACACTTATCAGCAACACGTTCAGATCTTACTGCGGACCTACTTCACACAAACAGCTGCTCACAGCGAGTGGAAGATCATCAATCCCTTCACCACAGCCGTGAGGAGCAATCAGAACAATTATCTTCAATTCTTTAATTTTAACTGCGTCAAACGCCACAACATATGAACAATTTAGCTTTTAGGAATAATCACCTCTGACGTGTGCTGACAGCGCTTGCCTCTCACCCTCATCCTCCTTCACAGACGTGATGTCAGCCTCTGGAGCAGCCCTCGGCGTCCTCACATACTCGTCACAAGAATGTAACAAAGTTCAATTCTCCGGCAATCCAGTCCAACTCACTGCTGGCTTAAATGCAGCTTCTCATTACCACATAGGTACCAGCTGAAAGCCCTTAAATCTGCACGTGAATATCACAGGTGTCGTAACTTCCTCCTAATGGAGAGCCGCACGAGATCACAGCAGGTGCAGCCAATCATCATAATAAAGGTGAGAGACTCTTCTGCAGCACAGCTTTCACAGAGATCAGTTCCAAACCACCTAGGAAGGAAAATAAACACACATCCAAAAAACCATGTCCACCCCAACCCCCCAGCACACAACAAGTGAGACGCCATTTCCTCTCCAACTTACGAGTTATCTGCTTTAAGCTGCGAGTTTGTGAGTTATACCACGGAGTCAGGCACTTCTGATTTAAAGCTCTCTTTTTCAGAGGAGCTACAGCATCCAAAGTTGTCTTCAATGAGGATGTAAACTATTGATGAGATACTCTATCTCACTCACAGAGTTTAGGTAGCTACTCTGCACTGTGTTGGTATATGTCATTAGGGAACATAAAGAAGGAAACATATCCTTAAACCTAGTTACAGCGCTTTCTGAAAGACTTCTAGTGTAATGAAACTTATTCCCCACTGCTGGGTAGTCCATCAGAGTAAATGTAAATGTTACTAAGAAATGATCAGACAGAAGGGAGTTTTCAGGGAATACTGTTAAGTCTTCAATTTCCATACCATAAGTCAGAACAAGAGCTAAGATATGATTAAAGTGGTCATATTTGTCTAATAGATTACAGTTTGTTCATGTAAATGGGGAATCTTCTTCACAGACTAAAGTTAATTATGGAGTTCCACAAGGTTCTGTGCTAGGACCAATTTTATTCACTTTATACATGCTTCCCTTAGGCAGTATTATTAGACGGTATTGCTTAAATTTTCATTGTTACGCAGATGATACCCAGCTTTATCTATCCATGAAGCCAGAGGATACACACCAATTAGCTAAACTGCAGGATTGTCTTACAGACGTAAAGACATGGATGACCTCTAATTTCCTGCTTTTAAACTCAGATAAAACTGAAGTTATTGTACTTGGCCCCACAAATCTTAGAAGCATGGTGTCTAACCAGATCGTTACTCTGGATGGCATTTCCCTGATCTCTAGTAATACTGTGAGAAATCTTGGAGTCATTTTGATCAGGATATGTCATTCAAAGCGCATATTAAACAAATATGTAGGACTGCCTTTTTGCATTTACGCAATATCTCTAAAATCAGAAAGGTCTTGTCTCAGAGTGATGCTGAAAAATTAATTCATGCATTTATTTCCTCTAGGCTGGACTATTGTAATTCATTATTATCAGGTTGTCCTAAAAGTTCCCTAAAAAGCCTTCAGTTGGTTCAGAATGCTGCAGCTAGAGTACTGACGGGGACTAGCAGGAGAGAGCATATCTCACCCGTGTTGGCCTCTCTTCATTGGCTTCCTGTTAATTCTAGAATAGAATTTAAAATTCTTCTTCTTACTTATAAGGTTTTGAATAATCAGGTCCCATCTTATCTTAGGGACCTCGTAGTACCATATTACCCCATTAGAGCGCTTCGCTCTCAGACTGCGGGCTTACTTGTAGTTCCTAGGGTTTGTAAGAGTAGAATGGGAGGCAGAGCCTTCAGCTTTCAGGCTCCTCTCCTGTGGAACCAGCTCCCAATTCAGATCAGGGAGACAGATACCCTCTCTACTTTTAAGATTAGGCTTAAAACTTCCTTTTCGCTAAGGCTTATAGTTAGGGCTGGATCGGGTGACCCTGGACCATCTCTTGGTTATGCTGCTTTAGACGTAGATTGTGGGGGGGTTCCCATGATGCACTGTTTCTTTCTCTTTTTTGCTCCGTATGCATCACTCTGCATTTAATCATTAGTGATCGATCTCTGCCCCCCTTCACGGCATGTCTTTTTTCCTGTTTTTTTCCCTCAGCCCCAACCAGTCTCAGCAGAAGACTGCCCCTCCCTGAGCCTGGTTCTGCTGGAGGTTTCTTCCTGTTAAAAGGGAGTTTTTCCTTCCCACTGTGGCCAAGTGCTTGCTCATAGGGGGTCGTTTTGACCGTTGGGGTTTTTCATAATTATTGTATGGCCTTGCCTTACAATATGGAGCGCCTTGGGGCAACTGTTTGTTGTGATTTGGCGCTATATAAGAAAAAAGTTGATTGATTGATTGAAAGTGGTGGGTGGACTCATTTACATTTTGAGCAAAGCCAATTGAGTCCTAATAATAGATTAAATGCAGTGTTGAGGCTGTCATTCTCAGCATCTGTGGTGGATGTTAAAATCGCCCACTATAATTATCTTATCTGAGCTAAGCACTAAGTCAGACAAAAGGTCTGAAAATTCACCAGAGAAACTCACAGTAACGACCAGGTGGACGATAGATAATACAATAAAACTGGTTTTTGGGACTTCCAATTTGGATGGACAAGACTAAGAGTCAAGCTTTCAAATGAATTAAAGCTCTGTCTGGTTTTTTGCATTAATTAATACGCTGGAATGGAGATTGCTTCTAATCTCCGCCTCGGCCCGTGCTACGAGCATTCTGGCAATTAGTGTGACTCGGGGGTGTTGACTCATTTAAACTAACATATCATCCTGCTGTAACCAGGTTTTCTGTAAGGCAGATAAATCAATATGTTGATCAATTATTATATAATTTACTAACAGGGACTTAGAAGAGAGAGACCCAATGTTTAATAGACCACATTTAACTGTTTTATAGGTCTGTGGTGCAGTTGAAGGTGCTATATATTTTTCTTTGAATTTTATGCTTAAATAGATTTTGCTGGTTATGGTGGTCTGGGAGCAGGGAACCGTCCTCTAACGGGGATGGGGTAATGAGGGGGATGGCAGGGGGAGGAGAGCTGCAGAGAGGTGTGTAAGACTAACAACTCTGCTTCCTGGTCCCAACCCTGGATAGTCATGGTTTGGAGGATTTAAGAAAATTGGCCAGATTTGTAGAAATGAGAGCTGCTCCATCCAAAGTGGGATGGATGCCGTCTCTCCTAACAAGACCAGGTTTTTCCCCAGAAAGCTTTGCCAATTATCTATGAAGCCCACCTCATTTTTTGGACACCACTCAGACAGCCAGCAATTCAAGGAGAACATGGCGGCTAAACATGTCACTCCCGGTCTGATTGGGGAGGGGCCCAGAGAAACAACAGAGTCCGACATTGTTTTTGCAAAGTTACACACCGATTCAGTGTTAATTTTGAGTGACCTCCGATTTGGCATAACTGGGTGTCATTACTGCCACGTGAATTACAATCTTACCAAATTTACGCTTAGCCTTAGCTAGCAGTTTCAAATTTCCTTCAATGGTCCGCCTGCTCTGGCCCCCGGAAGACAATTGACTATGGTTGCTGGTGTCGCTAACTTCACATTCTCAAAACAGAGGTCACCATAACCAGAGTTTGAGTCCTCGCGGGTGTGTCGTCGAGTGTGGAAAAATGGTTAGAGATGTGACGGGTTGGCGGTGTACACGGGGCTTCTGTTTAGAACTACTCTTCCTCCTCACAGTCAACCCAGTCGGCCTGCTTTCCCGGCTGCTCGGGATCTGCCAGAGGGAAACTAACGGCGGCTAAGCTAATCATGGTCCGCACCGACTACATGGGCCTGGCTAGCTGTAGAATTTTCCACGGTTGCTGAGCCGAGTCTCCAATTCGCCCAGCCTGGCCTCCAAAGCTACAAATAAGGCTACACTTATTACAATACCATTACTGCTAAAGGAGGCCGAGGAATAACTAAACATTTCACACCCAGACAGAAAAGTTGCGGGGGAGGACAGGAGAAGCCACCATGCTAAACCGGCTAAGAAACAGTATAGCTGACGGTTTCGGGGTCCTCGTTCCTACAGCCCGGCCTTCAGCACAACGGCTTCCAGGTAAGAACACAAACTACACTTGATTGTGACGGAGCCCTTAAAATGGCTCCAGTTTGTTTGTTTGTGAGGGAATTGTTGATTTTACACATCAAATGGAGTTTAGTCTTTTGGTATTGTGGCAACTCAAGGCTCCTGTATGCTTTTCAACACAGGAAATAAAGTAACTTTTATCATGCGATCAGTTTATTTATTTTACCCCATCTAACCTTTGACTTATTGGGTGCTTTAGGGCCGAGCATCCGATCAACTCAGACTCAATAGAAAAGTATTTCAGCCCGGCAATGCTGCAGGATCCATGGGCAGGTATGAACCTGTCCCCGTCCCTGCGAACGCCTGTACCGGACCGAGGACTGACTGGACGACTGCTGTTAGGGCTAAAAGTACTTGTGTACGTTTGTTTTTATCCAGAGGGATCGAACACTTCCATCAGATGCTCTTCACCCCTGACTCCTCTCAGCGTGTCCATGTCACATTAGTCCTACAAATCTTATTTTATTTTTTGTTTTTGTTCTTTTTTTTTTTGGAAAAAGTGCTTCCTCTCCCCTTCATTCTCCCTTAGCTGCTTTTGCTGTCATCACCTATAGAGGGCGCCCTATCCACCAAACAAGACTGCATATTCTATTACAGTTCCTTTGATGTCAAAATTTAAAATGTGTTTCCTGACATTTATTAAACTCTTTTAATTGGTGAGTTTTAAAGGCTCACAGTGTCTTTTAAAATGGGGTGTTGATGTTAAAGCTTTGAACTGTCAAAGGTCACCCACAGATTTGATCAAATGCACCTAAAATTTAGCCTGAGTATAACCTTCATGTTCATAAGTATTTGGACATTCACACTGTTTATTTGAAATGAAACTGTCACAATGTGGTTGTAGTGTTGATGATCAGATGGATTAACCATGTAGGATTTTAAACCATGAGTGTGTGTGTGTGTGTGTGTGTATATATATATATATATATATATATATATACATATATATATATATATATATATATATACATATATATATATATATATATATATATATATATATATATATATATATATATATATATATATATATATATATATATATAAAATGCTCCAATTTACAGAGCTCATAACTAACTGGACGGATGAGAGCATTACATGAAAATCATCAGTTTTACAGCCAGTTTTCATTTGGTAACTGGATGTTGGTAAGGCTTCCAAGTGAATCTGTCTTGGACATCATTTATATCCATCATTAAGATTGATCATCATTATTGTGCGAAAGTGGGCAAGTGAGGGAAGCCAACAGGATACCTATAACAACTATGAAAACTAGTGACAGGGCAAGTTTTACAGAGCAGGTAGCTCTGTATGCTTTGGGAAACCGAAGGAGTCTTGAAACTCTTGTCGGCCTTTCAACCTTACAAAACACCCCCCCCCCCCCCCAAAAAAAAAAAAAAAAAATCATGTTTCAAAAATAAAGAAAAAGTAAAGTTCGTGTGTATATTCAGTGTTTTGTAAGTTTGCACTCGAGTTGCCAGGTTTATAATGCCCTATAATTAATTCAGTCATAGAATTGTGTGAGTAGAGCCTCATTTTGGTCTGGTGTCATCTGTTTCAGACAAGGTGAAAATCAATTGAATGACTATCGTACCCTGACCCTGTGGTAATGATCCACCTTTTCTGGTGGGTTTCAGATTTGGAGGGCTGATCGTCATCAGAGCCTCTTCATGCTCTGCCTCCAACCTGCTCAGTGCACATGAGAGGCGCATTTCAGTCTGATGACATCAATCAAACCACATCATGGGGGGGGTAATACAGATACAGCGTATACGTTGATCGTATAGAGACCAGATCGAGCTGTGCAGCCGTGCTTATACTCTGTATTGCCACAGTGGCCTCCCTCAGGACACCTCAGGGGACCTTCTCAAAGTCCACAACACACTGGTTTTATTTCTCAGCTCTTTCTTTATATATATATATATATAGATAGATATATAGATATACACACACACACACACACACACACACACACACACACACACACACACACACACACACACACACACACACACACACACACACACACACACACACACACACACACACACACACACACACACACAGGTGTTGGTCATATAATTAGAATATCATGAAAAAGTTGATTTCAGTAATTCCATTCAAACCTGAAACTTGTATACTTTCATTACACACAGACTGATATATTTCAAGTGTTTATTTCTTTTAATTTTGATGATAACTGACAACTAATGAAAACCCCAAATTCAGTATTGTGGAAAATTAGAATATTACTTAAGACCAATACAAAAAAATGGATTTTTAGAAGTGTTGGCCAACTGAAAAGTATGAACATGTACAGCACTCAGTAGGTAGTCGGGGCTCCTTTTGTCTGAGTTACTGCAGTAATGCGGCGTGGCATGGAGTCAATCAGTCTGTGGCACTGCTCAGCTGGTATGAGAGCCCAGGTTTGCTCTGATAGTGGCCTTCAGCTCTTCTGCATTGTTGGGTCTGGTGTGTGGCATCTTCCTCTTCACAATACCCCATAGATAGGTCAGGTGAGTCTGCTGGCCAGTTAAGAAACAGGGATACCATGGTCGTTAAATCAGGTACTGGTAGCTTTGGCACTGTGTGCAGGGTGCCAAGTCCTGTTAGAAAAATGAAATCTGCATCTTCATAAAGTTGGTCAGCAGCAGGAAGCATGAAGTGCTCTCTACAACTTCCTGGTAGACGGCTGCATTGACACTGGACCTCAGAAAACACTGGACCAACACCAGCAGATGACATGGCCCCAAACCATCACTGACTGTGGAAACTTTACACTGGACCTCAAGCAACGTGGATTCTGTGTCTCTCCTCTCTTCCTCCAGACTCTGGGACTTTCGATTTCCAAAGGAAATGGAAAATGTACTTTGATCAGAGAACATAACTTTGGAGCACTCAGCAGCAGTCCAGAGTCCTTTTTGTCTTGAGTCCAGGCAAGATGTCAAGTCAGCAGTCTGCCCCATGACTCTGTCGCCTACAGAACTAGACTGAGAGACCAGTTAAAGGACTTTGCAGGTGTTTGGAGTTAATTAGCTGATTAGAGTCTGACACAGGTGTCTTCAATATTCAACCTTTTCACAAGATTCTAATTTTCTAAGATACTGAATTTGGGTTTTCGTAGTTGTCAGTTATAATCATCAAAATTAAAAGAAATAAACACTTGATATATATCAGTCTGTGTGGAATGAATGTATACATTATACAAGTTTCAGTTTTGAATGGAATTACTGCAATAAATCAACTTATTCATGATATTCTAATTATATGACCAAGCACCTAGAGAGAGAGAGAGAGAGACAGACAGAGACAGAGAGAGAGTTGTGGATACTGAGAACGCTATTCAATATTTCTAGATTTAAATTCGAGTTTACCAAATTTGTTGCCTCTTGAGGAAATAAAAAATTGCTGTTTTTTATATCTTAACTGATACAGAGAAGTAAATACAATTATACATGAGGTTTGCACGGTTTGTTACTGATCATTTCTTATTTTGGTATTCTATCCAGTCTTGTGTTATTACAAAATGGATTGGCTCATACAATGCATGATGTCATAAACAGTATTAAATAGGGGGTATCAGCCTTGAGTTTTACACTGTTCAGGTTCTTTCATTTGGTTCTGTTTTACTGTGCTATTATTTTTTTCCCCCCTTTCAATAGGGGGTAGACTGCTGGGGGTTCCCACGATGCACTGTTTCTTTCTCTTTGCTCTGTATGCACCACTCTGCATTTAATCATTAGTGATCGATCTCTGCTCCCCTCCACAGCATGTCTTTTTCCTGGTTCTCTCCCTCAGCCCCATCCAGTCCCTGCAGAAGACTGCCCCTCCCTGAGCCTGGTTCTGCTGGAGGTTTCTCCTGTTAAAAGGGAGTTTTTCCTTCCCACTGTAGCCAAGTGCTTGCTCACAGGGGGTCGTTTTGACCGTTGGGGTTTACATAATTATTGTATGGCCTTGCCTTGCAATATGAGGCGCCTTGGGGCAACTGTTTGTTGTGATTTGGCGCTATATAAAAAAA
Organism: Thalassophryne amazonica; assembly: GCF_902500255.1. Taxonomy (NCBI): domain Eukaryota; kingdom Metazoa; phylum Chordata; class Actinopteri; order Batrachoidiformes; family Batrachoididae; genus Thalassophryne; species Thalassophryne amazonica. The sequence continues at coordinate 22,340,930 of NC_047114.1, read as the reverse complement.
AAAATTGATTGATTGATTGATTGATTTCAATGACTGGTTTTATAAATGTTTTCACTGTTTGAAGAACTTATGGATATCTAAGGGTTTTTGCCAGTTATTTTTTGGAGGTCTATTTTCTGTGAAATGCAGATTAAGTACAACCCCAATTCCAATGAAGTTGGGAAGTTGTGTGAAATGTAAATAAAAACAGAATACAATGATTTGCAAATCCTCTTCAACCTATACTGAATACACCACAAAGACAAGATATTTAATGTTCAAACTGATAATATTTGTTATTGTTTGGTGCAAATATTTGCTCATTTTGAAATGGATGCCTGCAACATGTTTCAAAAAAGTTGGGACAGTGGTATGTTTACCACTGTGTTACATCACGTTTGCTTCTAACAACACTCAATAAGCGTTTGAGAACTGAGGACACTAACTGTGAGTGTCATGATTGAGTATAAAAGGAGCATCCCTAAAAGGCTCAGCTGTTCACCACTTTGTGAACAGCTGCATGAAATAATAGTCCAACAGGTTAAGAACAATGTTTCTCAATGTTCAATTAAAAGGAATTTAGGGATTCCATCATCTACAGTCATAATATAATCAGAAGATTCAGAGAATCTGGAGAACTTTCGACATGTAAGCGGCAAAGCCGAAAACTAACATGAATGCCTGTGACCTTCGATCCCTCAGGCGGCACTGCATTAAAAACTGACATTACTGTGTAAAAGCATCTTACCCGCGTGGGCTCAGGAACACTTCAGAAAACCATTGACAGTTAACACAGTTTGTCCCTACATCTACAAGTGCAAATTAAAACTCTACCATGCAAAGCGAAAGCCATACAGCAACAACATCCAGAAACACTGCTGCCTTCTCTGGGCCCAAGCTCATTTGAAATGCAAAGTGGAAAAGTGCTTTTTTGAAATGTGTTTCAGGCATAGATTTCAAAAGAGCAAATATTTGTACGAAAACAATAAAGTTTATCAGTTTGAACATTAAATATCTTGTCTTTGTGGTGTATTCAATTGAATATAGGTTGAAGAGGATTTGCAAATCACTGTATTCTGTTTATTTACATTTTACACAACATCCCAACTTCAATGGAATTGGGGTTGTATTTAAATTTGAACAATACTTGCATTAAGGTCCAACCTCCAACATTGTGCACAGCCACTTCTGGATTTGCACAACAGCTATACAAATTTTGGAAGTTATGCAGTCGCAGATTTCAGATGATTCATGGGACACGGCTATAGGTAAGAGAGTGTTGGCAAGTCAAGGAATGTGTGTCTTACTGCACCACAAAATCCCATTGGTTCCTGAATGGTAACCACAGAAGCAGACAAGTGGTCCATCCCCAACTGTTCCAAAGTACATATCTGCCACAGACAAGTGAAACATGGGCGTGTCCTTGGCCTTTTCCAGTTGCTGTGGATCAGTGTGGGTGTCATCGGGGCTTTTTCAACAAAAACAGTAAGTGGTGATTTATACTGATTTTGTGTTGATGCTTTCATTGTGGAAAAAAAAAATGTTCTTCTTGGCTGCTGGACAATCTTGATTTTTTAGCATCTAGAACCCTTCAACTTCCAGGGTCCTAGGGTGAGCCCAAGACCTCCAGCCTAAGATTTGCTTTTCCTCAGACCTTCCTATTACTGTATCGCATCCCTGAAGGGTAAGGAATGGTATGGTCCATGTTACAGGTGTCTGTTTTTGTGTCTTTAGAGGAGGAAGTGGTAAGTCTCGTACAGGCCACAAACTTTTGTAGATTCTGTACTGTCACGTAAATGAGAGTCAATGATTCCTCCTGGACGATGGGCAAATCCAACGTATGTTATCTGTACAACTGAAGCCGAAGCCAGTACCCATTTACAGCCGGGTGGACTGAGACACTAGACTGACTTGTCCAAGAATACCCAGTGCGTGGAATTCCGGATCAACAAAGCCTTCACGTTGGAAATGATCTGGTTGTTTCAGCGGGGTTTGAGCCTGTCGATCGGCGCTCGGAGCGCGGCGCGCTCTCAGCAGATGTGGCCAGTCTTTAATCTGTCTGGAGCACTCCTTAATCTGTGTAATCTCCATAAAATCGTCCCTGAAAGCCATATTAATTTTCCGAATGGTGTCCACCTGGAGGTCTCTCACAGTTTCTGGAAAAAATTGATGCAGCAATGCTCCAAATCGTTCAGACATTTATTCGCAATAAAAATCCGACGAGAGGGGTGGACCACTGCTCACACAAAGCCTGCTCACAGGCGAATGACGCAACCGACAGGCGTGAAAAAACTCACGCATGCGCACGAAGTTTCAAGCTTGGCTGATGCAATCACACGTGATTCAAATCCATATAGTTTTTGAAAAAAATAAAAAGGTCCGTTACTTTTTGGACAGACCTCGTATACACTGGTTCTCTGGAAACAATTCATTGACTTTTCTTGTGAAACATGGTTGCTGACAGAGGTCGTCCAACTCTTTGTTGTAAAACCTACTGCTGTCAAGAACTCCGTGACAGCTCATTGATTAAAATGGAATGGCGAGGTGAGTTTCTTTCACGGGGTTCCATTCTTGCCACAATAACAAAGCAACTTTTCACAATGATAGCTTTCCAATAACTGAGATTGTAGAGGGGAACCTACAGAACATATGAAAAACTGTTATGTGCCAGTGCTGCCAATTCGTGATGGAAACAGAAAATGAAGGCATTGCTTTTCATTCAGCCCCGTTACATTATTAGACTAGTAAATGTTAGAAAGCCTTAGTGTGCTATTGATGAAGCAATTGGCCAAGAGGGAGAAAGGCTTCATCTTGTCACGAGTCATAAACTCTGATGTCAACATCAATAAAATCCTTACTGGGAATCCCAGACTGACACTTGCTGCAACCATTATCAGTACAGAGGGGCAGTGATGTTGAGTGGTTCTGTGATACTCTCATCTGGGATTGCATGAAAGTGACGGATGGTCTTGAGGGAAGACGGAAACTACAGCTAAGAAGTTGAAGTTTCAGAAAGTGGTCTAATGAAGTCTCAGTGATATTCAGTCACTGATTTATCAATAGAAATATGACAAAGTTGATCAAGATGCGCCAGCAAGTTCCGAGGACTCCAGGGAGATAAATCGGTTATGGTTCGGATTTCAGTTCAGTTCTGTGAAATACAAAAAATGTATTCAAACTTGTACAACACTTCAAATGTGGTCAAACAGTGTGAGGAACAGGTACAGGCTGATGTCTAGACATATGTCCCGTTGTCACTGACCGAATGGTCCCCCCCAAAAAATCAGTCCCCCCTGATGACGCGGTTCACGGATTATCACCTCACTTCTACTTCAAACTGCACAACAGTCATCATCTATCTCAGTGAAAGATATCTGAAGCTTTTGTACAACAATCCTTTCCACATAAATTCACCATTTTTTCATCATAAAAGGTGACGGAAGTGATCAGAGCGCTGCAGCTAAACAAGCTGCTATCTGATACATTCACTGCACGTCGGACATTTCAAAGCATCACGGAATTTCATCTTGTTTCTGCTTAAACGGCCTAATTTCTGCTTAGAAATGACTTTAGAATGATTTAAGAGGTTTTATCTGTTGGAGTTATTCTGTAGATACACTGTTTTATTTTATCATGCATGTTTTGTGTTCTCTGCTCTGGTAGAATGTAGTTCTCTCTGCTCTGATAAAGTGTACTGTACTGATGTGATGGGTGAAGGTTACTTAAGATATGTGACATGACGTGCTTCTGCAAGTTGTGGTATCTCTGTGTGCACGCTAAGCTCTTTTTCAGGACATGTGAAGATGACCCAGGCAGAATGCAGCCATAAGCGGAGCAGTGAGATAAAGAATAGAGAATTGAATGTTCCAACCACAGTGTGATTATGATACATTAGTCCTTGTGTCAGAAGAAGTGTGATTAATCGTTAGATGTCTTAAACACATCTTAATCGAGCCCAAGATTAAAAAGGTTCTGAAAGTCCTGAATGTATTGTGCAATCAGCGGTTCTGCGGCAACAGCTCACGCGCTATCACTCCTCCCCTTAGGAGCTGTACCGCCCATGTATGTAGGGAAGTCCTAAATAAAAGAGCAGGAGCGCAGGCCAGACTTTAGTGTAGCTTTGGTGTACAGCCTGACTGCACTCCGCGCGAGATAAATTTGACTTTCTGTCTCACTGGTGGTTCTTGACTCTGTTTGTCTTATCAAGGTTTTAAGAATGTTTGGAGGCGAAAATACCCAACATTATCTTTATCATCTGATGGTTAACCCTCTGGGTCCGAGGGCATTTTTTGGACAGTTCACTTGCCTGGCATAAATGTTTTATTATTGCTGTTAACAGTGCTCCCTGCATCCCACAATCAAGTTTCATGACTCTTTTTTCAGGACAACCTGTGCTTTCAGAATATATATGTTTTAGTTGTGTTTGATAAGTATAATAAAGGTTTACAATCAAAAATAGGCAAGAAAAAATAAAGCGAAAAATAATTTTCCACACACATTTATTCAAAACACACAGCAAACTATAATAAACATGTTGGGAAAGTGTAGTGACACGGACCCACAACAGGGGGCGTAAATGAACGGACAATGGATGAGCCAAAAAACAACAATTTACTGTTGTGAATGTGCACAACGAAATACAGACAATCACAGAATTTGAAAATAGTCAATATACAAAGGTGACGTGAGGGCAGGCTCGAGGATAGAAGACGTCTGTCCAGAGAAGAGCCGGGTCCCACACGATTTCCACTGCCAACGGGTCTTAAGCACACCGGAGCCGCCAAGTCCTGAATCCCCAGGTGACCACCGTCTCCAGCTTTCAGATCTGGTATTGCTGGCAGGAAGCAGAAACAGTTAATGGTGGGTGTGTGGATACACACCCAGTAAACACTCAGTAGACAGTTCAGTTCCTCTGGGAGGGAACACCTCCACCTCAGAAATAGGAACACAGAAAAAGCAGCACCTGAATCACTACTTATCCGAGTTCGGCGTGAGGAGTGAAGATCGTCACTCTATCACCGGCTTCGAACCCCAGCCTTCAGCTAACAGCAAGGAAACAGGTACGCCTGCAAACAGTACAGAATTAAGTGCATTCGGTACAGAATACGGCTGAGAGATTTACCTCAATGGTAGACGATATCTCGGCAGCGAGGTGGAGATGCTGCCTGGCTTTTATGGTGGTGGTGGTTGACGAGTGACAGCTGGCGTTGATGATGAGTGACAGCTGTCACTCCCGGCTGATCCTGAGGGGCGACTGCGCCCTCTCGTGCCTGAAGCCCGCACTTCAAGCAAGGCGCCTTCTGGTGGTGGGCCAGCAGTACCTCCTCTTCAGCGGCCCACACAACAAAACAACTGTTTTGACACTTTATAAAGGTAATTTGAGGTCTTGTGTGAAAGACTGTACAACAAAAAGGTTCAAACAATAAACAGAAATGCACATTTTGAACAATATATACAAAATGGTCTCTGTGTTTGGTTATTTTGATATGGTAAACAGTGCTTTACACAGAGAAAGCAACAGAGTTATCGAGTAACATTCACATGCAGACTAGTGGAGCATTCCTGATAGTTACACACTCTTTGTTTGAGCATGTGAGATTGTCATCAGAGGCGCCTCGTCTGCTTTCACTCGCTGTGCATAATGGCGCAGGGCGCATTGAGTATGTACTAATAATATGTACTCATTGGAGCATCCAGTGGGCTATTCAAACGGGCCAACTAGTAACTTATTACTCCTGAAAATGATCTTTGGCTTTTCACGTGAGGTAAATCTGCCCTACGATTGGATTTTGAAAAACCATGTGATGGTGAACTAATTCCAATTGGACACTCACATTGCGCACATCATCACACAGCTTCTATGAGGAGTACAAAGATGGCCGATGGTCTTAGCCGTCGTATACGGCGGTGTCAGCCCCAGAGGGTTAATAATCCCAATAATCCATTTGACTGCTTTGGGTGAAGAGACTCCATCTCAGATGTGCTCCTGTGATCAGAAATTACACGTGTGCAAATGCAAAAGGTGGAACAATTTTTAGGAGCGGACGGTTCGGTCTGTGACACCGGGTGTCTAAAACAAACCTTTTGGACTTAACTGTGAATTTCTCCTCTGTGAGATCAATAAAGTTTATCTTTATCTTTTGTGCATCTATCATAAATAATCATGGGACTTTTTGAAACATGATACGACAACCATATCTGCTGTGTACCCAAGTTGGCACTGTATGACCCCTTTAAGCTGACAGCAAGAAGATGGTATAATTTTAGTAGATTTGTCCTGAGTGATGATTATAAAATTTCATCATCATCTGTACAGTATACTGTACAGATGATGATGAAATTTTATAAATAAATTAGGCTTAATGGATAATTAAGTATACTTAATTATCCATTAAGCCTTAATTTCAGAACAAAATTATCACAAAAAGTTACCTTGTACTTTCTTTCCCCCTAATATGAAGTGAAAGGTTTCCAATAAACACCTTTTGAGTTATAGTGCGAGATTTGTAAAAGTCTGGTCCAGACACAGGTGCAGCAGGCTAACATTAGCCGCTCAGCCTAACAGTTAGCACACAGGCTAAGAGTGCTAAGAAAACTAATTCACCCTCCTGTAGGAGACAAGAAATCCCCGTCTTCATCGTCTCTGCCGAACATTTTGTCAGATGACTAGTTAACTTTGCTGACAATATGAAAAATGTAGAGAAAGGCGATACCCGTCTGTGTCTTTTAAAGTTCCGCTGTCCGTCTTCCTGTTTCTGAACGTCAGCTGACTAATCACCTGATTTGACAGAGGTTACACCTGCCTACCGCTTGATGGCGCCACTGTCCTGTGCCTGATCCATGGAGCTCCATGGCCTGATCAAAACTTTAAATTTCTTTATTTTACTGGATTGAGCAGAGTAGATTCCCCTGTCCATTATTTTAATTCTATTTTAACTCTAGCACTAATTGACATGATGCAAATGCTGAAAATCATATTTAAATATTTGTATAATAATAATAATAATAATAATAATTATTATTATTATTATTATTATTTTTAGAATTTTGTATTTTTGTCCTAATAACACAGAATACTCATCCTACTGTTGACTAAATAGATTTGTTCCCTTTTCCTTTCAATCTCCGTGTTAATGCTTTTAACTCATGTCTAAATGACCAAATTTGTCCCACTTTTAGTTTGTAGAATTTGATTTCATGATGTTTACATTTTTCAATTAATATATCACTGGACCTTCCATAACTCATTTCAAACTCTTTTAAAAATTTCTGTATCTGACTTCGTCCATTGATATTGATAATGATTTTTTTTTTTTTTTTACATTTTATTTAATTTTATTTTAATTACATTTTTGGTGCTCTAAGTATTAAACAGGATGCATTTTGTTCTTTGGCTTTAAATTATGTTGAATATCTTTTCAACAATACATGTGTTGGTCATTTTTCCCCTTCAAAAAACAATCAAGCCAAGAAAACCTATTCAAGGCAAATTTTTACTGTACGAGGTCTGTGAGGAAAGTATCCGACCTTATTATTTTTTTCAAAAACCGTATGGATTTGAATCACGTGTGATTGCGTCAGCCAAGCCTGAACCCTCGTGCGCATGCGTGAGTTTTTTCATGCCTGTCGGTTGCGTCATTCGCCTGTGAGCAGGCTTTGAGTGAGGTGTGGTCTACCCATCTCGTCTATTTTTTATTGCGAATAAATGTCTGAACGATTTGGATCTTTGCTGCATCAATTTTTTTCCAGAAACTGTAAGAGACCTCCAGGTGGACACCGTTCGAAAAATTAATATGGCTTTCAGGGACGATTTTATGGGGATTAAACAGATTAAGGAGTGTTACTGCCACTTTAAGGATGGCCCACAACTGCTGAGCGCTCCCAGCGCCCATTGACATGCTCACACCCCGCTGAAACAACCAAATCTTTTCCAACGTGAGGCTTTGTTGATCCGGGACCTCGTCTGACTTTTACAAAAAGGCAGAAGGCGTCGACATCAGCACTTTTTCAGCACATTCTACCGTTAAAGGAATTTTTTTTTCATGGAAAAAGAAGCGGAGGGACGCGGCACAAAACCACCTCAGTGTTGATCTCACAGGACGGCTTTGAGATGGCTTTCAGACGGATTCTGGTTGCTTTCCAGTCGTGTGATTATCCGATTGTGATTGTGCATGATGTGGACATGCCAGAACATGTCCCGTGAGGCTTCATCACGGTGTTTCTTTGCGCCATGCAGCTCCGCCGCGAATAAAATACCCTCGGTCATATGAGCATAAAATTAGGAAACAGAATGTGACCTTTTGACCCCTTATAATAGGTCATGGTTAGCCATTTTGAACTTGTTCAAGGTCTGTGTCCCAAGAATGTTCCCTGTGAATCTGAAGACCCTGGCAGCAATAGGACTGGACTTATGATGAGCACAGACAGAAGAACAAACAGATGGGTAGGCAGACGGGCAGATGGAAGGCCTTTGCAATACCCGATGGCCATATTTTGGCCTTGGGTAACCAGACAATAAGGCTATATGTGTGTTTGTACAGTAGTCTGCACATGTTTGGAGCAGTTACATAAACTGTAAAAAAAAAAAAAAAGTGTATAAAATTAATAGGGACATCCTGTGAAATCAAGAAAAAAAATTTTAAAGAAAACAATGGAGTAGTGTTTAACTTGCAGCAATAAAATGTGTAACAAAACTGAAATAGGAAAATAACAGTACAGATATGTTAAAATAAACATATTCCATTGTGGAATTTAAACACAGAAAAACTGTAATACCAAAAACTGTACAACACAGTTAGGCCATGAGACGAGACCCGAAAATGTTAAAATGTCTTAGAAAAGGATTTTTGTAGCATAGACCTGGTAACTAATAAAAATCCTCCTTTTTATATGAAGATGAACATAGTGAACACATTTCAGCTTGTTACCACAAACAACACTTGCACATTTTTGAGCAAAATTACTTTATTGAAATTTAATAGGAAGTCGTTGCTAAGGGGCACGGCTACATAACAACCACTCATTTTGCAGTGAATACAATTTGTAAAATCACATTTTTCTTGAAATATACATTCATTAGATTTTTTTCATGCTGAGAACTGAGAAAATATACCATAATTTACACAAAAATATGTCAAATTAACCCCTTCTCACGTGCTACATAATACACGACTAGGGATGGGTATTGAGAACCGGTTCCTTTCGGTATCGTTAAGAAATGATTCAATCCACCAACATCAATAAGCTTTGTGCTTAACGATTCTGTTATCGGTCCTTCAGAGTGGCCGTTGTTTTGGCAGGTGTTTGTCAGGAAAATGATAATTTCTCTACATTGATTACAGACCCTGCAGCGGGTCCTTAACTTTTCTGCAGCGCGGCTTTGCTTTGAACCTTTAACCAATCGAAGCAGTGGTTCGCAGATTGAAGCAATGCTTCGGTCGATTGCTTCGTTTATTTCTTTCTTTTGCTGAATTTTCCCCCGGCAAAACCCTAAAGAGCATATGTCTGTGAGTATTATTTACCTTTTCTATGTTAAACCGACCTGTTATGGTCTTCTGAAACAGTTGATAGATGTATTTTATAACTTAAAAACGGGAGCGATGCTAATGCGTTAGCATGTCTATGGCATTTTCAATGTTAAAAGTTAGCATTTAGCAATTGCAGCCGACATCACGTTCGGGTGCATTTGTTTTCAAATTGTAATATTCCTTAAATTTATTTTTGCTTATATAGTAATAATCTAATGATTATTATATTAAATTTTAGAGAAAGAGACAAAAAGAACCTGAACAGAAACATAACAGAAAATCTATAATAGCAACTAACAATGAACATAAATAAATACATACAGAAATAAATGTTTCCTGTGAACACCTAGTGACTCTCACATCTCCATTTCATCCCTGTCTTATTTAAGTTTAATGACAGTTTGTTTCAGTCAAACCATATTTTCAGTTTGTTAATTTCTTCAGTGATTTCCTCCAGAACTATCTTCCAAACTAGAAAACTGCTGCATCCTAGTAAGAGCAGAATACTCAATCAATCAATTTTATTTATATAGCGCCAAATCACAACAAACAGGCACTTTATATTGTAAGGCAAGGCCATACAATAATTACATAAAAACCCCAACGGTCAAAACGACTCCCTGTGAGCAAGCACTTGGCTACAGTGGGAAGGAAAAACACCCTTTTAACAGGAAGAAACCTCCAACAGAACCAGGCTCAAGGAGGGGCAGTCTTCTGCTGGGACTGGTTGGGGCTGAGGGAGAGAACCAGGAAAAAGACATGTTGTGGAGGGGAGCAGAGATCAATCACTAATAATTAAATGCAGAGTGGTGCATACAGAGCAAAAAGAGAAAGAAACACTCAGTGCATCATGGGAACCCCCCAGCAGTCTAAGTCTATAGCAGCATAACTAAGGGATGGTTCAGGGTCACCTGATCCAGCCCTAACTATAAGCTTTAGCAAAAAGGAAAGTTTTAAGCCTAATCTTAAAAGTAGAGAGGGTGTCTGTCTCCCTGATCTGAATTGGGAGCTGGTTCCACAGGAGAGGAGCCTGAAAGCTGAAGGCTCTGCCTCCCATTCTACTCTTACTGTTGTGAAAGTGTAGGAACACGGACCCACAACAGGGGGCGCAATGAACGGACAATGGAGAAGGTAAATAACAAGGTTTACTATTGTGAAACAAGCACAATAAATACAACAATCACAATTTGGGGTCGAATCCGCTGGTGTCGTGTGGGCAGGCTCGAAGGTAGGAGACGTCCGTCTCAGTCGAAGCGGAACCACCCAGATCTCCTCTGCCACCGAACCCTGGAAATACTGGAACCGCCAAGTCCCGAATTCCCAGGTGGCCACTGCCTCCGCTCGTCGGATCCGGTACTGCTGGCGGGAGAGAGCAACAACACACAGGTGTGGATGCGACCGCACCCAGTAACGGAGAGGGGAGAAGCCGCCTCCACCTCTTGTCAAAGTACAGCAGGAAGGTGAGTACTTATCCAAGCAATGAAGCTATCAGTAGTCAACAGTCCTGAAAAGGTTTAACAAGTTTAGCTGGTTGTTCAGAATATAAATGCAGAGAATATTACCTCAGTCTTAGGCGATATCTCGGCACTGAGGTGGAGACGCCGTCCTCCAGATATACCTCTGTGCTGAGTGGAACAGCTGTGTCTGGTGATGGGTGACAGCTGTCACCCAGGCTACTCCCATAAGGCGGCAGCGCCCTCTGGTGCCTGGAGCCCGCACTCCAGGCAGGGCGCCCTCTGGTGGTGGTGGGCCAGCAGTACCTCCTCTTCAGCGGCCCACACAACACTTACAAACCACAAGTAAGCCTGCAGTCTGAGAGCGAAGCGCTCTATTGGGGTGATATGGTACTATGAGGTCCCTAAGATAAGATGGGACCTGATTATTCAAAACCTTATAAGTAAGAAGAAGAATTTTAAATTCTATTCTAGAATTAACAGGAAGCCAATGAAGAGAGGCCAATATGGGTGAGATATGCTCTCTCCTTCTAGTCCCCGTTAGTACTCTAGCTGCAGCATTTTGAATTAACTGAAGGCTTTTCAGGGAACTTTTAGGACAACCTGATAATAATGAATTACAATAGTCCAGCCTAGAGGAAATAAATGCATGAATTAGTTTTTCAGCATCACTCTGAGACAAGACCTTTCTAATTTTAGAGATACTGTGTAAATGCAAAAAAGCAGTCCTATAAATTTGTTTAATATGTGCATTGACATATCCTGATCAAAAATGACTCCAAGATTTCTCACAGTATTACTAGAGGTCAGGGTAATGCCATCCAGAGTAAGGATCTGGTTAGACACCATGTTTCTAAGATTTGTGGGGCCAAGTACAATAACTTCAGTTTTATCTGAGTTTAAAAGCAGGAAATTAGAGGTCATCCATGTCTTTATGTCTGTAAGACAATCCTGCAGTTTAGCTAATTGGTGTGCGTCCTCTGGCTTCATGGATAGATAAAGCTGGGTATCATCTGCGTAACAATGAAAATTTAAGCAATGCCGTCTAATAATACTGCCTAAGGGAAGCATGTATAAAGTGAATAAAATTGGTCCTAGCACAGAACCTTGTGGAACTCCATAATTAACCTTAGTCTGTGAAGAAGATTCCCCATTTACATGAACAAATTGTAATCTATTAGATAAATATGATTCAAACCACCGCAGCACAGTGCCTTTAATGCCTATGGCATGCTCTAATCTCTGTAATAAAATTTTATGGTCAACAGTATCAAAAGCAGCACTGAGGTCTAACAGAACAAGCACAGAGATGAGTCCACTGTCTGAGGCCATAAGAAGATCATTTGTAACCTTCACTAATGCTGTTTCTGTACTATGATGAATTCTAAAACCTGACTGAAACTCTTCAAATAGACCATTCCTCTGCAGATGATCAGTTAGCTGTTTTACAACTACCCTTTCAAGAATTTTTGAGAGAAAAGGAAGGTTGGAGATTGGCCTATAATTAGCTAAGATAGCTGGGTCAAGTGATGGCTTTTTAAGTAATGGTTTAATTACTGCCACCTTAAAAGCCTGTGGTACATAGCCAACTAATAAAGATAGATTGATCATATTTAAGATCGAAGCATTAAATAATGGTAGGGCTTCCTTGAGCAGCCTGGTAGGAATGGGGTCTAATAGACATGTTGATGGTTTGGATGAAGTTACTAATGAAAATAACTCAGACAGAACAATCTGAGAGAAAGAGTCTAACCAAATACTGGCATCACTGAAAGCAGCCAAAGATAACGATACGTCTTTGGGATGGTTATGAGTAATTTTTTCTCTAATAGTTAAAATTTTATTAGCAAAGAAAGTCATGAAGTCATTACTAGTTAAAGTTAAAGGAATACTCGGCTCAATAGAGCTCTGAGTCTTTGTCAGCCTGGCTACAGTGCTGAAAAGAAACCTGGGGTTGTTCTTATTTTCTTCAATTAATGATGAGTAGTAAGATGTCCTAGCTTTACGGAGGGCTTTTTTATAGAGCAACAGACTCTTTTTCCAGGCTAAGTGAAGATCTTCTAAATTAGTGATGTTATGTGAGGGACGCAGACCGAGGAGCGGCCCAGAGTCCAACAGAACCCAGCACTAATTGACCAGAAGCAGCTCCAGAAAGAAAAACAGATTTATTACTGTCACCCTGTGCTGTACATAAAATCTAAATAATAAAAGTCTGGTGTGGTGGACAAGTGGCGCACTCTCTCAGCGCCACAACAGATCCGAGCCCGAATCTTCTGGACTCAATCGTTCTGTCAACACCACCCACCCCCCCCCCCCCCCCCCAGGTGGATTTCCAGAACAATGCTCTGTGAAGGAGGAGCAGAAGTGAGGTTATTCATACCATCATTATCCACAGTTTTCTCCACAGAGGCACACTTATCAGCAACACGTTCAGATCTTACTGCGGACCTACTTCACACAAACAGCTGCTCACAGCGAGTGGAAGATCATCAATCCCTTCACCACAGCCGTGAGGAGCAATCAGAACAATTATCTTCAATTCTTTAATTTTAACTGCGTCAAACGCCACAACATATGAACAATTTAGCTTTTAGGAATAATCACCTCTGACGTGTGCTGACAGCGCTTGCCTCTCACCCTCATCCTCCTTCACAGACGTGATGTCAGCCTCTGGAGCAGCCCTCGGCGTCCTCACATACTCGTCACAAGAATGTAACAAAGTTCAATTCTCCGGCAATCCAGTCCAACTCACTGCTGGCTTAAATGCAGCTTCTCATTACCACATAGGTACCAGCTGAAAGCCCTTAAATCTGCACGTGAATATCACAGGTGTCGTAACTTCCTCCTAATGGAGAGCCGCACGAGATCACAGCAGGTGCAGCCAATCATCATAATAAAGGTGAGAGACTCTTCTGCAGCACAGCTTTCACAGAGATCAGTTCCAAACCACCTAGGAAGGAAAATAAACACACATCCAAAAAACCATGTCCACCCCAACCCCCCAGCACACAACAAGTGAGACGCCATTTCCTCTCCAACTTACGAGTTATCTGCTTTAAGCTGCGAGTTTGTGAGTTATACCACGGAGTCAGGCACTTCTGATTTAAAGCTCTCTTTTTCAGAGGAGCTACAGCATCCAAAGTTGTCTTCAATGAGGATGTAAAACTATTGATGAGATACTCTATCTCACTCACAGAGTTTAGGTAGCTACTCTGCACTGTGTTGGTATATGTCATTAGGGAACATAAAGAAGGAAACATATCCTTAAACCTAGTTACAGCGCTTTCTGAAAGACTTCTAGTGTAATGAAACTTATTCCCCACTGCTGGGTAGTCCATCAGAGTAAATGTAAATGTTACTAAGAAATGATCAGACAGAAGGGAGTGTTCAGGGAATACTGTTAAGTCTTCAATTTCCATACCATAAATCAGAACAAGAGCTAAGATATGATTAAAGTGGTCATATTTGTCTAATAGATTACAGTTTGTTCATGTAAATGGGGAATCTTCTTCACAGACTAAAGTTAATTATGGAGTTCCACAAGGTTCTGTGCTAGGACCAATTTTATTCACTTTATACATGCTTCCCTTAGGCAGTATTATTAGACGGTATTGCTTAAATTTTCATTGTTACGCAGATGATACCCAGCTTTATCTATCCATGAAGCCAGAGGATACACACCAATTAGCTAAACTGCAGGATTGTCTTACAGACGTAAAGACATGGATGACCTCTAATTTCCTGCTTTTAAACTCAGATAAAACTGAAGTTATTGTACTTGGCCCCACAAATCTTAGAAGCATGGTGTCTAACCAGATCGTTACTCTGGATGGCATTTCCCTGATCTCTAGTAATACTGTGAGAAATCTTGGAGTCATTTTTGATCAGGATATGTCATTCAAAGCGCATATTAAACAAATATGTAGGACTGCCTTTTTGCATTTACGCAATATCTCTAAAATCAGAAAGGTCTTGTCTCAGAGTGATGCTGAAAAATTAATTCATGCATTTATTTCCTCTAGGCTGGACTATTGTAATTCATTATTATCAGGTTGTCCTAAAAGTTCCCTAAAAAGCCTTCAGTTGGTTCAGAATGCTGCAGCTAGAGTACTGACGGGGACTAGCAGGAGAGAGCATATCTCACCCGTGTTGGCCTCTCTTCATTGGCTTCCTGTTAATTCTAGAATAGAATTTAAAATTCTTCTTCTTACTTATAAGGTTTTGAATAATCAGGTCCCATCTTATCTTAGGGACCTCGTAGTACCATATTACCCCATTAGAGCGCTTCGCTCTCAGACTGCGGGCTTACTTGTAGTTCCTAGGGTTTGTAAGAGTAGAATGGGAGGCAGAGCCTTCAGCTTTCAGGCTCCTCTCCTGTGGAACCAGCTCCCAATTCAGATCAGGGAGACAGATACCCTCTCTACTTTTAAGATTAGGCTTAAAACTTTCCTTTTCGCTAAGGCTTATAGTTAGGGCTGGATCGGGTGACCCTGGACCATCTCTTGGTTATGCTGCTTTAGACGTAGATTGTGGGGGGGTTCCCATGATGCACTGTTTCTTTCTCTTTTTGCTCCGTATGCATCACTCTGCATTTAATCATTAGTGATCGATCTCTGCCCCCCTTCACGGCATGTCTTTTTCCTGGTTTTTTCCCTCAGCCCCAACCAGTCTCAGCAGAAGACTGCCCCTCCCTGAGCCTGGTTCTGCTGGAGGTTTCTTCCTGTTAAAAGGGAGTTTTTCCTTCCCACTGTGGCCAAGTGCTTGCTCATAGGGGGTCGTTTTGACCGTTGGGGTTTTTCATAATTATTGTATGGCCTTGCCTTACAATATGGAGCGCCTTGGGGCAACTGTTTGTTGTGATTTGGCGCTATATAAGAAAAAAGTTGATTGATTGATTGAAAGTGGTGGGTGGACTCATTTACATTTTGAGCAAAGCCAATTGAGTCTAATAATAGATTAAATGCAGTGTTGAGGCTGTCATTCTCAGCATCTGTGTGGATGTTAAAATCGCCCACTATAATTATCTTATCTGAGCTAAGCACTAAGTCAGACAAAAGGTCTGAAAATTCACAGAGAAACTCACAGTAACGACCAGGTGGACGATAGATAATAACAAATAAAACTGGTTTTTGGGACTTCCAATTTGGATGGACAAGACTAAGAGTCAAGCTTTCAAATGAATTAAAGCTCTGTCTGGTTTTTTGATTAATTAATACGCTGGAATGGAAGATTGCTTCTAATCCTCCGCCTCGGCCCGTGCTACGAGCATTCTGGCAATTAGTGTGACTCGGGGGTGTTGACTCATTTAAACTAACATATTCATCCTGCTGTAACCAGGTTTCTGTAAGGCAGAATAAATCAATATGTTGATCAATTATTATATAATTTACTAACAGGGACTTAGAAGAGAGAGACCCAATGTTTAATAGACCACATTTAACTGTTTTAGTCTGTGGTGCAGTTGAAGGTGCTATATTATTTTTTCTTTTAGAATTTTTATGCTTAAATAGATTTTTGCTGGTTATTGGTGGTCTGGGAGCAGGGACCGTCTCTACGGGGATGGGGTAATGAGGGGATGGCAGGGGGAGAGAAGCTGCAGAGAGGTGTGTAAGACTACAACTCTGCTTCCTGGTCCCAACCCTGGATAGTCATGGTTTGGAGGATTTAAGAAAATTGGCCAGATTTGTAGAAATGAGAGCTGCTCCATCCAAAGTGGGATGGATGCCGTCTCTCCTAACAAGACCAGGTTTTCCCCAGAAGCTTTGCCAATTATCTATGAAGCCCACCTCATTTTTTGGACACCACTCAGACAGCCAGCAATTCAAGGAGAACATGCGGCTAAACATGTCACTCCCGGTCCGATTGGGGAGGGGCCCAGAGAAAACAACAGAGTCCGACATTGTTTTTGCAAAGTTACACACCGATTCAGTGTTAATTTTAGTGACCTCCGATTGTCATAACTGGGTGTCATTACTGCCAACGTGAATTACAATCTTACCAAATTTACGCTTAGCCTTAGCTAGCAGTTTCAAATTTCCTTCAATGTCGCCTGCTCTGGCCCCCGGAAGACAATTGACTATGGTTGCTGGTGTCGCTAACTTCACATTTCTCAAAACAGAGTCACCAATAACCAGAGTTTGATCCTCGGCGGGTGTGTCGTCGAGTGGGGAAAAATGGTTAGAGATGTGAACGGGTTGGCGGTGTACACGGGGCTTCTGTTTAGAACTACTCTTCCTCCTCACAGTCACCCAGTCGGCCTGCTTTCCCGGCTGCTCGGGATCTGCCAGAGGGAAACTAACGGCGGCTAAGCTACCTTGGTCCGCACCGACTACATGGGCCTGGCTAGCTGTAGAATTTTCCACGGTGCTGAGCCGAGTCTCCAATTCGCCCAGCCTGGCCTCCAAAGCTACAAATAAGCTACACTTATTACAAGTACCATTACTGCTAAAGGAGGCCGAGGAATAACTAAACATTTCACACCCAGAGCAGAAAAGTGCGGGGGAGACAGGAGAAGCCACCATGCTAAACCGGCTAAGAGCTAGTAGCTGCGCTAAGCTAGCGGATTCCTAAAAACACACAAAGTGAATAATGTGTAAATAATTTAGAGGTGATTCAGCAGAGGGAGTGCTTTAGTTAAGGCACGTGAAGATTACACTGTGAAACAAATCGTTATCTAGGTAACTAGATCAATCTAACTGCGCAGATTAAACAGCTAACAGATACAGCAAAACACCGCTGTGCTCCGGAACAGGAAGTGATACAATACCGCAGTGAGAGCCAACCACCAGTAGAGGCAAGCAAGAGGTACCATCTAACTTTGTTTTTTCCAGGACTGAGGATGATGGAAGAAGTTGCCACCACCACAATTTTAAGAAGAAATTAGTTAGTGGAGAAAACATTCCAGGTTCACAGCTGACAGTGGCAGCTGGTGGAAAAAAATCTAGGTAGGTCTTGTGTGTCAATAGATTTCCCTGCTTAGTCCAGTACAGACATTCAGCAGTTTCACAGATAAAGTTAACCATTTACAGCTATATTAGGCCTCATTTATACTTTGGAAAGAAACAGTATCAAATACATTACAACACTCAGGGTGCAGCGGTTTGGGGTCACTCCTTTATCCCAGGTTCCCCTCACTTCCCAAAAACTGTGTCCCAAAGTTCTTCAACTTTCTCCGGTGGGGTTTTCGTTTCCACCAAAAACAGCAGCACTTTGATAAATCCAGGGGCAAAAATGCTATCGTAGGTCGCCCCCGCCCAAACCATTAAATTTGGCGATGCTGATTGGCCAAATTGGTCATTTCGCTGCACTTCAAGGGGCTCTTTGAGTGACCGCCCCAAGAAGAGAAATGATACGTTCTGTCAGTGGAAATAAATGCTTTGTTGAATTAGAGTCAGTTGGTGGAAACGTTGTTTTAATCATTCAGATTACATGTGGGAACATACTATTAAGTAAAACTGACAGATAATACTTTAAAAAAAAAAAATATTTTATAATTATAACAATAATAATCACTATCATGATAACTGTTCAGAACATATTAAATGCATAAAAATCTGGAACAAACTGGCAGTAAGGATTAAAAAGGGGGAACTATTGACAAGCAGGAGATGGAACTTCTAAATGCTGAAAGATTAAGATTGAGGGAGGTGCTGAGACGCCTTATTGCGACTGTAAAGTCTGTAGCTGTAAGAAACCTGACAGAGAGACATTATTTACACCTTGAAATGGCAACTTCCTCAAAGAAGTTGACCAGCTGGTCAAGTTTGACCCCATAATGAAAGAACACATTACAGATGTCCATTTCCAAAAGAAGACCACCAGCAGCCACACCAGTTACCTTGGGCACCACACAAAATGAAATGATAAACTTCATGAGCAGCTTCAGGAGAAGCCCTGCAAAAAGGATCATTTATGGGTTTCTGGTGGCAGATGAGTCAGTCCTTTTAAGGACTGTAGAGGGCAGTCACATGACAACAGGGCCAACATGTGTGGAGAAAAAAAACAAGGGAATACAAGCTGTCACGCTCCTAGAAATAAATCCTAGAGCTTTTTTTGTGGTCAGACATTTTGAGCCAGATCCAGCATGTCTGCAAGTTGCTGCCGTCTCCCAGCATGCACGTGGACACTGCAGTTGGTCCACTTAAAAAGACAGAGAGCGTCTCTGCGATTACAGAGAAAAGGGCTTCGTTTCCTCACAGATGTCCACAAAGGACATGAACACAGAGACTGTTTTAGGAAAGAAAAGGTTCAGGTCCACAAAACAACACTTCTCTTATGAATCATTTCATCACAGTGGTGATGCCTGAAGAAATTTGAAGTACAAATTTTCGATGTTGTTGATTCTGCAACATCAGCACTTAGAGAGGTTTGACACTATGCAAAACGTAGGACACAAGTTTGGTGTTCTGACTAGTTTTCAAAGTCTCTCTGATGTGGAAACAACCAAACAGTGTCAGACTCTAAGTGCTGCTTTGGACTTTAATGGTCAGTCTGACCTGGATGGCAAAGAGCTAAAGAACCTGCCAACAAAACCAATGTCCCACTTTAAGCTGCTGTTGTTCATTCATGAAGCTGAACTGTCTGAAATATTCCCCAATCTGTGGACGGTTCTGAGAACAACACAAACTCAACCAGTAACTGTAGCTGAGGCAGAAAGATGCTTCTCCAAACTCATAAAAGCAGATTTAAGGGCAACAATGTCTCAAGAGTGCCTTTCTATTCTTGCAGAAAATGTTTCACATGATGATGGTATTGATATGTATGGATCAGAAAAAGCTACATTTTTGAGATTGAACTGGATTTGATGTAGATTATAATGTCTGTGTATTTGCTAAGAGCTGTTATTAAAACAAGGAGTTCATATTATTTGAATCAGTTTCCAGTACTTTTTCTCTGTTGGAGACGGTGATGCTGGGGACCGAGGGGGGTGGGGTGGGGCACCAGTGAGGCTGTCCAGAACCACCACTGAGTGCCGGTTGACTCCTGAGTGCTAAAAATATCCACAAAAATCTCTTAGCAACAAAGTCAAACACAGAAATAACCTTTAAATTCAATATTGAGGCTGTGGGGAGAAAACTAACAGGTGCACGTTAGAACATGGAACAGAACATCAGACAATGTGCTGGTGTTTTGGAAGCTCTGCCTTAAAGGGAGGACTTCTCAGACGATGATCAGATGAGCTGTGTCGTGGTGACGTGCTGCACCAGGTTTATCATAAAAAAAAATAATATTTGGACAATATCACAGTAAAACAGTAAATTACTGAAAATACTCAAATAGTCAAAGCTTCAGAACAAACTTTTACATTCAACCTGCTCAAATCAGTCACAACCTGCTGAAAACAAAATACAATATACTGAAAAATACAAGAACGTTCTCACGTTTTTAAATATTTCTTGGTGTTCAGTTAAATCAGTTATGAACAAAAATCTAAAGATGTGACAATGTGTCTGGAGGAGGTTGTGTTCAAAGCTGAGTGAGTATGTATGAGGGAGAACATTGAGGGAAGCCACCAAGACACTCATGACAACTGAAAGATTGACAAGTGAGGGAAGCCACAAGATGCTGACACCTCTGAAGGCCTCCAAGTTTCAGTGAGTGTGATTGGACAGTTTGCAAGAGCTTTTGTCTGCTGCTGCAGCTTGACAGTCGAGTAGAACACAAAGAATGTCTTAAAATGAGGACAAATGATCTAAACTTGTACTTTATCACAAGACGCCTGGAGGAGGTGAGCTAAGAATCTTTTTTTATACTCTTTTCTATATTTGCAGTAAAACGAGAAACATCCAAGAGAACCTGGATGCAGACAAAATAAGCAACTTTTTTTTTATTACTTTGGCTGTTGTGTTTTTCATCAAATCTGTGTTCAGTCCATCACGTGCACTCTGATCACACCTTCATGCTGAGCACGTGCACAGACGGGCTTATCGAGTTAGCAGAGAAGTAGCATGGGTACTTAGTTGTCTTGGCAATGCTGCATTACTGTAACTGTAAGATTTGTGAGTCTTTCACAGATGCATCAGTTACCCATGATGCCGTGGGCACGAGCACGCACCAGAACCATGAATGTGTGTTTAGTGTTTTTGCTGCAGAAAAGGGCTGTAAGTGCAGCAGGAGGAGGACAGAGTGAGTCTTCACTGTCTGCTGTGGAGCAGCACGTTGGCAGCAAACGGGCACAGACCTCAGAGTCTGGCAGCATCCTGAGGATCCTCTCCCAGATCCTGAAGGAAAACCACACACACACACCGTCAGGCTTTATTTCCACAAACACACTCACACATGGAAACAGACTGTTCAGACTGTGATGTTGTGGAACAAACTGCACACTTTGACAGTGAAGCTGAAAAGGAATTTAAACATTGTGTTGTGATCACGTCCTGGCATCTGAATGTGTTTGATTTGAGAGGAAGAACTTGTTGGTCTGGTTTTGCAGCATGTCTGCTGTTCCACAAAAACACAGACAGCGTCCTTTCAGCAGGACTGTGCTGCTCCACTGCTGTTCTTGTAGGTGTGTCAGATTGTTGGTCTTTGTCTTCAGCTGGTTTGACGGGTTTGTCCTCTTACTGGAAATCTGTCTCTCAGTCTTTCACTTTGGTTCCTGGGTTTGAGGTGGAGGTTTAGCTGAGAGGCTGTTTTGTTTTTAAATTGTCTTTTGGACTGTTGTCTGGGTTTTTGTCTCTTCTGTTGCTGATAATCAGGTAAATATTTTCTTTTACTTTCAGATGATGTCATAAAGTGTTTGTTTGTAGTTTGTTTTCTCTGTCTGACTGTGGTGGTATTTTGGATTGTTCCTATGAATACGACATGTTTTCAGGCCGTGCGGCCGGCAGACGTCCACGGCAGAATCACACATTTTTCCTTCATTTTTGTGAAATTCAACTTCACAATATACTTCATTTCAGTTAAAATCACTTCTTGTTGTTTTGTTTGAAGGTTTTAAGCAATAACTTTTTTTAACAAATGCAGGTGTGTGACCAGCTGTTTTTATGACAAAATAATGACAAGACACACTTTAGGGCCCCTTCACACATAACATGATTGAGGCAGGATGGCACACGAAGGAGGAGTCAAATGACAATCATGGGAAATCGGAGCTGCACTCGAACACCTCATACAACAGTCGCAACATTCATTCGGGCACGACACATGTACTTTATATTCACATGCCGCTCACACCGGAAACCCATTCAAACAGCGGGCATGATGAGGTCATGCTGCCATCTGATCATGTTCGGAGCATTTGAACAACATGTCGTACGCAGGTTGGACATATCGTGCAGCTGCAGTTCAACAATCATACTTGTTGAACTGCAGCTGATTGACACCATCGAGACAACTATCACACCAACGGCTGAAAGTCATCGAATGCCTGATGAATGACCATTCGACCCAGAGTCAGCTGGAGTCCAGGTCCCAGCCACAAATATCCAACACCACCCATTGGGCACTTAGAAAAGGCGCCGCGCAGCCCACAGAAAATTAGAGAAGAGGTAAACCACTTTCAAGTTTGCTGTGCAAATAGTCACACATTTTCTAAATACCGCACAAGTGTGCTGTTACCAAGCAACACAGTGCCCCCCCCGCAACACAGATGGCGTGTTGTGATCACTGTCAGCACACATAGCTGGATGGCTGTCATGTCCATGATAGTTCAGCTGACAGCTGTGGAACACCACAGTATGTCCCAATCCCACACCACAACAGAAATGGAAATAAAAACCCAGACCTCCTGTGTGTCACAGCGCCAGCCGACCGGACAGCCACGTGACATGACGTGTGATCGCTGATCACGGCCCAGACGCGCCCACTGGGGCAATGAGATGTGCCAGCAAATGCAGGCGCACAAAAGCTGTCAGATGATCACACGCGCGTTCACCAAGGTGAGCCATGTTGCACTTGACCACTGTGTCATCACTATTCAAAGCTGGAGAACAGATTTCGTGCTATGAAGAACAGCACTTCTTCACAACATGCTGCTGCCATGCACATGTATCTGCAGACTCTTTTGATATGGTGAAAAATAAAAATAGCTCACCAGCCCCCTCTGCCTCACGTGACACGCGACCATTCATGTGAGCGCTTTGCTGCTCCACATCATAGCTGATCAGTGTGTACACACGTGTGCTGGTGTACAGTGACTGTGAGCCCATTAATGTGAGGAGAGGTGGGCATGTCGCCTGTTGATCATGTGTTAATTGACATGGTCACATGCACTACAGTTATGTGTATGTCAGGGGATCGTGGTTGACATGAAATCACGTCATGGGATGGATGACATTCAAAATCATGCAGGGAGGTTTCTGACCACTGGATCGCCGCAACCACGTCTCAGCTCGCACGGTGATGAACATGTAGTCAAAGCTGCACTTGACCACTGTGTCATCGCGACTCAAAGTGGGAGAATACATATCATGTGATGTAGAATATCATGTCACAAGACACCACTGTGAGGCATGTGCATCGGCAGGCTCACAATATAATCAGTAAAAACACATATCAGATTTAGAACGTGGTCACCAGTGCTTCAGTGTGCGCTGGACATATGGAGCCAGCTCATGTGTTCATGATCCAAGTGCATCAGGTAATTCATGTAAAAAAATAAAAGGAAGAAAAATTCATCATGTCAGTTCATCACTTCCTGGTTTACGTCGAGGATGATCATTCTTGTAGTGTGCTCACAGGAATTAAATATGATAGAAATTGCAGTGTTTTGTTTCTTTTTTTCCTGGTGTTTTTTTTTGTTTTGTTTTTGTTTTTACAGGAAGAACAGATTTATGACCAGTAACATGACTGTCTTACATTTAAGCAGTACATTCATTGTTCCAATAATGTTCTGAATCTGTGCTGTCTCATTAATGTTGTGCTTACACATTTTCATTGATTTATGTAAATGTCCAGCATCTAATTGATCTGCTGCTGTGTGGGCGTAACTTTCCATGTGCTCACACTGTGTTTATGCACGCGCCACGCCTCCCCAATTCATTTTTATTGCAGTCTTTCGGATGGTTCCTGCTTCTTTCTCCCAACAGCGTGTTATGTGTGACGGAGCCATTAATAATGTGTGAGAGGAAAAAAGAAAAGAGGTTGTTGACTTCATAAATGCTCAAACAGTCAACAGAGATTCAAGTTTGTCATGTGACACAGAGGAATTGTTGTGTGTTGGGGGGTGTGGCTGGACATTTTGGTGTTCTTTTCTTTTCTTTGCTCTCCAGGTGGCATGAAAACTGATTTGTCTGTGGAGAAGGTGCTGGCTGAAGAGTCCTTCACCCTCATCAACATCATGTGCAGCACCTGTGAATGGTGCTCACGTGCAGCCTTAAAGACTTTCAGCTGAAGCAGATAATTGGATGGCGTTCTGCATTTAAGTCATGTGTGATTCAAGCAGAACTGCCGGGAACTCAACCTTGTGATGTTTGTTTGTGAGACGCTGAGGACCGCGCTTGGGTTTGACACATCGAGCCCGTGAAGGAGGAAGGGTGAGGGACACATGCTGTCAGCACACATCAGAGGTGATTAAGTGTTTGACTAATTGTTGAAAGTAACTTGGTATTTTGTTACACAGTATATTTGAATTGTGATGGGAATTGTGCAACTTGCTTCTCACTGCTGTGGCGTGCGGACAAGTGATCCTCCACCTGTTGTGAGAAGCTGCTCATTTGCATAAAGCTTAAAATACAGACCTGAATGTGTTGCTGATAGTGTGTGTCTTTTGAAGGATATTAGTTGTAACTGCTGACTTACCTCACCTCTTCTATCCTTCGCAGAGTCGGTTTGTCGTGTCCACCTGGGCTGTGTTTGGCAGTGATAGTGAGTCCGGGAGCGCCGGGCTTCGATCCTTTTGGGCGCTGGAGAGCGTGCCAGCCTTCACTCCACCAGAAGGACGCTATTTTAGTTTTTACACTTTATTATGCACCAGCGGGTGAAATAAATAAATTGTTTTTGTTATTGGAACCGCTTTCTGGTTATTTTTAGCGCTGGGTTCCGTCTGACGCAGGTCCGCTCCTCAACCCGCGTCGACACATAACAGGAATGTTGGGAATCCTGTGTGACAGCATGTTGTGTTTGTGTGAAGGTGTCGACTCTTATGGATCAGTGTGAGGACACAGAGGAGGGACCCCCAAAAACCGGTCTGTGTGGGGACCATGAGATCCAGATCAAAGATCAGAGGTGAGACCAAGACCTGAAACTGGGAATGTGAAGGTCAGATCTCACATCGCCACACCGTCATTATTCACACTCTGTGAGCTCTGAGTGTGTATTTGTGTTCCAGACCACAGGAGCTCAGAGCGCACTTTGCTGGACCAGATCCTGAACCCAGCTGTGTGTCCATGAAGAGTGACGGGTTGATGAAACTTCCTCTTGATTTCAAAGGACAACCACCCTCTGCTGGAAAGAAGTGAGCTCTGACTGACACAAAAACGTTTCTGTATTTATGTTTTCACGGCTATTTAGCCTCTGAATTTTATCTTAAACAGGAGTTTGTCATTTAATCAATGATTAAATTGAATCTGGCCTGAAAACAAGACTGTTTTAGGGTGTTTGAACTTTGTCTCACTGGAGGACTTGCAGACATGGACACAGCTGGTGTCCTGAGTGGAATGTGGGAGTTCTTCCTTGACCTGACCTTAGAAGTTCCTGGTGGTTGTACTGGAGTGACCAGAATCCACAGGGGGAGGAGTTTGATATCTGAGAGCCCTCTGAATATCATTGATAAAACTCCGACCAGTATAAGCCCTGCGGTGAGGTCTCAAAAAACAGTCAGATGACTTCATGTCTAGTTCTTCCTGCTTGCGTTACCAGGCTCAACGTCCCCCCATCCCTCCCTCCTGTGTGCGTGCACACTCATCTTGTTTCACCAAAGAAATTCACTTCGGTACAATGGCAGAGGGAATACTGCCGGAAGCACCAC
Organism: Thalassophryne amazonica; assembly: GCF_902500255.1. Taxonomy (NCBI): domain Eukaryota; kingdom Metazoa; phylum Chordata; class Actinopteri; order Batrachoidiformes; family Batrachoididae; genus Thalassophryne; species Thalassophryne amazonica. The sequence continues at coordinate 22,315,062 of NC_047114.1, read as the reverse complement.
TTCCACCAGACATGTGCCATGTCGGATTAATCATTTTCTCTGCAAATTGGCTGTTGAAAATTGTTGTGATCACTTCCTGAATCACAGAGGAACACAACAGCCTCTGCCATTCATGCACACGTGTGCCTAACAAGCTGCATAAAGAATTTTGAACCGTCTAAAAAGGTAATTGTCATGTTTACATTGTCATGGCTTGATAAAACAGTTGTGTGTTCTTTCCTTCTTGTGTGTAGCTGTTAAAGTATGTTTACAACAGATTTAACTCCTTGTTATAATGTTCAGACGAGCTGCGCTCTGATGTGATCCGCTGACGTCACCACTCGCTCTGTTCACTTCTTTACTCCACTTGATGAGCTGAAATGTACAAAAAATCTTTCAGGCATAAATGTCGTGCCACGTGACGCGATCTAATCACCAACACAATGTGCAGCTCATAATGTTTAACATTCCACACCAAATGAAACAGCTTGGAAAACACAGCTCCCAGAAATATGACTTAATAAACCTCCAAGCTGAGGTTAGTCTGTTAGTTTGGTGGTTCAGACTAGAAGAGAGGGGTGTGTCCAGGCTTCTGTTGTCACACACAGAATCACCCACGATCCTCTCCTTTATTCATTAATGAGTTCATTGTGATGTAGCCACAGTCAACACTGCAGCTGCTGCCAACACTGTGATGTCCAGAAATGGGCTTCATATCAGCTGTTCAGGGTCTAAACAGAAAACCTGCAGTCTTTGTCCAACATATATACAGTCTGTGATTTCATCTCACACTGTTCAGTCAAATGTCTCTTGGACAGTGCGTGGACAGTCTTCTCCAGAAGACATCAAGTTCTGTAAAATCATAGTTTTGAAGAAATTTCTTAGGGCTCACAGAAATTTAGAGCTCGATGGTGCCAGACATCAGGGGCAGGGGGCTTCCATCCAAGTACACCCACCCCCAGGTTGTCGGGGAGAAGCTCCAAGATTTTGCCTTTTTTAAATACCAATACTGCATCTTCAACTTTACATCTTATCTGAAAATTACAAAATAAGGCCTTGTCCACATGGAAATGGGTACAATCTTTTGTCATTTTCACAAAGTGTTCTGTAACTTGTGCAGTGTGTTTGTGTATTTTTCCAAACAAACTGTACTGTGTCCACTGGCTGCTCTCCACCTCGCAGACAAAGTGAAAGGACGTGCACTTTAACTGAAACAACTTTCAACTCTTCAAAAAAATGCCTTCATTCGGAATCGATCAGCATTTTGATCTGTTTGTCAGCAGAGGACCCAGCAGATTTATCAGTGTGGCTTTTGCAGAAATGCTGCACTCCACAGGCCAGTTTTTCACAGGATGTATGCATGTGCACGTGCAGCCTGCTCACTGACTGAGGATTTTGCAGACCGCCGGCGCTTATGGTCCAGGAAAGCCCCAAAAATATAATAATAATAATAGTAATAACCTGTGAAAACAGAGCGTAAAAACCCTAACTTACTTGTTTTTTATATATAAATATATTTTACTACTAGTTTGGTTGTACATGGGACATTGGACTTCAACAGGAATCAAAGCACAAAGCAAAATGAACTATAAAAATTAAAGAGTAAATTCAAATAATAAAATGTACACAACAATGCCCAAAAATACCAAATTAAAGAGCTGATGAGAAATAAATGGTGTGACTTTAGGTTTTACTCTTCAAGAGTCACATTTAACAGGTGTAACTTATACTCCAGTCTGTATTTTCTACACAGATCACTGATTTGATTTCACTGGTTATTTATCATTAATTAAATATCAAGTGCAAAACAGTAATTAGTACTCTGAGTACATATTTTTCAGAGAAATGTCAAACCAGTTAAGTCACAGGACCTTCAAAAGTAGTAAAAAAACCATGACTTAATAAAATACAGTAGTTTTGAGAAAAGTACTTTCAACTAAAGTACTTTTAACACTCAAACTTTTACTTGTAAATGAGTATTATTTCAGCAATGTAACAGTACTTGTACTTAAGTTTGCAGTACTCTTTCTACCTCTGCTCAGAGCTTTCTGTGTGTTCCAGACCACAGCAGGACACAGCGCCCTCAGCTGTTCCTGAACCTGAACCCAGCTTGGTGTCTCTGAAGAGTGACAGGTCAAACAGACGTCGCATTAATTTCAAAGGACAACAAGCGTCTGCTGGACAGAAGTGAGCTCTTACTGACACTAAAATCTGACTGTGTTCATGTTTTCATCATTATTCAGCCTCTGAATTTTAACATAAATATTTTTTCTGTAATTAATAATGTAACACACACACACACACACACACACACACACACACACACACTGGATAATGAACTTTGACTGTGCAATAAACAAACACAGGAATCTGTGCACACAGTTTACAAAAGTGTGTTCAAAGGTTATGAATTTCAGAAACACAGTTAATCCACTATTATTACATTTACTTCCAGCTGAGCCTTGGGGTGGTGGTGTGCGGGCTAAGTACAAATCTGAGACCAAAAAACTTTGACCAGACACAAAGGAGCAACCTGCTCAGCGAGCCGCTCTCACTGGAGCAACAACATACAGAATGTGTCTCTTGGTCATCAAAACATTCCAGTCATATATTTCTGAACTCTTCAGCATCAGACGCGATCCTGCCAGGTGAAGTTGCTCATAAACTTTAAGTTTCTTAAATATTTATTACGGCCACTCTTAAAACATCAGTTATCTTGATAATTTTATTACTGGTACATTTTAGAATTGATTTAGATGAGATTATCTCACAGGAATTTATCACAATTATCTGGGAACTTTTTTTGCACAGGAATTCAGCTTCCATATTGGCTGCAGGCACAAACGAACACAGAATATACAGAACCTGTGCAGTAGTTCGGCCAAACTACAGTGTAGTGGCGCTCGTGAGACTGTGACAAAGGAGAGATGGTTTCCACTGGAGGTTTAAAGGGTGGTTCAGAATGATCTGATCCTGACCAGCACATCACAGATATAGTTGGAGAGCCGGCGCTCTGTGCACATCAGCAAACATGGTCCCTGAAGATGTTCCCTTCTCAGGGAGCCATGTTGTTGTTGTCACATGTTGTGGTCAACACCTGCGACAGTATATGCTGATGGTTACGACACACTGTTACCAGCAAGATCCCACATCTGATCTGAGAACAGAACAACCTCTGATACTGACTCACAGATTGTCCTGTTTAATAATAATTATGAACAACCTGCTCAGATCATTGTCTGTGTTTCACTGGAAGTGTGTGTGTGTGTTTGCATATGAACAACTGCAAAGACGGAGGGCCAAGTGTGTAAATGCACATTTGAGAGAGACAGAATGGGTGATCATTCATTACCTGAGGCCATCAAATATGGTCATTGGGAAGATTTTGCATCTGTCTGTCTGTCTGTCTGTCTGTGTGTCTGTGCTCATCATAAGTCCAGTCCTGTTACTACCAGAGTCTTTAAATTCACAGGGAACATTCTTGGGACACAGACCTTGGACAAGTTCAAAGATGGCTAAGTGACGTATTTTAAGAGGCTAAAAAGTCACATTCTATTCTGTTTTTTTGTTTGTTTGTTTTTTTTCAGTGGCAGGGGTGATGTTAGTCACAGTAGAGTGGCTGTGTGACATCTGGTCTCTCTTCATTTATGTGTTTATATAATAATAATAATAATAATGACTTGGATTTGAGATGCACTTTTCAAGACACCCAAAGCACTTTACAAGTTGTATTATTCATTCACTCACACAGACACACATTGGTGGTGGTAAGATACTAATGTAGCCACATCTGTCCTGGAGCAAAGTGACAGAAGCATGGATGCCATTCTGTGCCTACAGCCCCTCTGACCACCACCTCATTCATGCACAGGCAAGGTGGGTTAAGTGTCTTGCCCAAGGTCACAACAGCAGATTTTTGTCTGGTTGGGAGCCGGATTTGAACCACTGACCCTTCAGTCATAATGGGCCTTTCACACCGCACGCTTTGGAAGCAGCAGAGGCATCACAAATCGGTCTAAAAAGCATTATTTTTAATGAGATGTCACTTTTAGAGACGCAGAAATGTCACATCAAAAACTGAGCTAAAGTGACGCTTCTGCTGGGAGCGCACATTGCCACTTGTCGACAGGCAGCCACAGCAGCTCAGTTCAACCCAATCCATCTTTCGCCTCTCTGAGCTGTGACGTAGCTTCGCACTGTCCAACAGAAACGAGGCGTCAGGCCAAAACATGGAAGACTGCAGTGCAGAAACCACTGATCTGTGTAACACAAGATCAGTGCAGAAACCACTGATCTGTGTAACACAAGATCAGTGCAGAAACCACTGATCTGTGTAACACAAGATCAGTGCAGAAATGTGTCACAGGACTGCTCTTTTATACAGAGCAGTTTTCTGAAGAAAATCCTTGCAAATGTTTGTTTTTTTTTTAACCTCAAAATTTATTTCTGATTACTGTAAAAAAGTTTTGAACACTTGTAATTAAAATAGTAAAAAAAAAAAATCTTTAGAAACTTTTCTTCATCTGTTAATTAAAACCATAACTTACCTGTGATTTCTTGTTTAACATAAGGAACCTTGGACATTTATTTTTAGACAAATAAAATAACATAGAAATGTGTACATTTTTTAAGTCTGGTAGATTATTCATATCTCATTTCAACCAGAAAAACAGACATTGTAAATAAATACAAATGTTTATTATAAATGCAACAGGAGATAATTTAACAATGACTGCAGTGTGATTGTTAATGTGACATAAACCTCATGATATAATTTTTTTAATTTTGTCATTTCAACATTTAATTATGTCCTCATTGACTATGTGATTGCTTTGAATGTTGCAATCAGGACAGAGCAATTTCTAAAATATGAATTTGACTATTCTCATGATTGTGAATGTTTTAAAATTATGCACAATCAGGGCGGGGCTTCTTCTACCTGTGCAAATGTCTTTTGACTTAACTTTGGACTTCACGGACATGTTTAATGATTCATTCATTTAATGTTAAAATATAAAATTAAACAGCAAGTGTTGGTTTGCTGGACTCTCAGGACATTTCACCAAAGTCTCCTCTGTAGCTTCGACCTCTGGTGGAGTTTTTAAAGACACTTTTTCTCCAGCTATACTAAAATACGAAATAGAAGAAATGGGGGAAATGGAGCCTAATAATCACAAAATGGGGTAAAACGTAACGAAATGGAGCCTACTGACTCCAAATATGATTAAAAATGGTTCATTAATTACTTTTATTTAATTATTTTTAAGCAAAATTTAGTTAAATGGGGACTGATAATAAAGAAATGAGGATAAAATGTAACGAAATGGAGCAGACTGACTCCAAATATTATTAAAAATGGTTCATTAATGAATTTTATTTAATTATTTTTAAGCAAAACTGAGTTAAATGGGGACTGATAATAACGAAACGAGGGTAAAACGTAACAAAATGGAGCAGACTGACTCCAAATATGATTCAATTAATTACTTTTATTTAATTATTTTTAAGCAAAATGGGATTGATGATAAGGAAATGGCAGTTAAACGTAGCGAAATGGAGCAGACTGACCCATTGACTGATGTTTGATCTATGGAACTCCAGATGGTGCACCTGCCCCAACTACATGTACTGAGCACAACTAACAAAAACAAAATCGAATCGAGGATCCTCTGGTCTCAAGCCCAACACTTTAACCACTGGACTATCACCTCCCCCATTTTTCTGTTATATTTTCAAACATAAAAAAGAAAAAAAAAAAGCTGAATAAATTGCCTTTTTTCTCTCTCTCTCTTGGTCTATACTGTCTGTGTCCTTATGTTAATTGTCATTGTGTTCAGTTCTGTGTTCATGTGTGTTAGTCGTGTGGTTTCCCTGTTTCTGCACTCGTTTGCATCCTTGAGTTCCACTTTAGTTTTCTGCCATTTCTAATTTGGTTTTTGTATTTGGTTTTGTTTCTCCTTTTAGTTTGAGATTCAAGATTCAAATAATTTATTGTTGTCATATGCCCAAAGGAACATGTTCCCTGCACAAGGAAATATATCTACTGCATTTAACCCATCCTAATTGCCAGTTAGGAGCAGAGGTCGCCTTTAGGCGCCCGGGGACCAGCTCCAGATGTATATCCCTGCCTTAGGTCAACAGCAGGGCTGAGCAAACCTTGACCGGCCTCATGACAACAGACGGCACACACATAACACACAACACATATAAGCCGGCCTGGTACATGAACACATATAAAAAACACACACAAGGTAAAACTTGGGAAAGAAAAACCTTCATAGCTGCTGCGTTGAATCACGCAGCAGCAATGCAGGAAAAAAAACCATCAGCACAATGAACAATGATCACACACAACAACAAGACGAGAGACGATGACCAAGATTTGTAAGAGTCCAGTTATCAGACAGAACACTCCGGAGGCAGCCTTTAGGCGCCATCAACGGCCTTGTCCATCCATTCTGGAGGGAGGAGGGGCCCAGCCCTGAACAGTCCACTGTCCACAGTCAACGTCAGAGCTGGAGAAGCTGAGGGCGGGGGAAGACCAGGGAGTGAGGCATAAGTGTTATTCTTCTTCCAGGAGGTTTTTATCACAGTGGCCTTGAAGTGCAGCTGTGTTGGGAAGCCGAATAAATATCCAGATTAGCAGACACCTGAAAGATTCCACAGTCTGAGACAGAGTGGCTTTAAATACATCTGAATTAGGAGAGGAGATGTGGTCATTACTGACGATCAAAGCGGTTTTCAAGTGCAGCCATTCTTCCTGAGATGGTTTCCAACGTGCGGTTAACACCCGCCGACTGAGCTGACACTGCCCTTCAAATCGAATCAGTCATGTGGGGCAGCCTGGACGGGCCAGTTATTGCCGCTTCCACCTTCTCAATTTTCCGGTAAACCAGCGCTATGCCCGCTCCACACAGCAGGAACCCGGTCACCACCGTGCCAAATATATACACATCTTCAACGTCCTCCACAGACAGTGTGTAAAGGCACATGATCTGCCATTTCCTCCAACTGTCCATCACGTAACCCATCACATGTGTCCCGGCGGGACAGGTCGGGTCCTCCGCTCCCGAGTGTCTTGTAGAAAAAAATAGTGTCAATTGCATTCAGAGACCACTTAACAGATCCATTTTTGCCATTTCCAGAAGAGCAAAGCTGGCAGCCTCACACACAACACGCCACAGAAGCAGGAAAGATAAGGAGGGAGGGAGAAGAGAATTACTAGATTATTATTAGATTATTATTATTAGAATTATTAGATGTTCTACTCACACCCAGGGCTCTTTTTGAGGTTTGTGTCACTTTGTGTTTGTCAGTTTCTGTGTGTTTTTGTAGGTGTGTATTGTTTCCTGGTCTCCCCTACACCTGTTACATTTCACACCTGTTGCTTGTCTGTTTATTTGTGTTACATTAAGTGCTGCACCGTTCTGCTTTGAGTTTGCCAAATGATTATTTGTCACCTCTCATTCCCAGTTTGTTGTTTGTTCCTTGATACCTCTGTGAGTTTTTCTGTTATTTGACGTCTCTGTGTTCATTGTCCTTTGTTTTACCATCGATTTCTATTTACTCACTAGATAGAGGACCGGGGCGATGCGCTCATTCTCTGGCTGTTTGCCAGAGCGCCGCCATCTTGGTTTGCATCTGACAACCTAAACATGAATAGAAATCAATGTATGATCAATTTTAAGACAGTTTCACGATAAATCTGCATTTTCTGTGCTGTTACATTTATTCAAACTCAGTCTCACATTTCTACAGACAATATTTGTCAAAACAAATACAGAAGCGGATCAGACAATTTATATAACAGACTTGATTGAATTTGTTGGTTCCAGTCCAGATAGAAAATAATATCAGTTTGTCAAACACACTATTTCTGTCACCACACCAGAAACTAGTCTGATCCTTAATTAATTTCATTATGAAGTTAAAGATGGGAAATAATCAGGGGTGAAAGTAAGAGCTTCACACGCATCATTTTAAAGATATTAATATTAAAGACTGCTCTTAACCCACCTGTGGCGCCGCTTTTACGGAGCGCTTCTCCACAAAAATATTAAATAATATAAAGAAATGAAACAGCCACGACAGCCAGGATGAAAATAAGATTATTTAATCTGGACCAAGATGAAAGAAATCTGAAAACATTAGATTATCATAGAGAAATAAATCTCATTTGTGTATATTCTTATATTAGTAGAATATACAATGTCAAAGTGACTGTCATGTGACCCACCAATTTGAGAGAAAAAGCATTTTCATTCAATGAATTTTCTCTAACAGAATATCTCAGGATGGAAAACCTGATGTGAAGAAAAAAATCTGAGGCTGATTAAAAGGGATAAATTGAAAGTGAGACTTCTAATTGAATCACAAAACGGATAGTGAGATATTTATCAAGACAAACCATTCAGTAAAACTGAAGTCACTACTTTACAGAATACAGATCAACACAAAAAATAAATCATTTTCTAACCTTTTTCAGCAATTTCAGTAATTTTCTCACATAATTGATATTACACATAATACACACTTATGAAAACTCACTCCTCAATTTATTTTTATTTATTTAATAATAATAATAATAATAATAATAATAATACTTTCCATTTATAGGGACCTTTCAAAGAGGCTGAGAGAAGATGATGATATGAGGGTGCGTCCAGGTGTGTGTGTGTGTGTGTGTGTGTGTGTGTGAAGAAGTTCGATGAGGTGCGGCAAGGTTGTGGAGGGCCTTGAAGGTTAGAAGGATGATTTGATACTCAATGCGGTGAGGAAATGGAAGCCAGTGAAGTTGTTGAAGAACGGGGGTGATGTGGTGAATAAATGGTGTTCCTGTGATTATCTGAGCTGATTCATTCTGAACCAGTTGGAGCTTATGAAGAAGCTTTTGGGGGAGACCAAAGAGGAGAGAGTGGCAATAGTCCAGGTGGGAGATGACCAAAGAGTGAACCAGGATGGCAGTGCTGACAGAACAATGCAGATATAAAAGCATAACAATAAACAAATTAGAATTAAACACTTAAAAATACATTTACCAGGTAAAATAAATTGTATAAGAATTTAAAACAAGAGAAAACTTATGCAGTGAATGAGTGGAGCTCATGGTGAATATGTTTTCTTGAACAGGTGGGTTTTGAGATGTGATTTGAAAATAACCAGAGAGTCAATGTTATGATATCTGGAGGAAGAGAGTTCCAAAGGTGGGGGGCAGAGTGACTGAAAGCTCTAAATCTCATGGTGGTCAAGCGAGCAGGAGGAATGGTGAGGCTGAGAGGTGATGATGATCTGAGCGTACGGCCGGGTGTGTGTGTGTGTAGAAATTCGATGAAGTGCGGTGAGGTGGGGTTGTGGAGGGCCTTGAAGGTTAGAAGGATGAGTAATTGGAAGCCACTGAAGTTGTTGAAGAACAGGGGTGATGTGGTGAATAAATGGTCTTCCTGTGATTATCCGAGCTGCTGCTTTCTGAACCAGTTGGAGCTCATGAAGAAGCTTTTGGGGGAGACCAAAGAGGAGAGAGTTGTAATAGTCCAGGTGGGAGATGACCAAAGAGTGAACCAGGATGGCAGTGCTGACAGAAGTGAGTGACGGGCGTAGACGATTAATGTTGTGGAGATGGAAATATGCAGATGGGGTGATGTTATTGATGTGGGTTTGAAATGACAAAGTACCATTGATGAAATTGAGTATTATGTTTCCAAAATATATTACAGAGGCAGAGTAGAAAAGGATGGGACCAAGGACAGAGCCTTGGGGAACACCAGAGGAGAGGGGAGATGGCTGTGATGTGAATGTTTTTAACTGAATATACTGAGTGCGGCCAGAGAGATAAGATGAAAACCAGTCTAAAGGTGCATTTACACATAACCAAGACGCATTACGAATGTCATTTTTCTGTCATTCGTGACACATTCCTGACATTCTTAATGTGACTTAACGCATCTGAATAGGTTTCTTAATAGTGTGTGTTGGTGCGCGATATTCTTGATATTCGAGGAGCATGTTTTTGCCTGTCAAAAAATCTTCCACGAATGTCACACACCACCCCCATTTCGTCTCACGTCGTGGAGGTCGCAACTGAGCCTATTAATCCGTCTTGATGAGTATTGATCCTTAATAGAACGTGACAACGTTCGTAGTGGTTCTGTGATGGTTCTTGGAGCCCAAACTGTCAAGCGTTATTACGAAATGACACGGAGACTGTCAAGTTTTGACACGACTTGTAACGCGGTGTCACATTTCACTGTGCGCCACGACGAATCAGTTTTCTGTCACGTGCGCACTATTAAACTCGGCTCCAAGTGTGGTTCCACAGTTCCTGCTGAAGCTCCTCATGACACTCCTGCAGCAACCGATGAGCGGGAGAACGAGTCTGAGCAACCAGGTGCAGCCAGACATCTCTGCACCTCCTCCAGTCCGGCAGAGGAAGAAGCGCGCGCACAATTAAACCCCGTTGCACTGCAATCTGATTGCTGACACCAAGTCGGCTAAAAGTCTCATTGGAGTGCTCTTCAGCGCGCTCCTGCAGGTGTTCCACCTGCTGCATGTGCCTGATGTTTGGGAAAATGCGTGAGACGAGCTGCATGAAGCCACACATCTGACTCTGTCCGTCTCCTCCTCTCTGCGCCACTCCATGGCACAGAGCCCAACTACACATGCAGTCACAAAGTTCTTCTGAAAAACTGGAGCGATCTGAATTCGGTTGGATGAATATGGGTGTGTGTGTGGAGACAATTCATCTCGGTCACAACGTGACAGAACTTGACGCGGTGTTACGCGCAATTGCGTGCAACAACGCGGAACACTATTCTTGACCGTGCGTAATGGTTCCTGATAATTCTCCAGCCATTAATCGGAACGCGTGATAACAGGTTCCAGCAGTTCCTGAGGACACGTGACGTCTCTGCCCCGAATAATCACATTCGTGATCAGCGGCCAAGAATGTGTACTTCGTGGCATTCGTGACTTGTCGTCGTTATGTATAAACGCAGCATTAAGGAGTGCATGATAAACCAAGAACTGCCAGTCTATGAAGGAGGATAGAATGAGAAATGACCTATTTAACCTTTAGTTAACCAGCTGACGATCATTTGTCAGCTTGTTGCTGTACCCAAATGCTGCAGAAGAAAAGCATTTTCAGATCACTTTGTCCCAGGTTTAAGTCAGCGCATCATTATATTTCTGTTTAATCTAATGGCTGATGATGCAGAATAACTCTAAGCAAGATGGCAGCTGTTGGCAACAGCTCACAGGCTGCATCCACCATCTAGCGGATTAAATAGAAATCAACGGTTTTACCCCAGTTGTTTACCTGTTTTTTGGTTTGTGTTACATGTTAACTCCTGTTGTTGCCTTTGAACTCCCTCTGTTTGTTTGTTCTGGACTCCTGTGTTTTGATCAAATAAATCACCTTTGTTCTCCATTTACATTCTGTGCAGTTTCTGTCTGTGTCCCAACAAGATGTCATTCCTATTGAGAAGCCAGCCCTCCATGCAACTGTGCATGTGCACCCATGCACAGTTCTCTCTACCCAGACTTTCACACCTCCCCCGTCCACACTTCCCCCTGTCGGGTTGACGGTCCCTCTCTTTACCGCGTTGAACTCCTCGAACCGAGTGACCAAGGAATGAAAATACAAGAGCAATACGTGTCTTTTCAACTTTTAAAACTTAAAATTTGCATGTGCACGCTATATTTTCAGCGCAACATTGTCAGGACGCACAACTCAACCACTCAACTCGATAGAATATTCACACGTGGAGTTAAGCTACCCCACTGAAGGAAACACACATTTTTGTGTCATTCTTTTGTCATTACATGAAAATATAAACAGCAATAAGTGTCTTTCCAATTTTAAAATTTCAAATTTGTGTGTGCATGCTGTATTTAGAGCACAATATTGTCGGGACGCGGAACTGGCAATTTATGCTTTGGGACGCATAAATCAACAAACCTGCACATCTGGACAGAACACCTGCATGTCTGGGTTCACTCTGTAACTGAGCACCACAGAGGTTAATATGAGTACTAGAGTCTGCAGTCGCACTGAGAAGTGTCACGGTGAGGAGGCGTGGTCACCATTTTACATAAGGGCAACTCAGGCGGCAGCGCACACTGACACTCAGAGAGTCTCATCAAGAAACAGGTGCAAAATGCTGGAAAGCTGCACATGCTGGCAAAGCCACAAACGGAGGAAGAAGGGAGACAACATTTCCTTCTATAATTAGTTTTTGATATTCTTGTTACTTTTTCCATGATTTTTGGGCAATAAACTGGTGTAAACCATCATGCCTGAGTATGAAATCTGAGAATTTAAACCACCTTGAATGGAATTGAATTCAAAGCTGAAATTATTCAGTACTATAAAAAAAATGGATTTAATTAATGTGGACCATGTGGAATTAATTAATGTACTCTTTGTGCCTGTCTGGATTGTGTGGAAGGTTTACGTCGCATGGTGGAGAACTTTTTGGAATCCTGTCAAAGTTAATAATTTATTTTATATCAATATGGGTGTGTGTATATATATAGTAATGGATTGATGAGTTGAGCAGGACGTCTCAGCTCAGCTGAGCTGCTGATTTATTTCAGCTGGAACAGATCGGATCCGTGTAGCTTTCAACACTAATATTTGGGAATGTGTGTGTCAGAGCAAGTTTAATACTTTACTTACATAATTTAATGTAAAATTATTTTACTGGTTGGATATCAGGTCAGAATGATATTTTAACATTTATTTTGCAAGCTTTTTTCCGTGTGTGTTCACTTGAGTATCCACATTGAAAAAGCAGTAACATCCGGGCACTTCATCAATATTTTGCCCGGTTAGGAGGCATAATGTCACTGTCCATGAAGGGACATTCATGTTTATATGGGGTTAAAATTGTCTCATTAATATTTGTAAATGTATGCAGGGTGATCTACAAATAATCATTGATTTGCAAATGTGTTCAGATATCCACAAATGCAAATTTCATATTTGTAACTTGTAAATTGTTTTTTGCAAATAATGTTGTATTGGAAATATAAAACTTAATTTGTAAAAAAAAAAAAAAAAATTACATTTGTAAAACTGGAAATTGTATTTGTGAATTGAGTTTCAGCATTTGTGGATCACCAGTTACACACATTCATCGCTTTCCTCTGCGACGTAATTTTGAGACAGTCTTTTTGCGCACAGATCCACAAACAAATGCCGACTGATTCACAAATACACACTCACACCTCTGGATATCCACTAGATGGCAGTGTGGTTCCATTCAGTGATGTGGCAAGCTGAAACTATATGCTCCCAGATGAGAAAAGACTGACACGATGACAGGTGTTTTACCAGAGCATGATGCTAGCTAGGTAGCTCTGGTAAAACACCCGTCATCATTTTATACAACACATCATAATTTTAAAAAACAATTGACCTTGCAGACAATATCACCACATACATACCTATCCATCAAACACCTCCATTACGGTAATGTGAAATGATTTATTCTGAAATGTCGGTCTTCTCTCATCCGGGAGCATATAGTTTCAGTTTGCCACATCAATGAATGGAACCACACTGCCATCTAGTGGATATTAAGTGGCGTGAGTGTGTATTTGTGAATCAGTCGGCATTTGTGGATCTGTGTACGTCTCAAAATTACATTGCAGAGGAAAGCGATGAATGCGTGTAATTGGTGATCCACAAATGCTGAAACTCAATTCACAAATACAATTTCCCATTTTACAAATGTATTTTTTTTTTTACAAATTAAGTTTTATATTTGCAAATAGAACATTATTTGCAAAAACCAATTTACAAGTTACAAATATGAAATTTGCATTTGTGGATATCTGAACACATTTGGAAATCAATGATTATTTGTAGATCACCCTGCGTACATTTACAAATATTAATGAGACAATTTTAACCCCATGTTTAATAGGCCGCATTAGAAGTACTGATTGGAGTCCTCATATTATCCTCTATTCTGAGCACCTAACCCTAACGCTCTCTCTTTTGCACGTGTAAGTAGCCAATTTGAATTCAGCATGTCAAAATAAAATAAAAAAATATATATCAATGTAAACCGTACTGCTATGAGTATTAGTTTCAATAAAATCTTAATGATACCATCCTGAGTACAAACATGAGAAACACAGTTGATTAATCTGTATTTTCAACCTAAAAGCACAAAGCAAAAGCTTTTAATTTTGCCATGTTGATGAAGGAGCGCTCACTATTTTTGGCACGGTGGGCCGTCCTGCCAACCCTGTGGAAGGGAATTGTTGCCTGGAAAATTCATCTTTTCCAATAAATCCAGAAAGTCAGTGTTTTGGTCCTGTGTGGACGGACAATCAGTGCACCTGTTTGACTCTCAGTGGGATCAGCAGGACCAAGAAGACGACCATAAAAACCACTTTGAGTGTTCTGAATAATGATGCAGGTTGATGTGAACTTGAAGCTGTTTGTGTTCAGACATAATGTGAGTAAACTGTTTCTGATTGGTCCACAGAGTGAAGCAGCAGAGCTCAGAGGTTCTCAGGGTTCCATCTGCTCAGCAGCATCAAACACACCTGAACCACATGTTTCTGGTCTGTTGACTTCAATCAGATATTATCATTGGACAGTTTGCTCATAATGTCTTCATGCTGCAGAAATAAACACTTTGATGATGTTTATTCTCTCATTTATATTCTTGAGTACATCATTCATGGGTTTACTGTTGTTGAAAGTGATGATTTGAATTATTTGTGCTTGATTTTGATAAATTCTGATGTTGTTCTTTCATAAAAATGATTTAAAGGATTTAACTTTTCAGTCTGTTTTTAACTGAAATGGATTTTAGGAACAAAATCAAGAGAAACTCACAGAATAAAAAATAGTATGATGTTGATACAAAATCCTCACTTGTAAAAAAGTGATGAGTTTCTTCGTCCATGTTTATATTCTGCTGCAGAATTTCGAGGAGAACATGTTCATGTTTGTTAAAAATGAGCTGAAGAACATCCAGAAGGTTCTCCTGACAAATGATGCAGAATACTTGGAGAGTCAGAGTGAGAATGAGGAGCAGAGGAGCAGCAGACTGGTTTTCCTGGACCTCACATTGACCTTGATGAGGTCAATGAATTATGATGAGCTGGCTGACTGTCTGCTGAGCAGTAAGAGGACTTCTGTCCACATTTAACACAGACACTAAATAACAAGTGATGTTTGTCCATTTGAAATATATTCATGTGTGAATTCTATCAGGAAAACAGGAAGTGATGTCATCATTCAGTAACTGATCTGTGCTGTTTGTTCTTTCAGGAACTCGTGCTGAAGTTTGTCGTCGTAAATTCAAATCTAACATGAAGCAAAAGTTTGAGCGTGTGTTTGAGGGGATCTCTAAAGCAGGAAAGACGACTCTTCTGAAGGAGATCTACACAGAGCTCTATATCACAGAGGGCGGGGCTTCAGAGGTCAACGAGGAACATGAGGTCAGACAGATTGAAGCAGCATCCAGGAAAACAGACACACAACAAAGAACAATCACATGTGAAGACATCTTTAAAGTCTCAACTGACACACAGCCACCAATCAGAACAGTGCTGACAAAGGGCGTGGCCGGCATCGGCAAAACAGTCTTAACACAGAAGTTGACTCTGGACTGGGCTGAAGGACGAACCAACCAGGATGTCCACTTCATATTTCCATTCACTTTCAGAGAGCTGAATGTGCTGAAAGAGAAGAAGTTCAGCTTGGTGGAACTTGTTCATCACTTCTTTGCTGAATTCAAAGAAGCAGGAATCTGCAGCTTCCAACACTTCCAGGTCTTGATCATCTTGGACAGTCTGGATGAGTGTCGCCTCCCTCTGGACTTCCACAGCAATGACATCCTGACTGATGTCACAGAGTTGAGCTCAGTGGATGTTCTTCTGACAAACCTCATCAGGAGGAGCCTGTTTCCCTCTGCTCGCCTCTGGATCACCACACGACCTGCAGCAGCCAATCAGATCCCTCCTGAGTGTGTGGACATGGTGACAGAGGTCAGAGGCTTCACTGACCCTCAGAAGGACGACTACTTCAGGAAGAGATTCAGAGATGAGGAGCAGTCCAGAAGAATCATCTCCCACATGAAGACATCACGAAGCCTCCACATCATGTGTCACATCCCAGTCTTCTGCTGGATCACTGCTACAGTTCTGGAGGACGTGTTGGACACTAGAGACACACCAGAGCTGCCAGAGACCCTGACTGAGATGTACATCTACTTCCTGGTCGTTCAGTCCAAAGTGAAGAAGGTCAAGTATGATGGAGGAGCTGAGACAGATCCACTGTGGAATCCAGAGAACAGGAAGATGATTGTGTCTCTGGGAAAACTGGCTTTTGAGCAGCTGCAGAAAGGGAACCTGATCTTCTATGAAGAGGACCTAACAGAGTGTGGCATCGATATCAGAGCAGCCTCAGTGTACTCAGGAATCTTCACACAGATCTTTAAAGAGGAGAGAGGACTCTACCAGGTCAAGGTCTTCTGCTTCATCCATCTGAGTGTTCAGGAGTTTCTGGCTGCTCTTTATGTCCATCTGACCTTCATCCAGTCTGGAGTCAATCTGCTGTCAGAAGAACAAACAACATCCAGAAAGATTAACATATTGAAAGAAAAACCTGAACTAAGACGTCTCCATCAGAGTGCTGTGGACGAGGCCTTAAAGAGTCCAAATGGACACCTGGACTTGTTCCTGCGCTTCCTTCTGGGTCTTTCCCTGCAGACCAATCAGACTCTCCTACGAGGCCTGATGGCACAGACAGACAGAATCTCAGAGACCAATCAGGAAACAGTCAAGTACATCAAGAAGAAGCTCGATGAGAATCTGTCTGCAGAGAGAAGCATCAATCTGATCCACTGTCTGAATGAACTGAAGGATCGTTCTCTAGTGGATCAGATCCAACAGTCCCTGAGCTCAGGACGTCTCTCTGAAGAACGTCTGTCTCCTTCTCATTTATCAGCTCTGGCCTTCATCTTACTGTCATCAGATCAACATCTGGATGTGTTTGACCTGAAGAAATACTCTGCTTCACATGAGGCTCTTCTGATGCTGCTGCCAGTGATCAAAGCATCTAAAAAAGCTTTGTAAGGACAGAAACACTTTGATATTTGAACACTGACTTAATTTATAATATGAAACTCTTTCTTGTTTTTAATCTTCTCTGCAGGTTGTCTGACTGTAATCTGTCAGAGAGAAGCTGTGAAGTTCTGTCTTCAGTTCTCAGCTCTCAGTCCTCCAGTCTGACAGAACTGGACCTGAGTAACAACCAGCTGAAGGATTCAGGAGTGAAGCTGCTGTCTGCTGGACTGGAGAGTCCACACTGTCACCTGGACACTCTCAGGTCAGGATTTAGTTTCTGCTTCAAATGTTTCAAAATGTTTCTCTGAATTCTAAACTGTTTCATCAGATTCAGTTTCACATCAACACTCAGATATGTTGTCTGAACCAGAACTAAAGGATTTGTTGGGAAGGTGTCGTAGCACGGACCCACAACAGGGGGCGCTAAAGAACGGACAATGAATAAGCCAAAAAGTAACAATTTAATGTTGTGATAATACACAACTAAATTCACAGAATTTACAAAGTCAATTGACACCAGGTGACGTGTGGGCAGGCTCGAAGATAGAAGACCCCCGACGAGAGAGAAGCCGCATCCCACACGGCTTCCACCACCAACGGTCTGAAGAACACCGGAGCCGCCAAGTCCCGAGTCCCCAGGTGGCCTCTGTCTTCGGCTGTCGACCCTGGTACTGCTGGCAGAAAGCAGAGATAAGATGAATGAGTGTGAGTCCACACACTCAGTAATCCACTGTCTGTACACAGTTAGGAGGGAGCACCTCCACCTCCAATCACACACTCGTGCAGCTCCTGGTTAACCACTTATCTGGGTTGGAGTGTGAGGCGAAGCCGTCGCTGTCACACCAAACGCCAATCCCACAGATAAGGCAACACTCCAGGAAAACGGCTGCAACAGAAGTTCAGGTTATTTAACATAAAGTGTCAGTCAGCAGAGAAATTACCTCTTCAGTGGTTGCAATTTCTCGGCGAGGAGGTGGAGTTGCAGTCCGGCTTTTATGGTGGTGATGATGATGAACAAGTGACAGCTGGTACAGAGGATGAATGACAGCTGTCACTTCTTCTGGGTCTGGCGCCCTCTCGTGCTTGGAGCCCACACTCCAAGCAGGGCGCCCTCTGGTGGTGGTGGGCCAGCAGTACGTCCTCTTCAGCGGCCCACATAACAGGACCCCCCCCTCAACGGGCGCCTCCTGGCGTCCGACCAGGCTTGTCCGGATGTCTTGTGTAGAAATCGGCCAGGAGGGCCGGGTCCAGGATGAAGCTCCTCTTCACCCAGGAGCGTTCTTCAGGTCCATACCCCTCCCAGTCCACCAGATATTGGAACCCCCGGCCCTTACGACGGACGTCCAGGAGCCTGCAGACTGTCCAGGCAGGCTCCCCGTCAATGAGCCGGGCAGGAGGCGGCGTAGGTCCCGGAGCACAGAGGGGCGAGGTGTGGTGTGGCTTTAGACGGGAAACATGAAAAACAGGGTGAATCCGCAGTGAAGCCGGGAGTTGGAGCTTCACTGCGGCCGGGTTGATGATCTTGAGAACACGAAATGGACCAATGAACCTGTGTTTCAATTTCGGGGAGTCGACACACAGAGGGATGTCCTTGGTCGAGAGCCACACCTCCTGCCCGGGCTGGTATGTGGGGGCTGGGGAACGCCGGCGGTCCGCATGGGCCTTGGCCCTCGTCCGGGCCTTTAACAGGGCAGAGCGGGCGGTCCGCCACACCCGGCGGCACCTCCTGAGGTGGGCCTGGACCGAGGGCACACCGACCTCTCCCTCCACCAGCGGGAACAATGGGGGCTGGTACCCCAAACATGCCTCAAAAGGGGAGAGGCCGGTAGCAGATGAAACTTGGCTGTTATGGGCATACTCGTTCCAGGCCAGATGGTGACTCCAGGCCGCCGGATGCGCGGAGGTGACGCAGCGAAGGACCTGTTCCAGCTCCTGGTTAGCCCGCTCTGCCTGGCCGTTTGTCTGGGGGTGGTACCCAGACGAGAGACTCACGGTGGCCCCCAGCTCCTTACAGAAACTCTTCCACACCTGCGAAGAGAACTGGGGACCACGATCTGAAACAATGTCCGATGGTATCCCATGCAGCCGCATGACGTGGTGGACCAGGAGGTCTCCCGTCTCCTGGGCCGTCGGGAGCTTCGGGAGGGCCACGAAGTGGGCCGCCTTGGAGAACCGGTCCACTATCGTGAGGATTACGGTGTTGCCCTGGGACGGCGGGAGGCCCGTGATGAAGTCCAGGCCGATGTGAGACCAGGGGCGATGAGGCACCGGCAGGGGTTGGAGGAGTCCCGAACTCCTCCGATGGTCTGCCTTGCCCCTGGCGCAGATGGTACAGGCCTGGACGTAGTCCTGGACGTCGGTTTCCAGGGATGCCCACCAGAAGCGCTGCTGGACTACTGCCACGGTCCTACGCACTCCGGGATGACAGGACAGCTTGGACCCGTGACAGAAGTCCAATATGGCAGCTCTTGCCTCTGGTGGGACGTACAGTCTGTTCTTGGGGCCGGTCCCCGGGTCCGGGCTCCTTGCCAGGGCCTCCCGGACGGTCTTCTCCACGTCCCAGGTGAGGGAGGCCACGACAGGGATGATGGTCTCGGTGGGGTTCGACAGCCCCGCTTTGGCTTCTTCTTCGTGCACCCGGGACAATGCATCTGATTTTTGGTTCTTGGTCCCGGGGCGGTATGTGATCCGGAAGTCAAAGCGCCCGAAGAACAGAGACCAGCGGGCTTGCCTGGAGTTCAGCCGCTTGGCAGTCCGGATGTACTCCAGGTTCCGATGGTCCGTGAAAACCGTGAAAGGCAACGATGCCCCCTCCAGCAGTTGTCTCCACTCTTCAAGAGCCTCCTTCACCGCGAGGAGCTCCCGATTGCCGACGTCATAGTTCCGTTCATCTGGGGTCAACCTGCGGGAAAAATAGGCACAAGGATGGAGAACCTTATCAGCCTCCACGCTCTGGGACAGCACGGCTCCTATCCCTGAGTCAGAGGCGTCCAATTCCACTATGTACTGGCGATCAGGATCAGGCTGCACCAGAACTGGTGCAGACGAGAACCGGCGTTTCAACTCCTGGAACGCGGCTTCGCACCGATCCGACCAGGCGAAGGGGACCTTGGTGGAGGTCAGGGCAGTCAGGGGGCTAACTACCTGACTGTAACCTTTAATGAACCTCCTGTAGAAATTTGCAAAGCCGAGGAACTGCTGCAATTTCCTGCGGCTTGTTGGTTGGGGCCTCTCTCTCAGCCGCAACCTTGGCCGGATCAGGGGCGACGGAGTTGGAGGAGATGATGAACCCCAGGAAGGACAAAGAAGTGCGGTGGAACTCGCACTTCTCGCCCTTCACAAACAGCCAGTTCTCCAACAACCGCTGTAGGACCTGACGTACATGCTGGACATGGGTCTCAGGGTCCGGGGAAAAGATGAGTATATCGTCCAGATATACGAAGACGAACCGATGCAGGAAGTCCCGCAAGACGTCATTTACCAAAGCTTGGAACGTCGCAGGGGTGTTAGTGAGGCCGAACGGCATGACCAGGTACTCAAAGTGACCTAACGGGGTGTTGAATGCCGTCTTCCATTCGTCTCCCTTCCGGATCCGAACCAGGTGGTATGCGTTTCTAAGATCCAATTTAGTGAAAATTTGGGCTCCATGCAGGGGCGTGAACACTGAACCCAACAGAGGTAACGGGTATCGGTTGCGAACCGTGATCTCGTTCAGCCCTCTGTAATCAATGCATGGACAGAGTCCGCCGTCCTTTTACCCACAAAAAAGAAACCAGCACCCATCGGGGAGGTGGAGTTCCGGATCAGCCCGGCAGCTAAAGAGTCCCGGATGTAGGTCTCCATTGATTCGCGTTCCGGACGTGAGAGGTTGTACAACCTACTGGAAGGGTACTCAGCGCCCGGGACCAAATCGATGGCACAATCGTACGGTCGGTGCGGGGGAAGAGTGAGCGCCAGATCTTTGCTGAAAATGTCAGCAAGATCATGGTACTCCTTTGGCACCGCCGATAGATTGGGGGGGACTTTAACCTCCTCATTAGCCGTCGTGCCGGGAGGAACCGAGGATCCTAAACACTCCCGGTGGCAGGTTTCGCTCCACTGCGTCACAACCCCGGACGGCCAATCTATCCGGGGATTGTGCTTCACCATCCATGGAAATCCCAAAATCACTCGGGAGGTAGAAGGTGTTACATGGAACACAATCTCCTCCCTGTGATTCCCAGACACAACCAAGGTCACTGGCTGTGTCTGATGTGTGATTAATGGAAGCAGGGTGCCATCTAGTGCTCGCACCTGCAATGGTGCCGGCAGAGCCACCAGAGGGAGCCCTACTTCCTTTGCCCATCTGCTATCTAGCAGATTCCCTTCCGACCCCGTATCTACCAGTGCTGGGGCGTGAAGGGTTAAATCCCCACAAAGGATCGTTACTGGGATTCATGCAGATTTGTGGGGTATCCCCGCGTGCGTGTTATGGCCCACCCTTAGCCCAGTTTCTAAGGACGGGCGTTGTAGTTTTGACCGTTTGGGGCAGTCCTTCTGCCGGTGCTCACAAGAGCCGCAGATAAAACACTCCCCGCGGGCCAGCCTCCTTTGTCTGATGTTTGTTTTCACTTTGGCCCTGCTCGTGTCCATAGCCTCCTCAGCAGGGGGAGCTGTAGCCACACGGAGCTCTCTGGCAGTGAAGCGTGGGGGCGACGTCACCTTTTCGGAACCGGAAGGGGGAGGGACGGCTCGTGCCCAGTCACGCCCCCCGGCCTGCTCCCGACGATGCTCGTTTAAACGGTTGTCTAAGCGTATAACTAAATCGACAAGCCCGTCAAAATCCCGCGGTTCCTCCTTAGCCAGAAGGTGCTCCTTCAGGACCAGAGACAGTCCATTTACGAAGGCGGCGCGGAGCGCAACGTTATTCCAGCCGGACCTCGCTGCCGCGATGCGGAAGTCGACTGCATACTCGGCTGCGCTACGGCGCCCCTGTCTTAATGACAGCAGCACGCTCGAAGCGGTCTCGCCTCTGTTGGGATGGTCAAACACTTGTTTGAACTCCCGTACAAACCCAGTATAAGACGTTAGGAGCCGTGAATTCTGCTCCCAAAGCGCCGTAGCCCAGGCGCGTGCCTCTCCTCGAAGCAGATTAATAACATAAGCCACCCGGCTGGCGTCTGACGCGTACATGACAGGGCGCTGTGAAAAGACGAGCGAACACTGCATGAGGAAGTCTGCGCACGTCTCAACACAGCCCCCGTACGGTTCCGGAGGGCTTATGTATGCTTCATGGGATGGTGGGGGGGGGTTGTTGAACGACCAGTGGAACGTCTGATACAGGCCCAGGACCAGCCAGAGGAGTGGCTGCAGCAGCGCCCTGATCGCGCGCTTCCACTCTGGCGGTGAGAGCCTCCACCCTCCGGTTAAGGAGAACATTCTGCTCGGTCACTAAATCTAACCGAGCCGTGAAGGCGGTTAAGATCTGCTGCAGCTCACTCAACACGCCTCCCGCTGACGCCTGCGCTCCTGGCTCTTCCATTCCATTGGCCGTTCAAGCTTGGGTTGACGCCCCTCGGAATCCATGACGATGGCCGAGAAATCCTGTTGGGAAGGTGTCGTAGCACGGACCCACAACAGGGGGCGCTAAAGAACGGACAATGAATAAGCCAAAAAGTAACAATTTAATGTTGTGATAATACACAACTAAATTCTGGGTCTGACGCCCTCTCGTGCTTGGAGCCCGCACTCCAAGCAGGGCGCCCTCTGGTGGTGGTGGGCTAGCAGCACCTCCTCTTCAGCGGCCCACATAACAGGATTTCAGTCTCTGTTGGAAACATGTCAGGGTGGTGCAGCGGGTATCACATGCTCACAGCAATAAGGTCTTAGGTTCAGCTACCATTAAAGTTCAGGTCCATTCTGTGTGGAGTTTACATGTTCTCTCCGTGTCTGTGAGTTTATTCCTGACATTAAAATCATGTTCATTAGTTTCTGGCTCCTCCCACTGCCCTTGAACAAGGTAGTGTCTGTAGACCTGTCCTGAGTCTTCTCTGTGGCTCATTTTTTTCATCAGATCCTCAGATCACTCCCTCCACCTTCTCAACACCCTCTCCTCACTGGTCAGCACATTAACATCTACAACCTTTATTACTTACCTACTGTACATCCTTTCCAGTTCTGTGTCCAATCAAAACAAGTACTTTTCTCTTTCTTCATCCACAGTTCAATGTGTCCTTTCTTTAGTTTTTGTCTCTTTTCTTTTCACTTTACACCACCTCCTCCTGTCTCCTGTCCACTTTCTTCTCCTTTCCAATGATCTCAGTTCTTTTCGCCAACCTCTTTTCTCCTTATACTTTCCTGAACACCTTCATTCCTCCTCCCAGTCTCCTTGTCTCCCCTCCAGTGGCCAGATGTTACATCCAGCACCTTCCTGTCTGTCTCCCTCAGCACATCTGCAGGACTTTTCCCGTTGTCTATAATCACATTACCTTCATCCAGTGCCAAGAGGTGAGATGGGCACTTCCACTTTCTGATCCTTGGTTCAGCTCTCTCTTTCTCTTTCTCTTTCTGCAAACTACAAACCCTCACGTGTCCTGTCACCACCTAACAGTCTCTTTTAGTTTGAATCTCCTACATAGAATGTCGTCCACCTTCCTCCTTGATATCATATCGACCCACAACTTCCTCATCACTCTGTTCTGTATCATCCCATTGAAGTCTGCTCCAATCACCACTCTTCTTTCTTAGATTCTCTCTCTACCTCCTCATTGAACTCACTCCAGAAATCTTATTCCTCCATCTCACTCCCTGCTGTTCTGTTCTGGAATGTCAGATGTTGTTTAACAGCTCCTGATGTACGAGGTCTGTTAGAAAAGAAACTGACCTTTTAATTTTTTTCAAAAACTATATGGATTTGAATCACGTGCGATTACATCAACCCAGCTTGAACCTTCGTGCGCATGCGTGAGTTTTTTCCCGGCTGTCGGTTGATCCTTTGCCTGTGGGCAGGCTTTGAGTGAGGAGTGGTCCAGCCTTCTCGTCTTTTCTTTCATTGTTTAGGAATAGCTCAGAGACTGCTGCTTTGCTTGATCAAAATGTTTTCAGAAACTGTGAGGCACATCCAAGTGGACACCATTTGAGAAATTCAGATGGTTTTCGGTGAAAGTTTTATGGGCTGATGAGATATTAAGGAGTGTTACTGTTGCTTTAAGAACAGCCCACGGCGCCAGATGGCGTGCCGTGCCCCGAGCCGCCGTCGTCAGCCTGTTTTGAGCTGAAAACTTCCAAATTTAATGCTCTGTTGAACCAGGACGTCGTGAGAGAGCAGAGAAGTTTCAGAAGAGGTCGGGATCAGCAGTTTATCCGGACATTCCACTGTTAAAGGAGATTTTGTAATGAAAGACATGCGGACGGATTTGCGCGTCGCAACGCAGCCGCTCATCACGCGGCGGCACAGAAAAACACCTCCGTGTTGGAATCCATTCATAAGATTCAGGCGGCATTTGATGGTTTTCAGTTGAGTATCCGAGAAATTGTTTAACACCTGGGCATGTTCCAACTTGTCCTGTAGGGCTTCCAACACGGAGGTGTTTCTCTGTGGTGCCGGGCCATGAGCGGCTGCGTGCCGATGCGCGAATCTGTCTGCACGTCTTTCATTACAAAATCTTCTTTAACAGTGGAATGTCCAGATAAACTGCTGATCCCAACCTCTTCTGAAACGTCTCAGCTCTCTCACAACGTCCTGCATCAACAGAGCCTTAAATTTGGAAGTTTTCAGCTTGAAACAGGCTGACGACGGCGGCCGTGGGCTGTCCTAAGCGACAGTAACACTCCATAATCACTCATCAGCCCATAAAATTTTCACCAAAAACCGTCTGAATTTTTTGAATGGTGTCCACTTGGATGTGCCTCACAGTTTCTGAAAAAAATTTGATCAAGCAAAGCTGCAGTCTCTCAGCAAGTTCTCAGACAAATGAATTCCAACGGGAGGGGTGGACCAGTGCTCACTCAAAGCCTGCCCACAGGCGAATAATGCAACCGACAGGCGTGAAAAAACTCACGCATGCACACAAGGGTTCAAGCTTGGCTGATGTAATCGCACGTGATTCAAATCCATATAGTTTTTGAAAAAAATAAAAAGGTCAGTTTATTTTCTAACAGACCTCATATATTTGGAAAGTTCTGTGGTCCCTCAGATGTTGCTCCTGTTTTTTGTGTGTCTGCTGTTTTCTTTGAATTTCCCTGTAAAGTTCTTCAGGCTTCAACATGTGATTGTATTTTCTGTTTAAGTTGTTAAATTCCTATCACCAAAGTCCTTCTATACATATTCCAGGCCTTAATGTGGTACTGTAAATCTCCCAAAAAATGGACAAGAAAACACTGAGCATGCGAAGAAGCGACACTACAATGTGGCACACTGGGGAGGACGTCACAGACTGACTGAATCAGGAATTTTATCCAGTGTGGCTCCACCTTCCACAACTCTGGCCACAAGATCTTCCATTCCATCACCTGGTCCATGCTACTTGCTGCTCCATCCTGACTGTCCTGCTCTCGCAGGTTTCCTCCACCCAAACTCAGATTTCATCCTGAGTTTGGGTGGATTTCATCCATCACCAACAGTTCCTAAAACCAATTTAAAATCCTCAGAGAAATGTTTTGGATCAGTAGACTTAAGGTCCCAACTTTTCCTGGACTGAATGTTGAATGTGACTTTGTTCTGTTTTTCTGTTTTTGTTATTTGTGGACTCAAATTGATACGTAACCCGGGAGAGGTCACTTAAAGTGATATTTTTTTTCTGACCATGATAATTTGTGCACGTTTTCCTTTAATTGAGCCCACGATTTAATAAAATGTGATCACAAATTAATAAAATGTGCGCACGTTTTCCTGGCCGTGATAATTTGTGCGCACGTTTTAATGGCCATTCGTGCGCACGTTTTACTTTAATTGAGCCCTCAAATTATAGTAAAACGTGCGCACGTTTTCTTTGCATTCAAAATGATATGACATAAATTGTTATCCTCACGACGGGGAGACGCTTCGCCCTCAGCATCCTTTTTAATGTGCTTAAAGTCCAGATGATGTCATGCTGGGCAGCTGGAGTTCTCTGTATGTCCTTGTGCGCCCAAACCATGATGATACACTCTGACCAGATCCATTTATAATGGGGAAATGTATGACACTGTCTGCTGGTTTGTTGGCTAATAGCCAACATTTATGTGTCACAACAATATTGAATGCACGTTTGTGCACACAATGTAATAAAACGTGCACACAATATAACAAAACGTGCACACAATATAACAGAATGTGCGCACAATATAATAAAATGTGCACAATATAACAAGATGTGCGCACAATATAACAAAACGTGTGCACAATATAATAAAATGTGTACACAATATAATAAAACGTGCACACAATATAACAAAACGTGTGCACAATATAACAAAACGTGCGCACAATATAATAAAACGTGCACACAATATAACAAAACGTGTGCACAATATAACAAAACGTGTGCACAATATAATAAAATGTGCACACAATATAGCAACATGTGCACAATATAATAAAACGTGCACACAATATAACAAAATTTGCGCACAATGTAATAAAATGTGCACACAATATAATAAAACATGTGCACAATATAATAAAATGTGCACACAATATAACAAAACGTGCACACAATATAACAAAACGTGCGCACAATATAATAAAATGTGCACACAATATAACAAAACGTGTGCACAATATAATAAAATGTGCACACAATATAACAAATCGTGCGCACAATATAAAAAACGTGCGCACAATATAATAAAATGTGCACACAATATAACAAATCGTGCACAAAATATAACAAAATGTGCGCACAATATAATAAAATGTGCACACAATATAACAAAACGTGCGCACAATATAATAAAATGTGCACACAATATAATAAAATGTGCACACAATATAACAAAACATGTGCACAATATAATAAAATGTGCACACAATATAACAAATCGTGCACAAAATATAAAAAACGTGCGCACAATATAATAAAATGTGCACACAATATAACAAAACGTGCGCACAATATAATAAAATATGCACACAATATAACAAATCGTGCGCACAATATAATAAAATGTGCACACAATATAACAAAACGTGTGCACAATATAATAAAACGTGCGCACAGTATAACAAAACGTGTGCACAATATAATAAAACGTGCGCACAGTATAACAAAACGTGTGCACAATATAATAAAACGTGCACACAATATAACAAAACGTGTGCACAATATAATAAAATGTGCACACAATATAGCAACATGTGCACAATATAATAAAACGTGCACACAATATAACAAAATTTGCGCACAATCTAATAAAATGTGCACACAATATAATAAAACATGTGCACAATATAATAAAACGTGCACACAATAGAACAAAACGTGCGCACAATATAATAAAATGTGCACACAATATAACAAATCGTGCGCACAATATAAAAAACGTGCGCACAATATAATAAAATGTGCACACAATATAACAAATCGTGCACAAAATATAACAAAACGTGCGCACAATATAATAAAATGTGCACACAATATAATAAAATGTGCACACAATATAACAAAACGTGTGCACAATATAATAAAACGTGCGCACAGTATAACAAAACGTGTGCACAATATAATAAAACGTGCGCACAGTATAACAAAACGTGTGCACAATATAATAAAACGTGCGCACAATATAACAAAACATGTGCACAATATAACAAAACGTGCGCACAATATAATAAAACGTGCACACAATATAACAAAACGTGTGCACAATATAACAAAACGTGTGCACAATATAATAAAATGTGCACACAATATAGCAACATGTGCACAATATAATAAAACGTGCACACAATATAACAAAATTTGCGCACAATCTAATAAAATGTGCACACAATATAATAAAACATGTGCACAATATAATAAAATGTGCACACAATATAACAAAACGTGCACACAATAGAACAAAACGTGCGCACAATATAATAAAATGTGCACACAATATAACAAAACGTGTGCACAATATAATAAAATGTGCACACAATATAACAAATCGTGCGCACAATATAAAAAACGTGCGCACAATATAATAAAATGTGCACACAATATAACAAATCGTGCACAAAATATAACAAAATGTGCGCACAATATAATAAAATGTGCACACAATATAACAAAACGTGCGCACAATATAATAAAATGTGCACACAATATAATAAAATGTGCACACAATATAACAAAACATGTGCACAATATAATAAAATGTGCACACAATATAACAAATCGTGCGCACAATATAATAAAATGTGCACACAATATAACAAATCATGCACAAAATATAACAAAACATGCGCACAATATAATAAAATGTGCACACAATATAACAAAACGTGCGCACAATATAATAAAATGTGCACACAATATAATAAAATATGCACACAATATAACAAATCGTGCACAAAATATAACAAAACATGCGCACAGTATAATAAAATGTGCACACAATATAACAAAACGTGCGCACGTTCTCTCCACATGCAAAACATTTTGCAATAACCCTTCCAGGGCTCGGTAAATTGATGTGTATTTTAATTTTTTTTTTTTTCTAGCTTGTGTGTCTCTATATAAACTCTGAACTTTAAAATGTTCTGTTTTAGTTTCTGGATACCTATTTGCTGATCCTCTTGTGAGTCATGTGACCTGTGACACACTAGGAAAGCTCTACCCATCTAACACCCATGGTTGTCTTTATGCAGTGTTTAGGCCCCTGAGAGTGAAAAGTGTCTGAAAGTGTTTGATGTCTTCAGTCAACGTTCGTCTTGTTATGTGTGAAAAATAAATGTTGTTTCTTTACAGCAGCTGTCAGGATGCATGAAGACAAAAGCTCTGGCTCGTTCTTCCATGCAGTTTGCCACATTGTATAATGTAGACAAAAATTGTGTCTTCTTTTGATAAAAATGATGATGGTGTTCGGGGTTTAATTTTTTTTTAATGTATTATTCGTATTGGGTTTGTGATTGCCTTACTTGCTTAAACTCAATGAAAAGTGATCCTATTGTATAATACACCAAAAAAAACCAAAAAACAAAATCATCAGGGGTGGGACTCGTCTGTCTCTCCTCTCGGCTGCGCACCTTTTCCCTCTGGCTCCCGCGTGTCGGACCTTTTTACTTTTTTCATAAACCTGATGGATTTGAATCGCGTGTGCTGTCATGAACCTGGCGATTGCATCATTTGCTTGTGTGTCGTGCGCTCTGCGTTTTTTCATTCCAATGAAAAAAAAGGAATGACTGTAGCAGCGCAACTGCATCACAGTTTGACAGACACTGGGCGACAGTGAGGTGGAAACCAGTCGGATTAGGATCGGAACAACCGTAAGACGTCCTCAAACGGTGGAGAGCGAGCCACGCTCCGGTCCACACTCACGCTGTTACCACCCACAGAATGGGTTCCCTTGTGATTAGAACTCTAATTTTTCTACACAAGCTAGATCAGATGATTACCCCCCACATAAAAAAGTGTAATTGACGCGATAACGCATCTTTGGCATTGAGCGTCACTATCTGAAAAGACGTGTTTAAGCGTCTTTGGCACTGAATGAGTTAATAATAAAACACAACTTTGAATTATGCGCATGTTGATCTGCCTCATGTCCCGCCCTCGACACGCCCACATTCAGCCACAAATGGTCCCCTCATTAATATTCAAACACGTGAAGCCTGAAACATGAACATATCAAGAAAGAGCAGGACAAGAAACTTTTCTGAAACAGAAATCAAAGGGCTTGTGTACAATCAGATAAAAAACAATAAATACAGAGTAGTAACACTAGGTGGCGAAAGTGAGCCAACAATTAATTCTAAATCCAAGCATTCATAAGGAAAATTCACTCAGCAGGTTTCTTCTGATTTTTGACATTTTGCTGACTCATGGACAGACTGTAACTTTAAGAAGCTTTAAGAAACTTTAAAAATCTTCACTCAAGAACCAGAATGAAACTTTCCAGACAACAGAATAAGTAAATCATTATTTATCATTAGTTGCTGTGATGTAATCGTGTTGATGTTTTTATTAAGATAAAATCTCAACAAATAACATTTGTGGAGCAAAAATCTGGACCAATTTTTAATATCAGATTGAACTGCTAACAGTGCTAAAGGTGAAAACATACAAAATTATATAACATGAAAATTTCATTCTATGGAAATACTGGAGCACAGATTTCTCAAATGGTCCACGAGGAGAATGAACTGCACAACAAGCTGTTTTATACCAGATATTTGGAATTAAATGCTCAGACAGGAGAGACACAGTCTGACCACAAAATGTAGCAGCCTCTCCTAGCATGGCTCTTGAATCACCTCACAATTATTCACAATGCTGTGGGTTAAAACATGGTAAAGTCATTGAGGTATTTAAAAACAGAAGAAAATAAAAAAAAAATCACCCCTTTATCCTTGTTGTGGAGGGGTAACTGTCTGTGGACACCAGGGCCTGTACTACGAAGCGGGGTTACTGGCTTATCAGGGTAACTTCTGGAGTAAGTTGATGACGTGTGGACTAACTTCCCGGTTAACCCGTACTACGAAAGGTGGATAGGTTTCGATCGAGGCATGCTGCCACGACAACTTGGCTGTGCACCAAACCTGCTCCGAGCAGGTTATGTTCTAGTTTAGCTTGACTTTCTCATTTAACCACTCCCTTCATAAGTACCGTCCATCCACCTGCATCACTCCGAAGACAATGCCAGCCTACCTGGATGATCCGTGTGATATTTGAGCACAAATTGTGGGGGGCTCTCTCCGCAGGGCGAGGGTTTATAAAGACCGCCAGAATCCGCTGACATACCCGGACGATATTCTCTATGAAAGATATAGATCCTCAGCCGAGGGAATTCGTTATCTTTGTCAGCTGATCGGGCCAGACGTCTGTAACATCACCCATCGTACACTGTAATAAAAGACTGTTGTTTTTACAGGAAAACACTGGCAGCTGTGGTCACCACTGTAAAAAATACAGCGGTTAAATGTACAAAAAAAGAGCTCTTGTTTGTAGATTTAACAGTTCCTTTAATGTGAGTCAGGCATGGTTCATTCACTGTAAATCCATATACATATTATGTCTGTAATGTTATCTACTGTGCTGCTGTATGTTTTACAGGAATTCCCCGGTAATCACAGCTGCCAGGGTTTTTTTTACAGTGTAGCAATGCCCCGACGATCGAGCAGATAATGTGCCTTGCACTTAGATATTTTGCCAGTGGACACTTTATGTATTCCATCGGTGATGCTGAACATCTGAGCAAGAATACTGTATGTCGTATGATTCGCAAGGTAGTACTTGCTCTATCTAAACTGTTGGATGCATTTGTCGTTTTCCCTGGCCATTTATCCGCAATGCTAATCAAAGAAGGGTTTCATGCAATTGCGGGTAATTACTGATATCAAAATAGGTCTAATGCATGTCCATTAATTAGGCGAAGTGGGGCTTATCAAGCTATGAATATAAACCTACCATTTTGAAGGATGTTTTTATATTTCATCTTCACCTGCTGCCAGGTGCGTTTTGCACTGCTATTACATCTGAAATATTGACAGGATTAGGAATAGCAATCATACGGTCAAGGTAGCCTATTTAGGAAACATTAAATTAACCTAACATTTATTAGTAGGCCTACACCCACTTCTGAATCGTGTTGCATCTGGGCATAATTAATGAAAGAGGGGCATTTATTTACACATATTAGACATTCCACAGGTTAATCATCTGTAACAGATTTGGAGAACAATTACGCATTTACCTGATCATTAATACGTTGCCAACAAGCCTGTCTTGCTTTATTGGCAGACGATGTGTTCGATTCCCCCCTTAACCCCTTACCAAAAAGTAGCATATGCAAGTATGTTTCAAGTATACTTCGAGTTTACTTTTTATATACTTATCAGTACTATTTTTTGGTAAGGGACGTTAATTTAAATTCCACGTAGCTCCGCATAATAATCGTGCATTCTTCTCCGGTAAAGTAAGGTGACCGTGCCATGATTGAAAAAATGGTGACGTGTGCTGCAACCCGCCCCTTTTATGTGAACGTGCACATACCCCACTTAGATTAACACAGGTTCAACAAATCAACATCTTATTCAGCGTCGTAGTACCGATTAACACCACTTGAGGAAACCAGGTTTTGTCAACCCCGGTTTAAGAGGTTGACCCTGGGTTACATCTGAGTAAGTTAACCCCGTTTCGTAGTACAGGCCCCAGGACTGTTGTTCCAGGCTGTAAAAATGTTTATTTCTGCTCTGAAGTTGGACATTTAAACATGGGCTTCTGTGTAAAGTAACTCCTTTTAGGAGTCAGCCTCAAGTGACCAATCAAGGCAAAATTTTCAGCTTCTGGGTTTGCTTAATTTCCTGCGCGTGGAAGTTGGTGCTTGGTTCTTGGGTACTGCTTTGCAGCTGCACGCTCCTCTAATGTGTCTGATGTGATTAGAACAGGTTAAATGCAGAGGATTAATTTCCCTTCAAGGATCAAAAAAGTTTATCTGACCTTATTCAATAACACATTACTGTTAACAGATAAATATATCTGATGTATAAAAGTCAGGTGTGTGTATGTGGGAGTGACCAACTATAATATGTCACATATCAGCCCAGTCTCACTTTTTTTATGCTCCTTGCCACAAAATATCCCATCTTTGTGACAGGGTTTTTTTTTTTTAACTCACTATTACTAACCCAACTCCTACCCCCAACCATAACCACCCTGACAACCCCCCCCATCAGCCATCATGGAATGAATGAGAATGAATTTGTGCTGCCGTGACAAAAACAAGGTGCTTTTTGTCACAAAATTATGAACCAATAGATTAATGTATATTTTGTGCTCCTGAATCATGACTTGCTGTGAAGTATGGACAGAGACCTTTCTTTGTGTCCACATGTCCAAATTTTTAGCAAACATTAGCTCCTAATGTTAAATCAGTGAAAGTATTGATCAGTCATAACAAAGTGCACTGAGAAGGATTAAAGTTGTCTTTAATCTCACTCAGTCTTTAATGCTGTTGATGTCTTTAATCAAAGACAGTTTATGTGTTTTCTGTCTAACCAGGCATCGTCCAGGTCTCCTGCTGGTCCAGTTAATAATCATGTTTGACTGAATAAAAACACTTTCAGGTTTGACTCAGTGTCCAAAGCTGGTTTATGGATCCTGTCTGAGGTGTAGAACAAACTGGAACCTTTGCATGACAACACAAGTCTGTTTCTTTTTGATTTTTGTCTTCAGGTTGAGTTTGTGTGATCTGTCAGAGAGAAGCTGTGAAGTTCTGTCTTCAGTTCTCAGCTCTCAGTCCTCCAGTCTGAGAGAACTGGACCTGAGTAACAACGATCTGCAGGATTCAGGAGTGAAGCTGCTGTCTGCTGGACTGGAGAGTCCACACTGTCACCTGGAGACTCTCAGGTCAGGACTCATCAATGTGTGCAGCAGCTCCATAAATCAGAGTGAAGCTGCAGCTTTGCTCCCTGTCATGTTGTGTGAGTGTTGATGGATATCAGTGTTTGTAACGCACAGTAATGAGCTCATCCTGCAGCAGACATCAGTGTGTCCGTGCTGCTGCAAAGTGGGGACGTCCTGACACTGTCCTCACATTGTGTCTGCTGGTTTGTGTGTCTGCAGGCTGTCAGGCTGTCTGATCACACATGAAGGCTGTGCTTCTCTGGCCTCAGCTCTGACCTCCAACCCCTCCCATCTGAGAGAGCTGGACCTGAGCTACAACCATCCAGGAGACTCAGTCAAGCTGCTGTCTGCTGGACTGGAGGATCCACGCTGGACTCTGGACTCTCTCAGGTATGGACTCGGTCTGATGGAGGAGCTCCATGTGAAGACATTTAGTCCCACTGGTTCATGTGGACCTGACACACCAAGCTGACCTCAAACACCATTTTTATAACACAATGCAAATATAAATTGTAAATTTTGAAAATGTACAAAAGTAGCAAACAACAAAGTTATATACAACTATTTACAATAAAATGCAGATAAAATTCTTCTGGAGTTTTTGTTCAACTATTTATTAAAACAATAAGGTGCAACACAAATTATTTGTGCCACTCAAAAAACAATTCCTGTCCAACACAAGACAGAGTGAACACAGTCTGACCCACAAGAGGAGAGTCACTCCTCCTGTTGACCACCTGGAGGTTAATAAAATTATTACAATTACCTGCTCCAAATGTCCAAAATACATGTTTGAAGTGTCTGAGAAATCAGGAAAATGCACCCTAAATGCAAAAATGTTATGTGGTCATGCCCCTGTACCTCCCTAGTTACCTCCCCAGTTATCTAGATCTGCCCCTGAACGTACATGTGTATATGTTTTGCTCACGTGTTTTAGGAAATCATGTGTTAGTCGTTCACACATTCTGGTGCAAAGACAAACAAGTACAGTCGATCATTTTCACTGTCAGTCTGTTCAGAGTCACATGTTTCAAACAAGAATGGAGACAAAAAGCTTCATTTCTCTGAAGCAGGAGTCACCAACCTGCTCCTGGAGATCACCTGGGGCCTCATGTACAACGACTTGTGTGGATTTCCTCCTGAAACATGTTGTTCACCAAAACCCAGAAACTGGTGTAAAAATATTCAGATGTATCAAAGTGAGCATCCTCCAAACACGTTCCATTAGTACAGCTCACTGAACATGGAATTGAGTGCACATGCAGACGCACCAAACTCTGCTCTGG
Source organism: Thalassophryne amazonica (assembly GCF_902500255.1). Lineage (NCBI taxonomy): Eukaryota > Metazoa > Chordata > Actinopteri > Batrachoidiformes > Batrachoididae > Thalassophryne > Thalassophryne amazonica. The sequence goes on along the minus strand of NC_047114.1, from coordinate 22,280,204 downwards.
CCACGCCCCTATTTAAATATGCAAATCCATGTAAATAGGTCCTGGAGCTGGGATTCGCCACAACGTCACACCAGACAACATAAACACAGACAAGAAATTATACTGAGTGTGAGCTACAGATGATGGAAATGACATGAAGACATGCAGGAATAACTTATTTGGAACCTGATAAACAGAATAATTATGAAACTGGTAAAATGTTCATGGGAGTGTGTGTGTGTGTGTGTGTGTAAACACTGTCAGCTCAGAACAGCACACACACACACACACACACACACACACTCACTCACACTGAAGTTAAAAAGGTGAAGTGTGTCGCTGTCGACAGTGTGTCGCTGTCGACAGTGTGTGACATTCACACCTTTACACGTGTGTATGAGGTCTATTAGAAAAGTATCCGACCTTATTATTTTTTTCAAAAACCATATGGATTTGAATCACGTGTGATTACATCAGACATGCTTGAACCCTCGTGGGCATGCGAGAGTTTTTTCATGCCTGTCGGTTACGTCATTCGCCTGTGGGCAGTCTTTGAGTGAGGAGTCGCCCACCCTCTCATCGTTTTTTTCATTCTGTAGGAATGGCTCAGAGACTGCTGCTTTGTTGGATAAAAATTTTTTCAAAAACTGTAAGGCACAACTGAGTGGACACCATTCGATAAATTCAGCTGGTTTTCGGTGAAAATTTTAATGGCTGATGAGAGATTTTGGTCTGTTAGTGTCCCTTTAAGGACGGCCCACGGCACCTGACGGCGATCTGCGCTCTGAGGCGTCGTCGTCTCGCTGTTTCAAGCTGAAAACGTTTCGTCAGAGAACAGAGAACTCTCAGGAGAGGTCGGCATGAGGAGTTTATCTGGACATTCCACTGTTAAAGGAGATTTTGTAATGAAAGAACGTGCGGGCAGAGTCGCATGTCGGGCCGGACCCAACCGCGGGGGGTCGCGACAGGAAAAACACCTCCGTTGGAAACCTTAACGGACAAGTTGGAACATGCCCAGCTGTTAAACAATTTCTCAGATACTCACTTGTTGAAAGCCATCAAAAGCCGCCTGAATTTTACAAATGGTTTTCAACACGGAGGTGTTTTTCCTGTTGCGGCATGGACGGATTCGCTGTGTCGTCACCGAACAGACTCGGCGAAACTGCCCGCACGTACTTTCATTACATGGCTCAGCTCAAGGTTGACTGGCACACTCCTGACTGATCAGCCAGCTCCTGCTGAAATGTCCTTGTTGCCAGGAAGCCCAGTGTGGTCAGCACCTGTGTGGACACAGACAACCCCTGGCTCCTCACCGTATTGCGCTCTGGGCCGGCCGCAGTTCTGCACATAACTCCAGTCTGTCCTTGGTAATCGAAATCAGCTGATGAGCCAATTATTGTCATTTGCAAGTAAATCCTCCTGTTCCCTGAATACACGCTCACGTCTGATTGCTCCATTTATAAGATCCTCTAACAACGTTAATGCAGCGATTGTTGGTGCCATTTTCCACATCACTTTACACATGCTTTTATGTCCATCCACATAATTGCAAACACGTGGGTGTGTTAATTGTTCATCAGTGTTTCTCTGATGTTCACATCACTCTGATGACTTCTTGTTTTCAGCAGTGGAACAGTAGCTGTAGTAGCTGTACACCAGACAGAATTTTTGTCAGACGCAACGCACATTTCCACAATCATTTCACTTTTGATCCATCTGAACGTTGGCATGGAGACGGATGCCACGTTTTTGTGTGTACACACGCTTTGTCCATGAGGCCCCTGCTGTCCTGCATGTTCTCCATGTGGACATGCTGCAGCCACAGCTGATTGATTAGCTGATTGATTAGTTGATTAAATCATTATTTTCACAGTCAGTTTTCTTTGGATCAGATGAACACATGAACATTTTTCTGTGACATCAGCAGTGATTCAACTTAACGCTAAAACAGAGAAGAAATAAAAAAGTAAAGAGAAGAATTTCAGCTGGTTTGTCAGAAGGCACATGGGAGACCGGAGCCCTGATTTGATCTGTTTTCTTGTATTTATATTCTTTGTGTTGCTGAATGATTGATGGAAATGAAGTCTGAGAAGATGTTCATGTGTTCATCCTCTGACTTGTCTGAAGAAAACTGGCTGTAAAAGTGATGATTTTCTATAAATTCTTCAGTCTGTCAATGAAAATGTCCAAACAAATATTTAATGTTTTTATTTGACTGTGAAAACATTTAGTTTTGTTGTTGTTCAGTTTTGTAAATTTTGTAAAAGATTCTGATGAGTGAACATTTATTGATTGATATTGATTTATGAACATATTTTAAATTGTGTGGGGAGCCAATAATTCTGATCAGGACCAGAATCAAACCAACACACAGTAAATCAGATAATTCAAATATTTAGTTTATCAATCAGAAATTGATCCTGTTGTTTCTTTGTTTAAAAAAGATAAAACTCCAGTGGATGTTGGATCTTGAACCAGTACTGATCTGGTTTTTCTTTGTCCCCAAAATGATAAATGGACATTTTTCAGGATTTGAACGTTTCAGTTTTTTGTTCTTATTGTCGCTGTGAGTTCAGAATCCAAGACTGAATTCTAAACAAGTGCAGTTTGAAACTTTTCCCTCCAGAGTCACAGATCACAAAAAGAAAAGTCAAACATGATGAAACCTGGAAATTAGATTTGAAACATTCCACAAAGATTCTGAGACTTTTGGGACCCAGAGACAAAATGAGCGTCACACCAGCGCAGACGCGTGTTTAACAAAAAGAAACCAAAAAGATGACAAAATATCAACTCTGAGAAAAAGACAGACAGAAGATCTTCTGTTCTTTCACACGTTTCCATGGAGACATGGACTGCGGACTGGACGACCCTGATATCATCTGATCCCAAAGAGAGCAGAAGGTATTCTGTTTTAGTCCCAGAGATCAGAAGAAAATCTGATCTGGTTCGTCTGTGAACTCATGGACGCCGCCATCTTACGAAGGGATCTCTCACCAATACTGCCTGCTGATTTGCTGAAATCAATGTGGACTTCATTCATTCTGCAAAGACTGAAACAAGCAAACAAAAAAAAAAAACCCACCAAATTGCAAATGTGATTTCATAAGAACAGCAGGAAATTCAATTTGCAAACATGAAAAAATAAATCTAGTGTTTAATAATCTTTGAAACATTTAGTTTTAATTCTGGAGGATTTGCTACGAGGCTCCACAATATGAGGGGACATGTAACACCTGCAGCTGATTGGCTGAGCACACCTGACTTAATGATCAGTGGGCGGAGCCTGTAGAGTCAGGTGACCTCCAGGAGCAGGGTTGGTGACCCTGATTTAAATGATTAAATCCACTTGAACAGATTTTCACCAGAATCTTCAAACTTGTAAAAGCCAAAAGTTGTTGTTTCCTGCTGATCAGCAGTTAGAGGTGATCAATAATCAATGATCTATTTGGAGCGATGAGTGTGTTAGAAGAGAAGAACTAAACTGTGTGGATGAGATCAATGTCATATTGATGTTTCCATGATTAAAGCCCATGTGTTGCTCCGCCCCCTCCTCCTTTCAGGGTGGATCCTGGTGGAGTCCGATGGCTGAGACCAGGTCTGAGGAAGTGTAAGTCTGTTTGTACTTTGATCCATCTGTTTCCATAGAAACCACCCTCTGTGACATCACTCATTCAAGTCCTACTGACAGTGAAGCAGAGTTCAACATGAAGGCGCGTCTGATCCACGTGTGTCACGTGCACGACTTCTCCAAATGGACACGTTGAAAATAAATTCAGTGTTTTCACACTTTGATTTATTTGTGGCAGAAACAAAATCAACACTGACGCCACATGTTGCTTTTTCTTTTTTTAACGAGTTCATATTCAACCACAAAGCTGTGCACAGCACACTGAGAGGCCCCGCCCACTTCCTGTCTGTCTGACCTGACTGTGACTAGCCCCTCCTCTTCTCTCCGTGCACGCTCTGAATCAAAATTGATCAGTCGATAACTGATCAGAGAACTGTTGGATTGATAACCCCAGCTGTGTCGTGCTGATAGATGAACCGATTGATTGATAACTCCGGTCGTGTCGTGTTGATCAATGAACTGATCGATTGATAACTGAACTGATCGATCAATAACTCCAGCAATGTCATAATGATCGGTGAACTGATTGATTGATTACTCCAGTTGTGTTGTGTTGATCCGGGAACTGATCAATTGATAATTGAACTGATCGATCAATAACTCCACCCGCGTCGTGCTGATCGGTGTGTTGATTGAACAACTGATCAACTGATTACTCCGACCGTGTCATGTTAATCAATGAAATGATGGATCAATAACTCTAGCTGCATCGTGCTGATCGGTGAACTGATCAATCAATAACTGAACTGATTGATTGATACCTGCATTGTGTTTTGTTCCATCAGATTTCTGTGAACTCTCTCTGGATCCAAACTCAGTGAACAGAAAACTCAAACTGTCCAACAACAACACAAAGGTGGAACATGTGGACGAGGATCAATCATATCCTGATCATCCAGACAGATTTGACCTTTGCCCTCAGGTCCTGAGTACAACTGGTCTGACTGGTCGCTGTTACTGGGAGGTCGAGTGGAGACGACACGTTTTTATATCAATGACTTACACAAGAATCAGAAGGAAAGGAGACAGTTTGGACTGTGGGTTTGGATTTAATGATCAGTCCTGGAGTCTGATCTGCTCTGATGGTTGTTGTTACTCTGTGTGGAACAATAACAGAGAAACATTCCTTCATCTCTCCCCTTCGTCCTCTCACAGAGTCTCAGTGTTTGTGGACTGTCCTGCTGGCACTCTGTCCTTCTATGACGTCTCCTCTGACTCTCTGATCCACATCCACACCTTCTGCTGCACGTTCACTGAACCTCTGTATGCTGGGTTCTGGATCTGGTCTGGTTCTGGTTCCTCAGTGTCTCTGTGTGGACTGTAGGACAGAGAGTCTCCTCCTGTGGACACAAACACTCGATCACACACGTTTGGACAGTAAATGTCCAGCTGGTTTGATTTTGACGTCTCAGTTGTTGTAAATTCAGCCTGTAAACAAATATCATTTTCACATGATTGACAGTTTGTTTGTTTGTTTGTTCAAAGAAACAAACAATAAACAGAGTCCACTTATTGTTGTCTCTGGGTCAGTCTCTTCATGATTGACAGCTTGAAATCTGTCTCTCCTGATTGTCTTTTTCTGATCAAAGCAGTTTGATGTGTTGATTGTCTGTCTGTCTGTTGTCAAGAAAGATGACTTTAAGCTTGCTTTCAGCTTGTTTTCATTTTGGAATATAGTACGTGCCATGGGATTAATACACATGCTGTTGGATTGAACTGGACAGTGTTTGGTACTTTCCTGGAGTAAGTGAGGTCATACCGGACTTTTCCATTACAAATGGGGAGGCCCATGGAATGAACTCAGTGGTGAAGACGATGGAATATGTCTAAAGATGATTCTAACATGACAAGTATGATCAAATGAAGTATTAATGTGTGAATTCAAGCAAAGATGGAAGACTCTACCATGGCCACCAACTATGAATCCAGTGTTTTCTAAAGTGAAGGTGTAAAATCTGAAGAGAATTCACTCTTCACTCTTTGCCACAACAGCATTCATGTGAAAGAGAAACTATGCTATGGAGGGTAGCACAGGTCTGGCCACTCAACTCATACGCCAAAGCCTATGCCAGCTGAGGAACAGCTTGGGTTGACTTTCTTCCAGCCAGAGTCAATCAATCAATCAATTTTTTTTATATAGCGCCAAATCACAACAAACAGTTGCCCCAAGGCGCTTTATATTGTAAGGCAAGGCCATACAATAATTATGTAAAACCCCAACGGTCAAAACGACCCCCTGTGAGCAAGCACTTGGCTACAGTGGGAAGGAAAAACTCCCTTTTAACAGGAAGAAACCTCCAGCAGAACCAGGCTCAGGGAGGGGTAGTCTTCTGCTGGGACTGGTTGGGGCTGAGGGAGAGAACCAGGAAAAAGACATGCTGTGGAGGGGAGCAGAGATCGATCACTAATGATTAAATGCAGAGTGGTGCATACAGAGCAAAAAGAGAAAGAAACAGTGCATCATGGGAACCCCCCAGCAGTCTACGGCTATAGCAGCATAACTAAGGGATGGTTCAGGGTCACCTGATCCAGCCCTAACTATAAGCTTTAGCAAAAAGGAAAGTTTTAAGCCTAATCTTAAAAGTAGAGAGGGTGTCTGTCTCCCTGATCTGAATTGGGAGCTGGTTCCACAGGAGAGGAGCCTGAAAGCTGAAGGCTCTGCCTCCCATTCTACTCTTACAAACCCTAGGAACTACAAGTAAGCCTGCAGTCTGAGAGCGAAGCGCTCTATTGGGGTGATATGGTACTACGAGGTACCATATCAGATATAAGATAAGATAAGATAAGATAAGATGGGACCTGATTATTCAAAACCTTATAAGAAGGTAAGAAGAAGAATTTTAAATTCTATTCTAGAATTAACAGGAAGCCAATGAAGAGAGGCCAATATGGGTGAGATATGCTCTCTCCTTCTAGTCCCCGTCAGTACTCTAGCTGCAGCATTTTGAATTAACTGAAGGCTTTTTAGGGAACTTTTAGGACAACCTGATAATAATGAATTACAATAGTCCAGCCTAGAGGAAATAAATGCATGAATTAGTTTTTCAGCATCACTCTGAGACAAGACCTTTCTGATTTTAGAGATATTGCGTAAATGCAAAAAAGCAGTCCTACATATTTGTTTAATATGCGCTTTGAATGACATATCCTGATCAAAAATGACTCCAAGATTTCTCACAGTATTACTAGAGTTCAGGGTAATGCCATCCAGAGTAAGGATCTGGTTAGACACCATGTTTCTAAGATTTGTGGGGCCAAGTACAATAACTTCAGTTTTATCTGAGTTTAAAAGCAGGAAATTAGAGGTCATCCATGTCTTTATGTCTGTAAGACAATCCTGCAGTTTAGCTAATTGGTGTGTGTCCTCTGGCTTCATGGATAGATAAAGCTGGGTATCATCTGCGTAACAATGAAAATTTAAGCAATACCGTCTAATAATACTGCCTAAGGGAAGCATGTATAAAGTGAATTAAATTGGTCCTAGCACAGAACCTTGTGGAACTCCATAATTAACTTTAGTCTGTGAAGAAGATTCCCCATTTACATGAACAAATTGTAATCTATTACGTTTTATTCTCTGCTGTTCTGCTTTGCAGTGTGTTGACAATAGTGACGAGTGTAAGAATCACAGCTTGGTGTATAAATCTCATCATTCCAGGCAGTGATAGTTGTCAACTGGCCGTTAGAAGCAAGTTAGACAATAAAAAAAAGAGCTGATTTCAGTAAAACAGCACACAGCCCTGAGCGTGCTTTCACCGAGGGGTCAGTCATGGAAATTTGAATTCTCACCTCCTGATTGGTTACTTTGCCGAAGTGACCTAGTGCCGACCTTGAGAATAAGTGAGAGTTTGCTTTGGGAAAAGTGACAATGCTGATATTTCTTCTTTAAAAATAAAAGTGACAAAAAAAGGTGTGTGGTGCTGTCCGTGGTGCTGAAAGCTGTCACTCACAGAGAGACAAGAGAGGCTCAAACAACTCACTTCACACAGTTATTAACATAAAACAGTTTGTGTTTGAGGCACTGTACATTTCTGATACAATCAGTAAACTTTTTGACTCTATTTGACCCACCAGAACAGCACACTGCCTCCGAATTTACCTCTTCAAAGTAAACTAAAAGTCCCAAAACAAACAAAAAATGTATAATCTACGAAAGTTCAGTTTTAATCGTCTTTTTACAACAATAACACAACAGTCTGCAAAATATCTTTTTAATAAACACACACACAAAAGTGTACTGTGCACCCAAAGTGGGGAAAAAATCCACCAAAAAAGCCATTGTGCAGGCCACGTCTCTCCCTCCTCATCACCCATCCCTCCTCACTCTCCACCTCAATCTCACAATGCATAAACATAAAAATGTGATTGGCAAATCTCCAAATTTTAATTTGACAAATTCAGGCAGACCCAAACATTCTACATTTTGTGTAATAATGAAGCCATGCATGTTACTGAACCTCCTGAGAACAGTGTCCTTCCACTCAGTTGTGCACTTTCTTGTTAGGTTCCTCTCAAACATCAGCTGCACCAACTGGGCCTTTCTCTTGTGGAGCGTTCCTCATCTGTGGTCCAAAAAATGTTCCTCAGAGTGGAGAATGAGTTCTCACACGTGTCTGTTTATGAAATCTCCGCTCTTTCTCCGATGCATTTTTCCTGTTACAGAAACCCACACTCACGAAAGCATCCGCTGTATGAGACCGACTGCTGTGGACGATAAGCTGCCGGCAACAAAAACAAAACACTGCATTGGCTTTGACGCTGTACTCCAGCCAGTCTCTGCTGTGATACCAAGCAGCGACAAATGAACGCTTCCTTCTTCTGAAAATGCTGGCAGGTTACTGTTGCTGCTGTTAAACAGTTTGGTTGGGCTGGTCGGACCCGAGGTCATCTATCTGTGTTTTTCCGCAGGTAGTATTTGGGCTAACAGGCGCATCCCGGCTGTTAACGCAAGGAGGCTCTGATTGATGTTCCTTAGAGGGGTCGGGAACAGGTGCATTTGCTCCCTCTTCAGTAGATAGAGCTGGGGGAGGCGTAGAAGATGCAGCACCATGTAGCCACTTCCTTATGTCCATTTTCTGACTGCTCGAAATGCTATTTTAGTGTGATTGTAGTTTTCATGGTACATACTGACTGCACGTTTTTGAAGTCGTCCTGGCTGGTGAGATGGTGTAGCTGATCTTGGATGAACTGGACCACAAGCCAGATGCTGTTAAATATTACTTTGACAGCAAGGTGGTCCTCAGATACATCTGTAGTGACTCAAAGTGCTTCTATGTGTATGTACACAATCGAATACGATAGACAACCTCTCCTGAGCAGTGACATTACGTGTCATCGGAACAGAACCCAGCTGACGTAGCCACCAGGTCAGTTGCTGCATCGCAGTTGATGGACACGATGTGGTTCAAGGGACCTGACTTCCTCCACAATCCCCCAAAACTAGACACATGTGAGCACTTTGATTTGGTGGACCCTGAAGTGGATGTGGAAGTCAGACCAAATCAAATCAAATCAAAATCAGTTTTATTTATATAGTGCCAAATCACCAAAAGAGTTCACCCAAGGCACTTTATATTGTAAGGCAAAAGCCATACAATAATTACAGAAAAACCCCAACGGTCAAAACGACCCCCTATGAGCAAGCACTTGGCGACAGTGGGAAGGAAAAACTCCTTTTTAAGGAAGAAACCTCCAGTAGAAGCAGGCTCAGGGAGGGACAGTCTTCTGCTGGGACTGGTTGGGGCTGAGGGGAGATAATCAGGAAAAGACCACAAGTGACTGTTCCAGCTACTCACATTGAGGCCAAGCGACTCACTTCTGAAATATTTTTGTGGTATCATTGCATCCAGCATTTTTCATAAAAAGAACAACATGGTTTCTCATCTCTTTCTCTCCCACTCTCTTTCTGTGTGTGTGTGTGTGTGTGTGTGTGTGTGTGCGCGCGCGCGCGCGTGCGTGCGTGCGTGAGAGAGAGAGTGGATGGGTGAATGCACAAAAGAAATTATAGTGATGAGAACAGGCAAATGGTATCGTTTGCAGTTTGACATTTTTGTGTGGAGAGCAGTTGAAGGGTGGGCTGCAGGGATATGAGATGCAGGAGGGACTGGAGGGAGATCAGGGGAAGGAGGTACTGGGGGAGAGGAGGTGAAGGATGGATAGAGGGAGAGGAGGTGAATTCAATCCTGGAGGGGTAGCAAGTGGAGGAGGGACAAGAGAGGAGGGATTGGAGGGAGAGGAGGTACAGGAGTTACTTGAGGGAGAGGTGGTGAAAGAGAGACTGGCGGGATATCAGGTACAGGAGGTACTAGAGAGAGAGGAGGGAATGAGGGACTGGAGAGAGAGGATGTGAGAAGCCAGAACTGGAGGGAGGGCTGGTGGTGGAGCGACTGGTTGGAGAGGAGGTGAAGGAGGTTGAGGAGGTGAAGTTGGGTCTAAAGTGAGAGGAGGTGAAGGATGTAGAACAAGGTCAAGGAGGAACTGGAAGGAATGGAGGTGAAGGAGGAACAGGAGGGAGAGAAGGTGAAGGAGGAACGGGAGAGAGAGGAGGTGATGGAGGGGCTTGAAGGAGATGATGAGCAGGATCGAGATGATGTGAAAGAGGGACTGGAGGGAGAGGAAGTAAAGGAGTTATGTGATACCACTATGCGGTTGTGTGCACTGTAATAAAACCGATTTTGGTGCGATTGGAGGTTATAATGATTTTGTGTTGATTTTATGGATTTTTCTCACTTGATTATACAGGTGGACCCTCAAAGGGGTTAACATGTATCTGAAAAAAGTCGTGTTTTCTCCCACTGATTACTAGTGACTGCAAAGAAGTCAGGCAGATTTGTCATGAGGCATGTCCAGTAGGCTTTTTTGCAGTTGTGCACATGGGGGGTGTTTGTTAGGAAAATGATCATTTCTCTACATTGAATACAGACCTGCAGCGGGACACTCAACTTTTCTGCAGCACGGCTTTGCTTTGAACCATGAACCAATCGAAGTAGTGATTCACAGATCGAAGCAGTGCTTCAGTCTATGATTCCTGGAGTCATTGTTTTATCCCGCTAAAACCCGGAAGCGCATATGTCTGTGAGTAATATTTAATACTTTTATGTTAAACCGACCTGTTATGGTCTTCTGAAACAGTTGATAGATGTATTTTATAACTTAAAAACGGGACCGATGCTAACGTGTTAGCATGTCTATGGCTTTTTCTATGTTAAAGTTAGCATTAAGCTGTTCGCATCAGCACGTTTGTGTTGATTTGTTTTCTGTATAATTAATGGCTTAGCGTTTGTTGTCGTAAAAAGAGTCAAATTGTATTTTTTTTTTATTTTATTCATAACAGACAATAATAGTCAATAATAATAGACTAATAATGTTAAAATACAATTTTAGAGAAAGAGACAAAAAGAACCTAATGAAACAAAACACAACAGAAAAGATAACAATGAAAATAAATATAAATAACTATTTCCTGTGAACACCTAGTGAGTAACCTACTCTCGCTTACGTTTGAAACCTTGTTTCTGAAGTGTTTTTGTGTGTTGTGCACAATTTTCAGTATTTTGACTAATACTACCAGTCATTTACAAGCCTAGTAATATAAAAAAAAAAATCAAAAAAATCCATTTTTGATTATTAACATTTACTTGTACTTTTACTTTCAATACTTGAGTACATTTAGTTGTACGTTACTTGTCATACTTATGTACAATAAATACTAGATTCTGTAAGACTTTTACTTGAGAAGCATTTTAATCAGTGACTTGATCTTCTACCAAAGTCATTTTTTTTAATGGGTATCCGTACTTTTACTTAAGTGTGATTTTCCGGTACTTTATACAACACTGCACTGGAGGGAGAGGAGGTGAAGTCAGAACTGGAGGAAGAGAAGGTTGTGGAGCGAGTGAGGGAGAGGAGGTGAAGTTGTTTCTGAAGTGAGAGGAGTTGAAGGATGTAAAACAAGGTGAAGGAGGAACTGGAAGGAAAGGAGGTGAAGGAGGGACTGGAGGGAGAGAAGGTGACAGAGGGACTTGAAGGGGATGATGAGCAGGATCGAGATGATGTGAAAGAGGGACTGGAGGGATAGGAGGTGAAGGGGGGAGACAAGGGGTCAGACGGACTGGATGGAAAGGAGTTGAAGTAGGGCCTGTAGGGAGAGCAGGTGGAGGAACAATGGGAGGGGGAGGAGGTGAAGGAGGTACTGGAGGGAGAGAAGGTGAAGTAGAGACTGGAGGGAGATGAGGTGCAGGAGGGACTTGAGCGAGAGGAGGTGGAGGAGAGAATGGAAGGAGAGGAGGTGAAAGAGGGACTAGAGGGAGAGGAGGTACCGGAGGGGCTGGAGGTAGAGGTGAAGGACAGATTGGAGGGAAAGGAGGTGAAGAAGAGCCTGGAGGGAAAGGAGGTGAAGGAGGGATTAGAGGGAGAGGAGGTACCGGAGGGGCTGGAGGGAGAGGTGAAGGACAGACAGGAGGGACAGGAGGTGAAGTCGGGCCTTGAGGGAGAGCAGGTGGAGGAGCGAAGGGAGGGAGAGGAGGTGAAAGAGGTACTGGAGGGATAGGTGAAGGACAGACTGGAGGGAGTGGAGGTGCAGGAAGGACGAGAGGGAAAGGAGGTGGAGGAGTAGCCAGTGGGAGAGGAGGTAAAGTCGGGCCTGGAGGGAGAGCAGGGGGAGGAGCGATGAGAGGGAGAGGAGGTGAAGGAGGGACTGGAGGGAAAGGTGAAGGACAGACTGGAGGGAGTGGAGGTGCAGGAAGGACGAGAGGGACAGGAGGTGGAGGAGTAGCCGGTGGGAGAGGAGGTGAAACAGGAACTGGAGGGAGAGGAGGTGAAGGAAGGAGAGAAGGCACTGTAGGGTAGAGGAGGTGACAGAGGGATTGGAGTTGAAGTCAGGCCTGGAGGTAAAGCAGGTGGAGGAGCGAGGGGAGGTTGAGGAGGTGAAGGAGGGACTGCAATGAGAAGAGGTACAAGAGGGACTGGAGGGAAAGGTGAAGGACAAACTCGAGGGAGAGGAAGTGAAGGGGGGACTGGAGGGAGACGAGGTGCAGGAAGGACTGGAAGGAAAGGAGGTGAAGACAGGCCTGGAGGGAGAGCAGGTGGAGAAGCTACAAGAGAGAGAGGAGGTGAAGGAGGGACTGGAGGGAGACGAGGTGAAGTCGGGCTGGGAGGGAGACCGATTTGAGGAGCGACAGGAGGGAGAGGAGGTGATGGGGGGACTGGAGGGAGAGAAGGTGAAGGAGGGACTTGAGGGAGATCAAGTGCAGGAAGGACTGGAAGGAAAGGAGGTGAAGTTAGGCCTGGAGGGAGAGCAGGTGGAGGAGTGTGTGTGTGTGTGTGTGTGTGTGTGTGTGTGTGTGTGTGTGTGTGTGTGTGTGTGTGTGTGTGTGCGTGCGTCCAAAAAAGATGGAACAAATGGTTCTTTCTGTTCTAAATTTTTTTTGTGTCATTACAATCTGCATTTTTTAAAAAAGAACATCAACATGATTACTCATCTCTCTCTTTCTGTGTGTGTGTGTGTGTGTGTGTGTGTGTGTGTGTGTGTGTGTGTGTGTATTATCAGGACAGTGAAATGATTACTCCTCACACTGGATGAAATGGGTTCTCTTCACACTGTGTGGGTGCATGCACAAAATATTTTATGATGATGAGAAGGACGGACACAAGTGGAAGCAGGGACTGGAGGGAAAGGAAGCAGATAGTGACTGGAAGGAGAAGAGGGACAGAAGGGACTGGAGAAAGAAGAACAGAAGAAGGGACTGGAGGGAGAGGAGCTACAGGAGGTACAGGAGGGACTGGAGGGAGAGGAGGCGAAGGATGGACTGGAAGGAGACGATTGAAGGAGGGACAGGAGGTGAAGGAGGAAGAAGAGGTGAAGGAGGGACTGGTGACAGAGGAGGTGATGGAGAGACTGGAGGGAGAATAGGTGAAGGAAGGACTGCAGGGAGAGGAAGTGAATGTGAGAATGGAGGGATAGGAGGTGAAGGAGGGACACAAGCGGCAGGAGGCACTGGAGGGAGAGGTGGTGACTGCGGGACTGGAAGGAGATGAGGAGCAGGAGGGAGAGGAGGTGAAGGAGGACTTGGTTTCTCCTCTCTCTCTTTGTGTGTGTTAACAAGGCAATGGAATGGTTTCTCCTCATGCTATAATGTATGCATGCGTACGTGAGTATGTGTACAAATATTTTATGGTTATGAGAACAGGCAAATGGTTTCTTTTCTTGTCCCATATTTTTGTGGTATCATTGCATCCAGCATTTTTCATAAAAAGAACAACATGGTTTCTCATCTCTTTCTCTCCCACTCTCTTTCTGTGTGTGTGTGTGTGTGTGTGTGTGTGTGTGTGTGTGTGTGTGTGTGTGTGTGTGTGTGTGTGTGTGTGTGTGTGTGTGAGTGAGAGAGAGATTGGGTGGGTGCATGCACAAACAAATTTATAGTGATGAGAACAGGCACATGGTATCTTTTGTAGTTTGACATTTTTGTGTGGAGAGGAGCTGAAGGGTGGACTGCAGGGATATGAGATGCAAGAGGGACTGGAGGGAGATCAGGGGAAGGAGGTACTGGGGGAGAGGAGGTGAAGGAGGGATAGAGGGAGAGGAAGTGGAGGAGAGACTGGAAGGAGAGGAGGTGAAAGAGGGACTAGAGGGAGAGGAGGTACCGGAGGGGCTGGAGGGAGAGGTGGTGAAGAAGAGACTGGAGGGAGGAGGTGAAGGAGGGACAGGAGGGAGAGGAGGTGAAGTCTGGCCGTGAGGGAAAGCAGGTGGAGGAGCAAAGGGAGGGAGAGGAGGTCAAGTAGGGACTGTAGGGAAATGTGAAGGACAGAGTGGAGGGAGAGGAGGTGCAGGAAGGACTAAAGGGAAACGAGATGGAGGAGGATCCAGAGGAAGAGGAGGTAAAGTCGGGCCTGGAGGGAGAGCAGGGGGAGGAGCGACAAGAGGGAGAGGAGTTGATGGAGGGACTGGAGGGAAAGGTGAAGGACAGACTGGAGGGAGTGGAGGTGCAGGATGGACGAGAGGGAAAGGAGGTGGAGGAGTAGCCGGTGGGAGAGGAGGTGAATTAGGGACTGGAGGGAGAGGAGGTGACAGAAGGAGAGAAGGCACTGTAGGGAGAGGAGGTGATGGAGGGATTGGAGTTGAAGTCAGGCCTGGAGGGAAAGCAGGTGGAGGAGTGACAGGAGGGAGAGGAGGTGATGGAGGGACTGGAGGGAGAGGAGATGAAGTCGGGCCTGGAAGGAGAGCGGGTTGAGGAGCGAGAGGGGAGAGGAGATGATGGAGGGACTGGAGGGAGAGAAGGTGAAGGAGGGACTGGAGGGAGAGAGGATGGAGGAGTGACAGGAGGTCGAGGAGGTGAAGGAGGGACTGCAGGGAGAAAAGGTACAAGAGGGGCTGGAGGGAAAGGTGAAGGACAGACTGGAGGGAGATGACGTGCAGGAAGGACTGGAAGGAAAGGAGGTGAAGTTAGGCCTGGAGGGTGAGCAGGTGGAGCAGCGACAGGAGAGAGAGAGAAGGTAAAGGACTGTGTGTGTGTGTGTGTGTGTGTGTGTGTGTGTGTGTGTGTGTGTGTGTGTGTGTTTGCGCGCTCCGGCGTCCAAACAAAAAATGATGCTGATGAGAACAGGCTAATGGTTTCTTTCTGACTAATATTTTTTTGTGTGTCATTACAATCTGCATTTTTCATAAAAAGAACATCAACATGATTACTCATCTCTCTCTTTCTGTGTGTGTGTTGTGTGTGTGTGTGTGTGTGTGTGTGTGTGTGTGTGTGTGTGTGTGTGTGTGTGTGTATTATCAGGACAGTGAAATGATTTCTCCTCACACTGAATGAAATGGGTTCTCTTCATGCTGGGTGTGTGGGTGCATACACAAAATATTTTATGATGATGAGAAGGACGGAGTCAAGGGGAAGCTGGGACTGGAGGGTGAGGAGCGTAAGGAGGGAATGGAGGGAGAGGCGGTCAAAGAGAAACTCAAGGAAAATGAGGTGCAGGAGGGAGAGGAGATGAACGAGGAAGTGGAGTGAGAGGAGGTGAACGAGGGACAGGAGGTGAAGGATGGAGTGGAGTTGAAGGAGGGAGTGGAGACAGAGGAGGTGAAGGAGGATTGGGTTTCTCCTCTCTCCCTCTTTCTGTGTGTTAACAAGACAGTGGATTTGGTTCTCCTCGCACTGCACCAGTGTGTGTGTGTGTGTATGTGTGTGTGTGTGTGTGTGTGTGTGTGTGTGTGTGTGTGTGTGTGTGTGTGTGTGTGTGTCTACAAGCAAATATTTTATGATGATGAGAACAGGCAAATGGTTTCGTTTCTGGTCTAATATTTTTGTGTGTAATTGCATCCAGAATTTTTCATAAAAAGAACAGCAACGTGGTTTCTCATCTCTCTCTCTCTCTCTCTCTCTCTCTCTCTCTCTCTCTCTCTCTCTGTGTCTCTCTCTCTCTCTCTCTCTTTCTGTGTGTGTGTGTGTGTGTGTGTGCTTGTACAGGACAGTGAAATGGTTTCTCCTCACACTGGAGGTTTGTGCATAAATATTCAAATTGCAGTTTCATCAAAATAGTTTTCAACAATGAGAACAGCAACATGATTTCATTTTAAGTGGTTAACATGGCTAACATTGTGTGTGGCGATGCAACTTCTTTATGAACCGTACAGTGAAATGGTTTCTCTACACACTGTGTGTGTGTGTGTGTGTGTGTGTGTGTATATATATATATATATATATATACGAGGGCTGTCAATAAAGTATAGGTCCTTTTTATTTTTTTCAAAAACTATATGGATTTCATTCATATGTTTTTACGTCAGACATGCTTGAACCCTCGTGCGCATGCGTGGGTTTTTCCACGCCTGTCGGTGACGTCATTCGCCTGTGAGCACTCCTTGTGGGAGGAGTCGTCCAGCCCCTCGTCGGAATTCCTTTGTCTGAGAAGTTGCTGAGAGACTGGCGCGTTGTTTGATCAAACTTTTTTTCTAAACCTGTGAGACACATCGAAGTGGACACGGTTTAGAAAAATTAAGCTGGTTTTCAGTGAAAATTTTAACGGCTGATGAGAGATTTTGAGGTGATTCTGTCGCTTTAAGGACTTCCCGCGGTGCGAGACGTCGCTCAGCGCTCTCAGCCGCCGTCGTCAGCCTGTTCAAGCTGAAAACCTCCACATTTCAGGCTCTATTGATCCAGGACGTCGTGAGAGAACAGAGAAGTTTCAGAAGAAGTCGGTTTCAGCATTTTATCCGGATATTCCACTGTTAAAGGAGATTTTTTTTAATGAAAGACGTGCAGACGGGTCCGCGCGTCGGGACGCAGCCGAAGCAGTGCGGCGGCACAGGATGAACACCTCCGTGTTGATAACCATTTGTAAAATCCAGGTGGCTTTTGATGGTTTTCAGTGGAGTGAGTATATGAAAATTGTTTAACAGCAGGACATGTTCCAACTTGTCCTTAAGGATTCCAACAGAGGTGTTTTTCCTGTGGGCGGAGCGTGCGGCGGCTGCGAGCCGACGCGCGGACCCGTCCGCAACGTCTTTCATTAAAAAAATCTCCTTTAACAGTGGAATATCCGGATAAAATGCTGAAACTGACTTCTTCTGAAACTTCTCTGTTCTCTCACGACGTCCTGGATCAATAGAGCCTGAAAATGTGGAGGTTTTCAGCTTGAACAGGCTGACAACGGCGCCTGAGAGCGCTGTGCGACGTCTCGCACCGTGGGAAGTCCTTAAGTGACAGAATCACCTCAAAATCTCTCATCAAGCCGTTAAAATTTTCACTGAAAACCAGCTTAATTTTTTCGAACCGTGTCCACTTCGATGTGTCTCACAGGTTTAGAAAAAATTTTGATCAAACAAAGCGCCAGTCTCTCAGCACTTCTCAGACAAAGGAATTCCGACGAGGGCTGGACGACTCCTCCCATAAGGAGTGCTCACAGGCGAATGACGTCACCGACAAGTGTGGAAAAACTCACGCATGCGCACGAGGGTTCAAGCATGTCTGACGTAAAAACATATGAATGAAATCCATATAGTTTTTGAAAAAAATAAAAAGGACCTATACTTATTGACAGGACCTCGTATATATATTATATAT
This sequence comes from Thalassophryne amazonica, assembly GCF_902500255.1. Classification (NCBI taxonomy): domain Eukaryota; kingdom Metazoa; phylum Chordata; class Actinopteri; order Batrachoidiformes; family Batrachoididae; genus Thalassophryne; species Thalassophryne amazonica. The sequence continues at coordinate 22,262,540 of NC_047114.1, read as the reverse complement.
TATATATATATATATATTAATATATATATATATATATATATATATATACACACACACACACACACACAATATTTTATTGTGATGAGAACAGGCAAATGGTTTCTATTGTTGTTGACCTTTTTGTGTGGAATTGCTGGAGAGAGAGGTGGTGAAGGAGGGCCTGGAGGTAGAGTAGGTGAAGGAGGACTGGGGTGGCGAGGAGAAGGTGTAGGAGGGACTGGATGGAGAGGAGGTGGAGAGCCATGGAGGGAGTTGAGGTGCAAGAGGGACTGGAAGGAGAGGAGGTGGTTGGAGGGACAGCAAGGAGAGGAGGGTGAATTGGGGCCTGGAGGGACAGAAGGTGAAAGAGGGAGTGGAGGGAGAGGAGGTGAAGGAGGCACTTGAGGGAGATGAAGAATAAGAAGGACATGAGTGAGAGGAGGTAGGAGGAGAGACTGGAGGGAGAATAGGTGAAGGAGGGACTGGAGGGAAGGATGTGGAGGGAGCGACAAGAGGGAGAGGATTTGGAGGAGTGACTGGAAGGAGAGGAAGTGAAGGAGAGACTGAAGGAAAGGAGGGTAAAGTGGGGCCTGGAGGGAGAGCAGGTGGAGGAGGGACGGGAGGGAGAGGATGTGAAGGAGGGACTGGAGGGAGAAGAGGTGATGGAGGCACTGAGGGCAAGGAGGTGAAGGAGAGACTGCAGGGAGGGAGGTGATGCAGACTCGGGAAATTAGGGACTGGAGGGAGAGGAGGTGAAGATGGACTGGATTGACATGCGTGACATGCGATGGAAAACATCCTCACTGAGCTGAAATACTGTGATAATTTTGAAGCAAACATCAACGAGCTGTACACATGTTTTTGGGGAAGACGCCAGCCTCGACCTGGAGGGGATGGTAGCTGTCTATAATCCCGACGACTGAAAAAACCTGCATTTTTTTTTTTCAATATCATCATTATATTGTTACACTCATGGGTAATTGTGTGTGAGTCTCTTTCAAAGCCTGCGGGAAGTTTATATTATACCGCGGACTCTCGTATATGCTGGAACAGGCCGTCATTCACAGGCTGGAGAGCCCTGACAGCCCGCCTTCGTTGTTATGGAACGGGTCTTAGACATTACAGACGTCATCTCTAGCCTGGAGTCCTGGACAGAGCATATCTACAATGCAGCTCACCATTCATCTGAAAAATCTCTGTACAAAGTATTACTGAAAATCTCTGTTTGACCACTGAAGATTTTACATGGTGTATCCGCTGAGCGTCTTTACATTATAACGCTCTGTTTTGTGGTGTGATGGAGTGTCGGTGAAACAGCTGGAACTGTCGAGAGGCGAGAGTTTTCCTACACTTTTACAGCTGAAATACTGAGATAAACCGTAAATGCGGGGGAGATGTAGTTCTTAGAGGTTTTCCAGCTTTGTACGTAAATGTATAGTGTTTTCCCTTCATGTATGTTGTGTTTATAAACATGAACGTATACCTTTTGTTCTTCATGTACCTGAGTTTAATAAACATACTTTTTCCTTCATGACGTGAGTTAATAAACATGAACAATTGCTTTTTTTTTCTCTGTGTAATGTATAAACCACATATTCTAAACTTATACAGCCTCTGTCTGGTCCTATATATTGTGAAAAGGGTAAATTGTTTCAAACGAGGTTTTTGCGAAAAAAAGTTTCTCATATGAATTATGCGGGGGGCTTTAAAACGGTCTTATTAAAAGGCCAGCGCTGATCTGTGAGCGCTGTCCGCGGTGCTGAATCGGAGTTCAATTTAAAAGTATTACATTTCCAAGAGCGGCTATTTAAAACAAAAGATGAATTTTATGCTCGCTAAAACTTATAAAAAATAAGAAAGGACTACCCGTTTCATCATTCTGAAAACATCTGCCTTAAAAGATGGGTGATGAGAATTTAATGAGGGAAATGTATTATAGTCTGTCAAATTCGGGGAGTTTCGGAGGACCGGAGCGTTTACTCAGGGCTCTGCGTGATCAACTCGGATCTAAAATTCATATGAAACATATCAGAGATTTCCTGTCGGGCGAAGATGCATACACATTATACAAAGCTGCCAGGACACATTTTACAAGAAATAGTATTTGTCACAAACCCGCTTAACCAATTTCAGTCTGATTTATGCGACATGCAGGGGTTATCAGATTTTAATGACGGGTACAAGTACCTGCTGACCGTTTTCAATATCTTCTCAAAAAAAGCGTATGCCAGAGCCCTGAAGTCAAAACAAGGGCGCAAAGTCTCACAGGCCTCAATCTTAAAACAGAGTGGGGTGCCTCTGAAGCTGCAGACTGATGCGGGGAAGGAGTTTTTAACAAACCATTCAAAGATTTAATGAAAAAACAGGATTCTACATTTCGCCACGGCCAGTGATCTGAAAGCCTCGGTTGTTGAGAGGTTTAATCGCATGCTGAAGATGAGAATGTGGAGATATTTTACTGCTAAAAACACATGACAATACATCGACGTCTTACCGTCTTTACTCGCGGCTTATAATGAGAGTTATCATAAAAGCATTAAGATGCGCCCGAATGAGGTTAACACTCGAAATGTCGATTGAGTGTTTCAAAATTTGTACGGGGCTTCCTCCCTACACATAAGGCCTATGAAGTTTAAATATAAGGTCTGAGATATAGTCAGGGTCTCCAAGCTCAGGGGAGTTTTTGATAAAAAATATCAACAAAGTTTTACGGATGAAATGTTCACGGTGTCAGAATGTATACAACGTGTGCCGCCCGTTTATAAATTGAAAGATTATGATGGCGAGATCATTGAAGGGTCATTCTATGAACCAGAATTGCAGAAGGTTAAAATATCAAAAGACTGTATCAGGTTCAAGAAATTATTCGTGAACGTTTTACCAAGGGGAAGAATTTGTATTTGTCAGATGGAAAAATTGGCCCGAGAAATTTAACTCCTGGGTTCCTGCGGACCAACTGATGGCCATATAAATATGACATCTATCTTCAACTGACATATGAAAAATGGATCGGGATCTGAAACATGGATTTATGTGACTCTGCCTTCAAACACCAGCCTAAAAGTATTCCCGGATAACACAATTTCATGCTACCAGGTGGACTTGGCTCGACACTGGATCTAGAGGGAGAGGGATGTGGCGCTGACGGAAATTTCTTATCCTCACACCTGGTTAAATATTCCGGAATATCGTTGCTCTACGTTTCAGGTGAAGAAAATTACAGGCTTACCGCCCAAGAACAAATCGCCGTTCACTCGACTTTTTTTGAGGCAGGATATTATGATAACTTTGAGCTTATTGCAATGCAGATAAACTCTCTTTTGAAGAATATAGATCCAAAGTTGTCTTTAAAATATGATGATATTCAAAAAAGGTTTGTGTGGGAAGGAGACGGCACCTGCCACGTATATTTTGAAGCCCCAAAGACGTACATGCTGGGGTTACAGCATAAAAATGGCTGAGATGCGGGCCCGGGGTCATGAGCTCTCCCCACTTCCCTGATATAAAAGTGGGCATGTATCATCTCTTCTGCTATACAGATGTTGTACAGCCTCAGACGGTGGACGACACTTTTGCTCCTCTCCGCTGAGCATTTGAAATTGAACGTTGTTTCGGGGAAATAATTACAAAGAAATTCAACCCCGCTTATTAGATTCCGGTCTACAAAAGACATATTGAGAAGATACGCATCAAAATCAAAGCGATCAAGATCAACCGGTGAATTTCACATACAGTAACGTGGTTGTGACACTATATTTTAAACCGGCGGGATAAAAAAATGTCTGGAGCAGTGCACAAAGCCAACATTTATAGATTTGTGCCTTACTATGAAAATCAAGTCGCGAACGGCCTTCACGGCTTCCATGGTGCTCCTGTTATGTATGGCCGCGGGCTTGGGAACATATTTTCAAAACTGTTCAAATTTGTGTCGCCGCTGATTAAACAAAGATACACGATCGCCAAACCTCGCCTGAAAAACGCCACTTGAAGCATCGTTTCCAACATAGTCAGCCGAGTTGTTGAAAGGGTCGGCCGGAGTCAGGAACCCGACCAGCAGCGGGGGTCCGGGATCATGGTGCTCTCAAGAAGGCCCCAGAAACGCCCCCCGGGGAAACGGGTCAAAACGGTTAAAACGCGAAAGAACCCCGGAAAAAGCAGAACAGTTCGAAGGAAGCATAAGTAGAGGAGGTTGTCCGGAGATATTTTCTCTTAAACAATGTCTCTTTTGCGATATAATTCCCCCGAATGCACCATGAGCGAATTGGATTTATTCGCCATCCCCGGGACCCAGCTGTCCATCGAGCAAAGCCAATACGTCGAGGTCAGCCCATTATTAGCCCTGACGGACATGGGTCCTATCGAGTTTTTTTTTCCCCGGAGACGGTGAGAGGTATTTAGACCTCAATAATACGCTGCTTTATCTGCGATTGAAAATTCCACATGCCGACGGGACTGACCTGGCTAATGACGCCCGTGTGGGGGTAATAAATTACCCTCACAACACGATTTTCTCGCAAGTCGACGTGACTCTGGGTGACAGGCTAATTTCCCAGTCCAGCGCGACGCACCTGTACAGGGCTATGATTGAGACGCTGTTGAACTTTTCGCCCTCTTCATTGAAATCACAGTTCACGGCTGGATTGTTTTACAAAGACACCCCAGTTCACCACAATTCGACCGCCGTGGATGACGCGGGCCCAAATAAAGGCCTCGTGACCAGAGCGCGCTTTAGCGCCGAAGTGCTGAATTTCAAGTTCAGGGCCCACTGCAGGCGGACATATTTTTTGCGAGAGGCTTCTTCTGAATAATGTTGATTTAAGAGTTAAATTAATTCGAGCCAGCGACACTTTCTGCCTGATGGGGCCGGCGGCCTCCACTTTCAAGCTGAAAATTCTGGGTGCGTCCCTTTTCGTTAAAAAAGTCTCCGTATCCCCTGCAGTGAGATTGGGTCAGTCCGCAGCTCTCATGAAAGGGAACGCCGTGTACCCGTTATCACGAATCAGCTTTAAGACTTACGTGATCCCTAGCCATTCCAGGATATGCAAACAGGAGAACCTGTTTTTAGGAACCATGCCCAAATATGTGGTTCTGGGTATGGTGAATCACAATGCATTCAGCGGCAGAAGAGATCTGTCCCCGTTTGAATTTGCACACTATGACCTGGAGTACCTCGCACTCAGTCAAAACGGGAGGCAGCTGCCGGCTAAAGTTTTCCAACCTGAATTTAACAACGGACTCTCGGTGAGGGAGTTTTACTCTACACGGCGACGGGGAGACACCTCAAGGACCTTCCTCTCTGTATAGACCGGGAGGATTTTGCACACGGTTACACCCTGTACATCTTCAATTTGTGAGTGATTTTTTCTGGATCTAAACGAATGTTCTGATTCACCCAGTAGTCCGTGATATATTTTTCTCTGCTCTCAAAGATTTTATCACCTCAAAGATTTTATCACTTTTTTCCTCAAAATGCCAGACTTCAAAAATCTTAGCTACAATGTAGCCTGTATCCAGAGCTTTGTGGAATTCTGGGGTTGTCCAAGTCCCAGACAGAGCTCTCTGCTGCCGGCTGTGTGTGCATGCTCCCACTTGATTATTTCCATCAGCGCAGGTGCGACACAGAGTAAACACCAGTTTACCGTGAGGAGTTCTCTGTGGGAGGACAGGGCATTTTAGCCCCCGGGGCGGATACACGACAGCTTTGATGAGCCCGAAATAAGTCCTGGGGTCTCGGAAATTTCTCTCGATAATTTCCAGATGCCCCGTGGGATATGTGAAATTTACGTTAACATAAGGATACAGCGAGGTCACGTCGACGTAATAGACCCTCTCATCTTGCTTAGCCGTGTACCTCAGACGGGAGGCACAAGTCCAACCGCCGTATAAAGCGTCGCGAGGTTCGAGGGGCGGCGGTAACCCCCTGCGGCTGAGGAAACGGCAAACGCTCTCATCCCTCAGCCTCATTTCAAGCAACTGATGCTCCCAAATTACGCTGAGGGTGACGCCCGGCATAGCCCGCAGAAAGGCTATTTTTTTCTGACACGCTGCGTGAAGCTCTCCAAATGAGGTGTTTGTGAGAGTGTTTATTTTGTGCTGTGTAAAACACGTTGCACACCTGCGGTAAAAACACCCGAGAAACCGCCCGTAAATCTGAGCATACCCATCAACATAATAACCCCCTATTTTTTTCTTGCCCCTGTTTAGAGCGTGATCGATGGCAATGTTTTGCGTCTCAGCAACCCATTCTAACCACTGCATGGCAACGTCTCAATATTTTTTATGCTCTCAAAAATTCTTGAAAGGGTAGTTGTAAAACAGCTAACTGATCATCTGCAGAGGAATGGTCTATTTGAAGAGTTTCAGTCAGGTTTTAGAATTCATCATAGTACAGAAACAGCATTAGTGAAGGTTACAAATGATCTTCTTATGGCCTCGGACAGTGGACTCATCTCTGTGCTTGTTCTGTTAGACCTCAGTGCTGCTTTTGATACTGTTGACCATAAAATTTTATTACAGAGATTAGAGCATGCCATAGGTATTAAAGGCACTGCGCTGCGGTGGTTTGAATCATATTTGTCTAATAGATTACAATTTGTTCATGTAAATGGGGAATCTTCTTCACAGACTAAAGTTAATTATGGAGTTCCACAAGGTTCTGTGCTAGGACCAATTTTATTCACTTTATACATGCTTCCCTTAGGCAGTATTACTAGACGGTATTGCTTAAATTTTCATTGTTACGCAGATGATACCCAGCTTTATCTATCCATGAAGCCAGAGGACACACACCAATTAGCTAAACTGCAGGATTGTCTTACAGACATAAAGACATGGATGACCTCTAATTTCCTGCTTTTAAACTCAGATAAAACTGAAGTTATTGTACTTGGCCCCACAAATCTTAGAAACATGGTGTCTAACCAGATCCTTACTCTGGATGGCATTACCCTGACCTCTAGTAATACTGTGAGAAATCTTGGAGTCATTTTTGATCAGGATATGTCATTCAAAGCGCATATTAAACAAATATGTAGGACTGCTTTTTTGCATTTACGCAATATCTCTAAAATCAGAAAGGTCTTGTCTCAGAGTGATGCTGAAAAACTAATTCATGCATTTATTTCCTCTAGGCTGGACTATTGTAATTCATTATTATCAGGTTGTCCTAAAAGTTCCCTAAAAAGCCTTCAGTTAATTCAAAATGCTGCAGCTAGAGTACTGACGGGGACTAGAAGGAGAGAGCATATCTCACCCATATTGGCCTCTCTTCATTGGCTTCCTGTTAATTCTAGAATAGAATTTAAAATTCTTCTTCTTACTTATAAGGTTTTGAATAATCAGGTCCCATCTTATCTTAGGGACCTCGTAGTACCATATCACGCCAATAAAGCGCTTCGCTCTCAGACTGCAGGCTTACTTGTAGTTCCTAGGGTTTGTAAGAGTAGAATGGGAGGCAGAGCCTTCAGCTTTCAGGCTCCTCTCCTGTGGAACCAGCTCCCAATTCAGATCAGGGAGACAGACACCTCTCTACTTTTAAGATTAGGCTTAAAACTTTCCTTTTTGCTAAAGCTTATAGTTAGGGCTGGATCAGGTGACCCTGAACCATCCCTTAGTTATGCTGCTATAGACGTAGACTGCTGGGGGGTTCCCATGATGCACTGTTTCTTTCTCTTTTTGCTCTATATGCACCACTCTGCATTTAATCATTAGTGATCGATCTCTGCTCCCCTCCACAGTATGTCTTTTTCCTGGTTCTCTCCCTCAGCCCCAACCAGTCCCAGCAGAAGACTGCCCCTCCCTGAGCCTGGTTCTGCTGGAGGTTTCTTCCTGTTAAAAGGGATTTTTCCTTCCCACTGTAGCCAAGTGCTTGCTCACAGGGGGTCGTTTTGACCGTTGGGGTTTTACATAATTATTGTATGGCCTTGCCTTACAATATAAAGCGCCTTGGGGCAACTGTTTGTTGTGATTTGGCGCTATATAAAAAATTGATTGATTGATTGATTGATAATTGTCGGCGGAGGGGATCGCCAGCATTTTTGGAGCGAGAAAGTTAGTTTGGAAGACTTTCATACACACCGAGGCGATTGTAACGCAGGTAAAAGGATCCACGCGTGTTTCAGCGATGAATTCAGCCATAAATTTGGAGCAGGCTGCAGCCAGGATTTTTGTATCGTTATCACAATACATAATGGCCTCGGCTTCAAAATCGAAAACGGCGTTTTTTTTGCTCACGTACCATGCCTCTCTTTCTCCCTCTGACATATTTGCGACCCCGTAAGCCGCAGAGTCAGGGTATGGGCTGACATAGTTCAGATTTTTTTCTGAACTGAACAGGTGCAGAAAGTAACCTTTGGGGATGATTTCTTCTTTCAGCTGGATTCCCAGGGCTTTAGGCATATGAGATAACGCATTGTAAGGAAAGATAACGAGTCTATATATTTCTGTTTAAAGGCGGCGTCTGTCATGAGTAATAGTTTACTCCCAGTCATAATCACAGCGGGGGTTATGCCCTGCTGGACTAAATACTTTAGAAGCAGATAGCCGTCAAAACCTTTTGAGTTGTGAGCGATGAACATGTATTCCTTGAATTTCCTCATTCTAAAATGTTTAAAGAAGCGGGCTACGCAGTCTGTCCCCCATGCGCTCCAAAAATCACCCGTCTTTGTTACAGCGCTGACGTAAAACGACACGTGTTCCCCGTTATTATCGACATACGTTTCAAAGTCAGAAAAATGTATTTCTCTGAATGCGACTCTTCAGCTTTGAGCGGCGTCATATAGCAGAGGTGACCCTCGCTCGGCTCCTGGAGAGCCTCGCCGCATATATGACACCTCTTCTGCTTACACACGTGCGGAGCGCTGTTTTTAGAAAATGCTATGTAATACTCGCGTTTACATCGAGGGCATTTTTTTTGTTATCACACACATTAACGAACTTAGCAGCGGAAGGACGATACTTCGGCTGTTTATGCAGGCTGTAACAGGCAGGCGAGCGACACTTCTTGTTACATTCGCTGCAGAATACCGGGTTATTTTTCTCATAACACTGTGTGGATTCACAAATTTTACAATATGACGGACAATTATGGGAAGCGGGGTTATTGTACCCCTCAAAGCAAAACTCACATACATATTTCACTCCCAAAAATCTCTTTAAATTGGTCATTCCGTAAAAATGATTATTAAACAGAAAAACGAAAAGAGTTTTCTGCTGCGCCGGTGTTCCTGTTTGGAATTTTGTCAGCTTTCTCTCCCCTTCAGGTCTGAAAAACCCACAATTTTACAACCCAGAATGTTTTCAAATTTTCCCACCTGCTCTAAAGATACCGCCGTAGCAGCCATTAATCTGACGCTAATTTGTAACGCCAGTCCGTGCTGCTCCGCCTCGTGCGCACTCAGATGAGGATTCAATAATTGAACGAGGTTTATCGCGAAACATAAACTGTTGTCAGGATTATACACAATATTAAGGCATTTGGATTTTTTCCTCAGAACCTCGTGATGGAGGAGGTCATCTATTCTGCGTTTCCCCGTGCCATTCTGGTTGCGGATGACTTGGACCACTAATTCCAGAGACTCGTCGGATAAAACGTTGGAATTCGATTGTATCAACCGGTCTAGCAGATTTGGAAGCCCGTCACATCGCCCACATCGTTATATGAGCTGATCAAAGCGGCCTCGTTGTAGACTGAGTCCCCACGAATCTCCATTTGGATAAAGTCCCCGGCCCTGGCGTGTGTTAAAGCCTTTTCAACCGAGTTCTAAAGCGGTGGAAATTTAGAGGCTGCCTGATTTCGATATTGCTAAAAGCCGGTCTCCTGATGACGTTAGCAGCCCCACCGCCCGTGGGAGAGTGTCGGCTGGACCCTGGTCGTGCATCATCCCCGCCTTCCATCAAAACAGAGACTGCCGCGTTTATTGGGGTTAAAGGAGCTCTGTTTAAAATCTTCTCCGTGCGCATTGCGCGGGGAGGGACTTCTTAAAGGTGAAAAAACGCGCGCATCGTTAGGCATTTGATTTAATTCATCCACCGCGGATTGGACGTGAGGATTAACTTCACACGCGAGGAGGTTTACGGTGTTATTTAGAGGAGTCAGACATACCTGGTTCAGCGCCGTGGGACCGGACTCGTTTGGAGGCGGGTGTGCGGGGGGTCAGGGGGCTCTTCAGTATCAGACTGGACAGTTGAATTTATCACTTAATCGCAGAAATGATGTAGGGGCTAATTTCTTCCGATTCTCGTTCAGCCGCTAAATTGTTAAGAGCATCATTTAGCGGTGTTAAACGAACACGGCTTGAAAGTCTCTCTCCGGACTCGATGTTATTTCAAGGAGGCGAATTTAAGGCCTCGGGTAATGGGCCATCTGTTCCAGGTGCTCCCTGCTGAGTCGATTATTGAAGTGTTTAAATCTAATACACGTCCGAAGTTATTTCCCGGCCTGAATTCTCTCCTTCCATCTTTTAAAAGCCGTACCAGGATGAATCTACCTCAAGAAAATCAATTAATATACCTCTTCAAAATGAATTCTCCCGTTCCATCGGAATAGAAAAAAAATAAATAAATAACAGAATACACATTTTCCAACAAGTTGCGAGATGAGATTAATCCCAGCTCAGAATATCTTCGAACCTTGCGTCTCGGTGGAAAGCAGCACCCTCACAAGCAGATATTCTGTAATATTTCAAATATATTACCGAGGCCGGGTCCGAATGCACTCTGGAGCGTCTGCGCGGTTTTGTCTAAAAAAGACACCATTTCAGACCGCGTGCATCATTTAAAAACAGTCATTTCTATCAAAAAAAGATTACTTAAATCACTTACCCTGAAAGCTGATGTGGTTTTCGCACTATGCTCGAAGACAAGAAAACTTAATTAAACAAAATGGTTTTTCAGGACCAGGGGATTTTTTACCGCAAATTAATTCTCTTTTATACCCATCACGGGGTCCAGACACCTTCATTCTTCACCGGTCATAGTGGAAATGAGCGGTGACTCCTTCCCACAGGGGGACGTGACTGAGAAGAAACTTTGTTTTTTCCGCCTTTATCACCTCGGGCGGCATCAGCGATCAGCGGGTGTCCCGCAACCCCTGATCGACCGGGTAATATCTTAAAAGAAACTGCATCTATCGTGACTAAGAATAAGCTTTCTTTTTCCGTCTTCAAACAAGCCCAGCGAACGACCCCGTCATCAGGAAATCGGATGTAAAAACATTCAAGCTTCAACCAAAGATTCAAGCTTCTCTACTATGTTATAAAAGACCATCCGGTGTGACACCCCCTGCGCAGGTCACACACACACACACACACACACACACACACCCCCAGACACACACACGCACACACACACACACACACACACACACCCACACACACACACCCACACACACCACACACACACACACACACACACACACACACACAGCTAGCGTCTGCAACAGGTATTACAGCCATGGGGTCATGTTTCCGTGAGGAGCTCTATGCGTGGGTATTTGACTGTCTTGCTGCAAAGACTTACAGCCATTACAGCCGAGAGACGGTTATTTTTAACCCTTCTTTAATTTAAGAATTAAAAAATATTAAAGGGGTATTAAATATTAGACAGTGATTTATGTTAATTATTTCAGAATTAGTTAATTCTTTAATTAATACATTTAAAAGATCTAGGTGTTTTTTAATCCTTCTTTAATTCATGAAATAAAAGGACATTAAATATTAGACCCGGTGGGAGGGGAGGTAGGGCTTGGAGGCGGGACTTGGAGGCAGAGCTTCGGGCGGGGTTAGGGGAGGTGCTAGGGGTGGGGTTAGGGATGAAGTTTGGGGGCGGGGTTAGGTGTGGTGCCACGGGGCGGGGTTATGGGCGGGTTAGGGCATGGTTTAGGGGTGGGACATAGTGACATAGTCAATTTTGATTGGCTGTGATGTCACAAGGGGCGGGGTTAAGGGCGGGGCTTAGTGGCGTAGTCGATTCTGATTGGCTGATAGGGCCATAAATCAGTTTTTGACATAAGGTCACTCAGTTTACTCTCTGAGGTGGAGGAGCGATGGGAGGGAAAAAAAGGTGAAGTAGCACCTGGAGGGAGAGCAGTTGGAGGAGCGACAGGTGGGAGAGGAGGTTGAGGAGAGACTGGATGGATATGAGTTGCAGGAGGGACCGGAAGGAGGGACTGGAGGGAGAGGAGGTGAAAGAAGGACTGAGAGAGAGGATGGACAGGATGGACAGGAGGGAGAAGGAGGTAGAGGAGGGACTGGAGGGAGATGAGGTGCAGGATGGACTGGAAGTAGAGGAGGTGGGGAGCGATGGGATGGAGAAAAAGGTGAAGTGAGGAGAGACTGGAAGGAGATGAGGTGCAGGAGCAAAATGAAGGAGAGGAGGTGAAGGAAGGACTGGAGGGGGAGGAGGGGGAGGATCCATGGAGGGAGAGGAGGTGCAGGAGGGCCTGGAGGGACAGGAGGTGAAGGTGGGACTGGAGGGAGATAAGGTATGGGAAGGACTAGAGGAGAGGAGGTGGAGGAGGACAGGAGGGGAATGAGGAGAGGAGTTGAAGGAGGACAGGGTTTCTCCTCTAACTATTTCTGCGTGTGTTCACAAGACAGTGGAATGGTTTCTCCTCGTACCATAAGTGTGTGTGTGTGTGTTAGTTTGTGTGTGTGAGTGTGTATATACAATAAATATTTTATGATGATTAGAACAGGCAAATGTTTTCTTTTCCGGTCTAATATTGTGTGTAAATGCATCCAGCATTTTTCTTAAAATGACACGCAACATGGTTTTTCCTCTATCTCTGTCTCTCTCTCCCTCTCTCTTTCTGTGTGTGTGTGTGTGTGTGTGTGTGTGTGTGTGTGTGTGTGTGTGTGTGTGTGTGTGCGCGCGTGGGTGGGTGCACGGGCAAAATATTTATGATGATGAGAACAGGCAAATGGTTTCTTTTGCAGTTTAATATGTTTGGGTGGCCTTGCATCCAAGGACTGGAGGGAGAGGAGGTGAAGTGGGGCCTAGGAGGGGGAACAGGTGGAGGAGGGACGGGAGGGAGGGGAGGTGAAGGAGGGACAGGAGGTGTAGGAGGGAGAGGAGGTGATGGAGGGGCTGGAGACAGAGGAGCTGGATGAGGACGGGATTTCTCCTCTCTCTCTTTCTGTGTTTTGTGTGTGTGTGGTGTGTGTGTGTGTGTGTGTGTGTGTGTGTGTGTGTGTGTGTGTGTGTGTGTATGCACAAAGTATTTTATGATGATGAGAAGGAGGGAGACAAGGGGAAGGAGGCACTGGAGGGTGAGGAGGTGAAGGAAGGAGTGGAGAGAGAGGAGCAGGATGGACAGGAGGTAGAGGAGGGATTGGAGGGAGATGAGGTGCACGAGGGACTGGAAGGAGAGGAGGTGGAGGAGCGATGGGAAGGAGAAAAAGGTGAAGTAGCACCTGGAGGGAGAGCAGTTGGAGGAGTGACAGGTGGGAGAGGATGTTGAGGAGAGACTGGAGGGAGATGAGCTGCAGGAGGGACTGGAAGGAGGTGAAGGAGAGACTGGAGGGAGAGGAGACGGAGGAGCCATAGGAGGGAGAGGAGGTGAAGGAGGGACTGGAGCGAGAGGATGTGCAGGAGGGACTGGAGAGGAGGTAAAGTAGGTCAAGGAGGAAGAGCAGGTGGAGGAGCGATGGGTGGGAAAGGAGGTGAAGTAGGGCCTGGAGGGAAATCAGGTGGAGTGAGGGGAGGAGAGGAGGTGAAAGAGGGAATGGAGGGAGAGGAGTTAAGGAGAGACTGGAACGAGATGTGCAGAAGCTAAAGGAAGGAGAGGAGGCAAAGGATGGACTGGAGGGGAGGAAGTGGAGGAGCCATGGAGGAGAGTAGGTGAAGCAGGGCCTGGGGAGATCAGGTGGAGGAGTGAGGGAAGGGAGAGGAGTGAAAGAGGGACTGGAGGAGAGGAGGTGAAGGAGAGACTGGAGGCAGATGAGATGAAGGCAGGACTGGAGGGAGATGAGGTACAGGAAGTGACAGAGGGACTTCAGGGAAAGCAGATGGATGAGTGAGCAGAGGTGTAGGAGAGACTGGAGGAGATGAGGTTAAGGAAGGACTTGGAAGAGAGGAGGTGAAGGAGGCACTGGAGGGAGGAGGTGGATCAGCAATGGAGGAAGAGGAGATGAAGGAGGGACTGAGGGAGAGGAGGGGTGGGGGGGACAGAGAGGAGTGAAGGAGGACTGGAGGTCGATGAGGTGGAGGGGACTGGAAAGAAGAGGTGAAGGAGGGACTGGAAGGACAGGAGGTGAAGTAGGGCTGGAGGGACAGGAGTGAAGGAGGGACTGGAGATAGAGGACATGGAGGAGCGACGGGGGGGAGATGAAGTGAAAGGGGACTGTAGGGAGAGGAAATGAAGGAGAAACTGGATTGAGATGAGGTACAGGAGGTACTGGTGGAGAGGAGGTGAAGGAGGGAGATGAGGGGCAGGAGGCACTGGAAGGAGTTGAAGGAGGGACTGGAGAGAGGTGAGGTGAAGGAGGCCAGGAGGTGCAGAATGGAGAGTAGCTGAAGGAGGGAGATGAGGGGCAGGAGGCACTGAAAGGAGGTGAAGGAGGGACTTGAGGGAGAGGAGGTACAGGAGGGACTGGAGGGAAAGATGAAGGACAGACTGAAAGGAGATCAAGTGAAGAGGGACTGGAGGGAGAGGAGGAAAGGAGCAATTGCATCCAGCAATTTTCATTAAAAGAACAGCAACTTGGTTTCTCATCTCTCTCTCTCTCTCGCTCTCTCTCTCTCTCTTTCTTCTTGTTGTGTGTGTGTGTGTGTTTGTGTGTGTGCTGCGTGTGTGTGTGTGTGTGTTTGTGTGTGTGTGTTAACAAATCAGTGTAATTTCTCCTAACATTGGATGTATGTGCGTGAATAAAAAATTGCAGTTTCACCCTGGCTCTGCCCTGGTTGACGTGTTGCTCGAAGTGAGGTGCTACAGGCTCACATGGACAACAACAAACAGACAGTTTCTTCCCCAAAGCCATAACATTGAACTCTCGCATGCACTGATCCTCCTTGTGCAATCTTAACCATGTCACCCATGGACAATATACATTTTTGTGCAATATATTTCCTTACATTGTTTAATTTTTCTCTATATCTTGTTTTTGATATATATTCTTGCATGATTTTATCTTTTTTTGGCACTATTTTATTTTTATTCTATTTTATTGCACTGCAATGCGATGGTCCTAATCTCATTGTACCAATGTATAATGACAATCAAAGGCATTCTGATTCTGATTCATCAAAATAATTTACAACAATGAACAAGAACATGGTTTCATTTCAGATTTGATAACATTCTAAGTGTCCGTTGATCCAAGTTTTTCAGGAACCGAACATTGAAATGGTTTCTCTACACACTGTGTGTGTGTGTGTGTGTGTGTGTGTGTGTGTGTGTGTGTGTGTGTGTGTGTGTGTGTGTGTGTGTGTGTGTGTGTGTGTGTGTGTGTGTGTGTGTATACGAACAAATATTTTTGTGATGAGAACAGGCAAATTGTTTCTTTTGTGGTTTGATCTTTTGTGTGGCCTTGCATCCAAGGACTGGAGGAGAGGAAGTGATGGGGACTGCAGGGAGATGAGATGCAGGAGGGACTGGAGGGAGATGAGAGAAGGAGGTACTTGTGGTACAGGAGGTGAAGGAGGGACTAGAGGGAGAGTTGGTGAAGTTGGGCCTGGAGGGAGTTGGGGTAAAGGTGGAACTGGAGGGAGAGGAGTTGAAGTCGGAACTGGAGGGAGAGCGTGGAGGAGTGACTGGCGGGAGAGGAGGTGAAGTCACGCCTTGGCGCGAGAGCAGGTGGAGAAGCGACGGGAGGGATATTAGGTGAAGGATGAACTGGAGGGAGGAGGTGAAGGAGGGACTGGAGGGAGAGGATGAAGTCGGGCCTGGAGGGAGAACAGTTGGAGTAGCGACGGGAGAAGAGGAGTTGAAGGATGGAGACAAGTTGAAGGGACTGGAGGGAGAAGAAGTACAGGAAGACTGGAGGCAGAGGCTGTGAAGGAGGACTGGAGGGAGAGGTGAAGGAGAGACTGGAGGGAGATAAGGTGAAGGATGTACTGTGTTGTGTGAAGCGCCTTGAGAGCGACTTTGTCGTGAGATGGCACTATATAAATTAAAAAAATTTAATTAAAATTGACTGAATTGAGGGACTGGAGGAGATGAAGGGAAGGACGTACTGGCAGTACAGGATGGTGAAGAGGAACGGAGGGAGAAGAGGTGATGGAGGAAGGAGGGAGGAGGTGAAGCAGAGACTGGAGGAGTTGGTGAAGTACGGACTGGAGAGGAAAAGGTACAGGAGGGGACTGGAGGCAGAGGAGGTGAAGGAGGGACTGGAGGAGAGAGGTACAGGAGGGAGAGGAGGTGAAGGAGGACTGGAAGAGAGTGAAGGATACAAGGGGCAGGAAACACTGGCAGGATAGGAGATGAAGGAGGGACTTGAGTGAGAGGAGATGAAAGAGGGACTGGAGAGAGGGGTGAAGGACAGACTGGAGGAAAGGAGGTGAAGCATGGTCTGGGAGAGCAGGTGTAGGAGTGACGGAAGGAGAGTGGTGAAGAAGGGACTGGAGCCTTCTTCTGAAATGCTGGCAGGTTACTGTTGCTGCTGTTAAACAGTTTGGTTGGGCTGGTCGGACCCGAGGTCATCTATCTGTGTTTTTCCGCAGTATTTGGGCTAACAGGCGCATCCCGGCTGTTAACGCAAGGAGGCTCTGATTGATGTTCCTTAGAGGGGTCGGGAACAGGTGCATTTGCTCCCTCTTCAGTAGATAGAGCTGGGGGAGGCGTAGAAGATGCAGCACCATGTAGCCACTTCCTTATGTCCATTTTCTGACTGCTCGAAATGCTATTTTAGTGTGATTGTAGTTTTCATGGTACATACTGACTGCACTTTTTGAAGTCGTCCTGGCTGGTGAGATGGTGTAGCTGATCTTGGATGAACTGGACCACAAGCCAGATGCTGTTAAATATTACTTTGACAGCAAGGTGGTCCTCAGATACATCTGTAGTGACTCAAGTGCTTCTATGTGTATGTACACAATCGAATACGATAGACAACCTCTCCTGAGCAGTGACATTACGTGTCATCGGAACAGAACCCAGCTGACGTAGCCACCAGGTCAGTTGCTGCATCGCAGTTGATGGACACGATGTGGTTCAAGGGACCTGACTTCCTCCACAATCCCCCAAAACTAGACACATGTGAGCACTTTGATTTGGTGGACCCTGAAGTGGATGTGGAAGTCAGACCAAATCAAATCAAATCAAAATCAGTTTTATTTATATAGTGCCAAATCACCAAAGAGTTCACCCAAGGCACTTTATATTGTAAGGCAAAAGCCATACAATAATTACAGAAAAACCCCAACGGTCAAAACGACCCCCTATGAGCAAGCACTTGGCGACAGTGGGAAGGAAAAACTCCTTTTTAAGGAAGAAACCTCCAGTAGAAGCAGGCTCAGGGAGGGACAGTCTTCTGCTGGGACTGGTTGGGGATGAGGGGAATAATCAGGAAAAGACCACAAGTGACTGTTCCAGCTACTCACATTGAGGCCAAGCGACTCACTTCTGAAATATTTTTGTGGTATCATTGCATCCAGCATTTTTCATAAAAGAACAACATGGTTTCTCATCTCTTTCTCTCCCACTCTCTTTCTGTGTGTGTGTGTGTGTGTGTGTGTGTGTGCGCGCGCGCGCGTGCGTGCTGCGTGAGAGAGAGAGTGGATGGGTGAATGCACAAAAAAATTATAGTGATGAGAACAGGCAAATGGTATCGTTTGCAGTTTGACATTTTTGTGTGGAGAGCAGTTGAAGGGTGGGCTGCAGGGATATGAGATGCAGGAGGGACTGGAGGGAGATCAGGGGAAGGAGGTACTGGGGGAGAGGAGGTGAAGGATGGATAGAGGGAGAGGAGGTGAATTCAATCCTGGAGGGGTAGCAAGTGGAGGAGGGACAAGAGAGGAGGGATTGGAGGGAGAGGAGTACAGGAGTTACTTGAGGGAGAGGTGGTGAAAGAGAACTGGCGGGATATCAGGTACAGGAGGTACTAGAGAGAGAGGAGGGAATGAGGGACTGGAGAGAGAGGATGTGAGAAGCCAGAACTGGAGGGAGGGCTGGTGGTGGAGCGACTGGTTGGAGAGGAGGTGAAGGAGGTTGAGGAGGTGAAGTTGGGTCTAAAGTGAGAGGAGGTGAAGGATATAGAACAAGGTCAAGGAGGAACTGGAAGGAATGGAGGTGAAGGAGGAACAGGGAGAGAAGGTGAAGGAGGAACGGAGAGAGAGGAGGTGATGGAGGGGCTTGAAGGAGATGATGAGCAGGATCAAGATGATGTGAAAGAGGGACTGGAGGGAGAGGAAGTAAAGGAGTTATGTGATACCACTATGCGGTTGTGTGCACTGTAATAAACCGATTTTGGTGCGATTGGAGGTTATAAGGATTTTGTGTTGATTTTATGGATTTTTCTCACTTGATTACACAGGTGGACCCTCAAAGGGGTTGACATGTATCCGAAAAAAGTCATGTTTTCTCCCAGAGACACCACTGATTACTAGTGACTGCAAAGAAGTCAGGCAGATTTGTCATGAGGCATGTCCGGTAGGCTTTTTTGCAGTTGTGCACATGGGGGGTGTTTGTCAGGAAAATGATCATTTCTCTACATTGAATACAGACCTGCAGCGGGTCAATCAACTTTTCTGCAGCACGGCTTTGCTTTGAACCTTGAACCAATCGAAGCAGTGATTCACAGATCGAAGCAGTGCTTTGATCTATGATTCCTGGAGTCATTGTTTTATTCCGCTAAAACCCCGAAGAGCATATGTCTGTGAGTAATATTTAATATTTTTATGTTAAACCGACCTGTTATGGTCTTCTAAAACAGTTGATAGATGTATTTTTTAACTTAAAAACGGGACCGATGCTAACGTGTTAGCATGTCTATGGTGTTTACTATGTTAAAGTTAGCATTAAGCTGTTCGCATCAGCACGTTTGTGTTGATTTGTTTTCTGTATAATTAATGGCTTAGCGTTTGTTGTCGTAAAAAGAGTCAAATTGTATTTTTTTTTTATTTTATTCATAACAGACAATAATAGTCAATAATAATAGACTAATAATGTTAAAATACAATTTTAGAGAAAGACAAAAAGAACCTAATGAAACAAAACACAACAGAAAAGATAACAATGAAAATAAATATAAATAACTATTTCCTGTGAACACCTAGTGAGTAACCTACTCTCGCTTACGTTTGAAACCTTGTTTCTGAAGTGTTTTTGTGTGTTGTGCACAATTTTCAGTATTTTGACTAATACTACCAGTCATTTACAAGCCTAGTAATATAAAAAAAAAATCAAAAAAATCCATTTTTGATTATTAACATTTACTTGTACTTTTACTTTCAATACTTGAGTACATTTAGTTGTACGTTACTTGTCATACTTATGTACAATAAATACTAGATTCTGTAAGACTTTTACTTGAGAAGCATTTTAATCAGTGACTTGATCTTCTACCAAAGTCATTTTTTTAATGGGTATCCGTACTTTTACTTAAGTGTGATTTTCCGGTACTTTATACAACACTGCACTGGAGGGAGAGGAGGAAGTCAGAACTGGGGAAGAGAAGGTTGTGGAGCGAGTGAGGGAGAGGAGGTGAAGTTGTTTCTGAAGTGAGAGGAGTTGAAGGATGTAAAACAAGGTGAAGGAGGAACTGGAAGGAAAGGAGGTGAAGGAGGGACTGGAGGGAGAGAAGGTGACAGAGGGACTTGAAGGGGATGATGAGCAGGATCGAGATGATGTGAAAGAGGGACTGGAGGGATAGGAGGTGAAGGGGGGAGACAAGGGGTCAGACGGACTGGATGGAAAGTTGAAGTAGGGCCTGTAGGGAGAGCAGGTGGAGGAACAATGGGAGGGGGAGGATGAAGGAGGTACTGGAGGGAGAGAAGGTGAAGTAGAGACTGGAGGGAGATGAGGTGCAGGAGGGACTTGAGCGGAGGAGGTGGAGGAGAATGGAAGGAGAGGAGGTGAAGGAGGGACTAGAGGGAGAGGAGGTACCGGAGGGGCTGGAGGTAGAGGTGAAGGACAGATTGGAGGGAAAGGAGGTGAAGAAGAGCCTGGAGGGAAAGGAGGTGAAGGAGGGATTAGAGGGAGAGGAGGTACCGGAGGGCTGGAGGGAGAGGTGAAGGACAGACAGGAGGGACAGGAGGTGAAGTCGGGCCTTGAGGGAGAGCAGGTGGAGGAGCGAAGGGAGGGAGAGGAGGTGAAAGAGGTACTGGAGGGATAGGTGAAGGACAGACTGGAGGGAGTGGAGGTGCAGGAAGGACGAAGGGAAAGGAGGTGGAGGAGTAGCCAGTGGGAGAGGAGGTAAAGTCGGGCCTGGAGGGAGAGCAGGGGGAGGAGCGATGAGAGGAGAGGAGGTGAAGGAGGGACTGGAGGGAAAGGTGAAGGACAGACTGGAGGGAGTGGAGGTGCAGGAAGGACGAGAGGGACAGGAGGTGGAGGAGTAGCCGGTGGGAGAGGAGGTGAAACAGGAACTGGAGGGAGAGGAGGTGAAGGAAGGAGAGAAGGCACTGTAGGGTAGAGGAGGTGACAGAGGGATTGGAGTTGAAGTCAGGCCTGGAGGTAAAGCAGGTGGAGGAGCGAGGGGAGGTTGAGGAGGTGAAGGAGGGACTGCAATGAGAAGAGGTACAAGAGGGACTGGAGGGAAAGGTGAAGGACAAACTCGAGGGAGAGGAAGTGAAGGGGGGACTGGAGGGAGACGAGGTGCAGGAAGGACTGGAAGGAAAGGAGGTGAAGACAGGCCTGGAGGGAGAGCAGGTGGAGAAGCTACAAGAGAGAGAGGAGGTGAAGGAGGGACTGGAGGGAGACGAGGTGAAGTCGGGCTGGGAGGGAACCGATTTGAGGAGCGACAGGAGGGAGAGGAGGTGATGGGGGGACTGGAGGGAGAGAAGGTGAAGGAGGGACTTGAGGGAGATCAAGTGCAGGAAGGACTGGAAGGAAAGGAGGTGAAGTTAGGCCTGGAGGGAGAGCAGGGGAGGTGTGTGTTGTGTGTGTGTGTGTTGTGTGTGGGTGTGTGGGTGTGTGTGTGTGTGTGTGTGTGTGCGTGCGTCCAAAAAAGATGGAACAAATGGTTCTTTCTGTTCTAAATTTTTTTTGTGTCATTACAATCTGCATTTTTTAAAAAAGAACATCAACATGATTACTCATCTCTCTCTTTCTGTGTGTGTGTGTGTGTGTGTGTGTGTGTGTGTGTGTGTGTGTGTGTGTGTGTGTATTATCAGGACAGTGAAATGATTACTCCTCACACTGGATGAAATGGGTTCTCTTCACACTGTGTGGGTGCATGCACAAAATATTTTATGATGATGAGAAGGACGGACACAAGTGGAAGCAGGGACTGGAGGGAAAGGAAGCAGATAGTGACTGGAAGGAGAGAGGGACAGAAGGGACTGGAGAAAGAAGAACAGAAGAAGGGACTGGAGGGAGAGGAGCTACAGGAGGTACAGGACTGGAGGGAAGGAGGCGAAGGATGGACTGGAAGGAGACGATTGAAGGAGGGACAGGAGGTGAAGGAGGAAGAAGAGGTGAAGGAGGGACTGGTGACAGAGGAGGTGATGGAGAGACTGGAGGGAGAATAGGTGAAGGAAGGACTGCAGGGAGAGGAAGTGAATGTGAGAATGGAGGGACAGGAGGTGAAGGAGGGACACAAGCGGCAGGAGGCACTGGAGGAGAGGTGGTGACTGCGGGACTGGAAGAGATGAGGAGCAGGAGGGAGAGGAGGTGAAGGAGGACTTGGTTTCTCCTCTCTCTCTTTGTGTGTGTTAACAAGGCAATGGAATGGTTTCTCCTCATGCTATAAATGTATGCATGCGTACGTGAGTATGTGTACAAATATTTTATGGTTATGAGAACAGGCAAATGGTTTCTTTTCTTGTCCCATATTTTTGTGGTATCATTGCATCCAGCATTTTTCATAAAAAGAACAACATGGTTCTCATCTCTTTCTCTCCCACTCTCTTTCTGTGTTGTGTGTGTGTGTGTGTGGGTGTGTGTGTGTTGTGTGTGTGTGTGTGTGTGTGTGTGTGTGTGTGAGAAGAGATTGGTGGGTGCATGCACAAACAAATTATAGTGATGAGAACAGGCACATGGTATCTTTTGTAGTTTGACATTTTTGTGTGGAGAGGAGCTGAAGGGTGGACTGCAGGGATATGAGATGCAAGAGGGACTGGAGGGAGATCAGGGGAAGGAGGTACTGGGGGAGAGGAGGTGAAGGAGGGATAGAGGGAGAGGAAGTGGAGGAGAGACTGGAAGGAGAGGAGGTGAAAGAGGGACTAGAGGGAGAGGAGGTACCGGAGGGGCTGGAGGGAGAGGTGGTGAAGAAGAGACTGGAGGGAGGAGGTGAAGGAGGGACAGGAGGGAGAGGAGGTGAAGTCTGGCCGTGAGGGAAAGCAGGTGGAGGAGCAAAGGGAGGGAGAGGAGGTCAAGTAGGGACTGTAGGGAAATGTGAAGGACAGAGTGGAGGGAGAGGAGGTGCAGGAAGGACTAAAGGGAAACGAGATGGAGGAGGATCCAGAGGAAGAGGAGGTAAAGTCGGGCCTGGAGGGAGCAGGGGGAGGAGCGACAAGAGGGAGAGGAGTTGATGGAGGGACTGGAGGGAAAGGTGAAGGACAGACTGGAGGGAGTGGAGGTGCAGGATGGACGAGAGGGAAAGGAGGTGGAGGAGTAGCCGGTGGGAGAGGAGGTGAATTAGGGACTGGAGGGAGAGGAGGTGACAGAAGGAGAGAAGGCACTGTAGGGAGAGGAGGTGATGGAGGGATTGGAGTTGAAGTCAGGCCTGGAGGGAAAGCAGGTGGAGGAGTGACAGGAGGGAGAGGAGGTGATGGAGGGACTGGAGGGAGAGGAGATGAGTCGGGCCTGGAAGGAGAGCGGGTTGAGGAGCGAGAGGGAGAGGAGATGATGGAGGGACTGGAGGGAGAGGAGGTGAAGGAGGGACTGGAGGGAGAGAGGATGGAGGAGTGACAGGAGGTCGAGGAGGTGAAGGAGGGACTGCAGGGAGAAAAGGTACAAGAGGCCTGGAGGGAAAGGTGAAGGACAGACTGGAGGGAGATGACGTGCAGGAAGGACTGGAAGGAAAGGAGGTGAAGTTAGGCCTGGAGGGTGAGCAGGTGGAGCAGCGACAGGAGAGAGAGAGAAGGTAAAGGACTGTGTGTGTGTGTGTGTGTGTGTGTGTGTGTGTGTGTGTGTGTGTGTGTGTGTGTGTGTTTGCGCGCTCCGGCGTCCAAACAAAAAATGATGCTGATGAGAACAGGCTAATGGTTTCTTTCTGACTAATATTTTTTTGTGTGTCATTACAATCTGCATTTTTCATAAAAAGAACATCAACATGATTACTCATCTCTCTCTTTCTGTGTGTGTGTGTGTGTGTGTGTGTGTGTGTGTGTGTGTGTGTGTGTGTGTGTGTGTGTGTGTGTGTGTATTATCAGGACAGTGAAATGATTTCTCCTCACACTGAATGAAATGGGTTCTCTTCATGCTGGGTGTGTGGGTGCATACACAAAATATTTTATGATGATGAGAAGGACGGAGTCAAGGGGAAGCTGGGACTGGAGGGTGAGGAGCGTAAGGAGGGAATGGAGGGAGAGGCGGTCAAAGAGAAACTCAAGGAAAATGAGGTGCAGGAGGGAGAGGAGATGAACGAGGAAGTGGAGTGAGAGGAGGTGAACGAGGGACAGGAGGTGAAGGATGGAGTGGAGTTGAAGGAGGGAGTGGAGACAGAGGAGGTGAAGGAGGATTGGGTTTCTCCTCTCTCCCTCTTTCTGTGTGTTAACAAGACAGTGGATTTGGTTCTCCTCGCACTGCACCAGTGTGTTGTGTGTATGTGTGTTGTGTGGGTGTGTGTGTGTGTGTGTGTGTGGTGTGTGTGTGTGTGTGTGTGTCTACAAGCAAATATTTTATGATGATGAGAACAGGCAAATGGTTTCGTTTCTGGTCTAATATTTTTGTGTGTAATTGCATCCAGAATTTTTCATAAAAAGAACAGCAACGTGGTTTCTCATCTCTCTCTCTCTCTCTCTCTCTCTCTCTCTCTCTCTCTCTCTCTCTGTGTCTCTCTCTCTCTCTCTCTCTTTCTGTGTGTGTGTGTGTGTGTGTGCTTGTACAGGACAGTGAAATGGTTTCTCCTCACACTGGAGGTTTGTGCATAAATATTCAAATTGCAGTTTCATCAAAATAGTTTTCAACAATGAGAACAGCAACATGATTTCATTTTAAGTGGTTAACATGGCTAACATTGTGTGTGGCGATGCAACTTCTTTATGAACCGTACAGTGAAATGGTTTCTCTACACACTGTGTGTGTGTGTGTGTGTGTGTGTGTGTATATATATATATATATATATATACGAGGGCTGTCAATAAAGTATAGGTCCTTTTTATTTTTTTCAAAAACTATATGGATTTCATTCATATGTTTTTACGTCAGACATGCTTGAACCCTCGTGCGCATGCGTGGGTTTTTCCACGCCTGTCGGTGACGTCATTCGCCTGTGAGCACTCCTTGTGGGAGGAGTCGTCCAGCCCCTCGTCGGAATTCCTTTGTCTGAGAAGTTGCTGAGAGACTGGCGCGTTGTTTGATCAAACTTTTTTCTAAACCTGTGAGACACATCGAAGTGGACACGGTTCGAAAAATTAAGCTGGTTTTCAGTGAAAATTTTAACGGCTGATGAGAGATTTTGAGGTGATTCTGTCGCTTTAAGGACTTCCCGCGGTGCGAGACGTCGCTCAGCGCTCTCAGCCGCCGTCGTCAGCCTGTTCAAGCTGAAAACCTCCACATTTCAGGCTCTATTGATCCAGGACGTCGTGAGAGAACAGAGAAGTTTCAGAAGAAGTCGGTTTCAGCATTTTATCCGGATATTCCACTGTTAAAGGACATTTTTTTAATGAAAGACGTGCAGACGGGTCCGCGCGTCGGGACGCAGCCGACGCGGTGCGGCGGCACAGGAAAAACACCTCCGTGTTGATAACCATTTGTAAAATCCAGGTGGCTTTTGATGGCTTTCAGTGGAGTGAGTATATGAGAAATTGTTTAACAGCAGGACATGTTCCAACTTGTCCTTAAGGCTTCCAACAGAGGTGTTTTTCCTGTGGCGGAGCGTTGCGGCGGCTGCGAGCCGACGCGCGGACCCGTCCGCACGTCTTTCATTAAAAAAATCTCCTTTAACAGTGGAATATCCGGATAAAATGCTGAAACTGACTTCTTCTGAAACTTCTCTGTTCTCTCACGACGTCCTGGATCAATAGAGCCTGAAATGTGGAGGTTTTCAGCTTGAACAGGCTGACAACGGCGCCTGAGAGCGCTGTGCGACGTCTCGCACCGTGGGAAGTCCTTAAAGTGACAGAATCACCTCAAAATCTCTCATCAGCCGTTAAAATTTTCACTGAAAACCAGCTTAATTTTTCGAACCGTGTCCACTTCGATGTGTCTCACAGGTTTAGAAAAATTTTTGATCAAACAAAGCGCCAGTCTCTCAGCAACTTCTCAGACAAAGGAATTCCGACGAGGGGCTGGACGACTCCTCCCATAAGGAGTGCTCACAGGCGAATGACGTCACCGACAAGTGTGGAAAAACTCACGCATGCGCACGAGGGTTCAAGCATGTCTGACGTAAAAACATATGAATGAAATCCATATAGTTTTTGAAAAAAATAAAAAGGACCTATACTTTATTGACAGACCTCGTATATATATTATATATATATATATATATATATCTATATATATATATATATATATATATATATATATATATATATATATATATATATAACACACACACCACACAACATATTTTATTGTGATGAGAACAGGCAAATGGTTTCTATTGTTGTTTGACCTTTTTGTGTGGAATTGCTGGAGAGAGAGGTGTGAAGGAGGGCCTGGAGGTAGAGTAGGTGAAGGAGGGACTGGGGTGGCGAGAGAAGGTGTAGGAGGGACTGGATGGAGAGGAGGTGGAGGAGCCATGGAGGGATTGAGGTGCAAGAGGGACTGGAAGGAGAGGAGGTGGTTGGAGGGACAGCAAGGAGGAGGGAATTGGGGCCTGGAGGGACAGAAGGTGAAAGAGGGAGTGGAGGGAGAGGAGGTGAAGGAGGCACTTGAGGGAGATGAAGAATAAGAAGGACATGAGTGAGAGGAGGTAGAGGAGAGACTGGAGGGAGAATAGGTGAAGGAGGGACTGGAGGGAGAGGATGTGGGGAGCGACAAGAGGGAGAGGATGTGGAGGAGTGACTGGAAGGAAGGAAGTGAAGGAGAGACTGAAGGAAAGGAGGTAAAGTGGGGCCTGGAGGGAGAGCAGGTGGAGGAGGGACGGGAGGGAGAGGATGTGAAGGAGGGACTGGGGGAGAAGAGGTGATGGAGGCACGGAAGGGCAAGGAGGTGAAGGAGAGACTGCAGGGAGAGGTGATGCAGACTCGGGAAATTAGGGACTGGAGGGAGAGGAGGTGAAGATGGAACTGGATTGACATGCGTGACATGCGATGGAAAACATCCTCACTGAGCTGAAATACTGTGATAATTTGAAGCAAACATCAACGAGCTGTACACATTTTTGGGGAAGACGCCAGCCTCGACCTGGAGGGGATGGTAGCTGTCTATAATCCCGACGACTGAAAAAACCTGCATTTTTTTTTTTTCAATATCATCATTATATTGTTTACACTCATGGGTAATTGTGTGATGAGTCTCTTTCAAAGCCTGCGGGAAGTTTATATTATACGCGGACTCTCGTATATGCTGGAACAGGCCGTCATTCACAGGCTGGAGAGCCCTGACAGCCCGCCTTCGTGTGTTATGGAACGGGTCTTAGACATTATCAGACGTCATCTCTAGCCTGGAGTCTGGACAGAGCATATCTACAATGCAGCTCACCATTCATCTGAAAAATCTCTGTACAAAGTATTACTGAAATCTCTGTTTTGACCACTGAAGATTTTACATGGTGTAATCCGCTGCACGTCTTTACATTATACGCTCTGTTTGTGGATGTGATGGAGTGTCGGGTGAAACAGCTGGAACTGTCGAGAGGCGAGAGTTTTCCTACACTTTTACAGCTGAATACTGAGATAAACCGTAAATGCGGGGGAGATGTATTCTTAGAGTTTTCCAGCTTTGTACGTAAATGTATAGTTTTTTCCCTTCATGTATGTTGTGTTTAAAAACATGAACGTATACCTTTTTTCTTCATGTACCTGAGTTTAATAAACATACTTTTTTCCTTCATGGACGTGAGTTAATAAACATGAACAATTGCTTTTTTTCTCTGTGTAAATGTAATAAACCACATATTCTAAAACTTATACAGCCTCTGTTCTTTCCTATAATATTGTTGAAAAGGGTAAATTGTTTTCAAACGAGGTTTTTGCGAAAAAAAGTTTCTCATATGAATTATGCGGGGGGCTTTAAAACGGTCTTATTAAAAGGCCAGCGCTGATCTGTGAGCGCTGTCCGCGGTGCTGAATCGGAGTTCAATTTAAAAGTATTACATTTCCAAGAGCGGCTATTTAAAACAAAAGATGAATATTTATGCTCGCTAAAACTTATAAAAAATAAGAAAGGACTACCCGTTTCATCATTCTGAAAACATCTGCCTTAAAAGATGGGTGATGAGAATTTAATGAGGGAAATGTATTATAGTCTGTCAAATTCGGGGAGTTTCGGAGGACCGGAGCGTTTACTCAGGGCTCTGCGTGATCAACTCGGATCTAAAATTCATATGAAACATATCAGAGATTTCCTGTCGGGCGAAGATGCATACACATTATACAAAGCTGCCAGGACACATTTTACCAGAAATAGAGTATTTGTCACAAACCCGCTTAACCAATTTCAGTCTGATTTATGCGACATGCAGGGGTTATCAGATTTTAATGACGGGTACAAGTACCTGCTGACCGTTTTCAATATCTTCTCAAAAAAAGCGTATGCCAGAGCCCTGAAGTCAAAACAAGGGCGCAAAGTCTCACAGGCCTCAATCTTAAAACAGAGTGGGGTGCCTCTGAAGCTGCAGACTGATGCGGGGAAGGAGTTTTTAACAAACCATTCAAAGATTTAATGAAAAAACAGGATTCTACATTTCGCCACGGCCAGTGATCTGAAAGCCTCGGTTGTTGAGAGGTTTAATCGCATGCTGAAGATGAGAATGTGGAGATATTTTACTGCTAAAAACACATGACAATACATCGACGTCTTACCGTCTTTACTCGCGGCTTATAATGAGAGTTATCATAAAAGCATTAAGATGCGCCCGAATGAGGTTAACACTCGAAATGTCGATTGAGTGTTTCAAAATTTGTACGGGGCTTCCTCCCTACACATAAGGCCTATGAAGTTTAAATATAAGGTCTGAGATATAGTCAGGGTCTCCAAGCTCAGGGGAGTTTTTGATAAAAAATATCAACAAAGTTTTACGGATGAAATGTTCACGGTGTCAGAATGTATACAACGTGTGCCGCCCGTTTATAAATTGAAAGATTATGATGGCGAGATCATTGAAGGGTCATTCTATGAACCAGAATTGCAGAAGGTTAAAATATCAAAAGACTGTATCAGGTTCAAGAAATTATTCGTGAACGTTTTACCAAGGGGAAGAATTTGTATTTGTCAGATGGAAAAATTGGCCCGAGAAATTTAACTCCTGGGTTCCTGCGGACCAACTGATGGCCATATAAATATGACATCTATCTTCAACTGACATATGAAAAATGGATCGGGATCTGAAACATGGATTTATGTGACTCTGCCTTCAAACACCAGCCTAAAAGTATTCCCGGATAACACAATTTCATGCTACCAGGTGGACTTGGCTCGACACTGGATCTAGAGGGAGAGGGATGTGGCGCTGACGGAAATTTCTTATCCTCACACCTGGTTAAATATTCCGGAATATCGTTGCTCTACGTTTCAGGTGAAGAAAATTACAGGCTTACCGCCCAAGAACAAATCGCCGTTCACTCGACTTTTTTTGAGGCAGGATATTATGATAACTTTGAGCTTATTGCAATGCAGATAAACTCTCTTTTGAAGAATATAGATCCAAAGTTGTCTTTAAAATATGATGATATTCAAAAAAGGTTTGTGTGGGAAGGAGACGGCACCTGCCACGTATATTTTGAAGCCCCAAAGACGTACATGCTGGGGTTACAGCATAAAAATGGCTGAGATGCGGGCCCGGGGTCATGAGCTCTCCCCACTTCCCTGATATAAAAGTGGGCATGTATCATCTCTTCTGCTATACAGATGTTGTACAGCCTCAGACGGTGGACGACACTTTTGCTCCTCTCCGCTGAGCATTTGAAATTGAACGTTGTTTCGGGGAAATAATTACAAAGAAATTCAACCCCGCTTATTAGATTCCGGTCTACAAAAGACATATTGAGAAGATACGCATCAAAATCAAAGCGATCAAGATCAACCGGTGAATTTCACATACAGTAACGTGGTTGTGACACTATATTTTAAACCGGCGGGATAAAAAAATGTCTGGAGCAGTGCACAAAGCCAACATTTATAGATTTGTGCCTTACTATGAAAATCAAGTCGCGAACGGCCTTCACGGCTTCCATGGTGCTCCTGTTATGTATGGCCGCGGGCTTGGGAACATATTTTCAAAACTGTTCAAATTTGTGTCGCCGCTGATTAAACAAAGATACACGATCGCCAAACCTCGCCTGAAAAACGCCACTTGAAGCATCGTTTCCAACATAGTCAGCCGAGTTGTTGAAAGGGTCGGCCGGAGTCAGGAACCCGACCAGCAGCGGGGGTCCGGGATCATGGTGCTCTCAAGAAGGCCCCAGAAACGCCCCCCGGGGAAACGGGTCAAAACGGTTAAAACGCGAAAGAACCCCGGAAAAAGCAGAACAGTTCGAAGGAAGCATAAGTAGAGGAGGTTGTCCGGAGATATTTTCTCTTAAACAATGTCTCTTTTGCGATATAATTCCCCCGAATGCACCATGAGCGAATTGGATTTATTCGCCATCCCCGGGACCCAGCTGTCCATCGAGCAAAGCCAATACGTCGAGGTCAGCCCATTATTAGCCCTGACGGACATGGGTCCTATCGAGTTTTTTTTTCCCCGGAGACGGTGAGAGGTATTTAGACCTCAATAATACGCTGCTTTATCTGCGATTGAAAATTCCACATGCCGACGGGACTGACCTGGCTAATGACGCCCGTGTGGGGGTAATAAATTACCCTCACAACACGATTTTCTCGCAAGTCGACGTGACTCTGGGTGACAGGCTAATTTCCCAGTCCAGCGCGACGCACCTGTACAGGGCTATGATTGAGACGCTGTTGAACTTTTCGCCCTCTTCATTGAAATCACAGTTCACGGCTGGATTGTTTTACAAAGACACCCCAGTTCACCACAATTCGACCGCCGTGGATGACGCGGGCCCAAATAAAGGCCTCGTGACCAGAGCGCGCTTTAGCGCCGAAGTGCTGAATTTCAAGTTCAGGGCCCACTGCAGGCGGACATATTTTTTGCGAGAGGCTTCTTCTGAATAATGTTGATTTAAGAGTTAAATTAATTCGAGCCAGCGACACTTTCTGCCTGATGGGGCCGGCGGCCTCCACTTTCAAGCTGAAAATTCTGGGTGCGTCCCTTTTCGTTAAAAAAGTCTCCGTATCCCCTGCAGTGAGATTGGGTCAGTCCGCAGCTCTCATGAAAGGGAACGCCGTGTACCCGTTATCACGAATCAGCTTTAAGACTTACGTGATCCCCAGCCATTCCAGGATATGCAAACAGGAGAACCTGTTTTTAGGAACCATGCCCAAATATGTGGTTCTGGGTATGGTGAATCACAATGCATTCAGCGGCAGAAGAGATCTGTCCCCGTTTGAATTTGCACACTATGACCTGGAGTACCTCGCACTCAGTCAAAACGGGAGGCAGCTGCCGGCTAAAGTTTTCCAACCTGAATTTAACAACGGACTCTCGGTGAGGGAGTTTTACTCTACACGGCGACGGGGAGACACCTCAAGGACCTTCCTCTCTGTATAGACCGGGAGGATTTTGCACACGGTTACACCCTGTACATCTTCAATTTGTGAGTGATTTTTTCTGGATCTAAACGAATGTTCTGATTCACCCAGTAGTCCGTGATATATTTTTCTCTGCTCTCAAAGATTTTATCACCTCAAAGATTTTATCACTTTTTTCCTCAAAATGCCAGACTTCAAAAATCTTAGCTACAATGTAGCCTGTATCCAGAGCTTTGTGGAATTCTGGGGTTGTCCAAGTCCCAGACAGAGCTCTCTGCTGCCGGCTGTGTGTGCATGCTCCCACTTGATTATTTCCATCAGCGCAGGTGCGACACAGAGTAAACACCAGTTTACCGTGAGGAGTTCTCTGTGGGAGGACAGGGCATTTTAGCCCCCGGGGCGGATACACGACAGCTTTGATGAGCCCGAAATAAGTCCTGGGGTCTCGGAAATTTCTCTCGATAATTTCCAGATGCCCCGTGGGATATGTGAAATTTACGTTAACATAAGGATACAGCGAGGTCACGTCGACGTAATAGACCCTCTCATCTTGCTTAGCCGTGTACCTCAGACGGGAGGCACAAGTCCAACCGCCGTATAAAGCGTCGCGAGGTTCGAGGGGCGGCGGTAACCCCCTGGGTGAGGAAACGGCAAACGCTCTCATCCCTCAGCCTCATTTCAAGCAACTGATGCTCCCAAATTACGCTGAGGGTGACGCCCGGCATAGCCCGCAGAAAGGCTATTTTTTTCTGACACGCTGCGTGAAGCTCTCCAAATGAGGTGTTTGTGAGAGTGTTTATTTGTGCTGTGTAAAACACGTTGCCACCTGCGGTAAAAACACCCGAGAAACCGCCCGTAAATCTGAGCATACCCATCAACATAATAACCCCCTATTTTTTTCTTGCCCCTGTTTAGAGCGTGATCGATGGCAATGTTTTGCGTCTCAGCAACCCATTCTAACCACTGCATGGCAACGTCTCAATATTTTTTATGCTCTCAAAAATTCTTGAAAGGGTAGTTGTAAAACAGCTAACTGATCATCTGCAGAGGAATGGTCTATTTGAAGAGTTTCAGTCAGGTTTTAGAATTCATCATAGTACAGAAACAGCATTAGTGAAGGTTACAAATGATCTTCTTATGGCCTCGGACAGTGGACTCATCTCTGTGCTTGTTCTGTTAGACCTCAGTGCTGCTTTTGATACTGTTGACCATAAAATTTTATTACAGAGATTAGAGCATGCCATAGGTATTAAAGGCACTGCGCTGCGGTGGTTTGAATCATATTTGTCTAATAGATTACAATTTGTTCATGTAAATGGGGAATCTTCTTCACAGACTAAAGTTAATTATGGAGTTCCACAAGGTTCTGTGCTAGGACCAATTTTATTCACTTTATACATGCTTCCCTTAGGCAGTATTACTAGACGTATTGCTTAAATTTTCATTGTTACGCAGATGATACCCAGCTTTATCTATCCATGAAGCCAGAGGACACACACCAATTAGCTAAACTGCAGGATTGTCTTACAGACATAAAGACATGGATGACCTCTAATTTCCTGCTTTTAAACTCAGATAAAACTGAAGTTATTGTACTTGGCCCCACAAATCTTAGAAACATGGTGTCTAACCAGATCCTTACTCTGGATGGCATTACCCTGACCTCTAGTAATACTGTGAGAAATCTTGGAGTCATTTTTGATCAGGATATGTCATTCAAAGCGCATATTAAACAAATATGTAGGACTGCTTTTTTGCATTTACGCAATATCTCTAAAATCAGAAAGGTCTTGTCTCAGAGTGATGCTGAAAAACTAATTCATGCATTTATTCCTCTAGGCTGGACTATTGTAATTCATTATTATCAGGTTGTCCTAAAAGTTCCCTAAAAAGCCTTCAGTTAATTCAAATGCTGCAGCTAGAGTACTGACGGGGACTAGAAGGAGAGAGCATATCTCACCCATATTGGCCTCTCTTCATTGGCTTCCTGTTAATTCTAGAATAGAATTTAAAATTCTTCTTCTTACTTATAAGGTTTTGAATAATCAGGTCCCATCTTATCTTAGGGACCTCGTAGTACCATATCACGCCAATAAAGCGCTTCGCTCTCAGACTGCAGGCTTACTTGTAGTTCCTAGGGTTTGTAAGAGTAGAATGGGAGGCAGAGCCTTCAGCTTTCAGGCTCCTCTCCTGTGGAACCAGCTCCCAATTCAGATCAGGGAGACAGACACCCTCTCTACTTTTAAGATTAGGCTTAAAACTTTCCTTTTTGCTAAAGCTTATAGTTAGGGCTGGATCAGGTGACCCTGAACCATCCCTTAGTTATGCTGCTATAGACGTAGACTGCTGGGGGTTCCCATGATGCACTGTTTCTTTCTCTTTTTGCTCTATATGCACCACTCTGCATTTAATCATTAGTGATCGATCTCTGCTCCCCTCCACAGTATGTCTTTTTCCTGGTTCTCTCCCTCAGCCCCAACCAGTCCCAGCAGAAGACTGCCCCTCCCTGAGCCTGGTTCTGCTGGAGGTTTCTTCCTGTTAAAAGGGAGTTTTTCCTTCCCACTGTAGCCAAGTGCTTGCTCACAGGGGGTCGTTTTGACCGTTGGGGTTTTACATAATTATTGTATGGCCTTGCCTTACAATATAAAGCGCCTTGGGGCAACTGTTTGTTGTGATTTGGCGCTATATAAAAAATTGATTGATTGATTGATTGATAATTGTCGGCGGAGGGGATCGCCAGCATTTTTGGAGCGAGAAAGTTAGTTTGGAAGACTTTCATACACACCGAGGCGATTGTAACGCAGGTAAAAGGATCCACGCGTGTTTCAGCGATGAATTCAGCCATAAATTTGGAGCAGGCTGCAGCCAGGATTTTTGTATCGTTATCACAATACATAATGGCCTCGGCTTCAAAATCGAAAACGGCGTTTTTTTTGCTCACGTACCATGCCTCTCTTCTCCCTCTGACATATTTGCGACCCCGTAAGCCGCAGAGTCAGGGTATGGGCTGACATAGTTCAGATTTTTTTCTGAACTGAACAGGTGCAGAAAGTAACCTTTGGGGATGATCTTCTTTCAGCTGGATTCCCAGGGCTTTAGGCATATGAGATAAGCGCATTGTAAGGAAAGATAACGAGTCTATATATTTCTGTTTAAAGGCGGCGTCTGTCATGAGTAATAGTTTACTCCCAGTCATAATCACAGCGGGGGTTATGCCCTGCTGGACTAAATACTTTAGAAGCAGATAGCCGTCAAAACCTTTTGAGTTGTGAGCGATGAACATGTATTCCTTGAATTTCCTCATTCTAAAATGTTTAAAGAAGCGGGCTACGCAGTCTGTCCCCCATGCGCTCCAAAAATCACCCGTCTTTGTTACAGCGCTGACGTAAAACGACACGTGTTCCCCGTTATTATCGACATACGTTTCAAAGTCAGAAAAATGTATTTCTCTGAATGCGACTCTTCAGCTTTGAGCGGCGTCATATAGCAGAGGTGACCCTCGCTCGGCTCCTGGAGAGCCTCGCCGCATATATGACACCTCTTCTGCTTACACACGTGCGGAGCGCTGTTTTTAGAAAATGCTATGTAATACTCGCGTTTACATCGAGGGCATTTTTTTCTGTTATCACACACATTAACGAACTTAGCAGCGGAAGGACGATACTTCGGCTGTTTATGCAGGCTGTAACAGGCAGGCGAGCGACACTTCTTGTTACATTCGCTGCAGAATACCGGGTTATTTTTCTCATAACACTGTGTGGATTCACAAATTTTACAATATGACGGACAATTATGGGAAGCGGGGTTATTGTACCCCTCAAAGCAAAACTCACATACATATTTCACTCCCAAAAATCTCTTTAAATTGGTCATTCCGTAAAATGATTATTAAACAGAAAAACGAAAAGAGTTTTCTGCTGCGCCGGTGTTCCTGTTTGGAATTTTGTCAGCTTTCTCTCCCCTTCAGGTCTGAAAAACACCACAATTTTACAACCCAGAATGTTTTCAAATTTTCCCACCTGCTCTAAAGATACCGCCGTAGCAGCCATTAATCTGACGCTAATTTGTAACGCCAGTCCGTGCTGCTCCGCCTCGTGCGCACTCAGATGAGGATTCAATAATTGAACGAGGTTTATCGCGAAACATAAACTGTTGTCAGGATTATACACAATATTAAGGCATTTGGATTTTTTCCTCAGAACCTCGTGATGGAGGAGGTCATCTATTCTGCGTTTCCCCGTGCCATTCTGGTTGCGGATGACTTGGACCACTAATTCCAGAGACTCGTCGGATAAAACGTTGGAATTCGATTGTATCAACCGTTCTAGCAGATTTGGAAGCCCGTCACATCGCCCACATCGTTATATGAGCTGATCAAAGCGGCCTCGTTGTAGACTGAGTCCCCACGAATCTCCATTTGGATAAAGTCCCCGGCCCTGGCGTGTGTTAAAGCCTTTTCAACCGAGTTCTAAAGCGGTGGAAATTTAGAGGCTGCCTGATTTCGATATTGCTAAAAGCCGGTCTCCTGATGACGTTAGCAGCCCCACCGCCCGTCATGGGAGAGTGGCGCTGGACCCTGGTCGTGCATCATCCCCGCCTTCCATCAAAACAGAGACTGCCGCGTTTATTGGGGTTAAAGGAGCTCTGTTTAAAATCTTCTCCGTGCGCATTGCGCGGGGAGGGACTTCTTAAAGGTGAAAAAACGCGCGCATCGTTAGGCATTTGATTTAATTCATCCACCGCGGATTGGACGTGAGGATTAACTTCACACGCGAGGAGGTTTACGGTGTTATTTAGAGGTCAGACATACCTGGTTCAGCGCCGTGGGACCGGACTCGTTTGGAGGCGGGGTGTGCGGGGGGTCAGGGGGCTCTTCAGTATCAGACTGGACAGTTGAATTTATCACTTAATCGCAGAAATGATGTAGGGGCTAATTTCTTCCGATTCTCGTTCAGCCGCTAAATTGTTAAGAGCATCATTTAGCGGTGTTAAACGAACACGGCTTGAAAGTCTCTCTCCGACTCGATGTTATTTCAAGGAGGCGAATTTAAGGCCTCGGGTAATGGGCCATCTGTTCCAGGAGTGCTCCCTGCTGAGTCGATTATTGAAGTGTTTAAATCTAATACACGTCCGAAGTTATTTTCCCGGCCTGAATTCTCTCCTTCCATCTTTTAAAAGCCGTACCAGGATGAATCTACCTCAAGAAAATCAATTAATATACCTCTTCAAAATGAATTCTCCCGTTCCATCGGAATAGAAAAAAAATAAATAAATAACAGAATACACATTTTCCAACAAGTTGCGAGATGAGATTAATCCCAGCTCAGAATATCTTCGAACCTTGCGTCTCGGTGGAAAGCAGCACCCTCACAAGCAGATATTCTGTAATATTTCAATATATTACCGAGGCCGGGTCCGAATGCACTCTGGAGCGTCTGCGCGGTTTTGTCTAAAAAAGACACCATTTCAGACCGCGTGCATCATTTAAAACAGTCATTTCTATCAAAAAAAGATTACTTAAATCACTTACCCTGAAAGCTGATGTGGTTTTCGCACTATGCTCGAAGACAAGAAAACTTAATTAAACAAAATGGTTTTTCAGGACCAGGGGATTTTTTACCGCAAATTATTCTCTTTTATACCCATCACGGGGTCCAGACACCTTCATTCTTCACCGGTCATAGTGGAAATGAGCGGTGACTCCTTCCCACAGGGGGACGTGACTGAGAAGAAACTTTGTTTTTTCCGCCTTTATCACCTCGGGCGGCATCAGCGATCAGCGGGTGTCCCGCAACCCCTGATCGACCGGGTAATATCTTAAAAGAAACTGCATCTATCGTGACTAAGAATAAGCTTTCTTTTTCCGTCTTCAAACAAGCCCAGCGAACGACCCCGTCATCAGGAAATCGGATGTAATAAAACATTCAAGCTTCAACCAAGATTCAAGCTTCTCTACTATGTTATAAAAGACCATCCGGTGTGACACCCCCCGCGCAGGTCACACACACACACACACACACACACACACAAACACCCCCAGACAGACACACACGCACACACACACACACACACACACACACACACACACACACACACACCACACACACACACACACACACACACCACACACACACACACACACACACACAGCTAGCGTCTGCAACAGGTATTACAGCCATGGGGTCATGTTTCCGTGAGGAGCTCTATGCGTGGGTATTTGACTGTCTTGCTGCAAAGACTTACAGCCATTACAGCCGAGAGACGGTTATTTTTAACCCTTCTTTAATTTAAGAATTAAAAAATATTAAAGGGGTATTAAATATTAGACAGTGATTTATGTTTAATTTTCAGAATTAGTTAATTCTTTAATTAATACATTTAAAAAGATCTAGGTGTTTTTTAATCCTTCTTTAATTCATGAAATAAAAGGACATTAAAATATTAGACCCAGGTGGGAGGGGAGGTAGGGCTTGGAGGCGGGACTTGGAGGCAGAGCTTCGGGCGGGGTTAGGGGAGGTGCTAGGGGTGGGGTTAGGGATGAAGTTTGGGGGCGGGGTTAGGTGTGGTGCCACGGGGCGGGTTATGGGCGGGTTAGGGCATGGTTTAGGGGTGGGACATAGTGACATAGTCAATTTTGATTGGCGGTGATGTCACAAGGGGCGGGGTTAAGGGCGGGGCTTAGTGGCGTAGTCGATTCTGATTGGCTGATAGGGCCATAAATCAGTTTTTGACATAAGGTCACTCAGTTTACTCTCTGAGGTGGAGGAGCGATGGGAGGGAAAAAAGGTGAAGTAGGACCTGGAGGAGAGCAGTTGGAGGAGCGACAGGTGGGAGAGGAGGTTGAGGAGAGACTGGATGGATATGAGTTGCAGGAGGGACCGAAGGAGGGACTGGAGGGAGAGGAGGTGAAAGAAGGACTGGAGAGAGAGGATGGACAGGATGGACAGGAGGGAGAAGGAGGTAGAGGAGGGACTGGAGGGAGATGAGGTGCAGGATGGACTGGAAGTAGAGGAGGTGGGGGAGCGATGGGATGGAGAAAAAGGTGAAGTGAGGAGAGACTGGAAGGAGATGAGGTGCAGGAGCAAAATGAAGGAGAGGAGGTGAAGGAAGGACTGGAGGAGGAGGGGGGAGGAGCCATGGAGGGAGAGGAGGTGCAGGAGGGCCTGGAGGGACAGGAGGTGAAGGTGGGACTGGAGGGAGATAAGGTATGGGAAGGACTAGAGGGAGGGAGGTGGAGGAGGACAGGGGGAATGAGGGAGAGGAGTTGAAGGAGGACAGGGTTTCTCCTCTATCTATTTCTGCGTGTGTTCACAAGACAGTGGAATGGTTTCTCCTCGTACCATAAGTGTGTGTGTGTGTTAGTTTGTGTGTGTGTGAGTGTGTATATACAAATAAATATTTTATGATGATTAGAACAGGCAAATGTTTTCTTTTCCGGTCTAATATTGTGTGTAAATGCATCCAGCATTTTTCTTAAAATGACACGCAACATGGTTTTTCCTCTATCTCTGTCTCTCTCTCCCCTCTCTCTTTCTGTGTGTGTGTGTGTGTGTGTGTGTGTGTTGTGGTGTGTGTGTTGTGTGTGTGTGTGCGGCGCGTGGGTGGGTGCACGGGCAAAATATTTATGATGATGAGAACAGGCAAATGGTTTCTTTTGCAGTTTAATATGTTTGTGTGGCCTTGCATCCAAGGACTGGAGGGAGAGGAGGTGAAGTGGGGCCTAGGAGGGGGAACAGGTGGAGGAGGGACGGGAGGGAGGGGAGGTGAAGGAGGGACAGGAGGTGTAGAGGGAGAGGAGTGATGGGGGCTGGAGACAGAGGAGCTGGATGAGGACGGGATTTCTCCTCTCTCTCTTTCTGTGTTTTGTGTGTGTGTGTGTGTGTGTGTGTGTGTGTGTGGTGTGTGTGTGTGTGTGTGTGTGTGTGTGTGTGTATGCACAAAGTATTTTATGATGATGAGAAGGAGGGAGACAAGGGGAAGGAGGCACTGGAGGGTGAGGAGGTGAAGGAAGGACTGGAGAGAGAGGAGGACAGGATGGACAGGAGGTAGAGGAGGGATTGGAGGGAGATGAGGTGCACGAGGGACTGGAAGGAGAGGAGGTGGAGGAGCGATGGGAAGGAGAAAAAGGTGAAGTAGCACCTGGAGGGAGCAGTTGGAGGAGTGACAGGTGGGAGAGGATGTTAGGAGAGACTGGAGGGAGATGAGCTGCAGGAGGGACTGGAAGGAGGGAGGTGAAGGAGAAAGTGGAGGGAGAGGAGACGGAGGAGCCATAGGAGGGAGAGGAGGTGAAGGAGGGACTGGAGCGAGAGGATGCAGGAGGGACTGGAGGGAGAGGATAAAGTAGGTCAAGGAGGAAGAGCAGGTGGAGGAGCGATGGGTGGGAAAGGAGGTGAAGTAGGGCCTGGAGGGAAATCAGGTGGAGGAGTGAGGGGAGGGAGAGGAGTGAAAGGGAATGGAGGGAGAGGGTTAAGGAGAGACTGGAACGAGATGAGGTGCAGAAGCTAAAGGAAGGATAGCAAAGGATGGACTGGAGGGGATGGAGGAGCCATGGAGGAGAGTAGGTGAAGCAGGGCCTGGGGGGAATCAGGTGGAGGAGTGAGGGAAGGGAGAGGAGGTGAAAGAGGGACTGGAGGGAGGAGTGAAGGAGAGACTGGAGGCAGATGAGATGAAGGCAGGACTGGAGGGAGATATGAGGTACAGGAAGTGACAGAGGGACTTCAGGGAAAGCAGATGGATGAGTGAGCAAGGTGTAGGAGAGACTGGAGGGAGATGAGGTTAAGGAAGGACTTGGAAAGAGAGGAGGTGAAGGAGGCACTGGAGGGAGAGGAGGTGGATCAGCAATGGGAGGAAGAGGAGATGAAGGAGGGACTGAGGGAGAGGAGGGAATGGGTGGACAGAGAGGAGTGAAGGAGACTGGAGTCGATGAGGTGGAGGAGGACTGGAAGAGAAGAGGTGAAGGGACTGGAAGGACAGGAGGTGAAGTAGGGCTGGAGGGACAGGAGTGAAGGAGGGACTGGAGATAGAGGACATGGAGGAGCGCGGGGGGAGATGAAGTGAAAGGGGACTGTAGGGAGGGAAATGAAGGAAAACTGGATTGAGATGAGGTACAGGAGGTACTGGTGGGAAGAGGTGAAGGAGATGAGGGGCAGGGCACTGGAAGAGTTGAAGGAGGGACTGGAGAGAGGTGAGGTGAAGGAGGCACAGGAGGTGCAGAATGGAGAGTAGCTGAAGGAGGGAGAGGGGCAGGAGCACTGAAAGGAGGTGAAGGAGGGACTTGAGGGAGGGAGGTACAGGAGGGACTGGAGGGAAAGATGAAGGACAACTGAAAGATCAAGTGAAGAGGGACTGGAGGAGAGAGGAGAAGGAGCAATTGCATCCAGCAATTTTCATTAAAAGCAGCTTGGTTTCTCATCTCTCTCTCTCTCTCGCTCTCTCTCTCTCTCTTCTTCTTGTGTGTGTGTGTGTGTGTTTGTTTGTGTGTGTGCGTGCGTGTGGTGTGTGTGTGTGTGTGTGTGTGTGTGTTAACAAATCAGTGTAATTTCTCCTAACATTGGATGTATGTGCGTGAATAAAAAATTGCAGTTTCACCCTGGCTCTGCCCTGGTTGACGTGTTGCTCGAAGTGAGGTGCTACAGGCTCACATGGACAACAACAACACAGTTTCTTCCCCAAGCCTAATACATTGAACTCTCGCATGCACTGATCCTCCTTGTGCAATCTTAACCATGTCACACCATGGACAATATACATTTTTGTGCAATATAATTTCCTTACATTGTTTAATTTTTCTCTATATCTTGTTTTTGATATATATTCTTGCATGATTTTATCTTTTTTTTGGCACTATTTTATTTTTATTCTATTTTATTGCACTGCAATGCGATGGTCCTAATCTCATTGTACCAATGTATATGACAATCAAAGGCATTCTGATTCTGATTCATCAAAATAATTTAACAATGAACAAGACATGGTTTCATTTCAGATTTGATAACATTCTAAGTGTCCGTTGATCCAAGTTTTTCAGGAACCGAACATTGAAATGGTTTCTCTACACACTGTGTGTGTGTGTGTGTGTTGTGTGTGTGTGTGTGTGTGTGTGTGTGTGTGTGTGTGTGTGTTGTGTGTGTGTGTGTGTGTGTGTGTATACGAACAAATATTTATTGTGATGAGAACAGGCAAATTGTTTCTTTTGTGGTTTGATCTTTTGTGTGGCCTTGCATCCAAGGACTGGAGGAGAGGAAGTGATGGGGACTGCAGGGAGATGAGATGCAGGAGGGACTGGAGAGATGAAGAAGGAGTACTTGTGGTACAGGAGGTGAAGGAGGGACTAGAGGGAGAGTTGGTGAAGTTGGGCCTGGAGGGAGTTGGGGTAAAGGTGGAACTGGAGGAGAGGAGTTGAAGTCGGAACTGGAGGGAGAGCAGGTGGAGGAGTGACTGGCGGGAGAGGAGGTGAAGTCACGCCTTGGCGCGAGAGCAGGTGGAGAAGCGACGGGAGGGATATTAGGTGAAGGATGAACTGGAGGGAGAGGAGGTGAAGGAGGGACTGGAGGGAGAGGAGATGAAGTCGGGCCTGGAGGGAGAACAGTTGGAGTAGCGACGGGAAGAGAGGATTGAAGGATGGAGACAAGTTGAAGGGACTGGAGGGAGAAGAAGTACAGGAAGGACTGGAGGCAGAGGCTGTGAAGGAGGACTGGAGGAGAGGTGAAGGAGAGACTGGAGGGAGATAAGGTGAAGTGATGTACTGTGTTGTGTGAAGCGCCTTGAGAGCGACTTTGTCGTGAGATGGCACTATATAATTAAAAAAATTTAATTAAAATTGACTGAATTGAGGGACTGGAGGAGATGAAGGGAAGGACGTACTGGCAGTACAGGAGGTGAAGAGGAACGGAGAAGAGTGATGGAGGAAGGAGGGAGAGGAGGTGAAGCAGAGACTGGAGGAAGAGTTGGTGAAGTACGGACTGGAGAGGGAAAAGGTACAGGAGGGACTGGAGGCAGAGGAGGTGAAGGAGGGACTGGAGGAGAGAGTACAGGAGGAGAGGTGAAGAGGACTGGAAAGAAGTGATACAAGGGCAGGAAACACTGGCAGGATAGAGATGAAGGAGGGACTTGAGTGAAGAGATGAAAGAGGGACTGGAGAGGGGTGAAGGACAGACTGGAGGGAAAGGAGGTGAAGCATGGTCTGGAGGAGAGCAGGTGTAGTGACGGAAGGGAGAGTGGGTGAAGAAGGGACTGGAGGGAGATTAGGTTAAGTAGGGATATAGGTGAAGGAGGGAATGGAGATTAGGTGAGAGGGATAGGAGGTGAGGAGGGAGAAGAGGTGAGAGAGCTGAGGCAGATGAGATTAAGGCGACTGGGGAGATGAGGTACAGGAAGTGACAGAGGGACTTCAGGATAGCATGGTGGATGAGTGACTGGGTGAGAGATGATGAGTGAGTAGTTAAGTAGGGTCTAAAGGAGAATGAGTGTGCAGGAGGGTGAGGGTGAAGGATTGAATGGGGAGAGAAGGTGACAGAGGTAGGAGGTAATGTATAGACTGGAGAGAGATGGGTGAAGGAGGGACTGGAGGAGATGGGGTTGAGGAGGGACATGAGGGGAAACACTGGAAGGGGAGGTGAATGAAACTGGATGGAGATTATGTGATGAAGACAGATGTGAAGGAGGGAGAAGGTGAAGGTGACTGGATAGCGAGAGGTGAAGGGGGACTGGAGGGAGATTAGGTGAATGAGGGACAAGGGCAGGAAACACTGGAAGGGAGGAGGTGACAGAGGGACTTGAGTTAGAG
The DNA here is from genome assembly GCF_902500255.1 of Thalassophryne amazonica. NCBI lineage: Eukaryota > Metazoa > Chordata > Actinopteri > Batrachoidiformes > Batrachoididae > Thalassophryne > Thalassophryne amazonica. Next base: position 22,219,755 of record NC_047114.1, on the reverse strand, counting down.
GTATGAAAGAGGGACTGGAGGGAGCAGACGTGAAGGGAAGACTGGATGGAGATAGAAGGAGGGAAAGGATGAAGGACTGGATGGAGATGATTGAAGGAGGGAGTGGTGGGAGGAGACGGGGAGATGAGGTGAAGACGTGCAGTAGGTGAAGGGAAGGGTGAAGGAGAGACAGAGGTGATGAATGAAGATAGACAGTGGTGCAGGAAGGAGAGATGAAGGAGGGACTTGAGGGGGATGAGGTTAAAGAGGGACTGGAAGAGGAGTGAAGGAGGACTGCAGGGACAGCAGGTGAGGGAGCAACGGAAGGAGAGGATGATAAGGAGGGATTGTAGGGAAAGGTAAGGACAAACTGGAGGGAGATGAAGTGAAGGGGGACTGGTGGGAGAGATGTGAAGGATGACAAGAGTGTAGGAAGGTGAGAAGTGAAGGATGGACAAGAGGTTAGGAAGGAGAGGAGGTGAAGGAGGGAGACAAGGGGCAGGAGGCACTGGAAGGAGACGAGTTGAATTAGTGACTTGAGGAGAGCAGGTACAAGATTAGGTACAAGGTACAAGAAGAACTGGTGGGAAGGTGAAGGCTGAGTGGAGTGAGATGAGTGAAGGGGGGACTAGAGGGATAGAGGTCCAGGAACTGGAAGGAAAGAGGACTTTGGCCTTTAGGGAGAGCAGTGGAGGAGTGAGGGTAGGAGAGGAGGTGAGTTGGGGCTGAAGAGAGAGCAGTGGAGGAACGCGGAGGTAGAGGAGGTGAAGGACAGACTGGAGGAGTGGAGGTGGAGGAGTCACGAGGGAGAGGTGAAGGAGGGACTGGAGGGAGAGATGAAGGAAGGGCTGGAGGGCGAGAGCATAGGAGGGACTGGAGAGCGATGAAGGCAGACAGGAGGGACAGGGAGTGAAGAGAGTCTGGAGGGAGAGCAGCTGAAGGAGTGACTGGATGGAGATGAGTGAAGGAGGACAGGAGGTGAAGGATGGAGAGAGGTGAAGGAGAGACTAGAGAAGGTGAGTAGAAGGAGTGATTTGAGGAGATCAGGGAAGGACAGGAGGAGAGTGAGAAAGGGAAGAGGGACAAGGGCAGAGAAACTGATAAGATAGGAGATGAAGGAGGGACTTGAGGAGAGAGATGCAGGCCTGGATGAGATGCAGGGGGACTGTAGAGTGAGCAAGTGAAGAAGGGACTCGAGGGCAAGGAGGGGAAGGAGGGAAGGAGGGACTGCAGGAGAGGAGGTGAAGAAGGGACTGGAGGGAAAGTGAAGGACAGATCGGAGGGAGATAAGTTAATGGGGGACTGGAGGAAGAGGAGGTGCAGGAAGGACTGGAGAGAGGTGAGTGAAGGGGACATGAGGTTCAGGAGGAGAGTAGGTGAAAGAGGGAGTTGAGGGGCAGGAGGCACTGGAAGGAGGTGAAGGAGGGAATGAGGGACCAGAGGTGAAGAGAGACAGGAGGAGAGGAGGTACAGGAGGACTGGGGGAAAGTTGAAGGACAGACTGGAATGAGATCAAGTGAAGGTGAGACTGGATGGAGAGGAGGTGAAGGAGCAATTGCATCCAACTTTTTTCATTAAAACAGCAACATGGTTCTCATCTCTCTTCCACTCTCTTTCTGTGTGTGTGTGTGGGGGGGGGGGGTGTAACAGGACAGTGAAATGGTTTTCTCTCCTCAAACTGGATATTTGTGTATGAATACTCAAATTGCAGTTTTCATCAAAATATTTACAACAATGATAACAGCAACCAGGTTTCATTTTAAGTGTATGAAATGGTTAACATTGTAAGGATCCGTTGATGCAACTTTTTCATGAACCGAACAGTGAAATGATTTCTCTACACACGTGTGTGATATACGCACAAATATTTTAGCGTTTTGAGAACAGGGAATGTTTCTTTTGTAGGTTGATCTTTTTTGTGGCCTTGCAACCAAGGACTAGTGGGAGGGGAGGTGAAGGGGGACTGCAGGGAGATGAGATGCATGAGAGAATGGAGGAGAGGAGGTGAAGTAGGGCCTGGAGAGGGAGCAGGTGGAAGAGCGACATGAGAGGATGTGAAGGAGGGAGTGGAGGGATAGGAGTACAGGAGGGACTAGAGGGAAGGAGCTGAAGGAGGGACTGGATGGAAAGTAGTGCAGGAGGACTTCAGAGAGATGATGGGAAGGAGGTACTGGAGAGAGGTGAAGGAGGGACTGGAGGACATGAGGGAGGAGGATGGAGGGAAAGGAAGGATGACTGGAGGAGAGAGGAGGTACAGGTGGGGCTGGAGGAAGAGTAGGTGAATGAGGGACTGGAGGGAGAGGAGGTGAAGGGGGACTGGATGAGGTGAGCTGTATGAGACCAGACAGCGGTTAGGAGCAGGAGGAGAGGAGTGAATGAGGACTGGAGAGAGAGGAGGTACAGGAGGGAGAGGAGGTGCAGGGGGAGATTAGTGAAGGAGGGACTGGAAGGATATGATGGAGAGACTGGAAAGATATGAGTGAAGCAGGGACAGGAAAGAGAGAAGGTGAAATAGGACTGGAGGGAGAAGAGGGAATGAGGGACAGCAGGGAGAGGAGGGGAAGAGACTTGAGGAGGTGAAGGAAGGAGACAAGGGGCAGGAGGCACTGGAGGGAGAGGATGACGGAGGGGTTGGAGGAGAGCTGTAAAGGAGAAACTGGAGGGAGATGAGGGGAAGGAGAGACTTGAGGGAAAAGAGGTGAAGGAGGAACTGCAGGCAAGAGGTGAAGGAGAGCTGGAGCGACTGAACAAATTCAATGTATTCTTTAGACTTAAGGATCAGTGGGAAACCTGAATGTTCGAAAACCACAACAGATGTTCCTGTCAGTGTATCATCTGAAATGCACACGTGAACATGACAAGACAACACGCCATGTGAACACTACATACCCTCCATGTTGTTGCACGTGTGTTCCTCAGCATTAATCTGGTGACCTGAGAAAGGACAGAGACGTGGTCCTGGTCTCTCCATGTGTGATTGCCCCTCACTTCACACAGAAGGTTCTGGACCTTCATCTTCTGTGTCACCCTGAAGAGATGATCACACAGCACACATGTTCCGTTCACATGGGCTCATGGTTCTCAGAGTTCTTCTTCAATCAGGACAGTTTCCATCTGAGTGTCCTGATGGAAAACTCTGAAATCAACGACATCAGGAAGGCAACATTTGTCACTTCTTCTAGTCTGAGTGGAAAAGCCTCATGATCAGATGGTTATGAGCCAAAACCCCTGGTTTCTTCGAAAAATTGAAATCTCAGCTGCATTTTGGTGCATTTCAGGTCTTTTTACCCACCAAAAAAAAAATAATAATAATTTTTTTGTTGGGTCTGGTCAATTATTTCATCCAACAGAAGAGTCAAGTTGTCTGAAAAAGTATTTTTCCATATTGTCCACAGTCTGTCCCATGAATTAGAATACAGTGCTATTATTTTCCATAAAAAACCCACATATTCGTTACTGTTCTCTCTCTACATACATGTAAACATTTGTCTTTATATTTTGTGCTTTTATAACAACTGATGGTGTTGAAAAAAATAAAAACAAATAAAAGTAATACAAGTAAAGCTGCATGTACTGTTCAAGAAGTCACCAATATAACTTTTACTTCCAGGATCACTGATCTGGGTTAATTTAGATTCTTATTCACGTCTATAAATGGGAAATGCAATAACATGGATTTTTCCATTCAGTGATGAAGTCAGCATTTCTAAGATACTCACAACTTAAATGCAGAACGACACACAAAAGTTTTCTCTTTATTGGGTATGAACTAAGGTAAATATCAAATCAAATCCAATTTATATAGCGCCAATTCACAACAGTTTGCCCCAAGGCGCTTTATATTGTAAGGCAAAGGCCATACAATAATTACAGAAAAAACCCCAACGGTCAAAACGACCCCCGTGAGCAAGCACTTGGAGACAGTGGGAAGATAAAACTGTCCTGTTTTCTTGCCTTTCTCTCCTGGCACTTGGTGTGGGTGTCTCCTTCTGTCTGGGAGTTTCTCCACACACCTGTTCTGAGTTTGCAGTTAATCACCTAGGTGCTTAATAGGCCTCACAGTTTGTCTCTGTCCTTCGCCAGATCGATGTGCCTTGTGCCTCTTTCAAGCTCAGTTCCTTGTGTTTTTTGCCTTGCCTTGATTGCTTCATCGTGTTTTTTGATTACCTGCCTGTGTACCTCGACCACGTTGCTTTTTGGACTGCTTATCTGCGTACTGACCCTGCTAAAGAACCAAAGCTTGAAGTTTCAGAAGAAGTCGGTTTCAGCATTTTATCCGGATATTCCTGTTATGTGTTGGACGCAGGACGGAACCGACCAGCGTTTGAAGGACCCAGTATGAAATAAGCAGAGCACGGTACAAAGGATAACTAAATTTAATTACATAACAGTGATGGTAAAAATATAACCATGAGTGCGCGGACTGGCGAGGTGGTAAACGGTGCGCTCCCAGCAGCACTAACGGTCCGGAGCCAGAAGCTGTTCGGACCCAAGGACCCCGACGACACCCCCCCAGAGAGACCGCTCAAAGGTGTACATAAACAGCAAACACTTCCTGGCTTAATTGCTAATCAGCTTCCCACCCTGCAGGCATGGAACACCCTGTTCACAAACTCCAACTGCAGTGGAAGCTGATTAAACGACTAACAAACAGCTCAATATAATAAGGTGTGAGGGACACCACATTTACTGACTGTATAAATGTTAGTCACAAAACCTAACGTACCTCAGGAAGTGTGCTGACGAGTGTGAGACCTCACCCCCCCTCTTTCACAGACCATGCATCAAACCTGGACATTCTCTGCATCCACTGATGATGAGATGGCTCTCGAGATGACGATCTCACCCGTCTGGTCACAAGGTCGAGTCCTGGCAAATACACACTGTGTACTCCAGACTTAAATGCCACCATGCTCCATCCGTGTAGATGCACCACAGCTGTGAGTCCTGACGAGCCGCACCTGATCAGCCTCAGGTGATCAGGTGAGGTCCTGGTAACTCAGCCACACAGCCACTCAGTCCCAAATGCGCACCACCTGGAAGGAAAACCAAAAGACAGAAACAGAAGACAAACAAAGCCAGCCAGGCACGCCAGCCACAACAATTCCACTGTTAAGGAGATTTTTTTAATGAAGACGTGCGGACGGATTGCAGCGTCAGCTCGCAGCCGCCGCGACGCTCCGCCACAGGAAAAACACCTCGTTGGAAGCCTTAAGGACAAGTTGGAACATGTCCAGCTGTATGACTCCACTGAAAGCCATCAAAAGCTGCCTGGATTTTACAAATGGTTATCAACACAGAGGTGTTTTTCCTGTGCCGCCGCACCGCGCCGGCTGCATCCCGACGCGCGGACCCGTCCGCACGTCTTTCATTAAAAAATCTCCTTTAACAGTGGAATATCCGGATAAAATGCTGAAACCGACTTCTTCTGAAACTTCTCTGTTCTCTCATGATCCTGGATCATAGAGCCTGAAATGTGGAGGTTTTCAGCTTGAAACAGGCTGACGACGGCGCCTGAGAGCGCTGCGCGACGTCTCACACCATGGGAAGTCCTTACAGTGACAGTATCACCTCAAAATCTCTCATCAGCCGTTAAAATTTTCACTGAAAACCAGCTTAATTTTTCGAACCATGTCCACTTCGATGTGCCTCATGGGTTTAGAAAAAAGTTTGATCAAACAAAGCGCCAGTCTCTCAGCAACTTCTCAGACAAAAATTCCGACGAGGGGCTGGACGACTCCTCCCACAAGGAGACTCACAGGCGCCTTGGGGGCAACTGTTTGTTGTGATTTGGCACTATATAAATAAAATTGATTGACTGATTGATTGAATGACGTCACCGACAGGCGTGGAAAAACTCACACATGCGCACACGGGTTCAAGCATGTCTGACGTAAAAACATATGAATGAAATCCATATAGTTTTTGAAAAAAATAAAAAGGACCTATACTTTATTGACAGACCTCGTATTGTCTTGCGGTATGCTTGGTGAGTACACATTTCTTTTATTTGTGCTTGAAAATTATTTTTGGGGACTTTTTCATACGCCCGTTTGATTGAGTGGTGTCGCATTAAAAAAACTACTGTCTTTCGCCTCCGGTGTACCGTCGCTGGCTACGGAGGCGAGACCCGCAAAGAATTCAAGTCATTAAAAATATATAAACCTCTCTTAGCAGCCACGGAGCTCTGCGGCTCCGACTACCGAGACGTGCGGCGCTATGGATTTTGCTGCAAGAAGTCTGTCCTTGCGAGCAACAGGTGTCACCGCGCGCTCTACATTAAAATGGCGAGCGTAGTCTCTGGACTTTTGTCAAGTTGGCTGCACCTCCATTCAGTAGTAAGAGAGGTGGTGCCGGCTGCACAGAAGACACGGGGTGTGAGTGGCCCGTGGCGGAATTTAACGAGCGCATGCACTTGGTAAGCGCATCGGGGATAGTGAGAGCGAGGCGTCGGGGAAGAACGGCACCCTCTGTCGATGCCGCCGCTGATCTGAGCATGCAGAGCTGTAGCTCATATTCATTGCATCTTACTTTTGGATGTTGAAACCATGATGTTTATAACACTAACATTACTAACAGTTAAAATCAATTTCAATGCGGGATCGGACAGAAGGCGGGAACGTGTCGTCTTGTCCCTGATGTCATGGAAATGATCCGATGTACAAACAGTTTTTTGCGGTGGGCTAAATTTTAGTTGTAAATTTGTCATTTTAAACGAAGATTTCTCAGCTGAATTACAAATTTGGGCTTACAGATTTACTTTACTGCATTCACAAGGGTCTTACAATACTATAGCTATTTATTTCTGAAATCTGACCACATTTATTTCAATACAGGTCTACTTTAAATATCTCAATATGATATGCTGGAAATATGTTGTTATTGAGCTTCCTTCTGAAATTATAATAGACAAATGACCATGACACATTGTCTGTTTTGCGTGGATTTGGACATTTTGGGATTAGGTCATATCAGCTCGTGGTTCACACTTTGACACACTCACCAATTTAGAACCAAACACAAACTCAGGCTGTGAAAAATTACTTTATTCCTCCTCAGGCTCAAGTGGACAAAAACACATTTTAGAGTTTGAGCATTTTTACAGTTTAATGACAGATTTGGGAAAAACATCACTGATCGGGATGACACAGCCAGATTATTGATCGATCAGTTCAGTTATCAATTGATCAGTTCAATGATCAACCACACAACTGGATTATCAGTGACTAGTTCACTAATAACACAACACAGCTGAAGTCGCAGACTGATCAGTTCACCGATCAGCATGACGCAGCCAGAGTTATTGATCGATCAGTTCCTCTATCAGCACTACACAGCCGGGGTTTCAATCCAACAGTTCTCTGATCAGTTATCGACTGATCAATTTTGATTCAGAGCATGCACAGAGAGAGGGGAGGGCAAGTCACAGTCAAGTCAGACAGACAGGAAGTGGTGGGGACTCTCAGTGTGCTGTGCACAGCTTTGTGGTTGAATATGAACTTGTTAAAAAAAAAACAACATGTGGCATTAGTGTTGATTTTGTTTCTGCCACAAATAATCAAAGTGTGAAAACACTGAATTTATTTTCAACGTGTCCATTTGGAGAAGTCGTGCACTGACACATCAATCAATCAATCAATTTTTTATATAGCGCCAAATCACAACAAACAGTTGCCCCAAGGGCGCTTTTATATTGCAAGGCAAGGCCATACAATAATATGTAAAACCCAACGGTCAATACGACCCCTGTGAGCAAGCACTTGGCTACAGTGGGAGGGAAAAACTCCATTTTAACAGGAAGAAACCTCCAGCAGAACCAGGCTCAGGGAGGGGCAGTCTTCTGCTGGGACTGTTTGGCTGAGGGAGAGAACCAGGAAAACGACATGCTGTGGAGGGGAGCAGAGACGATCTTTAATGATTAAATGCAGAGTGGTGCATACAGAGCAAAAAGAGAAAGAAACAGTGCATCATGGGAACCCCCAGCAGTCTACGTCTATAGCAGCATAACTAAGGGATGGTTCAGGGCCACCTGATCCGCCCTAACTACAAGCTTTAGCAAAAAGGAAAGTTTTAAGCCATAATCTTAAAAGTAGAGAGGGTGTCTGTCTCCCTGATCTGAATTGGAGCTGGTTCCACAGGAGAGGAGCCTGAAAGCTGAAGGCTCTGCCTCCCATTCTACTCTTACAAACCCTAGGAACTACAAGTAAGCCTGCAGTCTGAGAGCAAAGCGCTCTATTGGGGTGATATGGTACTACGAGGTCCCTAAGATAAGATGGGACCTGATTATCAAACCTATAAGTAAGAAGAAGAATTTTAAATTCTATTCTAGAATTAACAGGAAGCCAATGAAGAGAGGCCAATATGGGTGAGATATGCTCTTCTCCTTCTAGTCCCCATCAGTACTCTAGCTGCAGCATTTTGAATTAACTGAAGGCTTTTTAGGGAACTTTTAGGACAACCTGATAATAATGAATTACAATAATCCAGCCTAGAGGAAATAAATGCATGAATTAGTTTTTCAGCATCACTCTGAGACAAGACCTTTCTGATTTAGAGATATTGCGTAAATGCAAAAAAGCAGTCCTACATATTTGTTTAATATGCGCTTTGAATGACATATCCTGATCAAAATGACTCCAAGATTTCTCACAGTATTACTAGAGGTCAGGGTAATGCCATCCAGAGTAAGGATCTGGTTAGACACGTTTCTAAGATTTGTGGGGCCAAGTACAATAACTTCAGTTTTATCTGAGTTTAAAAGCAGGAAATTAGAGGTCATCCATGTCTTTATGTCTGTAAGACAATCCTGCAGTTTAGCTAATTGGTGTGTGTCCTCTGGCTTCATGGATAGATAAAGCTGGGTATCATCTGCGTAACAATGAAAATTTAAGCAATACCTCTAATAATACTGCCTAAGGGAAGCATGTATAAAGTGAATAAAATTGGTCCTAGCACAGAACCTTGTGGAACTCCAAAATTAACTTTAGTCTGTGAAGAAGATTCCCCATTTACATGAACAAATTGTAATCTATTAGACAAATATGATTCAAATCACCGCAGCGCAGTGCCTTTAATACCTATGGCATGCTCTAATCTCTGTAATAAAATGTTATGGTCAACAGTATCAAAAGCAGCACTGAGTCTAACAGAACAAGCACAGAGATGAGTCCACTGTCCGAGGCCATAAGAAGATCATTGTAACCTTCACTAATGCTGTTTCTGTACTATGATGAATTCTAAAACCTGACTGAAACTCTTCAAATAGACCATTCCTCTGCAGATGATCAGTTAGCTGTTTTACAACTACCCTTTCAATAATTTTTGAGAGAAAAGGAAGGTTGGAGATTGGCCTATAATTAGCTAAGATAGCTGGGTCAAGTGATGGCTTTTTAAGTAATGGTTTAATTACTGCCACCTTAAAAGCCTGTGGTACATAGCCAACTAACAAAGATAGATTGATCATATTTAAGATCGAAGCATTAAATAATGGTAGGGCTTCCTTAGCAGCCTGGTAGAATGGGGTCTAATAAACACGTTGATGGTTTGGATGAAGTAACTAATGAAAATAACTCAGACAGAACAATCGGAGAGAAAGAGTCTAACCAATACCGGCATCACTGAAAGCAGCCAAAGATAACGATACGTCTTTGGGATGGTTAGAGTATTTTTTCTCTAATAGTTAAAATTTTGTTAGCAAAGAAAGTCATGAAGTCATTACTAGTTAAAGTTAATGGAATACTCAGCTCAATAGAGCTCTGACTCTTTGTCAGCCTGGCTACAGTGCTGAAAAGAAACCTGGGGTTGTTCTTATTTTCTTCAATTAGTGATGAGTAGAAAGATGTCCTAGCTTTACGGAGGGCTTTTTTAGAGCAACAGACTCTTTTTCCAAGCTAAGTGAAGATCTTCTAAATTAGTGAGACGCCATTTCCTCTCCAACTTACGGTTATCTGCTTTAAGCTACGAGTTTGTGAGTTATACCACGGAGTCAGGCACTTCTGATTTAAAGCTCTCTTTTTTAGAGGAGCTACAGCATCCAAAGTTGTCTTCAATGAGGATGTAAACTATTGACGAGATACTCTATCTCACTTACAGAGTTTAGGTAGCTCTGCACTGTGTTGGTATATGGCATTAGAGAACATAAAGAAGGAATCATATCCTTAAACCTAGTTACAGCGCTTTCTGAAAGACTTCTAGTGTAATGAAACTTATTCCCCACTGCTGGTAGTCCATCAGAGTAAATGTAAATGTTATTAAGAAATGATCAGAGAGGGAGTTTTCAGGGAATACTGTTAAGTCTTCTATTTCCATACCATAAGTCAGAACAAGATCTAAGATATGATAAAGTGGTGGGTGGACTCATTTACATTTTGAGCAAAGCCATAGTCTAATAATAGATTAAATGCAGTGTTGAGGCTGTCATTCTCAGCATCTGTGTGGATGTTAAAATCGCCCACTATAATTATCTTATCTGAGCTAAGCTGTTGGGAAAGTGTAGGAACACGGACCCACAACAGGGGGCGCAAATGAACGGACAATGGAGAAAGTCAATCACAAAGTTTTACTGTTGTGAATTCACACAACAAACACAACAGATTACAAATACAGCAGTAACCGAATTCCAAAGGTGTGTGTGGCAGGCTCGATGATAGGAGACGTCTGTCCAGTCGAACCGGAACCACCCGATCTCCTCTGCCACCGAACCCCGGGGATACTGGAGCCGCCAAGTCCCGAACCCCAGGTGGCCACTGCCTCCGCTCATCGGATCCGGTACTGCTGGCAAGGCACAGAAACAGTCAGGTGTGGGTGCGGCTGCACCCAGCACACACAGGGTGGAAACACCACCTCCCCTCTTGTCAGGAAATTACAGGTGAGTGCAGGAATGTGAGACTTATCCAAAATACAGTCTCCTGCTGTCTTTTTCTTTCTGTGTAAAGGCAAAAAGTATTTATGGTCAAAAGAGATCAGTTTGGCTGGATACGTTACCTCCTTGGTAGAGCGATATCTCAGCAATGAGGTGGAGATGACGTCCTGCTGATATACCTCCCTGTTGATTGATATCAGCTGTCTCGTCTCAGGTGATGGGTGATAGCTGTCACCCTGGCTGCTCCTGTGAGGCGGCAGTGCCCTCTTGGTGCCTGGAGCCCGCACTCCAGACAGGGCGCCCTCTGGTGGTGGTGGGCCAGCATACCTCCTCTTCAGCGGCCCACCACAGGACCCCCCCCTCAACGGGCGCCCCCTGGCGCACGACCAGGCTTGTCCGGTGGCGACGGTAGAAGTCGGCCAGGGGGCCGGGTCCAGGATGAAGCTCCTTTTCACCCAGGGTGCTCTTCGGGGCCGTACCCTTCCCAGTCCACCAGATACTGCAAACCCCGGCCCATCCGTCGGACGTCCAGGAGCCGGCGTATAGTCCAAGCCTCTCGCCGTCGATGATCCGGGCAGGAGGTGGTGCCGGACCGAGTGCAGAGGGGTGAGGTGTGATGAGGTTTGATTCTGGAAACATGGAACACTGGATGAATCTGCAGTGAGGCCGGAAGCTGAAGCCTGTACAGGCGAGGTAAGCGCCACAGAGGGAGCCCTATCTCCCTGGCCCATCTGCTGTCCAACAGCCCGTGTCCACCAGTGCTGGGGCCTTCAGGGTTGAGTCCTCATAAAGGATCGTGACTGGGAGTCGTTGGCAATGTGGGTGTGTCCCACGTGAATGTGTCGGCCCACCCCTAGCCCAGTCTCTAGCGGGCGTTGGAGTTTAACCGCTCGGGCAGTCTCTCATATGGTGCTCTATCGCACCACAAACAAACAAGCTCCGTGGCCCGTCTCCTCTGTGTGTCTGGTGCCCTAAATGTTGCCACTCGTGTCCATAGCTTTCGTCAGCAGGGGAGCTGTGGCCCCACGGAGCACAGGGGCCGTGGAGCGTGGGGACGGAGCGCGGTCGGAACCGGAAGGGAGAGGGACGGCGCTGCCCGGCCACGCCCTTCGTCTCGTTCCCGCCGACGTTCTTCTAACCGGTTGTCTAACCGTATGACAAGATCGATGAGCCCATCTAAATCCCGCGGTTCGTCCTTAGCCACCAGGTGCTCCTTAAGAACCAATGACAGTCCGTTTACAAAGGCGGCGCGGAGGGCAGCGCTATTCCAGCCGGACCTCGCAGCCGCGATGCGGAAGTCGACTGCATAGGCAGCTGCGCTCCGACGCCCCTGTCTCATCGACAGTAGCACAGTTGAAGCGGTTTCTCTCTCTATTGGGGTGATCGAACACGGTTCTGAACTCCCTCACAAACCCATCATATGTCTGAAGGAGCCGTGAATTTTGCTCCCAGAGCGCTGTAGCCCAAGCGCGTGCCTCGCCGCGAAGCAGGTTTATTACATAAGCTACCTTGCTAGCATCAGTCGCGTACATAACTGGACGCTGTGCGAAGATGAGCAAACACTGCATAAGGAAATCCGCGACGTCTCCACACAGCCTCCGTACGGCTCTGGGGGCTATGTATGCTTCCGGGGAAGGTGGGAGGGCGCGCTTCCACCTGCGCGGCGAGAGCCTCCACCCTGCGGTTCAGGGACATTCTGCTCGGTCATTAAATCTAACCGAGTCGTGAAAGCGGTGAGGATCCGCTGCAACTCACCGATTACCCCTCCTGCGGACGCCTGCGCGTCCTGTTCTTCCATTGGCCGTTCACAGCCGTTGACGCCCCTCGGGATCCATGACGTTGGCAGAGAATGTGAGTACTTATCCAAATACAGTCTCCTGCTGTCTTTTTTTTGTCTTTCTGTGTAAAGGCAAAAGTATTTAATGGTCAAAAGATGTATCAGTTTGGCTGGATACATTACCTCCTTGGTAGAGCGATATCTCGGCAATGAGGTGGAGATGACGTCCTGCTGATATACCTCCCTGTTGATTGATATCACTGTCTCGTCTCAGGTGATGGGTGATAGCTGACCCTGGCTGCTCCTGTGAGGCAGTGCCCTCTGGTGCCTGGAGCCCGCACTCCAGACAGGGCGCCCTCTGGTGGTGTGGGCCAGCAGTACCTCCTCTTCAGCGGCCCACACAACATAAGCACTAAGTCAGACAAAAGGTCTGAAAATTCACAGAGAAACTCACAGTAACGACCAGGTGGACGATAGATAACAACAAATAAAACTGGTTTGGGACTTCCAATTTGGATGGACAAGACTAAGAGTCAGCTTTCAAATGAATTAAAGCTCTGTCTGGGTTTTTGATTAATTAATAAGCTGGAATGGAAGATTGCTGCTAATCCTCCGCCCCGGCCCGTGCTACGAGCATTCTGACAGTTAATGTGACTCGGGGGTGTTGACTCATTTAAACTAACATATTCATCCTGCTGTAACCAGGTTTCTGTAAGGCAGAATAAATCATATGTTGATCAATTATTATATCATTTACCAACAGGGACTTAGAAGAGAGAGCCTAATGTTTAATAGACCACATTTAACTGTTTTAGTCTGTGGTGCAGTTGAAGGTGCTATATTATTTTTTTCTTTTTGAATTTTTATGCTTAAATAGATTTTTGCTGGTTATTGGTGGTCTGGGACAGCACCGTCTCTACGGGGATGGGTAATGAGGGGATGGCAGGGGGGAGAATCTGCAGAGAGGTTGTAAGACTACAACTCTGCTTCCTGGTCCCAACCCTGGATATCACGGTTTGGAGGATTTAAAAAATTGCCAGATTTCTAGAAATGAGAGCTTCTCCATCCAAAGTGGGATGGATGCCGTCTCTCTAACAAGACCAGGTTTCCCCAGAAGCTTTGCCAATTATCTATGAAGCCCACTCATTTTTTGGACACCACTCAGACAGCCAGCATTCAAGGAGAACATGCGGCTAAACATGTCACTCCCGTCTGATTGGGGGGGGCCCAGAGAAAACTACAGAGTCCGACATTGTTTTGCAAAGTTACACACCGTTTAATGTTTAATTTTAGTGACCTCCGATTGGCGTAACCGGTGTCATTACTGGCCGACGTGAATTACAATCTTACCAAATTTACGCTTAGCCTTAGCCAGCAGTTTCAAATTTCCTTCAATGTCGCCTGCTCTGGCCCCCGGACACAATTGACTATGGTTGCTGGTGTCGCTAACTTCACATTTCGCAAAACAGAGTCGCCAATAACCAGAGTTTGATCCTCCGGGTGTCGGCGAGTGGGGAAAAACGGTTAGAGATGTGAACGGGTTGGCGGTGTACACGGGGCTTCTGTTTAGGGCTACGCTTCCTCCTCACAGTCACCCAGTCGGCCTGCTTTCCCGGCTGCTCGGGATCTGCCAGGGGGTAACTAACGGCTGCTAAGCTACCTTGGTCCGCACCGACTACAGGGGCCTGGCTAGCTGTAGAATTTTCCATGGTGCGGAGCCGAGTCTCCAATTCGCCCAGCCTGGCCTCCAAAGCTACGAATAAGCTACACTTATTACAAGTACCATTACGCTAAAGGCCGAGGAATACTAACATTTCATACCCAGAGCAGAAAGTGCGGAGAGACAGGAGAAGCGCCATGCTAAATCGGCTAAGCTAGTAGCTACGCTAAGCTAGCGGATTCCTAAAACACCAAAGTGAATAATGTGTAATAATTTAGAGGTGATTCAGCAGAAGGATGCTTTAGTTAAGGCACGTAAAGATTACACTGGGGAAACAAATCGTAATCTAGATAACTAGATCAATCTAACTGCGCAGATAAAACAGCTAACAGATACAGAAAACACCGCTGTGCTCCGGAACAGGAAGTGATACAATACCGCAGTGAGAGCCAACCACCAGTAGAGGTCAATAGAAAGCACATGTGGAATCCCCCATCATGTTGAACTCTGCTTCACTGTCAGTAGGACTTGAATGAGTGATGTCACAGAGGGTGGTTTCTATGGAAACAGATGGATCAAAGTACAAACAGACTTACACTTCCTCAGACCTGGTCTCAGCCATCGGACTCCACCAGGATCCACCCTGAAAGGAGGGGGGGCGGATGTCTATTACAAGTAATTCTGGACCACTCTTGGTCATTTTTTATATAAAAAACTGTAAAATATGCAAGATGTAAAGTTTAATGCCTATTTCTAAAAAAAAACGATGTGTCCCAAACCCCCACAAGACCATGAACGCAGCGCAGCATTGCCGCATGAATTAATCCACCCTGCTCAGTGTCGCTCTCATTGGAACAACACACACAGAATGTGTCTCTTTGTCCCAAACTGATCTCTTTCAGTGTAGCTTCTTGTTTCTGACTTTAACACCAAGTTAACCACCCAGTCTTTAATCATCAACTGTAAATGGTCTTCAAAACATTCCAATCATATCTTTCTGAACTCTTCAGCATCAACTCCGTCAATGTTTACAATGCTCATAACTTTTAAGTTCTTAAATATTTATTATGTCCACTCTTAAAACTTCAGTTATCTTTATAATTTTATTACTGGTAAATGTTAGAATGAACTACTTTTACGCAGGAATTCATCAATCACGTAGGCCGCGGGAGCGTGCTAACACAGAATATACAGAACCTGTGGAAAGTTGTTTGGCCAAAATGAGAACGTCTACTTTTAGCTTGTCATAAGCTAAGCTAGTGGCGCTCATGAGAGTGTGGAATTAATAGATGGTTTCATGTGACGTATCGGTCACGTTATTTTGTGTCCCGCTGCCATCCTGGATCACAATGCCGTGGCCGCTGTGATACACTGCCTGCATTTGGCGAACAATTGCAATAAGCTTCAAATGGTCAACTTCTGTGCTGTCATCGTTGTTCAAACAGAGGTGATAAAAATGCAGGTCGCTCATTTTAAACTGCCAGCAGTTATTGTTCATCAATAAGGAAATAGAAATTAGAGCTTTCTAAGTGACACAGAGACCCTGGCTCAGCAGATCTGAAGGAAGCTTTAATATGACCAGAACCAAGCAGACCGCCCGTAAATCCAAGCCAAAGCTGCCATGAAAAGCACTCCGGATACCATCGGTGTAAGAAGACTCGTCGTTACAGGCCCGGCACCGCGGCACTGAGAGAGATCCACTGCTACACAAAATCCCCGAGCTGCTGATCCACAAGCTGCGGTGGCTTTGGCTTTGCATTTACCAGCAGTCTGTTTGGTTCTTGTCATATTAATCTTACGCTGAAACTGGCAGCCACTTTGTTACATCGTCATTAAATTCACTATCCGGTACACACACGGACGAACGAACCAACATTACACTCAATTACATAAACAGCTTATTCTCAAGGGTTTAAAGCCTCGTATGAGCTTTCATTTTCTCTTTTCTTTCATGCCCAGCTGCGTAGTAATCCACGATAAAGACAGTAACTAATTGGTCACTGATTGAAAATCTTATATTAATTCATATGGCGATGCTGCGCTACGTTCACAGTCTTGTGTGGATTTGGGACACATTGGGTTTTAAACTTTACAATCTGTCATATTTTCCAGTTTTTATCATCAAAAATACCAAGAGTGTCCAGAATTACTTGTAATAGACATATTTGTCCTTAGCATCACTTTATTTACAGATCAAGACAATACAGTGGAGAGAAAGTGTTTAGTCATTATTTATCAAAGTACCCACGTTTACCTGAAAGCAACATCATGTGAGGACTGTTTGCTCGCTGTCACTCACATTCCACCCCCTCTCAATGGACGCCACGCCCTCCAGAATGGAGCCAAAAGTTTGAAACTGAAAAAATAAGATCTGAAGTGGAAAAAAGATCTGAAGGTGAAAACAGAAATATGAAACCAAATGATAGATTGATTCTGAAATAATTAATCCTCCACTGATAAAATGACAGAACACGTTAAATATATTTCAGAGTAAAAATGAAAACAAATTATTTGATCAAATAATTACAGACTGAATCAAAGTTATGAGATATATATATATCTTACTCTTATTTTTATTTAATAATCATTTTAAATAATTAGAAAATTCAAAACAACATTGATTTTTTTTATTTATTTTTTAATTTTAATTTTTAAGATTACAAAACTTTTGGCCTGGATTTAGCTCCATATTTTTATGACACATTTGTAATATGTTTGTTTGTTTTTGTTTGTTTGTTTTTTTTCATTTTTGCAGAATGAATGACGTCCACATTGATTTCAGCCAATCAGCAGGCAGTATTGGTGAGAGATCCCTTCGTAAGATGGGGGCGTCCATGAGTTCACAGATGGACCAGATCAGATGTCTTCTGATCTCTGGGACTAAAACAGAACACCTTCTGCTCTCTTTGGGATCAGACGATATCAGGGTCGTCCAGTCCACAGTCCATGCTCCATGGAAATGTGTGAATGAACAAAGATCTTCTGTGTCTTTTTCTCAGAGTTGATATTTGTCGTCTTTCTGGTTACTTTGTGTTAAACCGCGGCTGCGCGGGTGTGAAGCTCATTTTGTCTCTGAGTCCCAAAAGTCTCAGAATCTTTGTGGACTGTTTCAAATCTAATTTCCAGGTTTCATCATGTTTGACTTTTCTTTTTGTGATCTGTGAATCTGGAGGGAAAAGTTTCAAACTGCACTTGTTTAAATTCAATCTTGGATTCTGAACTCACAGCGACAATAAGAACACAAAACTTAATGTTCAAATCCGAAAATGTCCATTTATCATTTTGGAGACAAAGAAAAACAGATCAGTATTGATGTCAAGATCCAACACCACTGGAGTTTTACCTTTTTTAAACAGAGAAACACAGGATGAATTTCTGATTTATAACTAAATGTCTGAATTATCTGATTTACTGTGTTGGTTGATTCTGGTCCTGGTCAGAATAATTGGCTCCCCACACAATTTAAATATTTTCATAAATCAATATCAATCAATAAATTTTCAATCATCAGAATCTTTTACAAAATTTACAAAAAACAACAACAAAACAAAATGTTCTCACGTAAAAAAAAAACAAACACAAAAAAAAAAACAATAAATATTGGTTGGCATTTCATTGACAGACTGAAGATTTATAGAAAATTGTCACTTTACCGCCAGTTTCTTCAGACAAGTCAGGATGAAACCTGAGCATCTTCTTCTGGACTTCATTTCCATCAATCATTCAGCAACACAAAGATATAAATACAACAAAACAGATCAAATCAGGGCTCCGGTCTCCCATGTGCCTTCTGAAAACCAGCTGAACTTCTTTCTTTACTTTTATATTCCTTCTCTGTTTTAGCATTAAGTTGAATCACTGCTGATGTCTCAGAAAAAGTTTCACTCTGCAGAGAAAATCTTCATTGTTCATCTGATCCAAAGAAAACTGGCTGTGAAAAAATTTAATCAGCTAATCAATCAGCTATCATCAGCTGTGGCTGCAGCAGTCCACACGGAGAACATGCAGGACAACAGGGGCCTCATGGCAAAGCGTGTGTACAACACAAAAATGTGGCAAACGTCTGTCTCCATGGCAACATTCAGATGGATCCAAGTGAATGACTGTGGAAATGCAGTGCGCAGTGTTGTATAAAGTACCGGAAAATCACATTAAGTAAAAGTACAGATACCCATTAAAAAAATGACTTTGGTAGAAGTTCAAGTAACCGATTGAAATGCGACTCAAGTAAAAGTCTTAAAGTATCTAGTATTTATTGTACTTAAGTATGACAAGTAATGTACAACTAATGTACTGACGTATCGAAAGTAAAGTACAAGTAAATGTTATAATCAAAATGGACTGATTTTTTTACATTAAAAGTTTATCTAGGCTTGCAAATGACTGGTAGTATTAGTCAAAGTACTGAAAATTGCACATCACAAAAAACTCAAAACAAGTTTCAAAACCTAAATGAGAGTAGACTGCTCACTAGGTGTTCCAAGAACAGTTATTTATTTCTATATGTATTTATTTATTTTTCATTGTTAAATGGTTTTATCGTTTCTGTTGTGTTTTGATTCATTAGTTCTTTTGTCTCTTTCTCTAAAATTGTATGTAACAATTAGTCTTATTATTGACTATAGTTGTCTATTATTAGACTGTTTGTTGTTTTGCTATATGAATAAAAATATTAAAAAAATACAATTTGACTCTTTTACAACGAACGCTGAGCATTAATTATACAGAAACATCAACACAAAACGCTGATGAGCAGCTTAATGCTAAATTAACATTGAAAACACCATAGACGCTAACGCCTGCATCGGTCCCGTTTTTAAGTTATAAAACATCTATCAACTGTTTCAGAAGACCATAACAGGTCGGTTTAACATAAAAATATTAAATATTACTCACAGACATAGCTCTTCAGGGTTTTTAGCGTGGAAAGTTTAGGATAAAGCGACAATGAATAAACATCGTAGATCGAAGCAGTGTTCGACTGCGAATCACGCTTCGATTGGTTCAAGGTTCAAAGCAAAGCCGCGCTGCAGAAAGTTAGAGAATGATCATTTTCCTGACAAACAGTGCGAAACTGCAAAAAAGCCTACCGGACATGCCTCATGACAAATCGGCCTGACTTTGTTGCAGTCACTTGTAATCAGTGGAGTCGGTGTGAAAACACGACTTTTTTTTCGTGTGTGTGTGTGTGTGTGTGTGTTGTGTGTGTGTGTGTTGTGTGTGTGGTGTGTGTGTGTGTGTGTGTGTGTGTGTGTGTGTGTGTGTGTGTTTTGTACGACTAACGGCATGGCACATAGAAAATGTATCAGAGTAGAAGTATGCAATTAAGGTCGGAAATGTAGTGAGTAAAAGTGAAAGTAACTGAATTTAAAAAAACTCAAATAAAGTACAAAGTCTCCCAAACGTACTTAAGTACAGTAGTGAAGATATTTTACTTTGTTACTATACAACACTAGTGGTGCTCACGCAAAATTCTGTCTGGTGTACAGCTACTACAGCTACTGTTCCGCTGCTGAAAACAAGAAGTCATCAGAGTGATGTGAACATCAGAGAAACACTGATGAGCATTAACACCCACGTTGTTGCAATTATGTGGGTGGACATAAAGCATTGTGTAAAGTGATGTGGAAAATGGCACCAACAATCACTGCGTTAACGTTGTTAGAGGACCTTATAAAGGAGCAATCAACATGAGCATAGATTCAGGGAACACAAGGATTACAAGTACTTGCAAATGGAATAATTGGCTCATCAGCTGATTTTGATTCCAAAGACCAGACTGGAGTTACGTGTAGAACTGAGACCGGCCCAGAGCGCAATATGGCGAGGACCAGGGTTGTCTGTGCCCACACAGGTCTGACCCACTGGGCTTCCAACAGGGACATTCCAGCGGGAGCTGACTGATCAGTCAACATGACATGTGCAGTCACCTTGAGCTGAGCCATGCCAGCTGTGAATCACAATCATCCGAATGTCATCCAGGTACATCATAATCCAACATTAAAGCGCATTTGCAGTGAGAGCTATTTCCCGAATGTGATCAGAGCTACTGACTGCACCATGTTGCTATAAAGACGCCATCACATGATGAATATGTTGTGTTAATAGAAACATTTTTCATTTCATCATGTTCACATCATATGTGATGCAAAATGCATTGGGTTGGGGTGGGAACAGACTAGAAGCTGACATTCATTTTTTTGTGTGTATGTTGTTGTGAACGAACCAGTGTGGGCACATTTGGGCGTGTAAGCATTCAATATGTTATTTGTTATATGATCAATGTGTTTCTTTTTTCTTGATGGTGAGTCTGGAGCAGCAGAGCTTCTTAACTGATTGTCTCCCAGTTTCAGTCCTTGTCAAAAACGTGCGTGTAAAGTGGTGAATGTCACACACTGTTGGCAGCGGCACACTACACTTTTTAATTTTAGTGTGTGTGTGCTGTTCTGAGCACACACACACTTGGCTTGCCTCTACTGGTGGTTGGCTCTCACTGCGGTATTGTATCACTTCCTGTTCCGGAGCACAGCAGAGTTTTGCTGTATCTGTTAGCTGTTTAATTTGCGCAGTTAGATTGATCTAGTTACCTAGATAACGATTTGTTTCACAGTGTAATCTTCATGTGCCTTACTAAACCTCCCTCTGCTGAATCACCTCTAAATTTTTACACATTATTCACTTTGGGTGTTTTAGGAATCCGCTAGCTTAGCCGCCGTTAGTTTCCCTCTTGCAGATCCTGAGCAGCCGGGAAAGCAGCCGACTGGGTGACTGTGAGGAGGAAGCGTAGCCCTAAACAGAAGCCCCGTGTACACCGCCAACCCATTCACATTTCTAAACGTTAAACCCCACTCGACTACACACCCACCGAAGATCAAACTCTGGTTAGGCGACTCTGTTTTGAGAAATGTGAAGTAAGCGACATCAGCAACCATAGTCAATTGTCTTCCGGGGGGCCAGAGCAGGCGACATTGAAGGAAATTTGAAACTGCTGGCTAAGGCTAAGGTAAATTTGGTAAGATTGTAATTCACTCGGCAGTAATGACACCCGGTTACGCCAATTGGAGGTCACTAAAATTAACATTGAATCAGGTGTGTAACTTTGCAAAAACAATGTCGGACTCTGTAGTTTTCTCTGGGCCCCTCCCCAATCGGACCGGGAGTGACATGTTTAGCCGCATCTTCTGCTTGAATTGCTGGCTGTCTGAGTGGTGTCCAAAAATGAGGTGGGCTTCATAGATAATTGGCAAAGCTTCTGGGGAAAACCTGGTCTTGTTAGGAGAGACGGCATCCATCCCACTTTGGATGGAGCAGCTCTCATTTCTAGAAATCTGGCCAATTTTCTTAAATCCTCCAAACCGTGACTATCCAGGGTTGGGACCAGGAAGCAGAGTTGTAGTCTTACACACCTCTCTGCAGCTTCTCTCCCCCTGCCATCCCCTCATTACCCCATCCCCGTAGAGACGGTGCCTGCTCCCAGACCACCAATAACCAGCAAAAATCTATTTAAGCATAAAAATTCAAAAAGAAAAAATAATATAGCACCTTCAACTGCACCACAGACTAAAACAGTTAAATGTGGTCTATTAAACATTAGGTCCTCTCTCTTCTAAGTCCCTGTTAGTAAATGATATAATAATTGATCACATATTGATTTATTCTGCCTTACAGAAACCTGGTTACAGCAGGATGAATATGTTAGTTTAAATGAGTCAACACCCCTGAGTCACACTAACTGCCAGAATGCTCGTAGCACGGACGAGGCGGAGGATTAGCAGCAATCTTCCATTCCAGCTTATTAATTAAATCAAAAACCCAGACAGAGCTTTAATTCATTTGAAAGCTTGACTCTTAGTCTTGTCCATCCAAATTGGAAGTCCCAAGAACCAGTTTTATTTGTTATTATCTATCGTCCACCTGGTACTGTGAGTTCTCTGTGAATTTTCAGAACTTTTGTCTGACTTAGTGCTTAGCTCAGATAAGATAATTATAGTGGGCGATTTTAAACATCCACACAGATGCTGAGAATGACAGCCTCAACACTGCATTTAATCTATTATTAGACTCAATTGGCTTTGTTCAAAAATGTAAATGAGTCCACCCACCACTTTAATCATATCTTAGATCTTGTTCTGACTTATGGTATGGAAATTGAAGACTTAACAGTATTCCCTGAAACTTCCTTCTGTCTGATCATTTCTTAATAACATTTACATTTACTCTGATGGACTACCCAGCAGTGGGGAATAAGTTTCATTACACTAGAAGTCTTTCAGAAAGCGCTGTAATTAGGTTTAAGGATATGATTCCTTCTTTATGTTCTCTAATGCCACATACCAACACAGTGCAGAGTAGCTACCTAAACTCTGTAAGTGAGATAGAGTATCTCGTCAATAATTTTACATCCTCATTGAAGACAACTTTGGATGCTATAGCTCCTCTGAAAAAGAGAGCTTTAAATCAGAAGTGCCTGACTCCGTGGTATAATTCACAAACTCGCAGCTTAAAGCAGATAACCCGTAAGTTGGAGAGGAAATGGCATCTCACTAATTTAGAAGATCTTCACTTAGCCTGGAAAAAGAGTCTGTTGCTCTATAAAAAAAGCCCTCCGTAAAGCTAGGACATCTTACTACTCATCACTAATTGAAGAAAATAAGAACAACCCCAGGTTTCTTTTCAGCACTGTAGCCAGGCTGACAAAGAGTCAGAGCTCTACTGAGCCGAGTATTCCTTTACTTTAACTAGTAATGACTTCATGACTTTCTTTGCTAATAAAATTTTAACTATTAGAGAAAAAATTACTCATAACCATCCCAAAGACGTATCGTTATCTTTGGCTGCTTTCAGTGATGCCGGTATTGGTTAGACTCTTTCTCTCCGATTGTTCTGTCTGAGTTATTTTCATTAGTTACTTCCTCCAAACCATCAACATGTCTATTAGACCCCATTCCTACCAGGCTGCTCAAGGAAGCCCTACCATTATTTAATGCTTCGATCTTAAATATGATCAATCGATCTTTATTAGTTGGCTATGTACCACAGGCTTTTAAGGTGGCAGTAATTAAACCATTACTTAAAAAGCCATCACTTGACCCAGCTATCTTAGCTAATTATAGGCCAATCTCCAACCTTCCTTTTCTCTCAA
This sequence comes from Thalassophryne amazonica, assembly GCF_902500255.1. Taxonomy (NCBI): domain Eukaryota; kingdom Metazoa; phylum Chordata; class Actinopteri; order Batrachoidiformes; family Batrachoididae; genus Thalassophryne; species Thalassophryne amazonica. The sequence goes on along the minus strand of NC_047114.1, from coordinate 22,196,336 downwards.
AAATTCTTGAAAGGGTAGTTGTAAAACAGCTAACTGATCATCTGCAGAGGAATGGTCTATTTGAAGAGTTTCAGTCAGGTTTTAGAATTCATCATAGTACAGAAACAGCATTAGTGAAGGTTACAAATGATCTTCTTATGGCATCAGACAGTGGACTCATCTCTGTGCTTGTTCTGTTAGACCTCAGTGCTGCTTTTGATACTGTTGACCATAACATTTTATTACGAGATTAGAGCATGCCATAGGTATTAAAGGCACTGCGCTGCGGTGGTTTGAATCATATTTTCTAATAGATTACAATTTGTTCATGTAAATGGGGAATCTTCTTCACAGACTAAGGTTAATTATGGAGTTCCACAAGGTTCTGTGCTAGGACCAATTTTATTCACTTTATACATGCTTCCCTTAGGCAGTATTATTAGACAGCATTGCTTAAATTTTCATTGTTACGCAGATGATACCCAGCTTTATCTATCCATGAAGCCAGAGGACACACACCAATTAGCTAAACTGCAGGATTGTCTTACAGACATAAAGACATGGATGACCTCTAATTTCCTGCTTTTAAACTCAGATAAAACTGAAGTTATTGTACTTGGCCCCACAAATCTTAGAAACATGGTGTCTAACCAGATCCTTACTCTGGATGGCATTACCCTGACCTCTAGTAATACTGTGAGAAATCTTGGAGTCATTTTTGATCAGGATATTATTCAATGCACATATTAAACAAATATGTAGGACTTCTTTTTTGCATTTACGCAATATCTCTAAAATTAGAAAGGCATATCTCTAAAATTAGAAAGGTCTTGTCTCAGAGTGATGCTGAAAAACTAATTCATGCCTTTATTTCCTCTAGGCTGGACTATTGTAATTCATTATTATCAGGTTGTCCTAAAAGTTCCCTGAAAAGCCTTCAGTTAATTCAAAATGCTGCAGCTAGAGTAGTAACGGGGACTAGAAGGAGAGAGCATATCTCACCCAATATTGGCCTCTCTTCATTGGCTTCCTGTTAATTCTAGAATAGAATTTAAAATTCTTCTTCTTACTTATAAGGTTTTGAATAATCAGGTCCCATCTTATCTTAGGGACATCATAGTACCATATCACCCCAATAGAGCGCTTCGATCTCAGACTGCAGGCTTACTTGTAGTTCCTAGGGTTTGTAAGAGTAGAATGAGAGGCAGAGCCTTCAGCTTTCAATCAATCAATCAATCAATTTTATTTCAGGCTCCTCTCCTGTGGAACCAGCTCCCAATTCAGATCAGGGAGACAGACACCCTCTACTTTTAAGATTAGGCTTAAAACTTTCCTTTTTGCTAAAGCTTATAGTTAGGGCTGGATCAGGTGACCCTAAACCATTCCTTAGTTATGCTGCTATAGACTTAGACTGCTGGGGGGGTTCCCATGATGCACTGAGTGTTTCTTTCTCTTTTTGCTCTGTATGCACCACTCTGCATTTAATCATTACTGAATGATCTCTGCTCCCCTCCACAGCATGTCTTTTTCCTGGTTCTCTCCCTCAGCCCCATCCAGTCCCAGCAGAAGACTGCCCCTCCCTGAGCCTGGTCTGCTGGAGGTTTCTTCCTGTTTAAAAGGGAGTTTTTCCTTCCCACTGTCGCCAAGTGCTTCCTCACAGGGGGTCGTTTTGACCGTTGGGGTTTTTACGTAATTATTGTATGGCCTTGCCTTACAATATAAAGCACCTTGGGGCAACTGTTTGTTGTTATTTGGCGCTATATAAATAAAATTGATTGATTGATTGATTGAGCTGACAGTGTTTACAGTCTCACTCACTCACTCACACACACACACTACCACGAACATTTTATCAGTTCATGATTATTCCATTTGTCAGGCTTCCAAATAAATTATTTCCTCCGCCAAGGAGGTTATGTTTTCAGTCGAGTTTGTTTGTTTGTTTGTCTGTCTGTTTGTCAGCAGGATAACTCAAAAGGTTTTGAATGGATTTTGATGAAATTTTGTGGAGTGGTTGGAAATGTCAAAAGGAACAAGTGATTAAATTTTAGTAGTGATCCGGATCACGATCCGGATCCAGGAATTTTTAAAGGATTCTTCACCATTGCGGGATAGGGGGAATTTTGACATTCTCGTTTCTAACTCCACAAAAACAAGGCAGAAAGGCTTGAAAAAATTATGGTGTAACATAGTTAATATTCTATCAAACAACAAAGGTTGGTGATGATCAGATCCGGAATTCCGGATCTGGTGATCCAGAATATGCAAAAATATAAGGAAAATAGAAAATGTGTCAGTGTGAAGTGATAGAGAGAATATAGAGTTTAAGTTGCACTGTTAAAAATACCTCACGAAGAATACATTTCAAAGATAAGCCAAACCTTTTTTTGTGTATCAGCTCTTTAATTTTAATTTGGGAGTATTTTGCATTGTTGTCGTGTGCTTTTTATTACTGGCATTTATTGTTGAATTATTAGAGTTTATTTTGTCTAGTCTTTGATTCCTGTGAAAGTCCAAAGTAATGTCACACAACCTCCCAAAATAGTAACCTCCCCCCCCCCCCCAAAAAAAAGCCAACACACTTCTGCCTTATTGATGAAATATTAAAATGGATTCAAACTCCAGTAATTTGTCTTTTAAAAATAAACACATAAAAAGGAATTTTCTTGTTTTAAATATGCTTAAAAATACATATGAGCCCATCTAAATCAGGTGATTTTTTTCACCTTAGGGGCACCACAGCCATCATCCATTTTGATCTCACCTTGTTCTCCTGTTGTGTGGGCCGCTGAAGAGGAGGTACTGCTGGCCCACCACCACCAGAGGGCGCCCTGCCTGGAGTGCGGGCTCCAGGCACCAGAGGGCGCCGGCGCCCCACAGGAGCAGCCTCGGTAACAGCTGTCACCCATCACCTGAGACAGCTGACGGCAATTATCACTGGGGTATATCAGCAGGACGGCATCTCCACCTCATCGCCGAGATATCGTTTCTACCAGAGAGGTAACGTATCAAAGCTACGGAGTGTATCTTTTTGGATTTGTGCTTAGTTTGTGGATTACTGTTCCAACGAGAGGTGGAGGTAACTTCCCTGCTGTTCGGAGTCCTGGGTGCAAACGCGCCCCCCATCTAACTGTCCTTTGTTCCTCGCCAGCAGTACCAGGTCCGACACGTGGAGGCAGTGGCCACCTGGGAGTTCGGGACTTGGCGGCTCCAGTATTCCCGGGGTCCTGTGGCGGAGGAAGCCGTGTGGTTCCGGTCTTACCTTGGAGAGGCGTCTCCTATCTTCGAGCCTGCCCACACGACACTTTTGTGAATTGACTGTAGTCCATTGCTGTGATTGGTTGTATTCGTTGTGCACATTCACAACAGTAAAGCTTGTTATTTTGACTTACTCCATTGTCCGTTCATTTGCGCCCCCTGTTGTGGGTCCGTGTTCCTACACTTTCCCAACAGGATATCTCGGCCAGCGTCATGGATCCCGAGGGGCGTCAACCGGCTGTTGAACGGCCAATGGAAGAACAGGACGCGCAGGCGTCCGCGGGAGGGGTAATCGGTGAGTTGCAGCGGATCCTCACCGCTTTCACGACTCGGTTGGATTTCATGACCGAGCAGAACGTCCTCCTGAACCGCAGGGTGGAGGCTCTCGCCGCGCAGGTGGAAGCGCGCCCTCCGGGCGCCGCTGCGGCTCTCCCTCCCGTAGATCCTGTGCGTACCGTTGACGTTCCACTGGTTGTTCAACGACCTCTCCCTCCTTCCCCGGAAGCATACATAAGCCCTCCAGAGCCGTACGGAGGCTGTGTGGAGACGTGCGCGGATTTTCTGATGCAGTGTTCGCTCGTCTTCGCACAGCGTCCCGTTATGTACGCGACCGATGCTACTAAAGTAGCTTATGTCATAAACCTGCTTCGCGGTGAGGCACGCGCTTGGGCTACAGCGCTCTGGGAGCAGAATTCACGGCTCCTTCTGACATACGATGGGTTTGTGAGGGGGCTCAGAACCGTGTTCGATCACCCTAATAGGGGCGAGACCGCTTCAACCGTGCTACTGTCAATGAGACAGGGGCGCCGGAGCGCAGCTGTTTATGCAGTCGACTTCCGCATCGCGGCTGCGAGATCCGGCTGGAATAACGCTGCCCTCCGCGCCGCCTTTGTAAACGGACTGTCTTTGGTTCTCAAGGAGCACCTGGTGGCTAAGGACGAACCGCGGGATTTAGACGGGCTTATCGATCTTGTCATACGGTTGGACAACCGGTTAGAAGAACGTCGGCGGGAACGAGACGAAGGGCGTGGCCGGGCACGCGCCGTCCCTCTCCCTTCCGGTTCCGACCGCGCTCCGCCTTCCCCACGCTCCACTGGCCCCTGCGCTCCGTGGGGCCACAGCTCCCCCTACTGACGAAGCTATGGACACGAGTAGGGCAACATTTAGGGCACCAGCTGCACAGAGGAGACGGGCCCATGGAGCTTGTTTTGTTTGTGGTGCACTAGAGCACCATGTGAGAGACTGCCCCGAGCGGTTACAACACCAACGCCCGCCCCTAGAGACTGGGCTAGGGGTGGGCCGAGACATTCACGTGGGACACACCCACATTGCTACACGACTCCCAGTCACGATCCTGTATGAGGATTTAACCCTGAAGGCCCCAGCACTGGTGGACACGGGCTCTGAGGGGAATCTGTTGGACTGCAGATGGGCCAGGGAGATAGGGCTCCCTCTGGTGGCGCTTACCTCGCCTGTGCAGGTTCGAGCGCTAGATGGCTCCCTGCTCCCTCCGATCACACATAAGACACCACCTGTAACGCTGGTGGTGTCAGGAAACCACCGGGAGGTGATCGAGTTTTTTGTGACTCAGGCCACTTCCCGTGTGGTTTTAGGCTTTCCCTGGATGTTGAAGCACAATCCCCGGATTGATTGGCCGTCCGGGGTAGTGGTTCAGTGGAGCGAGACCTGCCATCGGGTGTGTCTAGGTTCCTCGGTTCCTCCCGGCTCCCAAGCTAAGGAGGAGGTCAGAGTCCCGCCCAATCTGGGGACGGTGCCGGTGGAGTACCACGACCTTGTCGACGTGTTCAGCAAGGATCTGGCGCTCACACTCCCCCCCCACCGTCCGTACGATTGTGCCATCGATTTGGTTCCAGGCAGTGGGTTCCCGTCCAGTAGACTGTACAACCTCTCACGGCCTGAGCGCAAATCAATGGAGACCTACATCCGGGACTCGTTAGCTGCCGGGTTGATCCGAAATTCCACCTCCCCGATGGGCGCAGGTTTCTTTTTTGTGGGTAAAAAAGATGGCGGACTTCGTCCATGCATCGATTATAGGGGGCTGAACGAAATCACGGTTCGCAACCGATACCCGTTACCCCTGTTGGATTCGGTGTTCACGCCCCTGCATGGAGCCAAGATTTTTACCAAGCTTGATCTTAGAAACGCGTATCATCTGGTTCGGATCCGGAAGGGAGACGAGTGGAAGACGGCATTCAACACCCCCTTAGGTCACTTTGAGTACCTGGTCATGCCGTTCGGCCTCACAAACGCCCCCGCGACGTTCCAAGCCTTGGTTAACGACGTATTGCGGGACTTCCTGCACCGGTTCGTCTTCGTATATCTAGACGATATACTCATCTTTTCTCCGGATCCTGAGACTCATGTCCGGCATGTACGTCAGGTCCTGCAGCGGTTATTGGAGAACCGGCTGTTTGTTAAGGGCGAGAAGTGTGAGTTTCACCGCACCTCTTTGTCCTTCCTGGGGTTCATCATCTCCCCCAACTCCGTCGCACCTGATCCGGCCAAGGTTGCAGCGGTGAGAGACTGGCCCCAACCCACAAGCCGTAGGAAGCTGCAACAGTTCCTCGGCTTTGCGAATTTCTACAGGAGGTTCATTAAGGGCTACAGTCAGGTTGTTAGCCCCCTGACAGCCCTGACCTCACCAAAAGTCCCCTTCACCTGGTCGGATCGTTGCGAGGCCGCGTTCAAGGAGTTGAAACGGCGCTTCTCGTCTGCACCCGTTCTGGTGCAGCCCGATCCTAGTCGCCAGTTAGTGGTTGAAGTGGATGCCTCGGACTCAGGGATAGGAGCTGTGCTGTCCCAGAGTGGGAAGACCGATAAGGTCCTTCATCCGTGTGCCTATTTTTCCCGCAGGTTGACCCCGGCTGAACGGAACTATGACGTCGGCAACCGAGAACTCCTTGCGGTGAAAGAGGCTCTTGAAGAGTGGAGACACCTGTTGGAGGGAACGTCCGTGCCATTCACGGTTTTCACTGACCACCGGAACCTGGAGTATATCAGGACCGCCAAGCGGCTGAATCCCAGGCAAGCCCGCTGATCACTGTTCTTCGGCCGTTTTGACTTCCGCATCACCTACCGGCCCGGGACCAAGAACCAGAAGTCGGATGCCTTGTCCCGGGTACACGAAGACGAGGTCAAAGCGGAGTTGTCGGATCCACCGGAACCCATCATCCCGGAGTCCACTATCGTGGCCACCCTCACCTGGGACGTTGAGAGAACCGTCCGGGAGGCCCTGGCACGAAGCCCGGACCCCGGGACTGGACCAAAGAACAGACTTTACGTCCCACCAGAGGCAAGGGCTGCAGTCCTGGACTTCTGTCACGGCTCTAAGCTCTCCTGTCATCCAGGGGTGCGAAGAACCGTGGCAGTTGTCCGGCAGCGCTTCTGGTGGGCATCCCTGGAGGCCGACGTCCGGGACTATATCCAGGCCTGTACCACCTGTGCCAGGGGCAAGGCCGACCATCGCAAGGCTCCGGGACTGCTACAGCCGCTGCCCGTGCCTCATCGCCCCTGGTCCCACATCGGCCTGGATTTTGTCACGGGCCTCCCGCCGTCCCAGGGAAACACCGTGATCCTCACGATAGTGGACCGATTCTCCAAGGCGGCCCACTTCGTGGCCCTCCCGAAGCTCCCAACGGCCCAGGAGACAGCGGACCTCCTGGTCCACCACGTCGTCCGCCTGCATGGGATACCATCAGACATCGTCTCCGATCGCGGTCCCCAGTTCTCCTCGCATGTCTGGAGGAGCTTTTGCCGGGAACTGGGGGCCACGGTCAGTCTCTCGTCCGGGTATCACCCCCAGACCAACGGGCAAGCAGAGCGGGCCAATCAAGAAATGGAGCAAACACTGCGTTGTGTGACAGCCGCGCACCCGGCGGCCTGGAGTACTCATCTGGCCTGGATCGAGTACGCCCACAACAGTCAAGTGTCATCAGCCACCGGCCTCTCCCCCTTTGAGGTGTGTTTGGGTATCAGCCCCCGTTGTTCCCGGTGGTTGAGGGAGAGGTCGGTGTGCCCTCGGTCCAGGCCCACCTGCGGAAGTGCCGTCGGGTGTGGCGTGCCGCCCGTTCTGCTTTGTTGAAGGCCCGGATGAGGGCGAAGACCCATGCAGACCGGCGGCGGACCCCGGCCCCTACGTATCGCCCCGGGCAGGAAGTGTGGTTGTCCACAAAGGACATCCCACTACAAGTGGCCTCCCCTAAACTACAGGACAGGTACATAGGACCGTTTAAAATCCTCAAGGTCATCAATCCCGCCGCAGTGAGGCTTCAGCTTCCAGCCTCACTGCGGATCCATCCTGTATTTCATGTGTCGAAGCTCAAGCCCCATCACACCTCGCCCCTCTGTACACCCGGTCCGGCACCACCTCCTGCCCGGATCATCGATGGCGAGCCGGCTTGGACAGTGCGCCGGTTGTTGGACGTCCGTCGGATGGGCCGGGGCTTTCAATATCTGGTGGACTGGGAGGGGTATGGTCCCGAAGAACGCTCCTGGGTGAAGAGGAGCTTCATCCTGGACCCGGCCCTCCTGGCCGACTTCTACCGTCGCCACCCGGACAAGCCCGGTCGGGCGCCAGGAGGCGCCCGTTGAGGGGGGGGTCCTGTTGTGTGGGCCGCTGAAGAGGAGGTACTGCTGGCCCACCACCACCAGAGGGCGCCCTGCCTGGAGTGCGGGCTCCAGGCACCAGAGGGCGCCGCCGCCCCACAGGAGCAGCCTCGGTAACAGCTGTCACCCATCACCTGAGACAGCTGACGGCAATTATCACTGGGGTATATCAGCAGGACGGCATCTCCACCTCATCGCCGAGATATCGTTTCTACCAGAGAGGTAACGTATCAAAGCTACGGAGTGTATCTTTTTGGATTTGTGCTTAGTTTGTGGATTACTGTTCCAACGAGAGGTGGAGGTAACTTCCCTGCTGTTCGGAGTCCTGGGTGCAAACGCGCCCCCATCTAACTGTCCTTTGTTCCTCGCCAGCAGTACCAGGTCCGACACGCGGAGGCAGTGGCCACCTGGGAGTTCGGGACTTGGCGGCTCCAGTATTCCCGGGGTCCTGTGGCGGAGGAAGCCGTGTGGTTCCGGTCTTACCTTGGAGAGGCGTCTCCTATCTTCGAGCCTGCCCACACGACACTTTTGTGAATTGACTGTAGTCCATTGCTGTGATTGGTTGTATTCGTTGTGCACATTCACAACAGTAAAGCTTGTTATTTTGACTTACTCCATTGTCCGTTCATTTGCGCCCCCTGTTGTGGGTCCGTGTTCCTACACTTTCCCAACATCTCCCTCATCAACCTCTCTGTTAACCTCCCTCTTTTCCTTCTTCACAAGTCCCAACAAATTTCAAATTTATTAATTTATAAACCCCAAGGTTTTTCACTTTGTCAGTATGATTATATATATATATATATATATATATATATATATATATATATAGTGAAGCCATGTGGAGATTCAGCTCCTCAGCAGCCAGTGACTCAGAACCAGTCCTATCATCGGAGAGGACAGTCCAAGTAGTCCCTCGTGCACAGCACGCACTCCCACGTCCAAAATATTGTCCATCCCAGAGGAGGCGAGGATCAGACCCTCCAGCGAAGGCTGCCAGGTAGGCCTTAAATTTCACTGACACACTGCTCCGCTTTCTGTGCCTTCTAAAACGCCTCCTCCGGAAAGGAGCAGAAGGAAAGCGGAGCAGGTGGACCAGGACCTCTGCAATCACAGACGGCAGATCAAGGTGGGGCTTTCTCAGCCCAGACTCAGATGACAGCATCGGCTCACAAAGAGCATTAATGTCCAAGAGAGTCTGATGGTTATACACAACCAAAGCAGAGACGTTCTGGCAAAACACACAGAGCAAAGGGATAGCTTCAAACAACAAAAAACCTGGCGAACAGGATAGAGAGAGCTGACAACAAGCCACCACAGATGCCATCAAACCATCTCAGTCTCTCCTCCTCTCTAGAATGAGCTTCTACTACTATTTCCCTTAATTTCATGCTGATCAACTTCATTCCTCTGTGACAGAGGCCCATAGGAGTTGCTGTGCATATGTAGTCAGGAAGCCATAGTCTCCAACAACGAAATGACCTAGCACTCTTCTCAAAAAAAAAAAAAAAAACGCATTTTCCTGGAGTATAAATCACACCATTTTTTTCTGTATCATAAACTCTTTAATCTGGGGATTTTTTGTATTGTTGTCATGCACTTACTATTGTATTGTACATGAACGCATTGGCACTTATTGTTTTATTGTTATTTATTTTGTTTATGTCATGATCTGGCCTGTTTTGGGCTCCTGTCACTTTTTGAACCAATGTCGGCTCTCGTGCACTGAACATCTGTATTTATATTCTGGTCATGCTCATGTGATCATTGGTTTTGTTTTCTGTTTGTCTTTCTTTTCCCTGTGGTTTTGTTTGTGAATTTCAGATGGCGATCTTGTCTGGTTTTGTTTCATTTATATCTTCTGTTTATCACATTTTAGCCATGTGTTTCGTTTCTGCCTTGCAAGTTTGTTATGTCATGTTGTCTTCATTTATTGAATTTTCTTTTATTTATTTATTTTTTACTCAAGACTTTTTTTCTCTTCAGTCCCTTAGGTCATAGTTTGGTTTATCTCATTTATTGTGTAATGCTTGTGTAACTGGTTTTGTTCTCTGTTTATCTTTATTTTGTTTTGGTTCATTCAGTAGGTTGGATTAACTTTTTGCTTTGCTACTCTTAGCCATTATTTCTTGTTTTTCTCTTTTCAATATTACATTTGTTTTCTGGTTAATTCTTTTTTCTTTTAGGTTATCTTATTTTTTCTTTCTTTTGGCACAGTACGCTATTCACCGTTGGTCCACTCTGCTTTGTTTTTGTCTTACTTCACAATCTTGCACTTGCCTTTGTGTTTTGTGGTCATGCCCCTTTTCCAGAACCATCACCACACCTAATTCCCACACTTCCCTGCCAGATTGTTTAATGTATTTCACCTTCCAGCCTTCATTCCTTGTCCTGTTTTGCATTGCCGGTATTTGACCTTGCCTTGCCTTGCCTTTGTCCTCATATTTGTCTTTGCCTCTGAATGCCACCACACTGTGTATTTTGACCTGTCCCTGTTTTTGGACAATACCTCATCCTCACATCTGTCTACTACCATTGCCTCACTGCTGGAGCTCCTGTGCACTGACCCACTGCTTCTTAAACTCATTAAACCTTTTTCTTACACTATCAGCTGTGAGAGTTTGCATTTGTGTCCACCCAGTTTGAGCCACACCTGACAGTTTTACAGTAGTTTTGATTCCTGTGAAAATCTGATATAAAGATAAGTTGTGCAACCTCATAAACTGGTAAAAAAACAACAACACATTTCTGCCTTGTTGATTAATATATGTTATATATATATATATATATATATATATATATATATATATATATATATATATATATATATATATATATATATATATATATATATATATATGGGTCAAACTTGGGCAATTTGTGTTCTAATACCCCGTTATACAGGGATGGAGTCCATTCTGAGTTTCTTGTGTGACTTCATTACTGTAATGTACTTTATGCTGATGTTAACTAGTCTTCTCTTGCACTGCTCCAACTTGTGCAAAATGGTGGATTTTTCTGATTCCTTTTTGACCGCGTGTGGTGCTCTGGACAGGCATCCTGTTAAGTTAAAATGTGCATCCCTTGCTGTAGAAGTGTTGCCACATGAAAATTAATTGTGTTTGTTGATAAATAAACATCAGCTCATTAAAGCCCAACAAGAGGACAGCACATTATCTAACTGTCTGTCTGTAGCCCAGCAATATAAAAGCACTACACAGACTGTGACTTACCTGTTTGATGACAGTGTTTTAGTGTGCAAATGGCATCCACCAACAAGGAGAAGAATATAATGTGGGAAACCAGGTTCTAGTGCAAAAGGAGTTCCGATTCCAGGCATTTGGCTTTGCACATGATCACAATTTATCTGGTCATTTGGGGATTACTAAAACATATCAAAGAGTGTGCCAATATTTTTTTGGCCAGGATTAAAATCTGATGTTGTAGATTTGTATATCTTGTAATATTTGCCCAGCACATCACAGGAAAACTCAACCAGGTTATTCCGCCAGCTCAGTTTCATCCTATTATTACAGCCATTTAACATCCAGGTTCACCACATCAAGGGAAAACAGACAATGTTGTGACTGATGCCTTGTTCGTACCAGTGAGTGAGTATCAAACATTTCTTTTAGGGGAGAGAAGTGTTTGATCTTAGGTGGTGGGTGGGGGAGGAGGGGCTGTAATGACCATGAGGTCTATTAAGATTTTTTTGGTGTGTAGGTGTGTTCTCCCTCCCACCAAGGTGAGGCGCTGTTCGTTTTGTGTGCTGTGTGTGGGTTTCTTTTTTCAGGTGAGCTTGTACAAATGCCACCAGCTGATTGGCTTCAGCTGTAAAAGGAGGCCTGAATCCACCCAGTGCTCAGCCTTCTCTCTGCTCCCAATCTGATGCTGTGTACTGATTTTGAAAACTAATATCTGTAATTATTGTGAAACTTTGTTTTGGAAGAGCAGTTCAAATTGTTCTGTAATAAGTGTGAGAAGCCATTTTGTCTTGATGAATGTTTCTCCTGTTTTTACCTGAGGAGTTGTTTTTCTGTTGTTTAATTTGAAATATGTAAGAACAGGAGCGGAGAGAATGTTTTGTTTGTTATTTTGGCCTTTCCTGTGAATAATGACAGTGTGGCAATGTGAGCTGAGTGTGAATAATGACAGTGAGGTGATGTGAGCTGAGTGTGAATAATGACAGTGAGGTGATGTGAGCTCTGAGTGTGAATAATGACAGTGAGGTGATGTGAGCTCTGAGTGTGAATAATGACAGTGAGGTGATGTGAGCTGAGTGTGAATAATGACAGTGAGGTGATGTGAGCTGAGTGTGAATAATGACAGTGAGGTGATGTGAGCTGAGTGTGAATAATGACAGTGAGGTGATGTGAGCTCTGAGTGTGAATAATGACGGTGTTGCGATGTGAGCTCTGAGTGTGAATAATGACAGTGAGGTGATGTGAGCTGAGTGTGAATAATGACAGTGTGGCGATGTGAGCTCTGAGTGTGAATAATGACAGTGAGGTGATGTGAGCTGAGTGTGAATAATGACAGTGAGGTGATGTGAGCTCTGAGTGTGAATAATGACAGTGAGGTGATGTGAGCTGAGTGTGAATAATGACGGTGAGGTGATGTGAGCTCTGAGTGTGAATAATGACGGTGTTGCGATGTGAGCTCTGAGTGTGAATAATGACAGTGTGGCGATGTGAGCTGAGTGTGAATAATGACGGTGTTGCGATGTGAGCTCTGAGTGTGAATAATGACAGTGTGGCGATGTGAGCTCTGAGTGTGAATAATGACAGTGTTGCGATGTGAGCTCTGAGTGTGAATAATGACGGTGAGGTGATGTGAGCTCTGAGTGTGAATAATGACAGTGAGGTGATGTGAGCTCTGAGTGTGAATAATGACAGTGTGGCGATGTGAGCTCTGAGTGTGAATAATGACAGTGAGGTGATGTGAGCTCTGAGTGTGAATAATGACAGTGTGGCGATGTGAGCTCTGAGAGTGAATAATGACGGTGTTGCGATGTGAGCTCTGAGTGTGAATAATGACAGTGTGGCGATGTGAGCTCTGAGTGTGAATAATGACAGTGTGGCGATGTGAGCTGAGTGTGAATAATGACGGTGTTGCGATGTGAGCTCTGAGTGTGAATAATGACAGTGTGGCGATGTGAGCTCTGAGTGTGAATAATGACAGTGTGGCGATGTGAGCTGAGTGTGAATAATGACGGTGAGGTGATGTGAGCTCTGAGTGTGAATAATGACGGTGTTGTGATGTGAGCTCTGAGTGTGAATAATGACAGTGTGGCGATGTGAGCTGAGTGTGAATAATGACAGTGAGGTGATGTGAGCTCTGAGTGTGAATAATGACGGTGTTGCGATGTGAGCTCTGAGTGTGAATAATGACAGTGTGGCGATGTGAGCTCTGAGTGTGAATAATGACAGTGTGGCGATGTGAGCTGAGTGTGAATAATGACGGTGAGGTGATGTGAGCTCTGAGTGTGAATAATGACAGTGTGGCGATGTGAGCTGAGTGTGAATAATGACAGTGAGGTGATGTGAGCTCTGAGTGTGAATAATGACGGTGTTGCGATGTGAGCTCTGAGTGTGAATAATGACAGTGTGGCGATGTGAGCTCTGAGTGTGAATAATGACAGTGTGGCGATGTGAGCTGAGTGTGAATAATGACGGTGAGGTGATGTGAGCTCTGAGTGTGAATAATGACGGTGTTGCGATGTGAGCTCTGAGTGTGAATAATGACAGTGTGGCGATGTGAGCTGAGTGTGAATAATGACGGTGAGGTGATGTGAGCTCTGAGTGTGAATAATGACAGTGAGGTGATGTGAGCTCTGAGTGTGAATAATGACAGTGTGGCGATGTGAGCTGAGTGTGAATAATGATGGTGTTGCGATGTGAGCTCTGAGTGTGAATAATGACAGTGTGGCGATGTGAGCTCTGAGTGTGAATAATGACAGTGTGGCGATGTGAGCTGAGTGTGAATAATGACGGTGTTGCGATGTGAGCTCTGAGTGTGAATAATGACAGTGTGGCGATGTGAGCTGAGTGTGAATAATGACGGTGTTGCGATGTGAGCTCTGAGTGTGAATAATGACAGTGTGGCGATGTGAGCTCTGAGTGTGAATAATGACAGTGTGGCGATGTGAGCTGAGTGTGAATAATGACGGTGAGGTGATGTGAGCTCTGAGTGTGAATAATGACGGTGTTGCGATGTGAGCTCTGAGTGTGAATAATGACAGTGTGGCGATGTGAGCTGAGTGTGAATAATGACAGTGAGGTGATGTGAGCTCTGAGTGTGAATAATGACGGTGTTGCGATGTGAGCTCTGAGTGTGAATAATGACAGTGTGGCGATGTGAGCTCTGAGTGTGAATAATGACAGTGTGGCGATGTGAGCTGAGTGTGAATAATGACGGTGAGGTGATGTGAGCTCTGAGTGTGAATAATGACGGTGTTGCGATGTGAGCTCTGAGTGTGAATAATGACAGTGTGGCGATGTGAGCTGAGTGTGAATAATGACGGTGAGGTGATGTGAGCTCTGAGTGTGAATAATGACGGTGTTGCGATGTGAGCTCTGAGTGTGAATAATGACGATGTGATATGAACGTGTCTCATTGTTCCATAATCTGAGTCGGGGTCAGTGGTGGGCATGGATAACCAAAAAATTAACTTCGATAACAGATGATAAGATAACTGAAAAGTTATCTTTGATAAAGATAAACCACCCAAAAATGTATCAGAAGTTACAGATAATCGATAACCAATAAATACCAGTGTTGTCTATGGGACATCTGTAGTTACTAAAGAGCTGAAATTGATTTTTAACACAATCGCTTTTGAAAGTACTAAAAACGGTAAAAGACCTAAAGAATAAGCAAGAACGATTAACCATGCTGTTCCCTGCAAGAAGCAGCACAGACCAATCTTGAGAGCACCTACGAAATCAAGTCTTTGCTAATCATAATCATTTTTCTTTCAACATTCTGCCCCTGCCGGAAACTCTTGTTTACAACAGTGCTTCAACCACAGAGACAAACAAAGCGCAACCATAAAGCCAGCTTCCTATCAATTTAACACTCCGGTCAGGCAGAGGTCTTGAAAAATAAAGTCATACTAACTTATGTTCTTTTGAAAATACTGATAGAATAACTCCATTAATGTCAATTCTGTCATTTGTACAAAGTTAAAATATAACATATATTGTTTAATGTTGAATAAGGCACTAATTCTGAGGTTTTGTAACAAACACAGACCGCAAAGCATTCTGGGTAAAAGTGCTAAACAGTGATTGGTTCAGTAATCCATTATGTAAACCAACACGTTAATGTGACGTGTGTTGGTTTAAAGATAAATGTGCTTTTGTAAAATATTCCATTTTTATTTGTAAAAACAGGCATTTTTACGGAGCCCTGGAAGTGTCATCGCAATTGCATGTTTTAAAACTTTTATGATGTTGTAAAACGTGCACTCAATATTAGTAAGTAAGTAAGTAAATTTATTTATATAGTGCCTTTCACAGACATAAGGCCATGTACACACATTGTTGGGTATTTGTAAAACCGAATATCTTACCCTTTCAGTTTGAGGAAAAAACTTCATCCACACTACGTCGTTTAAAAAAAAAAATCCATCCACATCGAACCGTATAAATGTGTTGTAATTAGTCTGCCAAATCTTTGGGTGGCGGGACTGATTAAAATTCTATCCAATCAGGAGCCTTATTCTGTTGTCGTCACTTCCACAAAAACTAAAAACATGGCGCCAACCTCGTTCGTGTGGACCGATAAGGAGGCGGAATTACTTCTAACTGTAGTTTTAGAATACAAAGTTAACATATATGCACACAAAAAGTGCCTGGACAATGGACAATACCAACACTTTGAGAGCAGCCATGTACCCAGACGTTTAATACTGCCATGAACACTCCTGGCCAGTAGATGGCAGTAGTGGCCTTGAAAAAATGTCAAACAAAATTCCAGATAATCCGTGTCTGCTACATTTAAGATGCGTGAAATTTAACAAATGCAAATACACTAACGTCTATAAACCCAGAGAATATATTCACGAGAGTTTTAGGCACTAGAGTTTAATGCTGTTATCTGTGGACCCTGAACAGAGTATCTGAAATGCATTTGTCCTGTCGTGAACGTTTGAGATTACCTTATGCTACCCATAATGCATTGCTGCCTGGCACAGCATGTGCTCACAAAACATTAAAAATTAGCACATTACTTTAAAACGAAAACATATATCTGATATTTTCACTTTATAAACTTCAGACATGACAATAATTTTAAATAACTTTTTCTAAAATGAGTGGTTTAAAATTTGAACCATAAATTAAACATGTATGCCTCTGGATGACTTGGTGACATTGCGATTATATTAGTATGGTGTTAAAGGAAATGACTTTTTTTTTTTTTTTTGGGTCACCAGTTCTTCTTTGCTTACAGACGACACAGTGGTTTCTGATTGCAGAAAATAGAACAACATGCTTATTAGGAAACTTTTAACAGATAGGTCTCAACAGCTTTAACAATTTTAAAAATGTTTTTCACTGTTCAGCTTAGTTTAGTACGTTATTGGTCTAAAAGTTATCGGACAGTAATTCATCGGAAGATAATTAGTCTGATGATGGTTATTAAATTTATCTAAGAAGATAATCCGATAATGTAAACTTTATCTTTGATAATTATCTGTTATCGGATTATCGGAAGTGTGCCCACCACTGGTCGGGGTTTTGCACTTTTCTCTACATTTGAAGATGAAATGTGCTATGAGATGCAGGAGAGGTCACACACTGGCCTGGGAATGCCCCGGGATACCCCAGTCAGAGGTGGTGGTCTGTTAAAGGAAAGTCTGGGGTCCCCTGCTGGAGCTGTTGCTCCCGTGACCCAATCCCAGAAAAATGGTTGAAGATGAGTGATGTGAGAGTTTGAAACCTGCTTGCAAACTACCACAGTTCATTCTCCAACAGCTCAGTGGAACAAAGAGAGGGACACCAGATAAGTGCTCTAATTGGAGAGTTTTCAATTTTCAATTTATTTTCATTTATATAGCGCCAAATCACAACAGAGTTGCCTCAAAGCGCTTCACACAGGTAAGGTCTAACCTTACCAACCCCCAGAGCAACAGTGGTAAGGAAAAACTCCCTCTCAGGAAGAAACCTCAAGCAGACCAGACTCAAAGGGGTGACCCTCTGCTTGGGCCATGCTACAAACATAAATTACAGAACAATTCATGGACAAATACACAAGAAATGCTATTGGCGCACAGGACAGGAGGGTCGCCAACACGAATACAACTCCCATTTCTGGATGGATCTGCACCTTAAACAGAGAGAGAGAGAAAAAAAAAACAGAATTAGGCATCAGAAAGACAAGAACTACTGTATAATTTTTCAGCATTAAACAACAAGAAAAACAGAGAAATACTAAGGTGATCGCCGGACACTAGCCCTAAACTTCACTAAAAGACCCAGAATTTAGGTAAAGTTGAGGCTGCGGCCCGCTCCAATTACTAATAACATGAATTAAAAGAGTAAAAAGCGTAAAACAAAACTGCACCAGTATGCTAGCCATATGAAAGGGAAAATAAGTGCGTCTTAAGTCTGGACTTGAAAGTGTCCACAGAATCTGACTGTTTTATTGATGCAGGGAGATCATTCCACAGAACAGGGGCACGATAAGAGAAACTGTAAACTTAATAAGCAGTGGTGGGCACAGATAACCAGCATCAGCCATAGACAGGATGGACGAATCTTCGCTATATTTTGCAGGTGGAAGAAAGCAGTCCTAGTAATATTTCTAATGTGGAGGCCAAAGGACAGCGAAGGATCAAAAATTACCCCGAGATTCCTCACTTTGTCAGTGTGATGTATGACACACGAGCCGAGGCTGAGCGTTAACTGGTCAAATTGATGCCGATGTCTCACTGGACCAAGAACCATCATTTCAGTCTTATCAGAGTTTAAAAGTAGGAAGTTTCTAGACATCCAACTTCTCACTGCTGCAAGGCAATCTTCTAAGGACTTTATGTGAATGAGATTACCAGCAGTTATCGGCATGTATAACTGAGTATCATCTGCATAGCAGTGAAAGGTAATCCCAAAACGCCGCAATCTGTGCTCAACTGGTGCTATATAAAGGGAGAAAAGCAGGGGACCCCTGTGGAACCCCAAATTTCATGTCACTAAGGTTAGAAGTAGTGTTACTGTACAAAACACAGTGAGAATGACTGGTCAAGTATGACGTCAGCCATGCAAGGGCACTCCCAGTAATCCCAAAATGATTTTCCAGCCTATCAAGTAGAATATGATGATCCACTGTATCAAAAGCAGCACTGAGATCTAACAGTAACAGAACCGTAGTGGTGTCCGAATCCATTGTAAGCAGAAGATCATTCACCACTTTAGTGAGAGCCATCTCTGTGGAATGATATTTTCTAAAAGCAGACTGCAGTGGCTCACAGAGATTATTCTCAGTAAGATAGTCTATGAGCTGCCGTGACACCACTTTTTCCAGAATTTTAGCGAAAAATTATAGATTTGATATCAGCCGATAGTTTGTCAATACACTAGGGTCAAGATTAGGTTTCTTAAGTAATGGTTTAATCACTGCAAATTTGAAACATTTAGGAACAGATCCAGAGGTTAAAGAAAGATTAATAATTTCCAGCCCAGTCAGCCCAAGAGTGGGCCACAGGTCCTTAAACAGTTTTACTGGTATAGGATCAAATAAACAGGTTGTGCTTTTTGTTGACATTACGAGTTTTGTCAGCATGCCTAGTGAGATACTGTCAAATTCTGTAAATCTAGGTAATACCTCAGTAGTGGCGCCCACATCAATAGCAGGGTGTAGTGGCTGGATTAAGGCATGCTGGGATATGTTTAACCTGATGTCTTCTATTTTCTTCCCAAAGTAATCCAGGAAATCTTGTGCTGTAAAAGGACATGCAAAAGTGTTGCCACCGTGTCAAACAAGAACTTTGAGTTATGCTTGTTTTTGTTGATCAAATCAGAGTAGTGAGTCCGCTTTGTAGCCAATAATGCATGCTTATAGTCTAAGATAGCATCACGCCACGCAAGGTGAAATACTTCTAATTTTGAACTATGGCATTTCTGTTCTAGACCTCTTGCTTTATGCTTGAGGTCACGCAGATAACTCTATGTAACAAATTTTTATTTTTGCTTTGTTCCTGGGTACACAGAGTGTTTTCCTAACCTGTTATGCCTTAAATAAATATAAAATAGCTGTTATTCCACAGAAACTTTGCTTCTGTGATCAGGACAATGATATTTTGAAATTTGTCTGTTTTCAAGAATATTCTCGATTCGCCTTCACTATCAATCAATCAATTTTTTTTATATAGTAGCTCTGAAAGCTACTACTAAGTAGTCTTCTAGAATATTATGGAACTGCTAAAACTTTCCAGAATTTTCTAGACGTTTCCAGAATTATCTAGAAATTTCAAGAAACTTTTAGAACTTTCTAGAACATAAAAAAAATAAAAATAATAATAATAATAATAATAATAATAATAATAAATAAATTCAAAGTTTGTGCTGAATGAAGTAATTTTTCCATAGGCTTTAGACATAAGCAGTTGAAATATAACACTTAGAAGCCAGGAACAAAAATTGTGTTACATAGTGTAATCATTGAACCAAGGTGACTGTGATTTGGGGGAGCACGGTTTTAACACAGGTGGTGCAATCATATCGAGTGTAGTTTTGTGCACTGAGTTGAAACTATCCACAAGTCTGTCTACTGACTGGGTATTTGTCAAATGTGAAGCTAAGACATCAGGCAGTCTAGCTTCGAGTTCAGTCTTAGTTGAGGATTTGATGCATCGCCGTAATTATACATAAGGTTGTTGTTCTACTAAGCACGGCATCAAAACTGTAAACTTAATAAGCAGTGGTGGGCACAGATAACCAAAAAATTAACTTTGATAACAGATAATCAATCAATCAATCAATTTTATTTATATAGCGCCAAATCACAACAAACAGTTGCCCCAAGGCGCTTTATATTGTAAGGCAAGGCCATACAATAATTATGTAAAACCCCAACGGTCAAAACAACCCCCTGTGAGCAAGCACTTGGCGACAGTGGGAAGGAAAAACTCCCTTTTAACAGGAAGAAACCTCCAGCAGAACCAGGCTCAGGGAGGGGCAGTCTTCTGCTGGGACTGGTTGGGGCTGAGGGAGAGAAGCAGGAAAAAGACATGCTGTGGAGGGGAGCAGAGATCAATCACTAATGATTAAATGCAGAGTGGTGCATACAGAGCAAAAAGAGAAAGAAACACTCATTATGGGAACATTATGCATTATGGGAACCCCCCAGCAGTCTAAGTCTATAGCAGCATAACTAAGGGATGGTTCAGGGTCATCTGATCCAGCCCTAACTATAAGCTTTAGCAAAAAGGAAAGTTTTAAGCCTAATCTTAAAAGTAGAGAGGGTGTCTGTCTCCCTGATCCGAATTGGGAGCTGGTTCCACAGGAGAGGAGCCTGAAAGGTGAAGGCTCTGCCTCCCATTCTACTCTTACAAACCCTAGGAACTACAAGTAAGCCTGCAGTCTGAGAGCGAAGCACTCTATTGGGGTGATATGGTACTATGAGGTCCCTAAGATAAGATGGGACCTGATTATTCAAAACCTTATAAGTAAGAAGAAGAATTTTAAATTCTATTCTAGAATTAACAGGAAGCCATTGAAGAGAGGCCAATATGGGTGAGATATGCTCTCTCCTTCTAGTCCCCGTTAGTGCTCTAGCTGCAGCATTTTGAATTAACTGAAGGCTTTTCAGGGAACTTTTAGGACAACCTGATAATAATGAATTACAATAGTCCAGCCTAGAGGAAATAAATGCATTAATTAGTTTTTCAGCATCACTCTGAGACAAGACCTTTCTAATTTTAGAGATATTGCGCAAATGCAAAAAAGCAGTCCTACATATTTGTTTAATATGCGCATTGACTGACATATCCTGATCAAAAATGACTCCAAGATTTCTCACAGTATTACTAGAGGTCAGGGTAATGCCATCCAGAGTAAGGATCTGGTTAGACACCATGTTTCTAAGATTTGTGGGGCCAAGTACAATAACTTCAGTTTTATCTGCGTTTAAAAGCAGGAAATTAGAGGTCATCCATGTCTTTATGTCTGTAAGACAATCCTGCAGTTTAGCTAATTGGTGTGTGTCCTCTGGCTTCATGGATAGATAAAGCTGGGTATCATCTGCGTAACAATGAAAATTTAAGCAATGCTGTCTAATAATACTGCCTAAGGGAAACATGTATAAAGTGAATAAAATTGGTCCTAGCACAGAATTTTGTGGAACTCCATAATTAACCTTAGTCTGTGAAGAAGATTCCCCATTTACATGAACAAATTGTAATCTGTTAGATAAATATGATTCAAACCACCGCAGCGCAGTGCCTTTAATACCTATGGCATGCTCTAATCTCTGTAATAAAAATTTATGGTCAACAGTATCAAAAGCAGCACTGAGGTCTAACAGAACAAGCACAGAGATGAGTCCACTGTCTGAGGCCATAAGAAGATCATTTTTAATCTTCACTAATGCTGTTTCTGTACTATGATGAATTCTAAAACCTGACTGAAACTCTTCAAATAGACCATTCCTCTGCAGATGATCACTTAGCTGTTTTACAACTACCCTTTCAAGAATTTTTGAGAGAAAAGGAAGGTTGGAGATTGGCCTATAATTAGCTAAGATAGCTGGGTCAAGTGATGGCTTTTTAAGTAATAGTTTAATTACTGCCACCTTAAAAGCCTGTGGTACATAGCCAACTAATAAAGATAGATTAATCATATTTAAGATCGAAGCATTAATTAATGGTAGGGCTTCCTTGAGCACCCTGGTAGGAATGGGGTCTAATAGACATGTTGATGGTTTGGAGGACGTAACTAATGAAAATAACTCAGACAGAACAATCGGAGAGAAAGAGTCTAACCAAATACCGGCATCACTGAAAGCAGCCAAAGATAACGATATGTCTTTGGGATGGTTATGAGTAATTTTTTTCTCTAATAGTTAAAATTTTATTAGCAAAGAAAGTCATGAAGTCATTACTAGTTAAAGTTAAAGGAATACTCAGCTCAATAGAGCTCTGACTCTTTGTCAGCCTGGCTACAGTGCTGAAAAGAAACCTGGGGTTGTTCTTATTTTCTTCAATTAGTGATGAGTAGTAAGATGTCCTAGCTTTATGGAGGGCTTTTTTATAGAGCAACAGACTCTTTTTCCAAGCTAAGTGAAGATCTTCTAAATTAGTGAGACGCTATTTCCTCTCCAACTTACGGGTTATCTGCTTTAAGCTGCAAGTTTGTGAGTTATACCACGGAGTCAGGCACGTCTGATTTAAGGCTCTCTTTTTATTTTAAGGCTCTTTTTTCTTTTTCTTTCAGAGTGGCCTTTTATTGTGGGCAGTCTAAGGCACACCTGTTCACTAATCATGGTGTCTAATCAGCAACTTAATATGGCACACCTGTGAGGTGGGATGGATTATCTCAGCAAAGGAGAAGTGCTCACTATCACAGATTTAGACTGGTTTGTGAACAATATTTGAGGGAAATGGTGATATTGTGTATGTGGAAAAAGTTGTAGATCTTTGAGTTCATCTCATACAAAATGGGAGCAAAACCAAAAGTGTTGCATTTATATTTTTGTTGAGTGTATATATATATATATATATATATATATATATATATATATATATATATATATATATGTATGTATAGGTTGGCAACACCTGGTAACACGCACTCAGTGCAGCGCTTACATGAGCCAGCAAGTATTTGTGAGCCTGCCAGAAAACGTGTCCCCTATCTTTATAGCTGGTATTACACCGTAACATTAGCTATCTCACCTTCATATTTACTTTAGTTCATACCCAACTGCTACAGTAAATTTGCAGACGTTTTGTCTTTAGTTACGACAGTTGCACAGGGGACACAGATTCTAGCAGCTAGCATCTGTCAGCCTGCCACAAAATGTCTCCCCTATGTTTATAGCTGGTATTACCCCCTACCAGGGGTTAATTTGAGCCGGAGCCTGCCGGAACAGGATCCAACACCTCTTGATTTTGACCCCCCCTGTGTTCGGGACTTATTTGGGCTGATCCGGCACCCCTCATGAATAAAAAAATAAATAAAAATAAAAAAATTATATGAAAAATGTACAGTGGTCCCTCGCTATAACGGGGTTCATCTTTCGCTGCCTCGCAGTTTTGTGGATTTTTTTAGTCCAATTCTGCATGCTTTTTTTTTTTTTTCTTTTTTTTTTTTTACAGCGCATTGTGTTCTGTGTGTCTGCTTATAACAATCTTCTTGCCCAGAAGAAAAAAGAGCACCAACAACTACCCATAACTGTGTTCTTCACTCGGAAAAAGACACCTGCAGCGAGGTGTGTGGAAGAAGATGGAAAAGACAGCAGAGCGGCGCCAGGAGGAAGAGACGTGATCAGAGGAACTGTGAAAAACTGGTGAGTCACTATTAATAATTTCTTGTGTGTCCAACCTCGTAGGTTGATCGTTAAAATTTAATTTGTTATTTCTAAAAGCCATCATAATTATTTATAGGAAAACATTCTATTTTTATTTCTCCAAAAAATATTTGGACCTGAAAACAGGTTGGTCGTATTTTTATACTAAGGTTTGTACTTTGAGAGTGTTTACACACGAGAGAAAAGTGAGAAAATGTTAATGCCTGTTTGAGAAAAGTGTATAAAGTGTGCAGTGAGGGGTTTTACAGCCTTAAAATGTCTATAATAATTGTAAAAAATAACGCTGACTACTTCACGGATTTCGCCTATTGCGGGTTATTTTTAGAACGTAACTCCTGCAATAAACGAGGGATGACTGTATAAAATAAATTGATACGTTTTATGTAAATAACAAATCTTCATAAGTTCATGTCGTTTATTAAAACTCAACATTATTTGAGAGTTGGGGATTTGTTGTTTGGCACACAAGCCATGCCCCAACAGGAACAAAATGGAAACCTAGAAAATTCACACGTGAAATTTAGGCTTTTAAATGCCGCAGCTCTAGAAGTGGCCATTCACATGTTGTTTTTCTGTGCGTTCCGGGACCTGTGGCCATCTCGTCATCGCCATGCTGTCATATGTACATTGCGTTCCGGTACCTAATGATTTACAAATTAAACACTGCACCCTACCCTCAGTTTTTTCAACTTCATATATACCTGAGCCCATACCCGATTACTACAGTAAATTTGAGGAAGTTTTGTCTTGATTTACTGTAACTGCATAGGGGACACAGATTGTGGCAGCTAGCATCTGTCAGCCTGCCAGAAAATGTGTCCCCTATCTTTATAGCTGGTAGTGGGTGCCACTGCTCCTCATCAGCATCCTGATGTTTACTGGTCAAATAATTTGGAGCACAATATCACAATAAAATTTTGATTGAAACACGTCTTTTGCATTGTCAAGAAAGTATTATTGTTATGGTGGAATTTAATGAAGAAAAAAAATTGCAAAATATCTTGCACATTTTAATACTCCCACAAAATCAGTCATTTTGATTGCAAAAAACAAACAAAAAAACAAAGTGAAATCCTGGAGGGACTAATTAATATAATTTAAAAACTAACTATGTGAAAAACAGTCTAATGTCTCATTTACGTACAAATTATATTTTTTTTAAACTGCATGAAAAATTTTACTTGGACTGTTAATCAGGACATTTTCCATGTAGAAGGCAGTGATTTGATAGCACAGTGTGGCGGAGCGTTCTTTCCATAATACAGTATGTGAGCCACAGGTTTAAAGCTCAGACAAAGTTTTAATTTTCCACATTTTCACCAAACATGGAATATTATCACTCTAAGTAAAGGAAGATCATCAGCCTTGAGTAGATGTTATTTAATGATCACTAGCATTCTGTTTTTATTGTTTTCTGTGCTGTGAGTTCGACTGATGATTTGTCTCCAGGATTTGTGGAATCTCCAGGAGCCAACGCTGGGACCCTTCATCAAGGGAGAGGGAGAGGAGATCAGGTCAAGGTCAAGCATCTTTTGACCCCCAATTAGGTAATATTTATATATTAAGACCAAGGTTTAAAAGTACTTACAGAAAAGGATTTTCAAACTAAAATGACTTAGATTTTAAATAGAATGTGCATTCAGAAAGAGCAGACCTCTGGTGTTTAATGTTATGAACTTCAGAAGCTGATCGGAGGCTTTTTAAACTTCTGTAAACCATGCTATGGAGGGTAGCACAGGTCTGGCCACTCAACACATACACCAAAGCCTATGCCAGCTGAGGAACAGCTTGGGTTGACTTTCTTCCAGCCAGAGTCGGTGACAGAACAGATCTAATCGGGGGGCATACAATAATGGGGGGGTACAAAATGCTGTTCAAGAACACAATGTAAATGCATCACGGCCGCAGCTGCAGCCGCATTCCCTTTCCGCTGTGTATTACTGACTGTGTTGGGTTTTGGTGTGTGTGTGTGTGTGTGTGTGTGTGTGTGTTGGGGGGGGAGCACACATTTTATTCTCTGCTGTTCTGCTTTGCAGTGTGTTGACAATAGTGACGAGTGGCAAATCTCCAAATTTTAATTTGACAAATTCAGGCAGACCCAAACATTCTACATTTTGTGTAATAATGAAGCCATGCATGTTACCGAACCTCCTGAGAACAGTGTCCTTCCACTCAGTTGTGCACTTTCTTGTTAGGTTCCTCTCAAACATCAGCTGCACCAACTGGGCCTTTCTCTTGTGGAGCGTTACTCGTATGTGGTCCAAAAAATGTTCCTCAGA
Source organism: Thalassophryne amazonica (assembly GCF_902500255.1). Lineage (NCBI taxonomy): Eukaryota > Metazoa > Chordata > Actinopteri > Batrachoidiformes > Batrachoididae > Thalassophryne > Thalassophryne amazonica. The sequence continues at coordinate 22,170,669 of NC_047114.1, read as the reverse complement.
GTGGAGAATGAGTTCTCACATGTGTCTGTTAATGAAATCTCCACTCGTTCTCCGTTGCATTTTTCCTGTTACAGAAACCCACACTCACGAAAGCATCCGCTGTATGAGACCGACTGCTGTGGATGCTAAACTGCCGGCAACAAAAACAAAACACTGCATTGGCTTTGACGCTGTACTCCAGCCAGTCTCTGTTGTGATACCAAGCAGCGACAAATGAACGCTTCCTTCTTCTGAAAATGCTGGCAGGTTACTGCTGCTGCTGTAAAACAATTTGGTTGGGCTGGTCGGACCCGAGGTCATATATCTGTGTTTTTCCGCAGGTAGTATTTGGGCTAACAGGCGCATCCCGGCTGTTAACGCAGGGAGGCTCTGATTGATGTTCCTTAGAGGGGTCCGGAATGGGGTCGGGAACGGGTGCATTTGCTCCCTCTTCAGTAGATAGAGCTGGGGGAGGCGTAGAAGATGCAGCACCATGTAGCCACTTTCTTATGTCCATTTTCTGACTGCTCGAAATGCTATTTTAGCGTGATTGTAGTTTTCATGGTACACACTGACTGCACTTTTTTGAAGTCGTCCTGGCTTTTGAGATGGTGTAGCTGATCTTGGATGAACTGGACCACAAGCCAGATGCTGTTAAATATTACTTTGACAGCAAGGTGGTCCTCAGATACATCTGTAGTGACTTGAAGTGCTTCTATGTGTATGTACACAATCGCATACAATAGACAACCTCTCCTGAGCAGTGGCATTACGTGTCCTCGGAACAGAACCCAGCTAACGTAGCCACCAGGTCAGTTGTTGCATTGCAGTTGATGGACACGATGTGGTTCAAGGGACCTGACTTCCTCCACAATCCCCCAAAACTAGACACATGTGAGCACTTTGATTTGGTGGACCCTGAAGTGGACGTGGAAGTCAGACCAAATCAAATCAAATCAAAATCAGTTTTATTTATATAGTGCCAAATCACAAAGAGTTCACCCAAGGCACTTTATATTGTAAGGAAAAAGCCATACAATAATTACAGAAAAACCCCAATGGTCAAAACGACCCCCTATGAGCAAGCACTTGGTGACAGTGGGAAGGAAAACTCCTTTTTAAGGAAGAAACCTCCAGCAGAACCAGGCTCAGGGAGGGGCGTCTTCTGCTGGGACTGGTTGGGGATGAGGGGAAAGAATCAGGAAAAGACCACAAGTGACTGTTCCAGCTACTCACATTGAGTCCAAGTGACTTCTGAAATATTTTGTGGTATCATTACATCCAGCATTTTCATAAAAAGAACAACATGGTTTCTCATCTCTTTCTCTCCCACTCTCTTTCTGTGTGGGAAGTCCTTACACTGACAGAAACACCCCATAATCTCTCATCAGCCGTTAAACTTTTCACCGAAAACCAGCTTAATTTCTCGAATAGTGTCCACTCGGATATTCCTCACAGGTCCAGAAAAAATTTTGATAAACACACACACACACACACACACAGAAAGAGAGGGGAGTGAGGGAGAGAGACAGAGAGAGAGAGAGAGTGAGAGAGAGAGAGAAGAGAAACCATGTTGCTGTTTTTATTAAAAATGCTGGATGCAATTACACACAAAAATATTCGACCAGACAATAAGCCACTTGCCCGTTCTCTTCAATATAAAATATTTATTTTACACACATGCATGCACACACATGTACAGTGTGATGAGAAACCATTTCACTGTCTTGTTAACTCACACAGAAAGGAGAGAGTAGAAATCCTGTTCTCCTTCACCTGCCCTGTCCCAGTCCCTCCTTCACCTTCTCTCCCTCCTCTCCTCATCTCCTTCCAGTCTCTCTTATACCTCATCCCCATCCAGTCCCTTCTTCACCTCCTCTCCCTCCTTCCCCTCATCTCCCTGCAGTCTCTCCTTCATCTCATCTCTCTCCAGGACTTGGATGCAAGGCCACGTAAAAATATTAAACTACAAAATAAATTTTTGCCTGTTCTCATCATGGTAAAATATTTTGTGCGTGCAACACACACATACACACAGTGTGTAAAGAAACCAGTTTCACTCGACAGAGGACACTTACAATTTTATCAAAGCAGAAATGAAACCACGTTTCTGTTCTTTTTATGAAAAATGCTGGATACACACAAAAATATTAGACCAGAAACAAAATCTGTTCTCATCATCACACACACACACACACACGTACAGTGTGAGAAGAAACCATTTCACTGTCTTGTTAACACACACAGAAGAGAGAGAGAGGAGAAACCCCATCCTCCTGTTATGTGTCGGACGCAGCTCGGAGAACCGACCAGCGTTTGAAAGACCCAGTATGAAATAAGCAGAGCACGGTACAAAGGCTAACTGAATTTAATACATAACAGTGATACATAAAGAACAAAGTGCGGTCTGGCGTGGTGCGCTCCCAGCAGCGCTAACGGTCCGGAGCCAGAAGCTGTTCGGACCCAAGGACCCCGCCGACACCCCCCAGGTGGCCGCAACAAACCGAGTCTGTGAAAGAAGGAACCATTATGTGAGTCCACACTCTACACACAGAGAGAACACTTAAAGGTGTACAAACAGCAAACACTTCCTGGCTTGATTACTAATCAGCTTCCCAACCTGCAGGCATGGAACATCCAGTTCACAAAACTCCACTGCAGTGGAAGCCGATACATGACTAACATACAGCTCAATATAAAAAGGTGTGAGGGACACCACATTTACTGACTGTATAAATGTTAGTCACAAAATCTAACGTACCTCAGGAAGTGTGCTGACGAGTGTGAGACCTCACCCCCTCCTCTTTCACAGACCGTGCATCAAACCTGGACGTTCTCTGCATCCACTGATGATGAGATGGCTCCCGAGACGACGATCTCACCCGTCTGGTCACAAGGTCGAGTCTCTCGCCAATACACACTGTGCACTCCAGTCTTAAATGCCACCATGTTCCAATCCATGCAGATGCACCACAGCTGTGAGTCCTGATGAGCCGCAGGTGATCAGCCTCAGGTGATCAGGGTGAGGTCCTGATAAACTCAGCAACACAGCCACTCAGTTCCAAATGCAAGCCACCTGGAAAAAAACAAAAGACAGAAACAAAAAGGCAGCCAGGCCCCCCAGCCATACAGCAGTACCCCACCCTCACGGGAAGCCTCCCGGCGACCACACAACCCTGGCCCAGGAGAAACACCCCCTCCAGGGACCATGGCTGGAAACCGTATCCGCATTCATCTTCCAGCAGAATCCTCATCAAACAGAATGGTTGATGTCTTCTCCTCTGGCTGCATCTTTGCCTTTGTTTCCGTCAGTCACTTAGCACAGGTGTGGCCAGGAGTTCTTAAACTGTGCGGTCAGCCTTTGTCCAACCATGTTCACAGTGTGGTTAGTCATAAACCAAAAAGACAAACACAAACAACCAAAACACCCCCCCCTCCCCAGAGGCCTGTTCCATCAAACCCCGGGAAGGGGAGAAAAGAAAACAACCCAAACTTAAGCTAACAAATAAAATGCTAACACCCCCCCCCCCCCCAACGACATGTAGGGACCAACACCCCCAGAGGACATCCCGCCAGCTCCAGGAGTAATAACCACAGCCGAGGTCCCTCTGGGATCCAACGTCACCCACGGGGACTCCCAGCGCCTCCCAGAGGACCACTCGTCAACCCCAGGAGACGCCTCCCCTCATGACCAACGGACCCAGCCCCGGCCGTCTATGGCTAGATGGACCCACAGCCCTTTCCCCCCCAGAGGACACCACAGTCAAACCCTGGGGGCGGAAACTGGGGGGAAAAACAAAAGGAGAAAAACACCCCCCCCCCCAGGTGCAGCGGTTACCTGGGAAACGCCCAGCATAACCAAACTGCACCACTCCAGCAACGCCGGCACTACGGCTCACACGGCTGGAGCCAGAGGAGAAGAGAGGGCACAACAAAAAACAAAACAAAAAAAAAAAGAAAAAAAAAAAAACCCATTACCCCCCATGACCCCCCAGGGGACCGTCCCATCAAACCCTGGGAGGTGAAACTGAAAGAAATAAAAAGAAAGACTAACATACAGTTGCTTGGGTCCCTTTTTGTTTTTGTTTTTTACACAGAACTGCAGGGTCACGACCCCAGACACTAATAGTGTAAAACAAAAAATAAAATCCCACACAAAAACCAACTCAAAAAACACCCACACAAATGAACTAACACAAAACAAGTGATTTATACCGTCAAGCTCCAACAAATGGAACACACCTGTTCCAACTTAAGAGCTTGACGGTAATGTGACTCAGTCACCAAAAGAGGAAGCCAACGTGCTAAAAATAAAAAACCCCCTTGGTGACAAAAAACAAACGGGCTGCATCTTCGTGCGCAGCTGTGTGCAACACACAGCCAAAATGTGCTCAACTAAATAACGCCGGAGCTGATACAACAGACGCAGTAGTATCTTTATCCGGGGAAACGGGGCTACAACTGTAACACAGGAAGCTCAGCGACCCGTGCCACAGAGCTCCGCCGTGCGCGTGCACCCATTACAGACACACTCTTGCAGCTCCCGTTTAAACCTCTTTATGGTCGGAGCGTGACGCGAAGCTGTCGCCAGTCACACTCCACCACGACCCACGGATAAGGCACAAACACAGGAACACGGCTGCAAGAGAGCACAAATCAGTATTCAGTAATGGGTCTCAACGCACCATGCGGGCGGAGAGCACCCGAACTGATCCGGATAACTACTGAACGTCTGCTGCCGCCTTCCGGCCGTTACCGTCTCTGCTACGCTGGGTCCGTGATGTTTGGCCAGAGACTACTGTTATGTGTCGGACGCAGCTCGGAGAACCGACCAGCGTTTGAAGGACCCATTATGAAATAAGCAGAGCACGGTACAAAGGATAACTGAATTTAATACATAACAGTGATACATAAAGAACAAAGTGCGGTCTGGCGGGTGCGCTCCCAGCAGCGCTAATGGTCCGAGCCAGAAGCTGTTCGGACCAAGGACCCGCCGACACCCCCCAGGTGGCCGCAACAAACCGAGTCTGTGAAAGAAGGAACCATTATGTGAGTCCACACTCTACACACAGAGAGAACACTTAAAGGTGTACAAACAGCAACACTTCCTGGCTTGATTACTATCAGCTTCCCAACCTGCAGGCATGGAACATCCAGTTCACAAAACTCCACTGCAGTGGAAGCCGATACATGACTAACATACAGCTCAATATAATAAAGGTGTGAGGGACACCACATTTACTGACTGTATAAATGTTAGTCACAAAATCTAACGTACCTCAGGAAGTGTGCTGACGAGCGTGAGACCTCACCCCCTCCTCTTTCACAGACCGTGCATCAAACCTGGACGTTCTCTGCATCCACTGATGATGAGATGGCTCCCGAGACGACGATCTCACCCGTCTGGTCACAAGGTCGAGTCTCTCGCCAATACACACTGTATACTCCAGTCTTAAATGCCACCATGTTCCAATCCATGCAGATGCACCACAGCTGTGAGTCCTGATGAGCCGCAGGTGATCAGCCTCAGGTGATCAGGGTGAGGTCCTGAAACTCAGCAACACAGCCACTCAGTTCCAAATGCAAGCCACCTGGAAGGAAAAACAAAGACAGAAACAAAAAGGCAGCCAGGCCCCCAGCCATACAACCTCCTTCACCTCCCGTTTCCAGTTCCTCCTTCACCTCCTCTCCTCCTGCTCCTCATCTCCTTCCAGTCTCTCCTGCTCCTCATCTCCTTCCTTCACCTCTTCTCCCTCCAGTACATCCTTCACCTCCTCTCTACACCTTACCTCCCTCTAGTCCATCCTTCCCCTGCTGTCCTCCAGTACCTCCTGTACCTCCTCTCTTTCCATCCCTCCTATACCTTATCTGAATTTAAAGCTGGAAATTAGAGGTCATCCATGTCCTCAACTCAGCTTAAACAAGAACCTTTGTAAGAGCCCCTCCCACTGGGCCACACCCACTTGGTTTTGAGTCAAATAATCAGAAAATCTTTTGTATAAATATCACTAAGATGTATAACACACCCAAAATACACAAAACAGATGATCCATGAAGCTTCTGTCATCAATAATCAATATTAGACGCAGGCATCATAAGACTGAATACAGGGATGGCTGGTGATAACTTTCAGCAGGGTGCAAAAAATATAATCAATGAATTCATTAAAGCACATGCATTTCAATTTGCTTGTTACCTTTTTTTGACAACCAGTTTCAGTCAGTGCAGAAAATAGTTCTGGCACTTTTTTGGTCCTGAAAAAAAGGACGACAAACTGCACATACAAGCAACTTCGAACTTGTTGTTGTTGCATGTAGCTGAGTGTGAATAATGACGTGAGGTGATGTGAGCTCTGAGTGTGAATAATGACGGTGTTGCGATGTGAGCTCTGAGTGTGAATAATGACAGTGTGGCGATGTGAGCTGAGTGTGAATAATGACGGTGTTGCGATGTGAGCTCTGAGTGTGAATAATGACAGTGTGGCGATGTGAGCTCTGAGTGTGATAATGACAGTGTTGCGATGTGAGCTCTGAGTGTGAATAATGACGGTGAGGTGATGTGAGCTCTGAGTGTGAATAATGACAGTGAGGTGATGTGAGCTCTGAGTGTGAATAATGACAGTGTGGCGATGTGCGCTCTGAGTGTGAATAATGACAGTGAGGTGATGTGAGCTCTGAGTGTGAAATGACAGTGTGGCGATGTGAGCTCTGAGAGTGAATAATGACGGTGTTGCGATGTGAGCTCTGAGTGTGAATAATGACAGTGTGGCGATGTGAGCTCTGAGTGTGAATAATGACAGTGTGGCGATGTGAGCTGAGTGTGAATAATGACGGTGTTGCGATGTGAGCTCTGAGTGTGAATAATGACAGTGTGGCGATGTGAGCTCTGAGTGTGAATATGACAGTGTGGCGATGTGAGCTGAGTGTGAATAATGACGGTGAGGTGATGTGAGCTCTGAGTGTGAATAATGACGGTGTTGTGATGTAGCTCTGAGTGTGCTAATGACAGTGTGGCGATGTGAGCTGAGTGTGAATAATGACAGTGAGGTGATGTGAGCTCTGAGTGTGAATAATGACGGTGTTGCGATGTGAGCTCTGAGTGGAATAATGACAGTGTGGCGATGTGAGCTCTGAGTGTGAATATGACAGTGTGGCGATGTGAGCTGAGTGTGAATAATGACGGTGAGGTGATGTGAGCTCTGAGTGTGAATAATGACAGTGTGGCGATGTGAGCTGAGTGTGAATAATGACAGTGAGTGATGTGAGCTCTGAGTGTGAATAATGACAGTGTGGCGATGTGAGCTCTGAGTGTGAATAATGACAGTGTGGCGATGTGAGCTCTGAGTGTGAATAATGACAGTGTGGCGATGTGAGCTGAGTGTGAATAATGACGGTGAGGTGATGTGAGCTCTGAGTGTGAATAATGACGGTGTTGCGATGTGAGCTCTGAGTGTGAATAATGACAGTGTGGCGATGTGAGCTGAGTGTGAATAATGACGGTGAGGTGATGTGAGCTCTGAGTGTGAATAATGACAGTGAGTGATGTGAGCTCTGAGTGTGAATAATGACAGTGTGGCGATGTGAGCTGAGTGTGAATAATGATGGTGTTGCGATGTGAGCTCTGAGTGTGAATAATGACAGTGTGGCGATGTGAGCTCTGAGTGTGAATAATGACAGTGTGGCGATGTGAGCTGAGTGTGAATAATGACGGTGTTGCGATGTGAGCTCTGAGTGTGAATAATGACAGTGTGGCGATGTGAGCTGAGTGTGAATAATGACGGTGTTGCGATGTGAGCTCTGAGTGTGAATAATGACAGTGTGGCGATGTGAGCTCTGAGTGTGAATAATGACAGTGTGGCGATGTGAGCTGAGTGTGAATAATGACGGTGAGGTGATGTGAGCTCTGAGTGTGAATAATGACGGTGTTGCGATGTGAGCTCTGAGTGTGAATAATGACAGTGTGGCGATGTGAGCTGAGTGTGAATAATGACAGTGAGGTGATGTGAGCTCTGAGTGTGAATAATGACGTGTGTTGCGATGTGAGCTCTGAGTGTGAATAATGACGGTGTGGCGATGTGAGCTCTGAGTGTGAATAATGACAGTGTGGCGATGTGAGCTGAGTGTGAATAATGACGGTGAGGTGATGTGAGCTCTGAGTGTGAATAATGACGGTGTTGCGATGTGAGCTCTGAGTGTGAATAATGACAGTGTGGCGATGTGAGCTGAGTGTGAATAATGACGGTGAGGTGATGTGAGCTCTGAGTGAATAATGACGGTGTGCGATGTGAGCTCTGAGTGTGAATAATGACGATGTGATATGAACGTGTCTCATTGTTCCATAATCTGAGTCGGGGTCAGTGGTGGGCATGGATAACCAAAAAATTAACTTCGATAACAGATGATAAGATAACTGAAAAGTTATCTTTGATAAAGATAAACCACCCAAAAATGTATCAGAAGTTACAGATAATCGATAACCAATAAATTCCAGTGTTGTCTATGGGACATCTGTAGTTACTAAAGAGCTGAAATTGATTTTTAACACAATCGCTTTTGAAAGTATCAAAAACGGTAAAAGACCTAAAGAATAAGCAAGAACGATTAACCATGCTGTTCCCTGCAAGAAGCAGCACAGACCAATCTTGAGAGCACCTACGAAATCAAGTCTTTGCTAATCATAATCATTTTTCTTTCAACATTCTGCCCCTGCCGGAAACTCTTGTTTACAACAGTGCTTCAACCACAGAGACAAACAAAGCGCAACCATAAAGCCAGCTTCCTATCAATTTAACACTCCGGTCAGGCAGAGGTCTTGAAAAATAAAGTCATACTAACTTATGTTCTTTTGAAAATACTGATAGAATAACTCCATTAATGTCAATTCTGTCATTTGTACAAAGTTAAAATATAACATATATTGTTTAATGTTGAATAAGGCACTAATTCTGAGGTTTTGTAACAAACACAGACCGCAAAGCATTCTGGGTAAAGTGCTAAACAGTGATTGGTTCAGTAATCCATTATGTAAACCAACACGTTAATGTGACGTGTTGGTTTAAAGATAAATGTGCTTTTGTAAAATATTCCATTTTTATTTGTAAAAACAGCATTTTACGGAGCCCTGGAAGTGTCATCGCAATTGCATGTTTTAAAACTTTTATGATGTTGTAAAACGTGCACTCAATATTAGTAAGTAAGTAAGTAAATTTATTTATATAGTGCCTTTCACAGACATAAGGCCATGTACACACATTGTTGGGTATTTGTAAAACCGAATATCTTACCCTTTCAGTTTGAGGAAAAAACTTCATCCACACTACGTCGTTTAAAAAAAAAATCCATCCACATCGAACCGTATAAATGTGTTGTAATTAGTCTGCCAAATCTTTGGGTGGCGGGACTGATTAAAATTCTATCCAATCAGGAGCCTTATTCTGTTGTCGTCACTTCCACAAAAACTAAAAACATGGCGCCAACCTCGTTCGTGTGGACCGATAAGGAGGCGGAATTACTTCTAACTGTAGTTTTAGAATACAAAGTTAACATATATGCACACAAAAGTGCCTGGACAATGGACAATACCAACACTTTGAGAGCAGCCATGTACCCAGACGTTTAATACTGCCATGAACACTCCTGGCCAGTAGATGGCTAGTGGCCTTGAAAAATGTCAAACAAAATTCCAGATAATCCGTGTCTGCTACATTTAAGATGCGTGAAATTTAACAAATGCAAATACACTAACGTCTATAAACCCAGAGAATATATTCACGAGAGTTTTAGGCACTAGAGTTTAATGCTGTTATCTGTGGACCCTGAACAGAGTATCTGAAATGCATTTGTCCTGTCGTGAACGTTTGAGATTACCTTATGCTACCCATAATGCATTGCTGCCTGGCACAGCATGTGCTCACAAAACATTAAAATTAGCACATTACTTTAAAACGAAAACATATATCTGATATTTTCACTTTATAAACTTCAGACATGACAATAATTTTAAATAACTTTTTCTAAAATGAGTGGTTTAAAATTTGAACCATAATTAACATGTATGCCTCTGGATGACTTGGTGACATTGCGATTATATTAGTATGGTGTTAAAGGAAATGACTTTTTTTTTTTTTTTTGGGTCACCAGTTCTTCTTTGCTTACAGACGACACAGTGGTTTCTGATTGCAGAAAATAGAACAACATGCTTATTAGGAAACTTTTAACAGATAGGTCTCAACAGCTTTAACAATTTTAAAAATGTTTTTCACTGTTCAGCTTAGTTTAGTACGTTATTGGTCTAAAAGTTATCGGACAGTAATTCATCGGAAGATAATTAGTCTGATGATGGTTATTAAATTTATCTAAGAAGATAATCCGATAATGTAAACTTTATCTTTGATAATTATCTGTTATCGGATTATCGGAAGTGTGCCCACCACTGGTCGGGGTTTTGCACTTTTCTCTACATTTGAAGATGAAATGTGCTATGAGATGCAGGAGAGGTCACACACTGGCCTGGGAATGCCCCGGGATACCCCAGTCAGAGGTGGTGGTCTGTTAAAGGAAAGTCTGGGGTCCCCTGCTGGAGCTGTTGCTCCCGTGACCCAATCCCAGAAAAATGGTTGAAGATGAGTGATGTGAGAGTTTGAAACCTGCTTGCAAACTACCACAGTTCATTCTCCAACAGCTCAGTGGAACAAAGAGAGGGACACCAGATAAGTGCTCTAATTGGAGAGTTTTCAATTTTCAATTTATTTTCATTTATATAGCGCCAAATCACAACAGAGTTGCCTCAAAGCGCTTCACACAGGTAAGGTCTAACCTTACCAACCCCCAGAGCAACAGTGGTAAGGAAAAACTCCCTCTCAGGAAGAAACCTCAAGCAGACCAGACTCAAAGGGTGACCCTCTGCTTGGGCCATGCTACAAACTAAATTACAGAACAATTCATGGACAATACACAAGAAATGCTATTGGCGCACAGGACAGGAGGGTCGCCAACACGAATACAACTCCCATTTCTGGATGGATCTGCACCTTAAACAGAGAGAGAGAGAAAAAAAAACAGAATTAGGCATCAGAAAGACAAGAACTACTGTATAATTTTTCAGCATTAAACAACAAGAAAACAGAGAAATACTAAGGTGATCGCCGGACACTAGCCCTAAACTTCACTAAAAGACCCAGAATTTAGGTAAAGTTGAGGCTGCGGCCCGCTCCAATTACTAATAACATGAATTAAAAGAGTAAAAAGCGTAAAACAAAACTGCACCAGTATGCTAGCCATATGAAAGGGAAAATAAGTGCGTCTTAAGTCTGGACTTGAAAGTGTCCACAGAATCTGACTGTTTTATTGATGCAGGGAGATCATTCCACAGAACAGGGGCACGATAAGAGAAACTGTAAACTTAATAAGCAGTGGTGGGCACAGATAACCAGCATCAGCCAGACAGGATGGACGAATCTTCGCTATATTTTGCAGGTGGAAGAAAGCGTCCTAGTAATATTTCTAATGTGGAGGCCAAAGGACAGCGAAGGATCAAAAATTACCCCGAGATTCCTCACTTTGTCAGTGTGATGTATGACACACGAGCCGAGGCTGAGCGTTAACTGGTCAAATTGATGCCGATGTCTCACTGGACCAAGAACCATCATTTCAGTCTTATCAGAGTTTAAAAGTAGGAAGTTTCTAGACATCCAACTTCTCACTGCTGCAAGGCAATCTTCTAAGGACTTTATGTGAATGAGATTACCAGCAGTTATCGGCATGTATAACTGAGTATCATCTGCATAGCAGTGAAAGGTAATCCCAAAACGCCGCAATCTGTGCTCAACTGGTGCTATATAAAGGGAGAAAAGCAGGGGACCCCTGTGGAACCCCAAATTCATGTCACTAAGGTTAGAAGTTAGTGTTACTATACAAAACACAGTGAGAATGACTGGTCAAGTATGACGTCAGCCATGCAAGGGCACTCCAGTAATCCCAAATGATTTTCCAGCCTATCAAGTAGAATATGATGATCCACTGTATCAAAAGCAGCACTGAGATCTAACAGTAACAGAACCGTAGTGGTGTCCGAATCCATTGTAAGCAGAAGATCATTCACCACTTTAGTGAGAGCCATCTCTGTGGAATGATATTTTCTAAAAGCAGACTGCAGTGGCTCACAGAGATTATTCTCAGTAAGATAGTCTATGAGCTGCCGTGACACCACTTTTTCCAGAATTTTAGCGAAAAAATTATAGATTTGATATCGGCCGATAGTTTGTCAATACACTAGGGTCAAGATTAGGTTTCTTAAGTAATGGTTTAATCACTGCAAATTTGAAACATTTAGGAACAGATCCAGAGGTTAAAGAAAGATTAATAATTTCCAGCCCAGTCAGCCCAAGAGTGGGCCACAGGTCCTTAAACAGTTTTACTGGTATAGGATCAATAACAGGTTGTGCTTTTTGTTGACATTACGAGTTTTGTCAGCATGCCTAGTGAGATACTGTCAAATTCTGTAAATCTAGGTAATACCTCAGTAGTGGCGCCCACATCAATAGCAGGGTGTAGTGGCTGGATTAAGGCATGCTGGGATATGTTTAACCTGATGTCTTCTATTTTCTTCCCAAAGTAATCCAGGAAATCTTGTGCTGTAAAAGGACATGCAAAAGTGTTGCCACCGTGTCAACAAGAACTTTGAGTTATGCTTGTTTTTGTTGATCAAATCAGAGTAGTGAGTCCGCTTTGTAGCCAATAATGCATGCTTATAGTCTAAGATAGCATCACGCCACGCAAGGTGAAATACTTCTATTTTGAACTATGGCATTTCTGTTCTAGACCTCTTGCTTTATGCTTGAGGTCACGCAGATAACTCTATGTAACAAATTTTTATTTTTGCTTGTTCCTGGGTACACAGAGTGTTTTCCTAACTGTTATGCCTTAAATAAATATAAAATAGCTGTTATTCCACAGAAACTTTGCTTCTGTGATCAGGACAATGATATTTTGAAATTTGTCTGTTTCAAGAATATTCTCGATTCGCCTTCACTATCAATCAATCATTTTTTTTATATAGTAGCTCTGAAAGCTACTACTAAGTAGTCTTCTAGAATATTATGGAACTGCTAAAACTTTCCAGAATTTTCTAGACGTTTCCAGAATTATCTAGAAATTTCAAGAAACTTTTAGAACTTTCTAGAACATAAAAAAAAAAAAAAAAAAAAATAATAATAATAATAATAATAATAATAAATAAATTCAAAGTTTGTGCTGAATGAAGTAATTTTTCCATAGGCTTTAGACATAAGCAGTTGAAATATACACTTAGAAGCCAGGAACAAAAATTGTGTTACATAGTGTAATCATTGAACCAAGGTGACTGTGATTTGGGGGAGCACGGTTTTAACACAGGTGGTGCAATCATATCGAGTGTAGTTTTGTGCACTGAGTTGAAACTATCCACAAGTCTGTCTACTGACTGGGTATTTGTCAAATGTGAGCTAAGACATCAGGCAGTCTAGCTTCGAGTTCAGTCTTAGTTGAGGATTTGATGCATCGCCGTAATTATACATAAGGTTGTTGTTCTACTAAGCACGGCATCAAAACTGTAAACTTAAGAAGCAGTGGTGGGCACAGATAACCAAAAATTAACTTTGATAACAGATAATCAATCAATCAATCAATTTTATTTATATAGCGCCAAATCACAACAAACAGTTGCCCCAAGGCGCTTTATATTGTAAGGCAAGGCCATACAATAATTATGTAAAACCCCAACGGTCAAAACAACCCCCTGTGAGCAAGCACTTGGCGACAGTGGGAAGGAAAACTCCCTTTTACAGGAAGAAACCTCCAGCAGAACCAGGCTCAGGGAGGGGCAGTCTTCTGCTGGGACTGGTTGGGGCTGAGGGAGAGAAGCAGGAAAAAGACATGCTGTGGAGGGGAGCAGAGATCATCACTAATGATTAAATGCAGAGTGGTGCATACAGAGCAAAAGAGAAAGAAACACTCATTATGGAACATTATGCATTATGGGAACCCCCCAGCAGTCTAAGTCTATAGCAGCATAACTAAGGGATGGTTCAGGGTCATCTGATCCAGCCCTAACTATAAGCTTTAGCAAAAAGGAAAGTTTTAAGCCTAATCTTAAAAGTAGAGAGGGTGTCTGTCTCCCCTGATCCGAATTGGGAGCTGGTTCCACAGGAGAGGAGCTGAAAGGTGAAGGCTCTGCCTCCCATTCTACTCTTACAAACCCTAGGAACTACAAGTAAGCCTGCAGTCTGAGAGCGAAGCACTCTATTGGGGTGATATGGTACTATGAGGTCCCTAAGATAAGATGGGACCTGATTATTCAAAACCTTATAAGTAAGAAGAAGAATTTTAAATTCTATTCTAGAATTAACAGGAAGCCATTGAAGAGAGGCCAATATGGGTGAGATATGCTCTCTCCTTCTAGTCCCCGTTAGTGCTCTAGCTGCAGCATTTTGAATTAACTGAAGGCTTTTCAGGGAACTTTTAGGACAACCTGATAATAATGAATTACAATAGTCCAGCCTAGAGGAAATAAATGCATTAATTAGTTTTTCAGCATCACTCTGAGACAAGACCTTTCTAATTTTAGAGATATTGCGCAAATGCAAAAAAGCAGTCCTACATATTTGTTTAATATGCGCATTGACTGACATATCCTGATCAAAAATGACTCCAAGATTTCTCACAGTATTACTAGAGGTCAGGGTAATGCCATCCAGAGTAAGGATCTGGTTAGACACCATGTTTCTAAGATTTGTGGGGCCAAGTACAATAACTTCAGTTTTATCTGCGTTTAAAAGCAGGAAATTAGAGGTCATCCATGTCTTTATGTCTGTAAGACAATCCTGCAGTTTAGCTAATTGGTGTGTGTCCTCTGGCTTCATGGATAGATAAAGCTGGGTATCATCTGCGTAACAATGAAAATTTAAGCAATGCTGTCTAATAATACTGCCTAAGGGAAACATGTATAAAGTGAATAAAATTGGTCCTAGCACAGAATTTTGTGGAACTCCATAATTAACCTTAGTCTGTGAAGAAGATTCCCCATTTACATGAACAAATTGTAATCTGTTAGATAAATATGATTCAAACCACCGCAGCGCAGTGCCTTTAATACCTATGGCATGCTCTAATCTCTGTAATAAAAATTTATGGTCAACAGTATCAAAAGCAGCACTGAGGTCTAACAGAACAAGCACAGAGATGAGTCCACTGTCTGAGGCCATAAGAAGATCATTTTTAATCTTCACTAATGCTGTTTCTGTACTATGATGAATTCTAAAACCTGACTGAAACTCTTCAAATAGACCATTCCTCTGCAGATGATCACTTAGCTGTTTTACAACTACCCTTTCAAGAATTTTTGAGAGAAAAGGAAGGTTGGAGATTGGCCTATAATTAGCTAAGATAGCTGGGTCAGTGATGGCTTTTTAAGTAATAGTTTAATTACTGCCACCTTAAAAGCCTGTGGTACATAGCCAACTAATAAAGATAGATTAATCATATTTAAGATCGAAGCATTAATTAATGGTAGGGCTTCCTTGAGCACCCTGGTAGGAATGGGGTCTAATAGACATGTTGATGGTTTGGAGGACGTAACTAATGAAAATAACTCAGACAGAACAATCGGAGAGAAAGAGTCTAACCAAATACCGGCATCACTGAAAGCAGCCAAGATAACGATATGTCTTTGGGATGGTTATGAGTAATTTTTTTCTCTAATAGTTAAAATTTTATTAGCAAAGAAAGTCATGAAGTCATTACTAGTTAAAGTTAAAGGAATACTCAGCTCAATAGAGCTCTGACTCTTTGTCAGCCTGGCTACAGTGCTGAAAAGAAACCTGGGGTTGTTCTTATTTTCTTCAATTAGTGATGAGTAGTAAGATGTCCTAGCTTTATGGAGGGCTTTTTTATAGAGCAACAGACTCTTTTTCCAAGCTAAGTGAAGATCTTCTAAATTAGTGAGACGCTATTTCCTCTCCAACTTACGGGTTATCTGCTTTAAGCTGCAAGTTTGTGAGTTATACCACGGAGTCAGGCACGTCTGATTTAAGGCTCTCTTTTTATTTTAAGGCTCTTTTTCTTTCAGAGTGGCCTTTTATTGTGGGCAGTCTAAGGCACACCTGTTCACTAATCATGGTGTCTAATCAGCAACTTAATATGGCACACCTGTGAGGTGGGATGGATTATCTCAGCAAAGGAGAAGTGCTCACTATCACAGATTTAGACTGGTTTGTGAACAATATTGAGGGAAATGTGATATTGTGTATGTGGAAAAAGTTGTAGATCTTTGAGTTCATCTCATACAAAATGGGAGCAAAACCAAAAGTGTTGCATTTATATTTTTGTTGAGTGTATATATATATATATATATATATATATATATATATATATATATATATATATATATATATATGTATGTATAGGTTGGCAACACCTGGTAACACGCACTCAGTGCAGCGCTTACATGAGCCAGCAAGTATTTGTGAGCCTGCCAGAAAATGTGTCCCCTATCTTTATAGCTGGTATTACACCGTAACATTAGCTATCTCACCTTCATATTTACTTTAGTTCATACCCAACTGCTACAGTAAATTTGCAGACGTTTTGTCTTTAGTTACGACAGTTGCACAGGGGACACAGATTCTAGCAGCTAGCATCTGTCAGCCTGCCACAAAATGTCTCCCCTATGTTTATAGCTGGTATTACCCCCTACCAGGGGTTAATTTGAGCCGGAGCCTGCCGGAACAGGATCCAACACCTCTTGATTTTGACCCCCCCTGTGTTCGGGACTTATTTGGGCTGATCCGGCACCCCTCATGAATAAAAAAATAAATAAAAATAAAAAAATTATATGAAAAATGTACAGTGGTCCCTCGCTATAACGGGGTTCATCTTTCGCTGCCTCGCAGTTTTGTGGATTTTTTTAGTCCAATTCTGCATGCTTTTTTTTTTTTTCTTTTTTTTTTTTTACAGCGCATTGTGTTCTGTGTGTCTGCTTATAACAATCTTCTTGCCCAGAAGAAAAAAGAGCACCAACAACTACCCATAACTGTGTTCTTCACTCGGAAAAAGACACCTGCAGCGAGGTGTGTGGAAGAAGATGGAAAAAGACAGCAGAGCGGCGCCAGGAGGAAGAGACGTGATCAGAGGAACTGTGAAAAACTGGTGAGTCACTATTAATAATTTCTTGTGTGTCCAACCTCGTAGGTTGATCGTTAAAATTTAATTTGTTATTTCTAAAAGCCATCATAATTATTTATAGGAAAACATTCTATTTTTATTTCTCCAAAAAATATTTGGACCTGAAAACAGGTTGGTCGTATTTTTATACTAAGGTTTGTACTTTGAGAGTGTTTACACACGAGAGAAAAGTGAGAAAATGTTAATGCCTGTTTGAGAAAAGTGTATAAAGTGTGCAGTGAGGGGTTTTACAGCCTTAAAATGTCTATAATAATTGTAAAAAATAACGCTGACTACTTCACGTATTTCGCCTATTGCGGGTTATTTTTAGAACGTAACTCCTGCAATAAACGAGGGATGACTGTATAAAATAAATTGATACGTTTTATGTAAATAACAAATCTTCATAAGTTCATGTCGTTTATTAAAACTCAACATTATTTGAGAGTTGGGGATTTGTTGTTTGGCACACAAGCCATGCCCCAACAGGAACAAAATGGAAACCTAGAAAATTCACACGTGAAATTTAGGCTTTTTAAATGCCGCAGCTCTAGAAGTGGCCATTCACATGTTGTTTTCTGTGCGTTCCGGGACCTGTGGCCATCTCGTCATCGCCATGCTGTCATATGTACATTGCGTTCCGGTACCTAATGATTTACAAATTAAACACTGCACCCTACCCTCAGTTTTTTCAACTTCATATATACCTGAGCCCATACCCGATTACTACAGTAAATTTGAGGAAGTTTTGTCTTGATTTACTGTAACTGCATAGGGGACACAGATTGTGGCAGCTAGCATCTGTCAGCCTGCCAGAAAATGTGTCCCCTATCTTTATAGCTGGTAGTGGGTGCCACTGCTCCTCATCAGCATCCTGATGTTTACTGGTCAAATAATTTGGAGCACAATATCACAATAAAATTTTGATTGAAACACGTCTTTTGCATTGTCAAGAAAGTATTATTGTTATGGTGGAATTTAATGAAGAAAAAAAATTGCAAAATATCTTGCACATTTTAATACTCCCACAAAATCAGTCATTTTGATTGCAAAAAACAAACAAAAAAACAAGTGAATCCTGGAGGGACTAATTAATATAATTTAAAAACTAACTATGTGAAAAACAGTCTAATGTCTCATTTACGTACAAATTATATTTTTTTTAAACTGCATGAAAAATTTTACTTGGACTGTTAATCAGGACATTTTCCATGTAGAAGGCAGTGATTTGATAGCACAGTGTGGCGGAGCGTTCTTTCCATAATACAGTATGTGAGCCACAGGTTTAAAGCTCAGACAAAGTTTTAATTTTCCACATTTTCACCAAACATGGAATATTATCACTCTAAGTAAGGAAGATCATCAGCCTTGAGTAGATGTTATTTAATGATCACTAGCATTCTGTTTTTATTGTTTTCTGTGCTGTGAGTTCGACTGATGATTTGTCTCCAGGATTTGTGGAATCTCCAGGAGCCAACGCTGGGACCCTTCATCAAGGGAGAGGGAGAGGAGATCAGGTCAAGGTCAAGCATCTTTTGACCCCCAATTAGGTAATATTTATATATTAAGACCAAGGTTTAAAAGTACTTACAGAAAAGGATTTTCAAACTAAAATGACTTAGATTTTAAATAGAATGTGCATTCAGAAAGAGCAGACCTCTGGTGTTTAATGTTATGAACTTCAGAAGCTGATCGGAGGCTTTTTAAACTTCTGTAAACCATGCTATGGAGGGTAGCACAGGTCTGGCCACTCAACACATACACCAAAGCCTATGCCAGCTGAGGAACAGCTTGGGTTGACTTTCTTCCAGCCAGAGTCGGTGACAGAACAGATCTAATCGGGGGGCATACAATAATGGGGGGGTACAAAATGCTGTTCAAGAACACAATGTAAATGCATCACGGCCGCAGCTGCAGCCGCATTCCCTTTCCGCTGTGTATTACTGACTGTGTTGGGTTTTGGTGTGTGTGTGTGTGTGTGTGTGTGTGTGTGTTGGGGGGGGAGCACACATTTTATTCTCTGCTGTTCTGCTTTGCAGTGTGTTGACAATAGTGACGAGTGGCAAATCTCCAAATTTTAATTTGACAAATTCAGGCAGACCCAAACATTCTACATTTTGTGTAATAATGAAGCCATGCATGTTACCGAACCTCCTGAGAACAGTGTCCTTCCACTCAGTTGTGCACTTTCTTGTTAGGTTCCTCTCAAACATCAGCTGCACCAACTGGGCCTTTCTCTTGTGGAGCGTTACTCGTATGTGGTCCAAAAAATGTTCCTCAGAGTGGAGAATGAGTTCTCACATGTGTCTGTTAATGAAATCTCCACTCGTTCTCCGTTGCATTTTTCCTGTTACAGAAACCCACACTCACGAAAGCATCCGCTGTATGAGACCGACTGCTGTGGATGCTAAACTGCCGGCAACAAAAACAAAACACTGCATTGGCTTTGACGCTGTACTCCAGCCAGTCTCTGTTGTGATACCAAGCAGCGACAAATGAACGCTTCCTTCTTCTGAAAATGCTGGCAGGTTACTGCTGCTGCTGTAAAACAATTTGGTTGGGCTGGTCGGACCCGAGGTCATATATCTGTGTTTTTCCGCAGGTAGTATTTGGGCTAACAGGCGCATCCCGGCTGTTAACGCAGGGAGGCTCTGATTGATGTTCCTTAGAGGGGTCCGGAATGGGGTCGGGAACGGGTGCATTTGCTCCCTCTTCAGTAGATAGAGCTGGGGGAGGCGTAGAAGATGCAGCACCATGTAGCCACTTTCTTATGTCCATTTTCTGACTGCTCGAAATGCTATTTTAGCGTGATTGTAGTTTTCATGGTACACACTGACTGCACTTTTTTGAAGTCGTCCTGGCTTTTGAGATGGTGTAGCTGATCTTGGATGAACTGGACCACAAGCCAGATGCTGTTAAATATTACTTTGACAGCAAGGTGGTCCTCAGATACATCTGTAGTGACTTGAAGTGCTTCTATGTGTATGTACACAATCGCATACAATAGACAACCTCTCCTGAGCAGTGGCATTACGTGTCCTCGGAACAGAACCCAGCTAACGTAGCCACCAGGTCAGTTGTTGCATTGCAGTTGATGGACACGATGTGGTTCAAGGGACCTGACTTCCTCCACAATCCCCCAAAACTAGACACATGTGAGCACTTTGATTTGGTGGACCCTGAAGTGGACGTGGAAGTCAGACCAAATCAAATCAAATCAAAATCAGTTTTATTTATATAGTGCCAAATCACAAAGAGTTCACCCAAGGCACTTTATATTGTAAGGAAAAAGCCATACAATAATTACAGAAAAACCCCAATGGTCAAAACGACCCCCTATGAGCAAGCACTTGGTGACAGTGGGAAGGAAAAACTCCTTTTTAAGGAAGAAACCTCCAGCAGAACCAGGCTCAGGGAGGGGCAGTCTTCTGCTGGGACTGGTTGGGGATGAGGGGAAAGAATCAGGAAAAGACCACAAGTGACTGTTCCAGCTACTCACATTGAGTCCAAGTGACTTCTGAAATATTTTTGTGGTATCATTACATCCAGCATTTTTCATAAAAAGAACAACATGGTTTCTCATCTCTTTCTCTCCCACTCTCTTTCTGTGTGGGAAGTCCTTACACTGACAGAAACACCCCATAATCTCTCATCAGCCGTTAAACTTTTCACCGAAAACCAGCTTAATTTCTCGAATAGTGTCCACTCGGATATTCCTCACAGGTCCAGAAAAAATTTTGATAAACACACACACACACACACACACACAGAAAGAGAGGGGAGTGAGGGAGAGAGACAGAGAGAGAGAGAGAGTGAGAGAGAGAGAGAAGAGAAACCATGTTGCTGTTTTTATTAAAAATGCTGGATGCAATTACACACAAAAATATTCGACCAGACAATAAGCCACTTGCCCGTTCTCTTCAATATAAAATATTTATTTTACACACATGCATGCACACACATGTACAGTGTGATGAGAAACCATTTCACTGTCTTGTTAACTCACACAGAAAGGAGAGAGTAGAAATCCTGTTCTCCTTCACCTGCCCTGTCTCCAGTCCCTCCTTCACCTTCTCTCCCTCCTCTCCTCATCTCCTTCCAGTCTCTCTTATACCTCATCCCCATCCAGTCCCTTCTTCACCTCCTCTCCCTCCTTCCCCTCATCTCCCTGCAGTCTCTCCTTCATCTCATCTCTCTCCAGGACTTGGATGCAAGGCCACGTAAAAATATTAAACTACAAAATAAATTTTTGCCTGTTCTCATCATGGTAAAATATTTTGTGCGTGCAACACACACATACACACAGTGTGTAAAGAAACCAGTTTCACTCGACAGAGGACACTTACAATTTATCAAAGCAGAAATGAAACCACGTTTCTGTTCTTTTTATGAAAAATGCTGGATACACACAAAAATATTAGACCAGAAACAAAATCTGTTCTCATCATCACACACACACACACACACGTACAGTGTGAGAAGAAACCATTTCACTGTCTTGTTAACACACACAGAAAGAGAGAGAGAGGAGAAACCCCATCCTCCTGTTATGTGTCGGACGCAGCTCGGAGAACCGACCAGCGTTTGAAAGACCCAGTATGAAATAAGCAGAGCACGGTACAAAGGCTAACTGAATTTAATACATAACAGTGATACATAAAGAACAAAGTGCGGTCTGGCGTGGTGCGCTCCCAGCAGCGCTAACGGTCCGGAGCCAGAAGCTGTTCGGACCCAAGGACCCCCGCCGACACCCCCCAGGTGGCCGCAACAAACCGAGTCTGTGAAAGAAGGAACCATTATGTGAGTCCACACTCTACACACAGAGAGAACACTTAAAGGTGTACAAACAGCAAACACTTCCTGGCTTGATTACTAATCAGCTTCCCAACCTGCAGGCATGGAACATCCAGTTCACAAAACTCCACTGCAGTGGAAGCCGATACATGACTAACATACAGCTCAATATAAAAAGGTGTGAGGGACACCACATTTACTGACTGTATAAATGTTAGTCACAAAATCTAACGTACCTCAGGAAGTGTGCTGACGAGTGTGAGACCTCACCCCCTCCTCTTTCACAGACCGTGCATCAAACCTGGACGTTCTCTGCATCCACTGATGATGAGATGGCTCCCGAGACGACGATCTCACCCGTCTGGTCACAAGGTCGAGTCTCTCGCCAATACACACTGTGCACTCCAGTCTTAAATGCCACCATGTTCCAATCCATGCAGATGCACCACAGCTGTGAGTCCTGATGAGCCGCAGGTGATCAGCCTCAGGTGATCAGGGTGAGGTCCTGATAAACTCAGCAACACAGCCACTCAGTTCCAAATGCAAGCCACCTGGAAGGAAAAACAAAAGACAGAAACAAAAAGGCAGCCAGGCCCCCCAGCCATACAGCAGTACCCCACCCTCACGGGAAGCCTCCCGGCGACCACACAAACCTGGCCCAGGAGAAACACCCCCCTCCAGGGACCATGGCTGGAAACCGTATCCGCATTCATCTTCCAGCAGAATCCTCATCAAACAGAATGGTTGATGTCTTCTCCTCTGGCTGCATCTTTGCCTTTGTTTCCGTCAGTCACTTAGCACAGGTGTGGCCAGGAGTTCTTAAACCTGTGCGGTCAGCCTTTGTCCAACCATGTTCACAGTGTGGTTAGTCATAAAACCAAAAAGACAAACACAAACAACCAAAACACCCCCCCCTCCCCAGAGGCCTGTTCCATCAAACCCCGGGAAGGGGAGAAAAGAAAAACAACCCAAACTTAAGCTAACAAATAAAAATGCTAACACCCCCCCCCCCCCCCCAACGACATGTAGGGACCAACACCCCCCAGAGGACATCCCGCCAGCTCCAGGAGTAATAACCACAGCCGAGGTCCCTCTGGGATCCAACGTCACCCACGGGGACTCCCAGCGCCTCCCAGAGGACCACTCGTCAACCCCAGGAGACGCCTCCCCTCATGACCAACGGACCCAGCCCCGGCCGTCTATGGCTAGATGGACCCACAGCCCTTTCCCCCCCAGAGGACACCACAGTCAAACCCTGGGGGCGGAAACTGGGGGGAAAAACAAAAGGAGAAAAACACCCCCCCCCCCCAGGTGCAGCGGTTACCTGGGAAACGCCCAGCATAACCAAACTGCACCACTCCAGCAACGCCGGCACTACGGCTCACACGGCTGGAGCCAGAGGAGAAGAGAGGGCACAACAAAAAACAAAACAAAAAAAAAAAGAAAAAAAAAAAAACCCAATTACCCCCCCATGACCCCCCAGGGGACCGTCCCATCAAACCCTGGGAGGTGAAACTGAAAGAAATAAAAAGAAAGACTAACATACAGTTGCTTGGGTCCCTTTTTGTTTTTTGTTTTTTACACAGAACTGCAGGGTCACGACCCCAGACACTAATAGTGTAAAACAAAAAATAAAATCCCACACAAAAACCAACTCAAAAAACACCCACACAAAATGAACTAACACAAAACAAGTGATTTATACCGTCAAGCTCCAACAAATGGAACACACCTGTTCCAACTTAAGAGCTTGACGGTAATGTGACTCAGTCACCAAAAGAGGAAGCCAACGTGCTAAAAATGAAAAACCCCCTTTGGTGACAAAAAACAAACGGGCTGCATCTTCGTGCGCAGCTGTGTGCAACACACAGCCAAAATGTGCTCAACTAAATAACGCCGGAGCTGATACAACAGACGCAGTAGTTATCTTTATCCGGGGAAACGGGGCTACAACTGTAACACAGGAAGCTCAGCGACCCGTGCCACAGAGCTCCGCCGTGCGCGTGCACCCATTACAGACACACTCTTGCAGCTCCCGTTTAAACCTCTTATCCGGTCGGAGCGTGACGCGAAGCTGTCGCCAGTCACACTCCACCACGACCCACGGATAAGGCACAAACACAGGAACACGGCTGCAAGAGAGCACAAATCAGTATTCAGTAATGGGTCTCAAACACGCACCATGCGGGCGGAGAGCACCCGCAACTGATCCGGATAACTACTGAACGTCTGCTGCCGCCTTCCCGGCGCGTTACCGTCTCTGCTACCGCTGGGTCCGTGATGTTTGGCCAGAGACTACTGTTATGTGTCGGACGCAGCTCGGAGAACCGACCAGCGTTTGAAGGACCCAGTATGAAATAAGCAGAGCACGGTACAAAGGATAACTGAATTTAATACATAACAGTGATACATAAAGAACAAAGTGCGGTCTGGCGTGGTGCGCTCCCAGCAGCGCTAATGGTCCGGAGCCAGAAGCTGTTCGGACCCAAGGACCCCGCCGACACCCCCCAGGTGGCCGCAACAAACCGAGTCTGTGAAAGAAGGAACCATTATGTGAGTCCACACTCTACACACAGAGAGAACACTTAAAGGTGTACAAACAGCAAACACTTCCTGGCTTGATTACTAATCAGCTTCCCAACCTGCAGGCATGGAACATCCAGTTCACAAAACTCCACTGCAGTGGAAGCCGATACATGACTAACATACAGCTCAATATAATAAAGGTGTGAGGGACACCACATTTACTGACTGTATAAATGTTAGTCACAAAATCTAACGTACCTCAGGAAGTGTGCTGACGAGCGTGAGACCTCACCCCCTCCTCTTTCACAGACCGTGCATCAAACCTGGACGTTCTCTGCATCCACTGATGATGAGATGGCTCCCGAGACGACGATCTCACCCGTCTGGTCACAAGGTCGAGTCTCTCGCCAATACACACTGTATACTCCAGTCTTAAATGCCACCATGTTCCAATCCATGCAGATGCACCACAGCTGTGAGTCCTGATGAGCCGCAGGTGATCAGCCTCAGGTGATCAGGGTGAGGTCCTGATAAACTCAGCAACACAGCCACTCAGTTCCAAATGCAAGCCACCTGGAAGGAAAAACAAAAGACAGAAACAAAAAGGCAGCCAGGCCCCCCAGCCATACAACACCTCCTTCACCTCCCGTTTCCAGTTCCTCCTTCACCTCCTCTCCCTCCTGCTCCTCATCTCCTTCCAGTCTCTCCTGCTCCTCATCTCCTTCCTTCACCTCTTCTCCCTCCAGTACATCCTTCACCTCCTCTCTACACCTTACCTCCCTCTAGTCCATCCTTCCCCTGCTGTCCTCCAGTACCTCCTGTACCTCCTCTCTTTCCCATCCCTCCTATACCTTATCTGAATTTAAAAGCTGGAAATTAGAGGTCATCCATGTCCTCAACTCAGCTTAAACAAGAACCTTTGTAAGAGCCCCTCCCACTGGGCCACACCCACTTGGTTTTGAGTCAAATAATCAGAAAATCTTTTGTATAAATATCACTAAGATGTATAACACACCAAAATACACAAAACAGATGATCCATGAAGCTTCTGTCATCAATAATCAATATTAGAACGCAGGCATTCATCAAAGACTGAATACAGGGATGGCTGGTGATAACTTTCAGCAGGGTGCAAAAAAATATAATCAATGAATTCATTAAAGCACAATGCATTTCAATTTGCTTGTTACCTTTTTTTGACACAACCAGTTTCAGTCAGTGCAGAAAATAGTTCTGGCACTTTTTTGGTCCTGAAAAAAAGGACGACAAACTGCACATACAAGCAACTTCAGAACTTGTTGTTGTTGCATGTGCAGTTTGTCTTGTTGCTCCAACAAAATAGTTAGAAAGATCTGTGGAGATATATCTCGTTTCTTACTTATTTAAATTATACCCAACATTTTGTTTCCTTTCTAGGTCGTCCTTGCATTTTCTTTCTTGTTTTTGTTTCGGGTTCGATCACCCACAGCTGTTGGCAGCAATCCTGTGTCATCCGAGTGGAACCGTCCGCCAACGATCACACCGTTGGGCAAACGGTGACAGGACCACGATTGGCAGCAGCGCATGCACCACACGGTCCACCAACCCAGTCTGACCAGAAAACCACCATCTGTGACACAGAGGGACCAGCGAGCGTCAACAAGCAGCCGTCCCACTGTAATATTTGACTCTAAGCTGTGTGTTTGTTTCAGACAAAACCTCCATGTGGCTTCAGTTTGAAGTTCAAGTGGCCAGCAACACCATCTCAACATGTATATCATCAGTGTTTAAGTGTCCATTGACTTGTGGGATCAATGGACACTCTGACTGCAGCGCTTGAGAAGCTGAGTGAGGAACTGGAACGTCCGGGGTTGTGACTGTCCTGGATCAAGACTAAGATTCAGACTTTTAATGATTTCCTGGATGCAACCATCAGAAGTGCGTCTGTATGTGGTGACCTTGCAGAGATATTTACTTATTTCAGGAGTGACATTTATGTCTCTGGGTCCTCGACCTCTGAGACTGAGAGACACGTGGAGCTCATGGAGTCATGAAGTGACTGGACACAGGTGTCTGTCAATGTTGAGATCTTTGCAGGAAGAAGGGTCCTGGTGCTGCCTCTCTTACTGTACAGTTGTGAGACTTGGATGTTAACCAGTGACTGAAGGGGACAACTTGATGTCAAATCAAATCAATTTTATTTATACAGCACCAAATCACAACAAACAGTCACCCCAAGGTGCTTTATATTGTAAGGCAAAAGCCATACAATAATTACAGAAAAACCCCAATGGTCAAAACAACCCCCTATGAGCAAGCACTTGGCGATAGTGGGAAGGAAAACTCCCTTTTAACAGGAAGAAACCTCCAGCAGAACCAGGCTCAGGGAGGGGCAGTCTTCTGCTGGGACTGGTTGGGGCTGAGGGGAGAGAGTCAGGAAAAAGACATGCTGTGGAGGGGAGCAGAGATCAATCACTAATGATTAAATGCAGAGTGGTGCATACAGAGCAAAAAGAGAAAGAAACACTCAGTGCATCATGGGAACCCCCCAGCAGTCTAAGTCTATAGCAGCATAACTAAGGGATGGTTCAGGGTCACCTGATCCAGCCCTAACTATAAGCTTTTTCAAAAAGGAAAGTTTTAAGCCTAATCTTAAAAGTAGAGAGGGTGTCTGTCTACCTAATCTGAATTGGGAGCTGGTTCCACAGGAGAGGAGCCTGAAAGCTGAAGGCTCTGCCTCCCATTCTACTCTTACAAACCATAGGAACTACAAGTACGCCTGCAGTCTGAGAGCGAAGCGCTCTATTGGGGTGATATGGTACTATGAGGTCCCTAAGATAAGATAGGACCTGATTATTCAAAACCTTATAAGTAAGAAGAAGAATTTTAAATTCTATCCTGGAATTAACAGGGAGCCAATGAAGAGAAGCCAATATGGCTGAAATATGCTCTCTCTTTCTAGTACCTGTCAGTACTCTAGGTGCAGCATTTTGAATTTACTGAAGGCTTTTCAGGGAACTTTTAGGACAACCTGATAATAATGAATTACATCCAGCCTAGAAGAATTAAATGCATGAATTATCCTTTCAGCATCACTCTGAGACAAGAGCTTTCTAATTTTAGAGATATTGCACAAATGCAAAAAAGCAGTCCTACATATTTGCTTAATATGCGCATTGAATGACATAACCTGATCAAAAATGACTCCAAGATTTCTCACAGTATTTCTGGAGGTCAGGGTAATGCCATCCAGAGTAAGGATCTGGTTAGACACTATGTTTCTAAGATTTGTGGGGCCAAGTACAATAAATTCAGTTTTATCTGAATTTAAAAGCAGGAAATGTCTGAAAGACATTCCTGCAGTTTAATTAATTGGTGTGTGTCCTCTGGCTTCATGGATAGATAAAGCTGGGTATCATCTGCGTAACAATGAAAATTTAAGCAATGCTTTCTAATAATACTGCCTAAGGGAAGCATGTATAAAGTGAATAAAATCGGTCCTAGCACAGAACCTTGTGGAACTCCATAATTAACCTTAGTGTGTGAAGAAGACTCCCCATTTACATGAACAAATTGTAATCTATTAGATAAATATGATTCAAACCACTGCAGCGCAGTGCCTTTAGTACCTATGGCATGCTCTAATCTCTGTAATAAAATTTTATGGTCAACAGTATCAAAAGCTGCACTGAGGTCTAACAGGACGAGCACAGAGATGAGTCCACTGTCTGAGGCCATAAGAAGATCATTTGTAACCTTCACTATGACTTTGGTACTCAAACATCAGCTTCACCTCAACTGACTCCTTTCGACGTGGAGGAGCAGCGGCTTGACTCCGAGCTCCTCCCGAGTGACCGAACTCCTCATCCTATCTCTAAGGGCGCACCCAGCCACCCTGTGGAGGAAACTCATCTCGGCCGCTTGTACTCGCAATCTTGTTCTTTCGGTCATGAGAAAAATCTCATGACCATAGGTGAAGATCGGAACGTAGATAGATAAGTAAATCGAGAGCTTTACCCCCCTACTCAGCTCTCTCTTCACCATGATGGTCTGATACAGCGACCGCATCACTGCAGATGCTGCACCGATCCGTCTATCGATCTTACGCTCCATCCGTCCCTCACTCGTGAACAAGACCCCGAGATACTTAAACTCATCCACTTGAGGCAAGGACTCTCCACCGACCTGAAGAGGGCAAAGCACCTTTTTCCAGTCGAGAACCATGGCCTCGGATTTGAAGGTGCTGATTTTCATCCTGGATGCTTCCCACTAGGCTGCAAACCGCCGCCAGTGCATGCTGAACGTCTTGATTTGATGAAGCCAACAGAACCACATCGTCCGCAAACAGCAGAGATGAGATTCTGTGGTTCCCAAACCAGACCCCCTCTACACCCTGGCTGCGCCTAAAATTCTGTCTATAAAAATAATGAACAGAACCGGTGACAAAGGGCAGCCCTGGCGGGGGCCAACGTGCACTGGAAACAGGTTTGACTTACTACCGGCAATGTGAATCAAGCTCCTGCTGTGGTCGTACAGGGACTGGATTTCCCTTAGCAAAGGACCCCGGACCCGTACTCCCAGAGCACCCCCCACAGGGTGCCCCGAGGGACACGGTCGAACGCCTTCTCCAGATCCACAAAACACATGTG
Organism: Thalassophryne amazonica; assembly: GCF_902500255.1. NCBI lineage: Eukaryota > Metazoa > Chordata > Actinopteri > Batrachoidiformes > Batrachoididae > Thalassophryne > Thalassophryne amazonica. The sequence continues at coordinate 22,141,547 of NC_047114.1, read as the reverse complement.
GACTAGGTTTGGTCCAGTGTGCCGTGACCAGGATGAAAACCACACTGCTCCTCCTGAATCCGAGGTTCGACCATCTGTCGAATTCTCCTCTCTAGTACTCTGGAGTAGACCTTACCAGAGAGGCTGAGGAGTGTGATCCCCCTATAGTTGGAACACACCCTCCGGTGCCCCTTCTTAAACAGAGGGACCACCACCCCGATCTGCAAATCCAGAGGCACTGTCCCCGATCGCCACACGATGTTGCAGAGGCTTGTCAGCCAAGACAGTCCCACAACATCCAGAGACTTAAGGTACTCAGGACGGATTTCATCCAACCCAGGAGCCTTGCCACCAAGGAGCTTTCCTCGATGACTTCGGCCTGGGTAATGGATGAGTCTGCCGCTGAGTCCCCAGTCTCTGCTTCCTCTTAGGAAGACGTGACGATGGGATTGAGGAGATCCTCAAAGTATTCCTTCCACCGCCCGACAACATCCCCAGTCAGGGTTAACAGCCCCCCACCCGCACCGTAAACAGTGCTGGTGGAGAGCTGCTTCCACCTCCTGAGGCGTCGGACAGTTTGCCAGAATTTCCTCCATGGCCTCCCCAAACTCCTCCCAGACCCGAGTTTTTGCCTCTGTGACTGCACGGGCTGCTGCACACTTGGCCTGCCGGTACCTGTCAGCTGCCTCCTGGGTCCCCCCTACCAACAAAGATAAGTAGGGTTCCTTCTTCAGCTTGACGGCATCCCTTACTTCCGGCGTCCACCACTGGGTTTGGGGATTGCCACTGCGACAGGCACCAGAGACCTTGCGAGCACAGCTATGAGCGGCCGCATCGACAATGGAGGTGGAGAACATGGTCCACTCGGACTCCATGTCTCCAACCTCCTCCGGGATCTGGGAGAAGCTCTCTCGGAGGTGGGAGTTGAAGACCTCGCTGACAGAGGGTTCCGCCAGTCGTTCCCAGCAGACCCTCACGATACATTCGGGCCTGCCAGGTCTGACCGGCTTCCTCCCCTGCCAACGGATCCAACTCACCACCAGGTGGTGATGGGTCGACACCTCTACCCCTCTCTTCACTCGAGTATCCGAGATACATGGCCGAAGGTCAGATGATATGACTACAAAGTCGATCATTGACCTCCGGCTCAGGGTGTCCTGGTGCCACGTGCACTTATGGACACCCTTGTGCTCGAACATGGTGTTCGTGATGGACAAACTGTGACTAGCACAGAAGCCCAACAACTGAACACCACTCAGGTTCAGATCGGGGATGTCGTACTTCCCGATCACCCCCCTCCAGGTCTCACTGTCGCTGCCCACATGGGCGTTGAAATCCCCCAGGAGAACAATGGAGTCCCCAGTCAGAGCTCTATCTAGTACCCCTCCCAGGGAATCATAGAAGGTCAGGTACTCTGCACTGCCGCTTGGCCTGTAGGCCAAGACAACAGTGAGAGACCTGTCCCCAACCCGAAGGCGTAGGGACGCGACCCTCTCGTTCACTGGAGTGAACTCCAACACATGGCGACTGAGCTGGCGAGCAATAAGCAATGCGGCCCCAGCTCTCTGCCTCTCCCCGTGGGCAACGCCAGAAAAATGAAGCGTCCAGCCCCTCTCCAGGAGTTGGGTACCAGAGCCCAAGCTGTGCGTGGAGGTGAGCCCGACTATCTCTAGTCGGTATCTCTCAACCTCCCGCACAAGCTCAGGCTCCTTCCCCCCCAGTGAGGTGACATTCCACGTCCCAACAGCCAGGGGCTGTGAGCATGGACCGGGCCGCCGGGCCACCTGCCCTCGACCGCCACCCAATCCTCTCTGCACCCGACCCCCATGGCCCCCTCTGCAGGTGGTGAACTCACAGGAGGGCAAGCCCACGTCGCTCTTTCGGGCTGAGCCCGGCCGGGTTCCATGGGCTAAGGCCCGACCACCAGGCACTCGCGCGCGAGCCCCAACCCCAGGCCTGGCTCCAGGGTGGGGCCCCGGCTCCGCCATACTGGGCGACGTCTCGTTCCTTGACTTTTTACTGGTCATGGAGGTCGGTCACAATGACGTTTTTTTTTTTTTTTTATTGTTTTTTTTTTTTCGGTCACAACCTATCAAAAAAAAAAAGAAGGGTCGAAGTTATACTGTAGTGAAGGCAGTCATTGAGTGTAGGACATTTCCCCAACTTTCACATGCTTACATTATTTCTTCTATACACATATTCTTTAAAACTTTCCCATTGTTCATCAACCACGTATTGCCTCCATTCAATCTCATCAGCATTTTTTCATATGCAGCTGTTTCCATCATTTGAACTTTCCAAATAGCCAGTGTGGGAGTTTGTGGTTCCTTCCAACATTTTAGGATCAGACATGCACAGGTTAATAGGCCAGCTTTCAATATTCAGAATTTAAATTTATTTAAGTGTGGCACTACTGTTCTGTCTTCTAGGAGGCACAATCTCAGTGACCTTGGGAGTTAATAGTTCAACCAGTTTCCTAAATAGTCCAAAATGATTTCCCACAGAGGAAAACCCTTGGACATTCAAACATTGCATGCTGTATGTGCCACTTTCTCCCTTATATTTCCAGCATAAATCGTCCCCCATTAGCTTCATTTTATACAGTCTTGTTTAAGTATAATAATATCTGTGAATTATTTTGTATTGAATAAATTTACTCCTGGCTTCTCTAATGTACTCCTCAGTGTTGGAAAGAATCCCTTCCCATGTTTTTTTCATCCATTGTACAACTCAAGTCTTTTTCCCATATTTTTTTAAAATAACCACAGCCCTGGTTAGTCTTCCATGGGCATATCTCATACCACTTACATGTGTTTTGGGATATTGGTGGCAGTTGTAAGTAACGCCTGATTATGTGTGTATCTCTATTTACAGAGACCTTTTCTTTAATGCAGTGTCTAATCTGTAAGTATTTCCAGAAATCATCTTTTCCATCCAGATTAAATTTTTCTCTTAATATCTCATAAGAGAGAAAATTACCCCCCTCAAACAGGTCATCCAGTATTCTGATACCTTTTATCAACCACTGGGCCCAAAAAATTGTCTGTTTTCCCATTTTTATTTTAGTATTGTGCCAAATAGATACATATGCTTGGGTGTTGTGGGAAATGTTGCATTTCTTATGTACTTCCTGCCAAACTTTCCTGGAGTATATTAGAATTGGATTCATCATATTATTGTTCTTCTGTTTTATCATTTGGGCAAGGATTTCATTGGGTTTAAAAGGCCAGGTAAGCTCTTGCTCGATTAAAATCCAATCCAAATCACAATTTGCTCCACCCCAATATTTTGCAAGTTTCACCATTTCAAAAGAGATACTGTAAAAAAAAGATATATAGATAAAATATAGATATATGATAAAATAATACATAAATAAATAAAACCATGATAAAAGAATAAATTTCAATAAAATAAAAAATAAAATAAGACACAAAGTGTCTTTTTCCCCCCAAAGTGTTAAATTCAGCCTGCTACAGTTGTCCAAATTAACTTTTATTTTATTTAATAGTTTATCCATATTTGCAACAATAACTTCTCCTATATTTGGATTTAGTTCTATCCCTAAATATTGCATACCTTTCGGGACTCATTTGAAGTTAAAGGTGTATAATAATCGTTTTGACCATTGGGGTTTTTCCGTAATTATTGTATGGCCTTGCCTTACAATATAAAGCGCCTTGGGGCAACTGTTTGTTGTGATTTGGTGCTATATAAATAAAATTGATTTGATTTGATTTTTGATTTAATAGATTATGGGAGCAGGTCTGAGATACCGGCAAAGCTTCTGATTTATGCCAGTTAATACAGTACCCTGAGACTTTAGAATATATTTTGATCATTTCCAACAGCATTTCTATAGAGCTGGTTGGGTCTTGACACAGTACCAAAATGTCATCAGCGTAAAGAAACAGTTTATGCGCCCTACCTCCTCCAGTAACTCCTCTGACTTTTGATTCCTCTCTTATCATTAAAGCTAAAGGTTCAAGAAATATTGTGAACAAGAGTGGGCTAAGACTGCATGCTTGATGTGTTGATCTAGATATGTTAAAAAACTGAGGCACTATCCCATTAGTAAAAACTGCTGCCCTTGGATTCGAATACAGAATCCTTATCCATCTACAGAAATTAGCACCAAATCCAAATTTTGACAGAGTTTCAAATAGGAAAACCCACTCCACCCTATCAAAGGCTTTTTGGGCATCTAAAGATATGGCTACCACATGTTGTGAGTTAGTCCTATTCATCCATAACAGATGTAATAGTCTCCTCATGTTATCAGTTGACGATCTATTTTTTATAAATCCCACTTAATCTCTATGTATAATTGTTGGCAAAACTTTGTCCAACCTCAGAGCCAATATATTTGATAGTAGTTTACAATCAACATTAATTAAGCTTATGGGTCTATAATTGGATGAGTCTGCTAAATCTTTATCTTTTTTTTTTTTTTTGTATTAGGGATATAATAGCCTTGTTAAAACTATCCGGAAGTGAACCATATTGAAATGCTTCATGAAAAACCTCTGTAAGCACAGGGCAAAGGTAATCTATATATTTCGTATAAAATTCTGCTGAGAAGCCATCCACACCTGGTGAGTTCCCATTTTTCAGAGACATAATAGCAGTTCTTACTTAAGCATCCACTATGGGAATATCCAAACTATTTTTATCCATTTGAGAAACCTGTGGCAGCTTTATCTTTTGGAAAAAAGAGGATATGTTTTCGCCTTTTGTTGTATTTGTAGATGTGTATAGCTTCTCGTAGAACTTTTTGAAAACTAAGTTGATGCCTGTAGATGAGGTGATTAGCTCATTAGCTCATCTCACTAATGGAATAGTGTTATTTGCATCCTGGGATTTTAACTGTCTTGATAATAACCGCCCTGTCTTCTCTCCATTTTCATAAAAATTTGTTTTAAGCCTAAATAATGAATATTCTGTCTTTCTATTATATATTTCATGCAATTCAGATTTTAGCCGACAGATTTTCTGAAAACGTTCCTCATCATATTGTTCTACCAATTTTTTTTCTGTCAGTTATTTCCTTTTCTAATGATTGTGTTCTTTCTTTGCTCTCCTTTTTTTCCATGAGCTGTAGGCTATAAACTTTCCTCTGATAAATGCTTTAAAAGCATCCCACACCGTGGATAATCTTTCTGTTGTTCCTTTATTTAAGTCCAAAAATATTCCTATGGCTTCCCCAAGTTTTGTGGCAAATTGATCATCCTGTAACAAACTTGTATTCATTCTCCATTGTCCAACCATAGTCTTATGAACATTTAAGTCTAGATGTAGTTCCACCGGTGCATGGGCTGTTATTGCTATGACCCCTATATTACAGTCTGTAACCCTGTCAACAAGTAAATAAGAAATAAGAAATAAAGCTATTTGTGAGTATGTTCTATGGGAATGGGAGTAGAATGTATCCCCTTTCTTGTGAGTTAGTAAGTCTCTAAATATCAGTTAGACCCAGGTCCTTCTGAAGACTATGTAAAGCAGTTCTATCTCTAAAAGTCAGGTTGGGTCTATCTTTGGTACAATCTCGGCGATTATCTAATACTTAAAGTTAAAGTCTCCTCCTAAAATGATTTGTCCATCCAAGCCACCCAACATCTTATTGAGTTCATGGAAGAAAGCCAGGTTTTCATTGTTTGGAGCATACATATTGCATACTACCACTTTGGTTCCATTAATCAGAGCTTCCACCCCCAGGATGTGTCCATCAGGGTCTTTAAATTGCTTTTAAAGGATAAAATTGAGCTTTCTATTGACTAGGATAGCAACCCCACATCTCTTGCTGGATACAGAATTATGAAACACCTTTCCTACCCAATCCCGTTTCATTTTCAGGGCTTCATTTTCATGACTGAAATGTGTTTCTTGGATAAATGCAACATCTGTACCTTTAGCTTTAAGATAAGTATGTATCTTTTTCCTTTTGGCCGGAGTACCACAACCATTAATGTTCAATGTTACTATATTAATGTACCCACTACCCATTGATGTTGCCAACATCACATTTGCCCATGTTTGATTGTAAAGTCAGACCATTCCCTAGTTCAGTGTAACAAGGGAGTGCCAGACCTCTGTTGTAATAAACATAAAACGAGAACATAACATTGCATCCTGTAACAGGACCAACAAACGAACATAAAATAAACATAAAAATAACCCTAACTCAAATACTACTGTCCTTAAAAAGAACATGACAGCGTAGTCAGTCTTCCCTTGCTGATTCCGGTCCGTGTGGGTCCTATGGACGGTTACCTCCATTCACTTCACCCACCGACTGGTTGTGACTCTCCCATACGTCCCCATCCCCGTTGTATTCTTTAAAACAAAATTCTGCTCTCCATAATGTGTGCATCAGTCAGTCATCTCTCTTCGTGGTTGTAATATTTTCCCGGATGAAGTGTTCTGCTGTCTTCAGATCAGCCACTCACTGTGTGTTTCAGCTCCGTAGTGTCTGACTTTATTATTGACACGTCGGTCGCCACTTGATTTAAAGTAGTCCCAATTTTTGTAATCTCTAAAAGGAGGTCTTTGATGTTGTTTTTCTGGCTTGCCTCTGGGCTAGCAGGGCTAGCTTCATGACAGCAGTAGTTTTCAGGTGGATCTGCACACTTTGTTTCTGTTGATTCATCATAAGCTCCGAACACTTTATTTTCTGGTTCGCCGACGACTAGATAAAAGCACTAACTGTTGGCAACAGCCATAAACTATTTACAGAGAATTACTGTAATTTAGTTGTAAATAATTATCGACGGAGACCTAGAGCATATCTAAGGAGCAGCCATTTTCCAGGTACCCCTCACATGACTCTTAAATTAGATTCTTATTCATTATTCATAAATAAAGACAAAACGTCCCCAAATTTACTGAGGCAATTTGGTATGAACTAAGGTAAAAATGAAATTGAAATAACTGATGGTAGGGTGTAATACCAGCTATAAAGATAGGGGACACATTTTCTGCCAGCCTGACAGATGCTAGCTGCCACAATCTGTGTCCCCTACGCAACTGTAATAAATAAAGACAAAACTTCCTCAAATTTACAGGAGTAATTCTGTATGAACTAAGGTGAATATGAATTTGAAATAACTGATGCTAGAGTGCAATACCAGCTATAAAGACAGGGGATACATTTTCTAGCAGGCTGACAGATGCTAGCTGGCTCATGTAAGCGCTGCACTTACACAAGTGAGTCGTGCTCCCGTATCATCGGACACAATTCCTGGCGGCGATAACTACTTTGGCATGACACGGAAAGTTTATATACTGACCCATACATATGCACTCATAAATGGGAGCACTGAGCTCCTCACACTGGGTCCTGAACTTTGGGCCTTGTCACTTGTTTGTGCAGTTTGTTAGTTAGAAAGATAGTTATATAAATATAGTTTTATATATATATATATATATAGTTATAAAAATAGTTAGAAAGATCTGTGGAGATATATCTCGTTTCTTGCTTATTTTAATTATACCCAACATTTTGTTTCCTTTCGAGGTTGTCCTTGCATTTTATTTCTTCTTTCTTTATATTTCTCTGTATTTTGACACTTTTATTGTATGAAAGTGTGTAGTTCCAAGATGTATGTTTTTCTATATTCTGTTTGATTGTGTTCATTTGGAAAAAAAAAAATCTTGCTGATGGTCACAACTTTCAGGAAAGAAGAACCAGAACTGTGAACCCACAAGAATGACATGAACTGAGCCATAAATGTAAGTTAATTCATATTACAAGGGCAATTTCCCAATGGAGGAGGTTTTTTTTTTATAGTTATTCTTATTATAATTATTATTTTTGTCCACAGCAGACTCGCCACCTCCTGCTGACACCCACATCCTCTGAATGGTTTATGCTGATACTGAACACTCAGTTATTTTATGCTTTGGTTCTTTCTCAGTGTGTATTTTATGATGTTTGGGATACAAACTAAAACACACAACTGCACCACAACCTCCTTGTGACCTTTGACCTGAGGCCTGACAGACAAACAGAACATCAGGATGACAATGTGACGTCTTTGTGTCTGTTGTCCTGTTTGTCTTGTGTGTGTCAGATGACGTGTGAACATTAGAGGTGTAATAATATTCAGCTCCTGGTTCACACTTTGACAAACTCACCAGATTTAGAACAAAACACAAACTCAGACTGTGAAAAATTACTTTATTCCTCCTCAAGGCTCAAATGGACACAAACAGATGAGTTTGAGTATTTTTATTTTTTACAATTTTTAATAAATGAAAAATGGTAAAAGGACTGCATTTATATCGTGTTTTTCCATCTGCATCAGACGCTCAAAGCGCTTTACAATTATGCCTCACATTCACACACTGATGTCAAGGTGCTCACGACACACCAGGAGCCACCTGGGGATTAATTAATGATTAATTAAGTAATAAGTAATGACAGATTTCAGAGGAAAAAAATAACAAGAACAAGCTGTTTTACTTGGACATAGCTCCACCTGTCTGATGGCTGCAGGTGGGCGGAGCCACAATGAAGATGTCCAAATAATTTGTGAGCAGACAAACAGACAGACAGACAGACAATCAACACATCAAACTGATTTGATAAGAAAAAGATAATCAGGAGAGACAGATTTCAAGCTGTCAATCATGAACAGACTGTCCCAGAAACAACAATAAGTGGACTCTGTTTATTGTTGTTTCTTTGAACAAACAAACAAACAAACAAACTGTCAATCATGAAAATCACGTTAGTTTACAGGCTGAACAACTGAGACGTCAAAATCAAACCAGCTGGACATTTACTGTCCAAACGCGTGTGATCGAGTGTTTGTGTCCACAGGAGGAGACTCTCTGTCCTACAGTCCACACAGAGACACTGAGGAACCAGAACCAGGCCAGAACCTGAACCCAGCACACAGAGGTTCAGTGAACGTGCAGCAGAAGGTGTGGATGTGGATCAGAGAGTCAGAGGAGACGTCATAGAAGGACAGAGTGCCAGCAGGACAGTCCACAAACACTGAGACTCTGTGAGAGGACGAAGGGAAGAGAGGAAGGTCTGTGTGTCTGTTATTGTGCCAGACAGAGTAACAACAACCATCAGAGCAAAACAGACTCCAGGACTGATCATTAGATCCAAACCCACAGTCCAAACTGTCTCTTTTCCTTCTGATTCTTCTGTAAGTCACTGATATATAAACATGTCGTCTCCACTCGACCTCCCAGTAACAGCGACCAGTCAGACCAGTTGTACTTAGGACCTGAGGGCAAAGGTCAAATCTGCCTGGATGATCAGGATATGATTGATCCTCGTCCACATGTTCCACCTTTGTGTTGTTTTTGGACAGTTTGAGTTTTCTGTTCGCTGAGTTTGGATCCAGAGAGAGTTCACAGAAATCTGATGGAACAAAACACAACACAGTTATCAATCAATCAGTTCACCGATCAACATGACACAACTGGAATTACCAGTTCATCAGTTGATTGATGAACATGACACTGCTGAAGTTATCGATCAATCGGTTCACCGATCAACACGACGTTGATCAAGTTAATGATCGTTCAGTTCAGTTATTGATTGTTCAGTTCACTGATCAGCACAATGCAGCCTGAGTCATTGATCGATCAATTCATTGATGAATACAATAGAACCACAGTTATCAATCAATTAGCTCACCAATCAATATGACATTGCCGGAGTTATCAAATTGATCACTTCACTGATATCACAGTTATCGATCAAGCAGTTCAGTTATCAATTTTCATTTCATGGATCAGCGACCCAGCCAGAGTTATCAATTGATCACTTCATTGATCAACACAACACAGCCGGAGTTATCAATGAAGCAGTTCGCCGATCACTATGACGCAGCCAGAGTTATTGATCAATCAGTTCTTCTATCAGCATGACACAACTGGAGTAATCAAGCAATCAGTTCACCGATCAACTCAATGCAGAAAGAGTTATTAATTGATCAGTTCACTGATCAACATGACCAAGCTGGAGTTATTGATCCAACAGTTCCCTGATCAGTTATCAACCAATCAATTTATTCATCAGCACAATTTTTATTCAGAGCGTGCACGGAGAGAAGAGGAGGGGCTAGTCACAGTCAGGTCAGACAGACAGGAAGTGGGCGGGGCCTCTCAGTGTGCTGTGCACAGCTTTGTGGTTGAATATGAACTCGATAAAAAAAGAAAAAGCAACATGTGGCGTCAGTGTTGATTTTGTTTCTGCCACAAATAAATCAAAGTGTGAAAACACTGAATTTATTTTCAACGTGTCCATTTGGAGAAGTCGTGCACGTGACACACGTGGATCAGACGCGCCTTCATGTTGAACTCTGCTTCACTGTCAGTAGGACTTGAATGAGTGATGTCACAGAGGGTGGTTTCTATGGAAACAGATGGATCAAAGTACAAACAGACTTACACTTCCTCAGACCTGGTCTCAGCCATCGGACTCCACCAGGATCCACCCTGAAAGGAGGAGGGGGCGGAGCAACACATGGGCTTTAATCATGGAAACATCAACATGACATTGATCTCATCCACAAACTTTAGTTCTTCTCTTCTAACACACTCATCGCTCCAAATGGATCATTGATTATTGATCACCTCTAACTGTGCTGATCAGCGGGAAACAACAACTTTTGGCTTTTTCAAGTTTGAAGATTCTGGTGAAAATCTGTTCAAGTGGATTTAATCCTTTAAATCAGGGTCACCATCCCTGCTCCTGGAGGTCAACTGACTCTCCAGGCTCCGCCTACTGATCACTAAGTCAGGTGTGCTCAGCCAATCAGCTGTAGGTGTTACATGTCCCCTCATATTGTGGAACCTCGTAGCAAATCCTCCAGAATTAAAACTAAATGTTTCAAAGATTATTAAACACAAGATTTATTTTTTTCATGTTTGCAACTTGGACTTCCTGCTGTTCTTATGTGGAGCTAAATGTTTTAGTTTAAATATACTTTTGATTCAGCTTTTAATCAAATAATTTATTTTCATTTTTTACTCTGAAATATATTTTAACATGTGATGTGTCATTTTTATCAGCTGCAGGATTAAAATTTTCAGATTCATATATTTTTGGTTTCATATTTCTGTTTTTCATCTTCAGATCTTTTTTTCACTTTCAGATCTTATTTTTTCAGTTTCAAACTTTTGGCTTCGTTCTGGCGTGAGAGGGCATGGCTTCGATTGGAATGGAATGGAATGGGCATGGAATTCTAAGTGACAGCAGAGCAAACAGTCCTCACACGATGTTGCTTTCAGGAAACGTGGGTACTTTGATAGATAATGACTCAACACTTTCACTCCACTGTATTGTCTTGATACCTGTAAATAAAGTGATGCTAAGGACAAAGATGTCTATTACAAGTAATTCTGGACCACTCTTGGTCATTTTTGATGACTATGCCACATTGTAAAGTTTAACACCCGATGTTTTCATGCAACGTCACGTCATTTTGGGTCCCGAGGCCATTCTGGATTACGAAGTGGTGGCCGCTGTGATACGCTGCGTGTATTTGGCGAACAATTGCAGAAGCTTCAACAATGGTCAACTTTTGTGCTGTCGTCGGTTGCTCAAACAGAGGTGATAAAAATGACGCAGGTCGCTCATTTTACAGGCTGCCAGCAGTTATTGTGCATCAAAATCAAATCAAATCAAATCAATTTTATTTATATAGTGCCAAATCACAACAAACAGATATTGTAAGGCAAAAGCCATACAATAATTACAGAAAAACCCCAACGGTTAAAACGACCCCCTGTGAGCAAGCACTTGGCGACAGTCAATCAATCAATCAACTTTTTTCTTGTATAGCGCCAAATCACAACAAACAGTTGCCCCAAGGCGCTCCACATTGCAAGGCAAGGCCATACAATAATTATGAAACACAGTCTACGTCTAAAGCAACATAACCAAGGGATGGTCCAGGGTCACCCGATCCAGCCCTAACTATAAGCCTTAGCGAAAAGGAAAGTTTTAAGCCTAATCTTAAAAGTAGAGAGGGTATCTGTCTCCCTGATCTGAATTGGGAGCTGGTTCCACAGGAGAGGAGCCTGAAAGCTGAAGGCTCTGCCTCCCATTCTACTCTTACAAACCCTAGGAACTACAAGTAAGCCCGCAGTCTGAGAGCGAAGCGCTCTAATGGGGTAATATGGTACTACGAGGTCCCTAAGATAAGATGGGACCTGATTATTCAAAACCTTATAAGTAAGAAGAAGAATTTTAAATTCTATTCTAGCATTAACAGGAAGCCAATGAAGGGAGGCCAATATGGGTGAGATATGCTCTCTCCTGCTAGTCCCCGTCAGTACTCTAGCTGCAGCATTCTGAACCAACTGAAGGCTTTTTAGGGAACTTTTAGGACAACCTGATAATAATGAATTACAATAGTCCAGCCTAGAGGAAATAAATGCATGAATTAGTTTTTCAGCATCACTCTGAGACAAGACCTTTCTGATTTTAGAGATATTGCGTAAATGCAAAAAGGCAGTCCTACATATTTGTTTAATATGCGCTTTGAATGACATATCCTGATCAAAAATAACTCCAAGATTTCTCACAGTATTACTAGAGATCAGGGAAATGCCATCCAGAGTAACGATCTGGTTAGACACCATGCTTCTAAGATTTGTGGGGCCAAGTACAATAACTTCAGTTTTATCTGAGTTTAAAAGCAGGAAATTAGAGGTCATCCATGTCTTTATGTCTGTAAGACAATCCTGCAGTTTAGCTAATTGGTGCGTATCCTCTGGCTTCATGGATAGATAAAGCTGGGTATCATCTGCGTAACAATGAAAATTTAAGCAATACCGTCTAATAATACTGCCCAAGGGAAGCATGTATAAAGTGAATAAAATTGGTCCTAGCACAGAACCTTGTGGAACTCCATAATTAACTTTAGTCTGTGAAGAAGATTCCCCATTTACATGAACAAACTGTAATCTATTAGACAAATATGATTCAAACCACTGCAGCGCAATGCCTTTAATACCTATGACATGCTCTAATCTCTGTAATAAAATTTTATGGTCAACAGTATCAAAAGCAGCACTGAGGTCCAACAGAACAAGCACAGAGATAAGTCCACTGTCCGAAGCCATAAGAAGATCATTTGTAACCTTCACTAATGCTGTTTCTGTACTATGATGAATTCTAAAACCTGACTGAAACTCTTCAAATAGACCATTCCTCTGCAGTTGATCAGTTAGCTGTTTTACAACTACCCTCTCAAGAATCTTTGAGAGAAAAGGAAGGTTGGAGATTGGCCTATAATTAGCTAAGATAGCTGGGTCAAGTGATGGCTTTTTAAGTAATGGTTTAATTACTGCCACCTTAAAGGCCTGTGGTACATAACCAACTAACAAAGATAGATTGATCATATTTAAGATTGAAGCATTAAATAATGGTAGGACTTCCTTGAGCAGCCTGGCAGGAATGAGGTCTAATAAGCATGTTGATGGTTTGGATGAAGTAACTAATGAAAATAACTCAGACAGAACAATCGGAGAGAAAGAGTCTAACCAAATACCGGCATCACTGAAAGCAGCCAAAGATAACGATACATCTTTGGGATGGTTATGAGTAATTTTTTCTCTAATAGTCAAAATTTTGTTAGCAAAGAAAGTCATGAAGTCATTACTAGTTAAAGTTAATGGAATACTCAGCTCAATAGAGCTCTGACTCTTTGTCAGCCTGGCTACAGTGCTGAAAAGAAACCTGGGGTTGTTCTTATTTTCTTCAATTAGTGATGAGTAGAAAGATGTCCTAGCTTCACGAAGGGCTTTCTTATAGAGCAACAAACTCTTTTTCCAGGCTAAGTGAAGATCTTCTAAATTAGTGAGACGCCATTTCCTCTCCAACTTACGGGTTATCTGCTTTAAGCTACGAGTTTGTGAGTTATACCACGGAGTCAGACACTTCTGATTTAAAGCTCTCTTTTTCAGAGGAGCTACAGCATCCAAAGTTGTCTTCAATGAGGATGTAAAACTATTGACAAGATACTCTAACTCCCTTACAGAGTTTAGGTAGCTACTCTGCTCTGTGTTGGTATATGACATTAGAGAACATAAAGAAGGAATCATATCCTTAAACCTAGTTACAGCGCTTTCTGAAAGACTTCTAGTGTAATGAAACTTATTCCCCACTGCAGGGTAGTCCATCAGGGTAAATGTAAATGTTATTAAAAAATGATCAGACAAAAGGGAGTTTTCAGGGAATACTGTTAAGTCTTCTATTTCCATACCATAAGTCAGAACAAGATCTAAAATATGATTAAAGTGGTGGGTGGACTCATTTACTTTTTGAGCAAAGCCGATAGAGTCTAATAATAGATTAAATGCAGTGTTGAGGCTGTCATTCTCAGCATCTGTGTGGATGTTAAAATCGCCCACTATAATTATCTTATCTGAGCTAAGCACTAAGTCAGACAAAAGGTCTGAAAATTCACAGAGAAACTCACAGTAACGACCAGGTGGACGATAGATAATAACAAATAAAACTGGTTTTTGGGACTTCCAATTTGGATGGACAAGACTAAGAGACAAGCTTTCAAATGAATTAAAGCTCTGTCTAGGTTTTTGATTAATTAATAAGCTGGAATGGAAGATTGCTGCTAATCCTCCGCCCCGGCCCGTGCTACGAGCATTCTGACAGTTAGTGTGACTCGGGGGTGTTGACTCATTTAAACTAACATATTCATCCTGCTGTAACCAAGTTTCTGTTAGGCAGAATAAATCAATACGTTGATCAATTATTATATCATTTACCAACAGGGACTTAGAAGAAAGAGACCTAATGTTTAATAGACCACATTTAACTGTTTTAGTCTGTGGTGCAATTGAAGGTGCTATATTATTTTTTCTTTTTGAATTTTTATGCTTAAATAGATTTTTGCTAGTTATTGGTGGTCTGGGAGCAGGCACCGTCTCTACGGGGATGGGGTAATAGGGGGATGGCAGGGGGAGAGAAGCTGCAGAGAGGTGTATAAGACCACAGCTCTGCCTCCTGGTCCCAACGCTAGACAGTCACAGTTTGGAGGATCCCAAAAAATTGGCCAGATTTCTAGAAATGAGAGCTGCTCCCTCTAAAGTGGGATGGATGCCGTCTCTCCTAACAAGACCAGGTTTTCCCCAGAAGCTTTGCCAATTATCAATGAAGCCCACCTCATTTTTTGGACACCACTCAGACAGCCAGCAATTCAAGGAGAACATGCGGCTAAACATGTCACTCCCGGTCTGATTGGGGAGGGGCCCAGAGAAAACAACAGAGTCCGACATTGTTTTTGCAAAGTTACACACCGATTCAATGTTAATTTTAGTGACCTCCGATTGGCGTAACCGAGTGTCATTACTGCCGACGTGAATTACAATCTTACCAAATTTACGCTTAGCCTTAGCCAGCAATTTCAAATGTCCTTCGATGTCGCCTGCTCTGGCCCCCGGAAGACAATTGACAATGGTTGCTGGTGTCGCTAACTTCACATTTCTCAAAACAGAGTCGCCAATAACCAGAGTTTGATCCTCGGCGAGTGTATCGTCGAGTGGGGAAAAACGGTTAGAGATGTGAACGGGTTGACGGTGTACACGGGGCTTCTGTTTAGGGCTACGCTTCCTCCTCACAGTCACCCAGTCAGCCTGCCTTCCCGACTGCACGGGGTCTGCCAGGGGGGAACTAACGGCGGCTAAGCTACCTTGGTCCGCACCGACTACAGGGGCCTGGCTAGCTGTAGAATTTTCCACGGTGCGGAGCCGAGCCTCCAATTCGCCCAGCCTGGCCTCCAAAGCTACGAATAAGCTGCACTTATTACAAGTACCGTTACTGCTAAAAGAGGCAGAGGAATAACTAAACATTTCACACCCAGAGCAGAAAAGTACGGGAGAGACAGGAGAAGCCGCCATGCTAAAACGGCTAAGAGCTAGTAGCTACGCTAAGCTAGCGGATTCCCAAACAGGGAATCCGACACTAGACAGGCTGTGGAGCAGCACAGGTAACGCACGACAACAGTGCTAAAATAAAATAAAAATCCACTAGACAGGCTGTGGAGCAGCACAGGTAACGCACAACAACAGTGCTAAAAAATAAAATAAAATAAAAATAAAAATCCACTGGACAGGCTGTGGAGCAGCACAGGCAACGCACGACAACAGTGCTAAAACAAAATAAAAATCCACTAGACAGGCTGTGGAACAGCACAGGTAACGCACGACAACAGTGCTAAAAAATAAAATAAAAATAAAAATCCACTGGACAGGCTGTGGAGCAGCACAGGCAACGCACGACAACAGTGCTAAAACAAAATAAAAATCCACTGGACAGGCTGTGGAGCAGCACAGGTAACGCACGACAACAGCGCTAAAAAATAAAATAAAAATAAAAATCCACTGGACAGGCTGTGGAGCAGCACAGGTAACGCACGACAACAGTGCTAAAACAAAATAAAAATCCACTAGACAGGCTGTGGAGCAGCACAGGTAACGCACAACAACAGTGCTAAAAAATAAAATAAAATAAAAATAAAAATCCACTGGACAGGCTGTGGAGCAGCACAGGCAACGCACGACAACAGTGCTAAAACAAAATAAAAATCCACTAGACAGGCTGTGGAGCAGCACAGGTAACGCACGACAACAGCGCTAAATAAAAATCCACTGGACAGGCTGTGGAGCAGCACAGGTAACGCACGACAACAGCGCCAAAAAAAAAATAAAATCAAAATCCACTGGACAGGCTGTGGAGCAGCACAGGTAACGCACGACAACAGTGGTAAAAAATAAAATAAAAATCCACTGGACAGGCTGTGGAGCAGCACAGGTAACGCACGACAACAGTGCTAAAAAATAAAATAAAAATCCACTGGACAGGCTGTGGAGCAGCACAGGTAACGCACGACAACAGTGCTAAAAAAAATAAAATAAAAATCAAAATCCACTGGACAGGCTGTGGAGCAGCACAGGTAACGCACGACAACAGTGCCAAAAAATAAAATAAAAATCCACTGGACAGGCTGTGGAGCAGCACAGGTAACGCACAACAACAGTGCCAAAAAACAAAACAAAAATCCACTGAACAGGCTGTGGAGCAGCGCAGGTAACACACGACAACAGTGCCAAAAAATAAAATAAAAATCCACTGGACAGGCTGTGGAGCAGCACAGGTAACACACGACAACAGTGGTAAAAAATAAAATAAAAATCCACTGGACAGGCTGTGGAACAGCACAGGTAACGCACGACAACAGTGCTAAAAAAATAAAATAAAAGTCCACTGAACAGGCTGTGGAGCAGCACAGGTAACGCACGACAACAGTGCTAAAAATAAAATAAAAATCCACTGGACAGGCTGTGGAGCAGCACAGGCAACGCACGACAACAGCGCTAAAATAAAATAAAAATCCACTGAACAGGCTGTGGAGCAGCACAGGTAACGCACGACAACAGTGCTAAAAAAATAAAATAAAAATCCACTGAACAGGCTGTGGAGCAGCACAGGTAACGCACGACAACAGTGCTAAAAATAAAATAAAAATCCACTGGACAGGCTGTGGAACAGCACAGGTAACGCACGACAACAGTGCTAAAAAAATAAAATAAAAATCCACTGAACAGGCTGTGGAGCAGCACAGGTAACGCACGACAACAGTGCTAAAAATAAAATAAAAATCCACTGGACAGGCTGTGGAGCAGCACAGGTAACACACGACAACAGTGGTAAAAAATAAAATAAAAATCCACTGGACAGGCTGTGGAACAGCACAGGTAACGCACGACAACAGTGGTAAAAAATAAAATAAAAATCCACTGAACAGGCTGTGGAGCAGCACAGGTAACGCACGACAACAGTGCTAAAAAAAATAAAATAAAAATCCACTGAACAGGCTGTGGAGCAGCACAGGTAACACATGACAACAGTGCTAAAAAATAAAATAAAAATCCACTGAACAGGCTGTGGAGCAGCACAGGTAACACATGACAACAGTGCTAAAAAATAAAATAAAAATCCACTAGGCAAGCTGTGGAGCAGCACAGGTAACACATGACAACAGTGCTAAAAAATAAAATAAAAATCCACTGAACAGGCTGTGGAGCAGCACAGGTAACACACGACAACAGTGCTAAAAAAAAAAAAAAAAAAAATCCACTGAACAGGCTGTGGAGCAGCACAGGTAACACACGACAACAGTGCTAAAAAATAAAATAAAAATCCACTGAACAGGCTGTGGAGCAGCACAGGTAACACACGACAACAGTGCTAAAAAATAAAATAAAAATCCACTGAACAGGCTGTGGAGCAGCACAGGTAACACACGACAACAGTGCTAAAAAATAAAATAAAAATCCACTGAACAGGCTGTGGAGCAGCACAGGTAACACACGACAACAGTGCTAAAAAATAAAATAAAAATCCACTGAACAGGCTGTGGAGCAGCACAGGTAACACACGACAACAGTGCTAAAAAATAAAATAAAAATCCACTGAACAGGCTGTGGAGCAGCACAGGTAACACATGACAACAGTGCTAAAAAATAAAATAAAAATCCACTGAACAGGCTGTGGAGCAGCACAGGTAACACACGACAACAGTGCTAAAAAATAAAATAAAAATCCACTGAACAGGCTGTGGAGCAGCACAGGTAACACATGACAACAGTGCTAAAAAATAAAATAAAAATCCACTAGGCAAGCTGTGGAGCAGCACAGGTAACACATGACAACAGTGCTAAAAAATAAAATAAAAATCCACTGAACAGGCTGTGGAGCAGCACAGGTAACACACGACAACAGTGCTAAAAAAAAAAAAAAAAAAAATCCACTGAACAGGCTGTGGAGCAGCACAGGTAACACACGACAACAGTGCTAAAAAATAAAATAAAAATCCACTGGACAGGCTGTGGAACAGCACAGGTAACACACGACAACAGTGCTAAAAAATAAAATAAAAATCCACTGAACAGGCTGTGGAGCAGCACAGGTAACACACAACAACAGTGCTAAAAAAAAAATAAAATAAAAATCCACTGAACAGGCTGTGGAGCAGCACAGGTAACACACAACAACAGTGCTAAAAAAAAATAAAATAAAAATCCACTGAACAGGCTGTGGAGCAGCACAGGTAACACACGACAACAGTGCTAAAAAATAAAATAAAAATCCACTGAACAGGCTGTGGAGCAGCACAGGTAACACATGACAACAGTGCTAAAAAAATAAAATAAAAATCCACTGAACAGGCTGTGGAGCAGCACAGGTAACACACGACAACAGCGCTAAAAAATAAAATAAAAATCCACTGAACAGGCTGTGGAGCAGCACAGGTAACACACGACAACAGTGCTAAAAAATAAAATAAAAATCCACTGAACAGGCTGTGGAGCAGCACAGGTAACACACGACAACAGTGCTAAAAAATAAAATAAAAATCCACTGAACAGGCTGTGGAGCAGCACAGGTAACACATGACAACAGTGCTAAAAAATAAAATAAAAATCCACTAGGCAAGCTGTGGAGCAGCACGACAACAGTGCTAAAAAATAAAACAAAAATAAAAACGAAAGCGTTAGCAAGCTAGTTAGCCTGCCAACGCTGATGAAGGCCAGCTGATAAAAGAGCTCCGTCGCGATGCTTCGACCGTTAGAGGTCTTCCTTAGGCGTTGGAGCACGGTGAAAAAGTAAAAAAAAGTAAAAAAGTAAAAAAGTCTTGAAAAAGACTGTTAATTCAAAGAACTCAAACAGCTCAGTTCAAACAGCTAACAGATACAGCAGAACACCGCTGTGCTCCGGAACAGGAAGTCAAGACAGTGGGAAGGACAACTCCCTTTTAACAGGAAGAAACCTCCAGCAGAACCAGGCTCAGGGAGGGGCAGTCTTCTGCTGGGACTGGGTTGGGGCTGAGGGGAGAGAATCAGGAAAAAGACATGCTGTGGAAGACAGCAGAGATCAATCACCAATGATTAAAAGCAGAGTGGTGCATACAGAGCAAAAAGAGGTGAATAAAAAGAAACACTGGGTGCATCATGGGAAACCCCCTAGCAGTCTAAGTCTATAGCAGCATAACTAAGAGATGGTTCAGTGTCACCTATAAGCTTTTTCAAAAATGAAGGTTTTAAGCTTATCTTAAAAGTAGAGACGGTGTCTGTCTCCCTAATCCATATTGGGAGCTGGTTCCACAGGAGAGGAGCCTGAAAGCTGAAGGCTCTGCCTCCCATTCTACTCTTACAAACCCTAGGAACTACAAGTAAGCCTGCAGTCTGAGAGCGAAGCGCTCTATTGGGGTGATATGGTACTATGAGGTCCCTAAGATAAGATGGGACCTTATTATTCAAAACCTTATAAGTAAGAAGAAGAATTTTAAAATCTATTCTGGAATTAACAGGGAGCCAATAAAGAGAAGCCAATATGGCTGAAATATGCTCTCTCCTTCTAGTTCCTGTCAGTACTCTAGCTGCAGCAGTTTGAATTAACTGAAGGCTTTTCAGGGAACTTTTAGGACAACCTGATAATAATGAATTACAATAGTCCAGCCTAGAAGAAATAAATGCATGAATTAGCTTTTCAGCATCACTCTGAGACAAGACCTTTCTAATTTTAGAGATATTGCGCAAATGCAAAAAAAGCAGTCCTACATATTTGCTTAATATGCTCATTGAATGACATATCCTGATCAAAAATGACTCCAAGATTTCTCACAGTATTACTGGGGGTCAGGGTAATGCCTCCAGAGTAAGGATCTGGTTAGACACCATGTTTCTAAGATTTGTGGGGCCAAGTACAATAACTTCAGTTTTACCTGAATTTAAAAGCAGGAAATTAGAGGTCATCCATGTCTTTATGTCTGACTTAGTGCTTAGCTCAGATAAGATAATTATAGTGGGCGATTTTAACATCCACACAGATGCTGAGAATGACAGCCTCAACACTGCATTTAATCTATTATTAGACTCTATCGGCTTTGCTCAAAAAGTAAATGAGTCCACCCACCACTTTAATCATATTTTAGATCTTGTTCTGACTTATGGTATGGAAATAGAAGACTTAACAGTATTCCCTGAAAACTCCCTTCTGTCTGATCATTTTTTAATAACATTTACATTTACCCTGTTGGACTACCCTGCAGTGGGGAATAAGTTTCATTACACTAGAAGTCTTTCAGAAAGCGCTGTAACTAGGTTTAAGGATATGATTCCTTCTTTATGTTCTCTAATGTCATATACCAACACAGAGCAGAGTAGCTACCTAAACTCTGTAAGGGAGTTAGAGTATCTCGTCAATAGTTTTACATCCTCATTGAAGACAACTTTGGATGCTGTAACTCCTCTGAAAAAGAGAGCTTTAAATCAGAAGTGTCTGACTCCGTGGTATAACTCACAAACTCGTAGCTTAAAGCAGATAACCCGTAAGTTGGAGAGGAAATGGCGTCTCACTAATTTAGAAGATCTTCACTTAGCCTGGAAAAAGAGTTTGTTGCTCTATAAAAAAGCCCTCCATAAAGCTAGGACATCTTTCTACTCATCACTAATTGAAGAAAATAAGAACAACCCCAGGTTTCTTTTCAGCACTGTAGCCAGGCTGACAAAGAGTCAGAGCTCTATTGAGCTGAGTATTCCATTAACTTTAACTAGTAATGACTTCATGACTTTCTTTGCTAACAAAATTTTGACTATTAGAGAAAAAATTACTCATAACCATCCCAAAGATGTATCGTTATCTTTGGCTGCTTTCAGTGATGCCGGTATTTGGTTAGACTCTTTCTCTCCGATTGTTCTGTCTGAGTTATTTTCATTAGTTACTTCATCCAAACCATCAACATGTTTATTAGACCCCATTCCTGCCAGGCTGCTCAAGGAAGTCCTACCATTATTTAATGCTTCAATCTTAAATATGATCAATCTATCTTTGTTAGTTGGTTATGTACCACAGGCCTTTAAGGTGGCAGTAATTAAACCATTACTTAAAAAGCCATCACTTGACCCAGCTATCTTAGCTAATTATAGGCCAATCTCCAACCTTCCTTTTCTCTCAAAGATTCTTGAAAGGGTAGTTGTAAAACAGCTAACTGATCACCTGCAGAGGAATGGTCTATTTGAAGAGTTTCAGTCAGGTTTTAGAATTCATCATAGTACAGAAACAGCATTAGTGAAGGTTACAAATGATCTTCTTATGGCTTCGGACAGTGGACTTATCTCTGTGCTTGTTCTGTTGGACCTCAGTGCTGCTTTTGATACTGTTGACCATAAAATTTTATTACACAGATTAGAGCATGTCATAGGTATTAAGGGCACTGTGCTGCGGTGGTTTGAATCATATTTGTCTAATAGATTACAGTTTGTTCATGTAAATGGGGAATCTTCTTCACAGACTAAAGTTAATTATGGAGTTCCACAAGGTTCTGTGCTAGGACCAATTTTATTCACTTTATACATGCTTCCCTTAGGCAGTATTATTAGACGGTATTGCTTAAATTTTCATTGTTACGCAGATGATACCCAGCTTTATCTATCCATGAAGCCAGAGGATACACACCAATTAGCTAAACTGCAGGATTGTCTTACAGACATAAAGACATGGATGACCTCTAATTTCCTGCTTTTAAACTCAGATAAAACTGAAGTTATTGTACTTGGCCCCACAAATCTTAGAAGCATGGTGTCTAACCAGATCGTTACTCTGGATGGCATTTCCCTGATCTCTAGTAATACTGTGAGAAATCTTGGAGTCATTTTTGATCAGGATATGTCATTCAAAGCGCATATTAAACAAATATGTAGGACTGCCTTTTTGCATTTACGCAATATCTCTAAAATCAGAAAGGTCTTGTCTCAGAGTGATGCTGAAAAACTAATTCATGCATTTATTTCCTCTAGGCTGGACTATTGTAATTCATTATTATCAGGTTGTCCTAAAAGTTCCCTAAAAAGCCTTCAGTTGGTTCAGAATGCTGCAGCTAGAGTACTGACGGGGACTAGCAGGAGAGAGCATATCTCACCCGTGTTGGCCTCTCTTCATTGGCTTCCTGTTAATTCTAGAATAGAATTTAAAATTCTTCTTCTTACTTATAAGGTTTTGAATAATCAGGTCCCATCTTATCTTAGGGACCTCGTAGTACCATATTACCCCATTAGAGCGCTTCGCTCTCAGACTGCGGGCTTACTTGTGGTTCCTAGGGTTTGTAAGAGTAGAATGGGAGGCAGAGCCTTCAGCTTTCAGGCTCCTCTCCTGTGGAACCAGCTCCCAATTCAGATCAGGGAGACAGATACCCTCTCTACTTTTAAGATTAGGCTTAAAACTTTCCTTTTCGCTAAGGCTTATAGTTAGGGCTGGATCGGGTGACCCTGGACCATCCCTTGGTTATGTTGCTTTAGACGTAGACTGTGGGGGGGTTCCCATGATGCACTGTTTCTTTCTCTTTTTGCTCCGTATGCATCACTCTGCATTTAATCATTAGTGATCGATCTCTGCCCCCCTTCTCGGCATGTCTTTTTCCTGGTTCTTTCCCTCAGCCCCAACCAGTCTCAGCAGAAGACTGCCCCTCCCTGAGCCTGGTTCTGCTGGAGGTTTCTTCCTGTTAAAAGGGAGTTTTTCCTTCCCACTGTGGCCAAGTGCTTGCTCATAGGGGGTCGTTTTGACCGTTGGGGTTTTTCATAATTATTGTATGGCCTTGCCTTACAATATGGAGCACCTTGGGGCAACTGTTTGTTGTGATTTGGCGCTATATAAGAAAAAAGTTGATTGATTGATTGATGTCTGAAAGACATTCCTGCAGTTTAGCTAATTGGTGTGTGTCCTCTGGCTTCATGGATAGATAAAGCTGGGTATCATCGGCGTACAATGAAAATTTAAGCAATGCTTTCTAATAATACTGCCTAAGGGAAGCATGTATAAAGTGAATAAAATTGGTCCTAGCACAGAACCTTGTGGAACTCCATAATTAACCTTAGTGTGTGAAGAAGACTCCCCATTTACATGAACAAATTGTAATCTATTAGATAAATATGATTCAAATCACTGCAGCTGCAGTGCCTTTAATACCTATGGCATGCTCTAATCTCTGTAATAAAATTTTATGGTCAACAGTATCAAAAGCTGCACTGAGGTCTAACAGGATGAGCACAGAGATGAGTCCACTGTCTGAAGCCGTAAGAAGATCATTTGTAACATTCACTAATGCTGTTTCTGTACTATGATGAATTCTGAAACCTGACTGAAACTCTTCAAATAGACCTTGGGTGGCCAAGTTCGGTCCTTGAGAGCCACATTCCTGACACTCTTAGTTGTCTCCCTGCTCCAACACACCTGAATCCAATGAAAGACTCGTTATCAGACTTTTAATGAGCCTTTCATTGAATTCAGGTGTGTTGGAGCAGGGAGACAACTAAGAGTGTCAGGAATGAGGTTCTCCAGGACCGAACTTGGCCACCCCTGAAATCGACCATTCATTTGCAGATGATCAGTTAGCTGTTTTACAACTACCCTTTCAAGAATTTTTGAGAGAAAGGGAAGGTTGGAGATTGGCCTATAATTAGCTAAGATAGCTGGGTCAAGTGATGGCTTTTTAAGTAATGGTTTAATTACTGCCACCTTAAAAGCCTGTGGTACATAGCCAACTAATAAAGATAGACTGATCATATTTAAGATCGAAGCATTAATTAACGGTAGGGCTTCCTTGAGCAGCCTGGTATGAATGGAGTCTAATAGACATGTTGATGGTTTGGAGGAAGTGGGTAATGAAAGTAACTCAGACAGAACAATCGGAGAGAAAGAGTCTAACCAAATACCAGCATTACTGAAAGCAGTCGAACATAAAGATATGTCTTTGGGATGGTTATGAATATTTTTTTTCTCTAATAGTTAAAATTTTATTTGCAAAGAAAGTCATGAAGTCATTACTAGTTAAAGTTAAAGGAATACTCGGCTCAATAGAGCTCTGACTCTTTGTCAGCCTGGCTACAGTGCTGAAAAGAAACCTGGGGTTGTTCTTATTTTCTTCAATTAGTGATGAATAGAAAGATGTCCTAGCTTTACGGAGGGATTTTTTATAGAGCAACAGACTCTTTTTCCAGGCTAAATGAAGATCTTCTAAATTAGTGAGACGCCATTTCCTCTCCAGCTTACGGGTTATCTGCTTTAAGCTGCAAGTTTGTGGGTTATACCACGAAGTCAGGCACTTCTGATTTAACGCTCTCTTTTTCAGAGGAACTACAGCATCCAAAGTTGTGCTCAATGAGGATGTAAAGCTTTTGACGAGATAATCTATCTCACTCACAGAGTTTAGGTAGCTACTCTGCACTGTGTTGGTATATGGCATTGAAGCACATAACAAAGAAGGAATCATATCCTTAAACCTAGTTACAGCGCTTTCAGAAAGACTTCTACTGCAATGAAACTTATTCCCCACTGCTGCGTAGTCCATTGAAGTAAATGTAAATGTTTTTAAGAAATGATAACATTTACATTTACTTTAATGGACTACCCATTAAATAAAATGTTATTAAGAAATGATCTCCCCCTCTAGCTGCCACCTTATTGTGGTGGGGGAGTTTGCATACCCGGTTGATCCTAGGACATATGTTGTCGGGGGCTTTGTGTTCCCTGTAGGGTCTCCCAAGTCAAACAGGTCCTAGGTGATGGGTCAGACTAAGGGCAGTTCATAACCTCCATGACCAGTAAAAGATCAAGGACCAAGACGTCGCCCGGTATGGCGGAGCCGGGGTCCCACCCTGGAGCCAGGCCTGGGGTTGGGGCTCGCACGCGAGCGCCTGGTGGTCGGGCCTTAGCCCATGGGGCCCGGCAGCGCTCAGCCCGAAACTGTGACGTCGGCCCGCCCTCCTGTGGGTTCACCACCTGTAGAGGGGGCCATGGGGGTCGGGTGCAGAGAGGATTGGGTGGCAGTCGAGGGCGGGTGGCCCGGCGGCCTGGTCCATGCTCACAGCCCCTGGCTGTTGGGACATGGAATGTCACCTCATTAGGTGGGAAGGAGCCTGAGCTTGTGCGGGAGGTTGAGAAATACCGACTGGAGATAGATGGGCTCACCTCCACGCACAGCTTGGGATCTGGTACCCAACTCCTGGAGAGGGGCTGGACGCTTCATTTTTCTGGCGTCACCCACGTGGAGAGGCGGAGAGCTGGGGTCGCATTGCTTATTGCTATCCAGCTCAGTTGCCAAGTGTTGGAGTTCACTGAGGTGAACGAGAGGGTCGCGTCTCTACACCTTTGGGTCAGGGACAGGTCTCTCACCATTGTCTCGGCATATGGGCCGAGCAGCAGTGCAGAGTACCCGACCTTCCTGGAGTCCCTGGGAGGGGTACTAGATAGCGCTCCGACTGGGGACTCCATTGTTCTCCTGGGGGATTTCAACGCCCACATGGTCGGCGACAGTGAGACCTGGAGGGGGGTGATCGGGAAGCTCAGGAAGCACTGCCTCTGCAATCTGAACCCGAGTGGTGTTCAGTTGTTGGACTTCTGTGCTAGTCACAGTTTGTGCATCACGAACACCATGTTCGAGCACAAGGGTGTCCATAACTGCACGTGGCACCAGGACACCCTGAGCCGGAGGTCGATGATTGACTTTGTAGTCGTATCATCTGACCTACGGCCATGTCAATCAATCAATCAATCAATCAATCAATTTTATTTATATAGCGCCAAATCACAACAAACAGTTGCCCCAAGGCGCTTTATATTGTAAGGCAAGGCCATACAATAATTACGTAAAAACCCCAACGGTCAAAACGACCCCCTGTGAGCAAGCACTTGGCGACAGTGGGAAGGAAAAACTCCCTTTTAACAGGAAGAAACCTCCAGCAGAACCAGGCTCAGGGAGGGGCAGTCTTCTGCTGGGACTGGTTGGGGCTGAGGGGAGAGAATCGGGAAAAAGACTGTGGAAGAGAGCAGAGATCAATCACTAATGATTAAATGCAGAGTACTGCATACAGAGCAAAAAGAGAAAGAAACACTAAGATAAGATGGGACCTGATTATTCAAAACCTTGTAAGTAAGAAGAAGAATTTTAAATTCTATTCTAGAATTAACAGGAAGCCAATGAAGAGAGGCCAATATGGGTGAGATATGCTCTCTCCTTCTAGTCCCCATTAGTACTCTAGCTGCAGCATTTTGAATGAACTGAAGGCTTTTCAAGGAACTTTTAGGACAACCTGATAATAATGAATTACAATAGTCCAGCCTAGAGGAAATAAATGCATGAATTCGTTTTTCAGCGTCACTCTGAGACAAGACCTTTCTAATTTTAGAGATATTGCATAAATGCAAAAAAGAAGTCCTACATATTTGTTTAATATGCGCATTGAATGACATATCCTGATCAAAAATGACTCCAAGATTTCTCACAGTATTACTAGAGGTCAGGGTAATGCCATCCAGAGTAAGGATCTGGTTAGACACCATGTTTCTAAGATTTGTGGGGCCAAGTACAATAACTTCAGTTTTATCTGAGTTTAAAAGCAGGAAATTAGAGGTCATCCATGTCTTTATGTCTGTAAGACAATCCTGCAGTTTAGCTAATTGGTGTGTGTCCTCTGGCTTCATGGATAGATAAAGCTGGGTATCATCTGCGTAACAATGAAAATTTAAGCAATGCCGTCTAATAATACTGCCTAAGGGAAGCATGTATAAAGTGAATAAAATTGGTCCTAGCACAGAACCTTGTGGAACTCCATAATTAACCTTAGTCTGTGAAGAAGATTCCCCATTTACATGAACAAATTGTAATCTATTAGATAAATATGATTCAAACCACCACAGTGCAGTGCCTTTAATACCTATGGCATGCTCTAATCTCTGTAATAAAATTTTATGGTCAACAGTATCAAAAGCAGCACTGAGGTCTAACAGAACAAGCACAGAGATGAGTCCACTGTCTGAGGCCATAAGATCATTTGTAACCTTCACTAATGCTGTTTCTGTGCTATGATGAATTCTAAAACCTGACTGAAACTCTTCAAATAGACCATTCCTCTGCAGATGATCAGTTAGCTGTTTTACAACTACCCTTTCAAGAATTTTTGAGAGAAAAGGAAGCTTGGAGATTGGCCTATAATTAGCTAAGATAGCTGGGTCAAGTGATGGCTTTTTAAGTAATGGTTTAATTACTGCCACCTTAAAAGCCTGTGGTACATAGCCAACTAATAAAGATAGATTGATCATATTTAAGATCGAAGCATTAAATAATGGTAGGGCTTCCTTGAGCAGCCTGGTAGGAATGGGGACTAATAGACATGTTGATGGTTTGGAGGAAGTAACTAATGAAACTAACTCAGACAGAACAATCGGAGAGAAAGAGTCTAACCAAATACCAGCATCACTGAAAGCAGCCAAAGATAACGATACGTCTTTGGGATGGTTATGAGTTATTTTTTCTCTAATAGTTAAAATTTTATTAGCAAAGAAAGTCATGAAGTCATTACTAGTTAAGTTAAAGGAATACTCAGCTCAATAGAGCTCTGACTCTTTGACAGTGCTGAAAAGAAATCTGGGGTTGTTCTTATTTTCTTCAATCAGTGATGAGTAGTAAGATGTCCTAGCTTTACGGAGGGCTTTTTTTATAGAGCAACAGACTCTTTTTCCAGGCTAAGTGAAGATCTTCTAAATTAGTGAGATGCCATTTCCTCTCCAACTTACGGGTTATCTGCTTTAAACTGCGAGTTTGTGAGTTATACCACGGAGTCAGGCACTTCTGATATAAAGCTCTCTTTTTCAAAGGAGCTACAGCATCCAAAGTTGTCTTCAATGAGGATGTAAAACTATTGACGAGATACTCTATCTCACTTACACAGTTTAGGTAGCTACTCTGCACTGTGTTGGTATATGGCATTAGAGAACATAAAGAAGGAATCATATCCTTAAACCTAGTTACAGCGCTTTCTGAAAGACTTCTAGTGTAATGAAACTTATTCCCCACTGTGTATGTAAATGTTATTAAGAAATGATCAGACAGAAGGGAGTTTTCAGGGAATACTGTTAAGTCTTCAATTTCCATACCATAAGTCAGAACAAGATCTAAGATATGATTAAAGTGGTGGGTGGACTCATTTACATTTTGAGCAAAGCCAATTGAGTCTAATAATAGATTAAATGCAGTGTTGAGGCTGTCATTCTCAGCATCTGTGTGGATGTTAAAATCGCCCACTATAATTATCTTATCTGAGCTAAGCACTAAGTCAGACAAAAGGTCTGAAAATTCACAGAGAAACTCACAGTAACGACCAGGTGGACGATAGATAATAACAAATAAAACTGTTTTTGGGACTTCTAATTTGGATGGACAAGACTAAGAGTCAAGCTTTCAAGTGAATTAAAGCTCTGTCTGGGTTTTGGATTAATTAATAAGCTGGAATGGAAGATTGCTGCTAATCCTCCACCTCGGCCCGTGCTACGTGCATTATGGCAGTTAGTGTGACTCGGGGGTGTTGACTCATTTAAACTAACATATTCATACTGCTGTAACCGGGTTTCTGTAAGGCAGAATAAATCAATATGTTGATCAATTATTATATCATTTACTAACAGGGACTTAGAAGAGAGAGACCTAATGTTTAATAGACCACATTTAACTGTTTTAGTCTGTGGTGCAGTTGAAGGTGCTATATTATTTTTTCTTTTTGAATTTTTATGCTTAAATAGATTTTTGCTGGTTATTGGTGGTCTGGGGAGCAGGCACCGTCTCTACGGGGATAGGGTAATGAGGGGTTGGCAGGAGGAGAGAAGCTGCAGAGAGGTGTGTAAGACTACAACTCTGCTTCCTGGTCCCAACCCTGGATAGTCACGGTTTGGAGGATTTAAGAAAATTGGCCAGATTTCTAGAAATGAGAGCTGCTCCATCCAAAGTGGGATGGATGCCGTCTCTCCTAACAAGACCAGGTTTTCCCCAGAAGCTTTGCCAATTATCTATGAAGCCCACCTCATTTTTTGGACACCACTCAGACAGCCAGCAATTCAGGGAGAACATGCGGCTAAACATGTCACTCCCGGTCTGATTGGGGAGGGGCCCAGAGAAAACTACAGAGTCTGACATTGTTTTTGCAAAGTTACACACCGATTCAATGTTAATTTTAGTGACCTCTGATTGGCGTAACCGGGTGTCATTACTGCCGACGTGAATTACAATCTTACCAAATATACGCTTAGCCTTAGCCAGCAGTTACAAATTTCCTTCAATGTCGCCTGCTCTGGCCCCCGGAAGACAATTGACTATGGTTGCTGGTGTCGCTAACTTCACATTTCTCAAAACAGAGTCGCCAATAACCAGAGTTTGATCCTCGGCGGGTGTGTCGTCGAGTGGGGAAAAACGGTTAGAGATGTGAACGGGTTGGCGGTGTACACAGGGCTTCTGTTTAGAACTATGCTTCCTCCTCACAGTCCCCCAGTCGGCCTGCTTTCCCGGCTGCTCGGGATCTGCAAGAGGGAAACTAACGGCGGCTAAGCTACCTTGGTCCGCACCGACTACAGGGTCCTGGCTAGCTGTAGAATTTTCCACAGTGCGGAGCCGAGTCTCCAATTCGCCCAGCCTGGTCTCCAAAGCTACGAATAAGATACACTTATTACAAGTACCATTACTGCTAAAGGAGGCCGAGGAATAACTAAACATTTCACACCCAGAGCAGAAAAGTGCAGGAGAGACAGGAGAAGCCGCCATGCTAAACCGGCTAAGAGCTAGTAGCTGCGCTAAGCTAGCGGATTCCTATAAACACAGAAGGTGAATAATGTGTAAATAATTTAGAGGCGATTCAGCAGAGGGAGTGCTTTAGTTAAGGCACGTGAAGATTACACTGTGAAACAAATCGTTATCTAGGTATCTAGATCAATCTAACTGTGCAGATTAAACAGCTAACAGATACAGCAAAACACCGCTGTGCTCCGGAACAGGAAGTGATACAATACCGCAGTGAGAGCCAACCACCAGTAGAGGCCTGCCATGTGTCTCGGACACTCGAGTGAAGAGAGGGGCAGAGCTGTCGACTGATCACCACCTGGTGGTGAGTTGGATCTGCTGGGAGGGTAGGAAACTGGTCAGACCTGGCAGGCCCAAACGTATTGTGAGGGTCTGCTGGGAATGACTGGTGGAACCCTCTGTCAGCGAGGTCTTCAACTCCCACCTCCGGAAGAGCTTCTCCCAGATCCCGGGGGAGGTTGGAGACATGGGGTCCGAGTGGACCATGTTCTCCACCTCCATTGTCAATGCGGCTGCTCGTAGCTGTGGTCGCAAGGTCTCTGGTGCCTGTCGCGGCAGCAATCCCCGAACCCGGTGGTAGACACCAGAAGTAAGGGATGCCGTCAAGCTGAAGAAGGAGTCCTACTTATCTTTGTTGGTAGGTGGGACCCCAGAGGCAGCTGACAGGTACCGCCAGGCCAAGCGTGCCACAGCCTGTGCGGTCGCAGAGGCAAAAACCCGTGTCTGGGAGGAGTTCGGGGAGGCTATGGAGGAGGACTATCGGTCGGCCTCGAAGAGATTCTGGCAATCCGTCCGACGCCTCAGGAGGTGGAAGCAGCTCTCCACCAGCACTGTTTACCGTGTGGGTGGGGAGCTGTTGACCCTGACTGGGGATGTTTTCAGGTGGTGGAAGGAGTACTTCAAGGATCTCCTCAATCCCACCGTCACATCTTGCGAAGAGGAAGCAGAGACTGGGACCTCAGAGGTGTACTCATCCATTACCCAGGCCGAAGTCACCGAGGTGGTTAGAAAGCTCCTCGGTGGCAAGGTTCCTGGGGTGGATGAAATCTGTCCTGAGTACCTTAAGTCTCTGGATGTTGTGGGGCTGTCTTGGCTGACACTCCTCTGCAACATCGCATGGTGATCGGGGACAGTGCCTCTGGATTGGCAGACCGGGGTGTTGGTCCCTCTGTTTAAGAAGGGGAACCGGAGGGTGTGTTCCAACTATAGGGGGATCACACTCCTCAGTCTCCCCGGTAAGGTCTATTCCAGAG
Source organism: Thalassophryne amazonica (assembly GCF_902500255.1). Taxonomy (NCBI): domain Eukaryota; kingdom Metazoa; phylum Chordata; class Actinopteri; order Batrachoidiformes; family Batrachoididae; genus Thalassophryne; species Thalassophryne amazonica. The sequence goes on along the minus strand of NC_047114.1, from coordinate 22,109,650 downwards.
TACTGGAGAAGAGAATTCGACCGATGGTCGAACCTCGGATTCAGGAGGAGCAGTGTGGTTTTCGTCTTGGTCGCGACACACTGGACCAGCTCTACATGCTCCATCGGGTGCTCGAAGGTTCATGGGAGTTTGCCCAACCAGTCCACATGTGTTTTGTGGATCTGGAGAAGGCGTTCAACCGTGTCCCTCTGGGCACCCTGTGGGGAGTGCTCTGGGAGGACTGGGTCCGGGGTCCTTTGTTAAGGACTATCCGGTCCCTGTACGACCGCAGCAGGAGCTTGGTTCGCATTGCCGGTAGTAAGTCAAACCTGTTTACAGTGCACGTTGGCCTCCGCCAGGGCTGCCCTTTGTCACCGGTTCTGTTCATTATTCTTATGGACAGAATTTCTAGGCGCAGCAAGGGTGTAGAGGGGGTCTGGTTTGGGAACCACAGAATCTCGTCTCTGCTGTTTGCGGACGATGTGGTTCTGTTGGCTTCGTCAAATCAGGACCTTCAGCGTGCACTGGGGTGGTTTGCAGCCGAGTGTGAAGCATCTGGGATGAAGATCAGCACCTCCAAATCCAAGGCCATGGTTCTCGACCGGAAAAAGGTGCTGTGCCCTCTTCAGTTCGGTGGAGTGTCCTTGCCTCAAGTGGAGGAGTTTAAGTATCTTGGGGTCTTGTTCACGAGTGAGGGACAGATAGAGCGTGAGATCGATAGACGGATTGGTGCAGCATCTGCAGTGATGCGGTCGCTGTATCGGACCGTCGTGGTGAAGAGAGAGCTGAGTAGGGGGGCAAAGCTCTCGATTTACCGATCGATCTACGTTCCGATCCTCACCTATGGTCATGAGATTTGGCTCATGACCTAAAGAACGAGATCGCGAGTACAAGTGGCCGAGATGAGTTTCCTTCGCAGGGTGGCTGGGCACTCCCTTAGAGATAGGGTGAGGAGCTCGGTCACTCGGGAGGAGCTCGGAGTTGAGCCGCTGCTCCTCCATGTCGAAAGGAGTCAGTTGAGGTGGATCAGGCATCTTTTCCGGATGCCCCCTGGACGCCTCACTGGAGAGGTGTTCCGGGCACGTCCCACTGGGAGGAGGCCCCGGGGAAGACCTAGGACACGCTGGAGGGACTACATCTCTCGGCTGGCTTGGGAACGCCTTGGGGTTCCCCCGGAGGAGCTGGGGGAGGTGTGTGTGGATCGGGAGGTCTGGGCAGCTTTGCTTGAGCTGCTGCCCCCGCGACCCGACTCCGGATAAAGCGGGAGAAAATGGATGGATGAATGGATGGATTAAGAAATGATCAGACAAAAAGGGGTTTTCAGGGAATACTGTTAAGTCTTAAGATTAAATGCAGTGTTGAGGCTGTCATTCTCAGCATCTATGTGGATGTTAAAATCACCCACTATAATTATCTTATCTGAGCTAAGCACTAAGTCAGACAAAAGGTCTGAAAAATCACAAAGAAACTCACAGTAATGACCAGGTGGACGATAGATAATAACAAATAAAACTGGTTTTTGAGACTTCCAATTTGGATGGACAACACTAAGAGTCAAGCTTTCAAATGAATTAAAGCTCTGTCTGGGTTTTTGATTAATTAATAAGCTGGAGTGGAAGATTGCTGTTACTCCTCCCCCTCGGCCTGTGCTTCGAGCATTCTGACCGTTAGTGTGACTCGGGGGTGTTGACTCATTTAAACTAACATAATCATCCTGCTGTAACCAGGTTTCTGTAAGGCAGAATAAATCAATATGTTGATCAATTATTATATAATTTACTAACATGGACTTAGAAGTGAGAGACCTAATGTTTAATAGACCACATTTAACTGTTTTAGTCTGTGGTGCAGTTGAAGGTGCTATATTATTTTTTCTTTTTGAATTTTTATGCATAAATAGATTTTTGCTGGTTATTGGTGGTCTGGGAGCAGGCACCGTCTCTACAGGGATGGGGTAATGAGGGGATGGCAGGGGGAGAGAAGCTGCAGAGAGGTGTGTAAGATGAAAACTCTGCTTCCTGGTCCCAACCCTGGATAGTCACGGTTTGGAGGATTTAAGAAAATTGGCCAGATTTCTAGAAATGAGAGCTGCTCCATCCAAAGTGGGATGGATGCCGTCTCTCCTAACAAGACCATGTTTTCCCCAGAGGCTTTGCCAATTATCTATGAAGCCCACCTCATTTTTTTTTTTTTTTTTTAATCAAGCAGTGCAGTGTTATGAGCTTTCTAAGCGACACAGAGACCTGGCTCAGCAAATCTGAAGGAAGCTTTAATATGACCAGAACCAAGCAGACCGCCCGTAAATCCAAAGCCAAAGCTGCCCGAAAGAGCGCTCCGGCTACCGGCGTTGTGAAGAAGCCTCACCGTTACAGGCCTGGCACCGCGGCGCTGAGAGAGATCCACCGCTACCAGAAATCCACCGAGCCGCTGATCCGCAAGCTGCCGACCAGTTCAGCTTCGCCGGCCTCCTGCAGAGCATCACAGTGCAGCTCTGAAAGTGGAGGTTGGTCTTGAAGTCCTGAGTGATTTCTCTCACCAGGCGCTGGAAGGGCAGCATGCGGATCAGAGTCTCTGTGGATTCCTGGTAGCGGCGGATCTCTCAGCGCCACTGTGCTGGGCCTGTAATGGTGAGGCTTCTTCACACCGCCGGCAGCCGGAGAGCTCTTCCGGGCGGCTTTGGCTTTGGATTTATGGGTAGTCTGCTTGGTTCTGGTCATATTAATCTTATGCTGTGAAACTGCCGGCCACTTTGTTACATCGTCATTAAATTTACTATCCAGTACAACATACGGATCCACTGAACTAACTGTTACACATCGATCATAATAAACAGCTTTATCTGGAGGGGTTAAAGCCTCGTAATAAGCTTTTATTTTCTCTTTTCTTTCACACGCCAGCCGCGTAGTAATCCACAATGGAGATGGTAACTAATAGGTCACTTGATTGAAAATCTTATATGAATTCATGCTGCACTGCGTTCACAGTCTTGTGTGGATTTGGGACACATAGGGTGTTAAACTTTACAATCTGGCATAAATTTCTGTTTTTATACATCAAAAATGAGCAAGAGTGGTCCAGAATTACTTGTAATAGACATCTTTGTCCTTAGCATCACTTTATTTAAAAAAGAAATTTGATAAAGAAAAAAAAAATATATATATATATATATATATATATATATATATATATATATATATATATATATATATATATATATATATATATATATATATATAACACTTATTTTTATTTTAATAATACTTTTTAAATGATAAGAAAATTCAAGAACAAGCATGGAATTTTCAGTTTCAAAATTTATTTTTTCAATCTTTTTTTTTTTTTTTTTTTTTTTTTTTAGATTACAAAGCTTTTGGCCTGGATTTAGCTCCATATTCTTATGAAATCACATTTGCATTTTTTTTTATTTTTTTTTTTAGTCTTTGCAGAATGAATGACATCCACATTGATTTCAGCCAATCAGCAGGCAGTATTTGTGAAAGATCGCTTCGTAAGATGGCGGCGTCCATGAGTTCACAGATGAACCAGATCAGATTTTCTTCTGATCTCTGGGACTAAAACAGAACACCTTCTGCTCTCTTTGGGATCAGATGATATCAGGGTCGTCCAGTCCACAGTCCATGTCTCCATGGAAACGTGTGAAAGAACAGAAGATCTTCTGTGTGTCTTTTTCTCAGAGTTGATATTTTGTCGTCTTTCTGGTTACTTTTTGTTAAACACGCGGCTGCGCTGGTGTGACGCTCATTTTGTCTCTGAGTCCCAAAAGTCTCAGAATCTTTGTGGAATGTTTCAAATCTAATTTCCAGGTTTCATCATGTTTGACTTTTCTTTTTGTGATCTGTGACTCTGGAGGGAAAAGTTTCAAACTGCACTTGTTTAGAATTCAATCTTGGATTCTGAACTCACAGCGACAATAAGAACACAAAACTGAAATGTTCAAATCCTGAAAAATGTCCATTTATCATTTAGGGGACAAAGAAAAACCAGATCAGTACTGGTTCAAGATCCAACATCCACTGGAGTTTTATCTTTTTTTAAACAGAGAAACAACAGGATCAATTTCTGATTGATAAACTAAATATTTGAATTATCTGATTTACTGTGTGTTGGTTTGATTCTGGTCCTGATCAGAATTATTGGCTCCCCACACAATTTAAAATATGTTCATAAATCAGTATCAATCAATAAATTTTCACTCATCAGAATCTTTTACAAAATTTACAAAACTGAACAACAACAAAACAAAATGTTTTCACAGTCAAATAAAAACATTAAATATTTGTTTGGACATTTTCATTGACAGACTGAAGAATTTATAGAAAATCATCACTTTTACAGCCAGTTTTCTTCAGACAGGTCAGAGGATGAACACATGAACATCTTCTCTGACGTCATTTCCATCAATCATTCAGCAACACAAAGAATATAAATACAAGAAAACAGATCAAATCAGGGCTCTGGTCTCCCATGTGCCTTCTGACAAACCAGCTGAAATTCTTCTCTTTGCTTTTTTATTCCTTCTCTGTTTTAGCGTTAAGTTGAATCACTGCTGATGTCACAGAAAAATGTTCATGTGTTCATCTGATCCAAAGAAATCTGGCTGGGAAAATAATGATTTAATCGGCTTAATCGGCTGATCAATCAGCTAATCAATCAGCTGTGGCTGCAGCAGGTCCACATGGAGAACATGCAGGACAACAGGGGCCTCATGGACAAAGCGTGTGTACACACAAAAACGTGGCATACGTACGTCTCCATGCCAACGTTCAGATGGATCAAAAGTGAAATGATTGTGGAAATGTGCGTTGCGTCACACAAAAATTCTGTCTGGTGTACAGCTACTACAGCTACTGTTCCACTGCTGAAAACAAGAAGTCATCAGAGTGATGTGAACATCAGCGAAACACTGAACAATTAACACACCCACGTGTTTGCAATTATGTGGGTGGAAATAAAAGCATGTGCAACATGATGTGGAAAATGGCAACAACAATAGCTGCGATAACGTTGTTAGAGGATCTTACAAATGGTGCAATCCGACGTGAGCGTGTATTCAGGGAACACGAGGATTTACTTGAAAATGATGATAATTGGCTGATCAGCTGATTTTGATTACCAAGGACAGACTGGAGTTACGTGCAGAACTGCGGCCGGACCAAAGCGCAATACGGGGAGGAGCCAAGGGCTGACTGTGTCCACACAGGTGCTGATCACACTGGGCTTCCTGGCAACAGGGGCATTCCAGAGGGAGCTGGCTGTTCAGTCAGGAGTGTGTCAGTCAACCTTGAGCTGAGCCATGTCAGCTGTGTGGAACACAATCATCTGAATGTCATCCAGGTACATCACAATCCAACATTAAATTATCAGCATTTTCCTGGTTTCTCAGGCAATTCAAGCATGTATTTTGAACATTTGGAGCCGGTAATAGTAATAATTTTATTAACCTCCAGGAGGACAACACGAGGAGTGACTTTCCTCTTGTGAGTCAGGACTGTGTTCACTCTGTCTTGTGTTGAACAGGAATTGTTTTTTGAGTGGGACAAAAAAATTTGTGTGGGATCTTATTGTTTTGTAAATACTTGAACAAAACATCTGAAGCATTTCCTGCATTTTACTGTAAATAGTTGTATATAACTTTGTTGTTTGCTACTTTTGTACATTTTTAAAATTTACAATTTATGTTTACATTCTGTTATAAAAATGGTTTATTCAACATATCTGTGGTTTTCACGGTAAAAAACTAAACTTTTCTCAATTAGGATTTTATGTTTTTGTATGAATTTAGGTTCACTGTGTTAATACATCAGAATAAAAGAAAAATTGTAAAGTAACACAGGTGAGGTTGTGCTGAAAAAATGACACCAAACAAGTCAAAGTAAAGAGTTTTTTATATTTTTTTTATGGTAAATTATGAAGGTAAAATGAAAAGTAAAAACAGCCAATTATACCCTGGACCGCTAAGGGCTAAGCTTTTGGCTAACAAGTTGTAACACAGACATTTAAATTTTGGCTCAACTCAAGCGGGATGGGAGTGGGATTTAGTTACCCTCCAGCGGATCCCGAGCAGCCGGGAAAGCAGGCCGACTGGGTGACTGTGAGGAGGAAGCGTAGTCCTAAACAGAAGCCCCGTGTACACCGCCAACCCGTTCACATTTCTAACCGTTTTTTCCCCACTCGGCGACACACCCACCGAGGAACAAACTCTGGTTATTGGCGACTCTGTTTTGAGAAATGTGAAGTAAGCGACACCAGCAACCATAGTCAATTGTCTTCCGGGGGCCAGAGCAGGCGACATTGAAGGAAATTTGAAACTGCTGGCTAAGGCTAAGTGTAAATTTGGTAAGACTGTAATTCACGTCGGCAGTAATGACACCCGATTACGCCAATCGGAGGTCACTAAAATTAACATTGAATCGGTGTGTAACTTTGCAAAAACAATGTTGGACTCTGTAGTTTTCTTTGGGCCCCTCCCCAATCGGACCGGGAGTGACATGTTTAGCCACATGTTCTCCCTGAATTGCTGGTTGTCTGAGTGGTGTCCAAAAAATGAGGTGGGCTTCATAGATAATTGGCAAAGCTTCTGGGGAAAACATGGTCTTGTTAGGAGAGACGGCATCCATCCCACTTTGAATGGAGCAGCTCTCATTTCTAGAAATCTGGCCAATTTTGTTAAATCCTCCAAACCATGACTATCCAGGGTTGGGACCAGGAAGCAGAGTTGTAGTCTTACACACCTCTCTGCAGCTTCTCTCCCCCTGCCATCCACTCATTACCCATCCCCGTACATTACCCATACCCCCCGCCTGCTCCCAGACCACCAATAACCAGCAAAAATCTATTTAAGCATAAAAATTCAAAAAGAAAAAAAATAATATAGCACCTTCAACTGCACAACAGACTAAAACAGTTAAATGTGGTCTATTAAACATTAGATCTCTCTCTTCTAAGTCCCTGTTAGTAAATGATATAATAATTGATCAACATATTGATTTATTCTGCCTTACACACACCTGGTTACAGCAGGATGAATATGTTAGTTTAAATGAGTCAACACCCCCGAGTCACACTAACTGCCAGAACGCTCATAGCACGGGCCGAGGCGGAGGATTAGCAGCATCTTCCACTCCAGCTTATTAAGTAATCAAAAACCCAGACAGAGCTTTAATTCATTTGAAAGCTTGACTCTTAGTCTTGTCCATCCAAATTGGAAGTCCCAAACACTAGTTTTATTTGTTGTTATCTATCGTCCTCCTGGTGGTTACTGTGAGTTTCTCTGTGAATTTTCAGAACTTTTGTCTGACTTAGTGCTTAGCTCAGATAAGATAATTATAGTGGGCGATTTTAACATCCACACAGATGCTGAGAATGACAGCCTCAACACTGCATTTAATCTATTATTAGACTCAATTGGCTTTGCTCAAAATGTAAATGAGTCCACCCACCACTTTAATCATATCTTAGATCTTGTTCTGACTTATGGTATGGAAATTGAAGACTTAACAGTATTCCCTGAAAACTCCCTTCTGTCTGATCATTTCTTAATAACATTTACATTTACTCTGATGGACTACCCAGCAGTGGGGAATAAGTTTCATTACACTAGAAGTCTTTCAGAAAGCGCTGTAACTAGGTTTAAGGATATGATTCCTTCTTTATGTTCTCCAATGCCATATACCAACACAGGGCAGAGTAGCTACCTAAACTCTGTAAGTGAGATAGATTATCTCATCAATAGTTTTATATCCTCATTGAGGACAACTTTGGATGCTGTAGCTCCTCTGAAAAAGAGAGCTTTAAATCAGAAGTGCCTGACTCCGTGGTATAACTCACAAACTTGCAGCTTAAAGCAGATAACCCGTAAGTTGGAGAGGAAATGGCATCTCACTAATTTAGAAGATCTTCACTTAGCCTGGAAAAAGAGTCTGTTGCTCTATAAAAAAGCCCTCCGTAAAGTTAGGAGATCTTACTGCTCATCACTAATTGAAGAAAATAAGAACAACCCCAGGTTTCTTTTCAGCACTGTAGCCAGGCTGACAAAGAGTCAGAGCTCTATTGAGCGGAGCATTCCTTTAACTTTAACTAGTAATGACTTCATGACTTTCTTTGCTAATAAAATTTTAACTATTAGAGAAAAAAATTACTCATAACCATCCCAAAGACATATCGTTCTCTTTGGCTGCTTTCAGTGAGGCCAGTATTTGGTTAGACTCTTTCTCTTCCGATTGTTCTGTCTGAGTTATTTTCATTAGTTACTTCCTCCAAACCATCAACATGTCTATTAGACCCCATTCCTACCAGGCTGCTCAAGGAAGCCCTACCATTAATTAATGCTTCAATCTTAAATATGATCAATCTATCTTTATTAGTTGGCTATGTACCACAGGCTTTTAAGGTGGCAGTAATTAAACCATTACTTAAAAAGCCATCACTTGACCCAGCTATCTTAGCTAATTATAGGCCAATCTCCAACCTTCCTTTTCTCTCAAAAATTCTTGAAAGGGTAGTTGTAAAACAGCTAACTGATCATCTGCAGAGGAATGGTCTATTTGAAGAGTTTCAGTCAGGGTTTAGAATTCATCATAGTACAGAAACAGCATTAGTGAAGGTTACAAATGATCTTCTTATGGCCTGAGACAGTGGACTCATCTCTGTGCTTGTTCTGTTAGACCTCAGTGCTGCTTTTGATACTGTTGACCATAAAATTTTATTACAGAGATTAGAGCATGCCATAGGTATTAAAGGCACTGTGCTGCGGTGGTTTGAATCATATTTGTCTAATAGATTACAATTTGTTCATGTAAATGGGGAATCTTCTTCACAGACTAAAGTTAATTATGGAGTTCCACAAGGTTCTGTGCTAGGACCAATTTTATTCACTTTATACATGCTTGCCTTAGGCAGTATTATTAGAGAGCATTGCTTAAATTTTCATTGTTACGCAGATGATACCCAGCTTTATCTATCCATGAAGCCAGAGGACACACACCAATTAGCTAAACTGCAGGATTGTTTTACAGACATAAAGACATGGATGACCTCTAATTTCCTGCTTTTAAACTCAGATAAAACTGAAGTTATTGTACCTGGCCCCACAAATCTTAGAAACATGGTGTCTAACCAGATCCTTACTCTGGATGGCATTACCCTGACCTCTAGTAATACTATGAGAAATCTTGGAGTCATTTTTGATCAGGATATGTCATTCAATGCGCATATTAAACAAATATGTAGGACTGCTTTTTTGCATTTGCGCAATATCTCTAAAATTAGAAAGGTCTTGTCTCAGAGTGATGCTGAAAAACTAATTAATGCATTTATTTCCTCTAGGCTGGACTATTGTAATTCATTATTATCAGGTTGTCCTAAAAGTTCCCTGAAAAGCCTTTGGTTAATTCAAAATGCTGCAGCTAGAGTACTTACAGGGACTAGAAGGAGAGAGCATATTTCACCCATATTGGCTTCTCTTCATTGGCTTCCTGTTAATTCTAGAATATAATTTAAAATTCTTCTTCTTACTTATAAGGTTTTGAATAATCAGGTCCCATCTTATCTTAGGAACCTCATAGTACCATATCACCCCAATAGAGCGCTTCGCTCTCAGACTGCAGGCTTACTTGTAGTTCCTAGGGTTTGTAAGAGTAGAATGGGAGGCAGAGCCTTCAGCTTTCAGGCTCCTCTCCTGTGGAACCAGCTCCCATTTCGGATCAGGGAGACAGACACCCTCTCTACTTTTAAGATTAGGCTTAAAACTTTCCTTTTTGCTAAAGCTTATAGTTAGGGCTGGATCAGGTGACCCTGAACCATCCCTTAGTTATGCTGCTATAGACTTAGACTGCTGGGAGGTTCCCATGATGCACTGAGTGTTTCTTTCTCTTTTTGCTCTGTATGCACCACTCTGCATTTAATCATTAGTGATTGATCTCTGCTCCCCTCCACAGCATGTCTTTTTCATGGTTCTCTCCCACAGCCCCAACCAGTCCCAGCAGAAGACTGCCCCTCCCTGAGCCTGGTTCTGCTGGAGGTTTCTTCCTGTTAAAAGGGAGTTTTTCCTTCCCACTGTCGCCAAGTGCTTGCTCACAGGGGGTCGTTTTGACCATTGGGGTTTTTTCGTAATTATTGTATGGCTTTGTCTTACAATATAAAGCGCCTTGGGGCAACTGTTTGTTGTGATTTGGCGCTATATAAATAAAATTGATTTGGTTTGATTTGATTTGATTTAAATCCCGCTCTTAGATCCACCAGTGATGTTAGAGGTCATCTGACCATCAGCTGGAATCTGTGTCATGTGTTCAAGTGAAACAGTAACGAGTTGTCACAGAGAGTTTGCTGAGTCGCTGTTTGTCAGTGTGAGGTGTTTGAGGTCAGCTTGGTGTGTCAGGTCCACATGAACTAGTGGGACTAAATGTCTCCACATGGAGCTCCTCCATCAGACCGAGTACATACCTGAGAGAGTCCAGAGTCCAGCGTGGATCCTCCAGTCCAGCAGACAGCAGCTTGACTGAGTCTCCTGGATGGTTGTAGCTCAGGTCCAGCTCTCTCAGATGGGAGGGGTTGGAGGTCAGAGCTGAGGCCAGAGAAGCACAGCCTTCATGTGTGATCAGACAGGCTGACAGCCTGCAGACACACAAACCAGCAGACACAATGTGAGGACAGTGTCAGGACGCAGTGGTGGGCACACTTCAGATAATCCGATAACAGATAATTATCGAAGATAATGTTTTCTTTATTGGATTATCTTTTTAGATAACTTTAAAAACCATTATCGGACCAATTATCTTTTGATTAATCTTTGTTCCATAACTTCTAAACCGATAAACAAAGCTGAACAGCTACAAGCATTTTTAAAATTAGTTTAGCACTCACCTGTTAAAAATTTTGTAACAGATGCACAGCTATAACTTTTGTTAACAGAAGAGAGCCACTTGTATAAAAAGCATCTTTATTCTCTGCAAACAAAAGAGAAACATCCCCCAAAAGGGGAAAAAAAAAACAAACTTTTTTTAATACCATACCAATAGGCTCCCGATGTCACCTAAGTCATCCAGAGGCATAAGTTTTTAACTTATGGTTCAAATTTTAACCAAGCAAATTTTGGACAAGTTATTTAAAATTACTGTCATGTCTGAAGTTTTATTAAGTGAAAATATCAGATATATGTTTTAGTTTTAAAGTAATGTGCTAATTTTTAAGGTTTTGTGAGCACATCCTGTGACCCGCAATGGATTTTGGGTAGGATGATGTAATCTCAGTACATCACGACAAGACAAATGCATTTCAGACACTCTGTTCAGGCTCCACGGACAACAGCATTAAACTCTAGTGCCTAAAACTCTCTTGAATATATTCTCTGCATTTATAGATGTTGGTTTTATTTGCGTTTGTTAAATTCCACGCATTTTAAATGTAGCAGACAGGGATTACTGTATCTGGAATTTTGTTTTCAAGGCCTCTACTGTCATCTACTGGTCAGTAGTGTTCACTAAGCGTGTGGGAACCAGTAGATAGCAGTGTTCTATTTATTTTGACCCCGGTTATGTCAGATGACTGTCAAATCAACTTTTTGGCTTTGCAAATGGCTTTTTTGTTTCTTTTTCAAATTCTCCCATTTTTGCATCCAGCCTTATTTCCTTTAGAAATTTCCTTTACAAATAATATCAGTCTATTAGGACGTCAGGTTATGTGTTACTCATATACATATGTGTGTATATATTTTCCAACTTATTCCCATTGATGAAACTTTTCATTTTCTACCTGAGTGTGTTCAGGGCTCTGTTTGTTTACAAACTACACACACGTTACAGACCTTGAAATCCAACAGCAGGGATTGATATTATCCAAAGATTCATGAACATACAAATTAACGTGCTTACACTTTATCATGATTTTCTCCATTGTGAGATATAAAAGTGTCTTATCGTAGCGTTCGTGTGTATATGAATTATAACGCAGCGCACGAGCAATGTTACGATATTCTTCAGAACGACAACATACGCAACATGCATCCAGCAGCAGACACGTTGCTGTCATAGACAACTGCCTGTAAAGTTTTTTGGCAAGTTATATCTTTCTAAACAGCGTAATTTGTAATGAAAGCCGTTTCATTTGTGCGGCTCTTTCGGCACCATGTTTGTTTTTTCAGAGACAGCAGTAAACTCCTCCTACCCCTCCAAACGGAGGGGTTTGTAGCCCTTCGCCTTCCCCTCCGCCTCGCTCCAAAAAGAGGCACTTTTACCCAGAATCCTTTGCGATCCGTCTGTTTGTTACAAAACCTCAGAATTAGTGCATTATTCAACATTAAAAGATATATGTTATATTTTAACTTTGTACAAATGACATAATTGACATTAATGGAGTTATTCTATTGGTATTAATGTTATTTATAATCAAAACCATAAGTCAGCATGACTTTATTTTTCAAGACCTGTGCCTGACCGGAGAGTGGTAATTGATAGAGAGCTGGCTTTATGGCTGCTCTCAGAGTGTCTATGTGCTGGGAGCTATGTAATAAACAAGAGCTTCCAACAGGGGCAGAATGTTGAAAGAAAAGTGTGTTCTTGTTGTGATCTGTTTTTATTATTATAAGCTATTAAATTTATTCTACTACTAGTTATAGATGTGTCAGGAATAATATTGGAATTTATCGGTTATCTGTAACTTCCGATATATTTTTGGGTGCTTTATTGTTTTATCTTTATCAAAGTTAATTTTTTGATTATCTGTGCCCACCACTGTCAAGACGTCCCCACTTTGCAGCAGCACGGACACACTGATGTCTGCTGCAGGATGAGCTCATTACTGTGGTTACAAACACTGATATCCATCAACACTCACACAACATGACAGGGAGCAAAGCTGCAGCTTCACTCTGATTTATGGAGCTGCTGCACACATTGATGAGTCCTGACCTGAGAGTCTCCACGTGACAGTGTGGACTCTCCAGTCCAGCAGACAGCAGCTTCACTCCTGAATCCTGCAGATCGTTGTTACTCAGGTCCAGTTCTGTCAGACTGGAGGACTGAGAGCTGAGAACTGAAGACAGAACTTCACAGCTTCTCTCTAACAGATCACACAAACTCAACCTGAAGACAAAATCAACAAGAAAAAGATTTGTGTTGTCATGCAAAGGTTCCAGTTTGTTCTAGACCTCAGACAGGATCCATAAACCAGCTTTGGACACTGAGTCAAACCTGAAAGTGTTTTTATTCAGTCAAAGATGATTATTAACTGGACCAGCAGGAGACCTGGACGAAGCCTGGTTAGACAGAAAACACATGATCTGTCTTTGATTAAAGACATCAACAGCATTAAAGACTGAGTGAGATTAAAGACATCTTTAATCCTACTCAGTGCACTTTGATATGACTGATCAATACTTTCATTGATTTAACATTAGGAGCTAATGTTTGCTGAAAATTTGGACATGTGGACACAAAGAAAGGTCTCTGTCCATACCTCACGGTAAGTCATGATTCAGGAGCATGAAATATACTTTAATCTATTGGTTCATAATATTGTGACGAAAAGCACCTCATTTTCGTCACGGCAGCACAAATTAATTCTCATTCATTCCGTGATGGCTGCACAAAATTCAAAGTCAAGGAGGAGCAGGGGTGGGGGAGTCAGGGTGGTTATGGTTAGGGGTCGGAGTTGGGTTAGTAATAGTGAGTTAAAAAAAAAACCCTGTCACGAAAACTGGATATTTTGTGACAGGACTGTTAAAGATTTTGTATATTTGTTATCACTGTTAAACATTTGTACCTTTGTCTTCTTTCTTATGAAAACGTTATTGTGCTGTTTTGCACCAGTCTTAAGATAACCCTGAGAATGCACATATTATTCAACTTCGTTTTAGCATGCTGGGGTCAATCTGAACTGGGAATGAAGAGCTGGATGTACTTGTTATTATTATACAACTTTGTTTTTGTAGCCGCTAACGACTGGGAGTGAAGCATGATGGGGTCAGGCTGAACTGGGAGTAAAGAACTGGAGATTGTTTTGACTGTTGTGAATTTATGGCCTTGTGATATGTGATGCTTAGTGTGAAGAACAGGACACTCCAGGCAGATGCAGAACAGATGATAAGTGCAACAAACGAACGGGATGTGCTGACCTTCGACGATAAGATTAAAGGAAAGAAACTGTTTTTCCTTACAGCTGCACTTATTGACGTATGTGTTTATGTTACGGGAAGAAACTTGTCTTGCGTTGTTCCCCCCACCCTTAGGACAAGTTTTATGATGTGGTTAGGGCTTCTCCAATAAAAAGAGCGGGAGCGCAGGCCAGACTTTAGTGTAGCTTTGGTGTACAGCCTGACTGCACTCCTCGCGAGCTAAAATTGACATTCTGTCTCATTGGTGTTTCTTGACTCTGTTTGTCTTATCAAGGTTTTAAGAATGTTTGGAGGCGAAAATACCCAACATTGACTGGGGGCTCGTCCGGGATTCGAACCCGGGTCGCAAGAATGGGAATCTTGCATGATACCACTACACCAGGCAGTGTGGTTTAAGCTACCCAAAGTCTTACTTGTCCCTGTCAAGTTTACACATGTATGGTTAGCATGCCCAACTTTGCTTGAAAATAAAGGTTTAATCTTAGTCAATTTGGTCAATGGATATCTTGTCCCACTTAGAACAATTGTTGTTTGCTGCAATGTATGTCTGTGTCATTACAGTCAACAGACAGTCTGTGGGTAATGCTGCCAGTATTACCTGTAATATGGGTCTGGGTCCCATACATACAACACAGTCCTTCTTTGTAGCTAGTCCTGCTTGTTCTGCCATTAAAAGCCAATTGTTATTTTGTCCACTAATTCCTGTAGTTACTAGGAACCAGTCATCTGTTTTCATGTCTTTTGTATTTCTTATGGATGCACCCTTTGTCCTGCCACTATACCATGATCCCTGTTGATCATCCTGTGTCCGTGTCAAGGATGTAAAAGGGACTTTGATTACTACTGAAGCATTTCGGGGAAAGCAGGCCTGTACACCAAATTGATATGCTCTTTGTTTACTACATCGATGCCCTACAGGTATAAGTGGATTGGGGTCTTTGTCCTCTCTTTTTGGCCTATTTAGTTTGTTGATGTGTCCTGTATTGTCGTGTCCGACACTTATGGCTTTTAATAATAAGCCCAATCCGAAAAAGAAAAGTAGCATAATAAGGACTGTCCATAGGGTCCAGGAACCCTCGTTCTTTTGTTTTTTTTTTTTTCTTTCGCCATTTCTACACACTACAGCACACCTATGTTCAGAACAGTGGTTTCTTAATGTCTTCTGCTAGCTTTCGTGTCTAACCTGGATCTTAACACCAAGCTCACACACTATTACTAGTCTTATCCTACTGCTCTTACTGTTTGTCTGTGTCTGCAGAAATGACTTTCTTACAGTGAGTTAAATGAATCCATGTACTTCTTTCCCCAATTTTCAAAGCTGTGGGTGTTGTGAGTAGTACTTGATGGGGCCCTTCCCACTTAGGTGAATGCCAGTGTTTTCTCTTGATGCTTCTTATCAACACCCAGTCTCCAGGTACCACTTTAGGGTCATCCTGTGGAGAAATGGGATCATCAGTGTTTGAAACTCTCCCTCGTTGTCTTTCTAACATCTTCCTCATGTAATCTGCCAAATTGGCTTCCTCAGGTACATCCCAAATTTGCCCATAATATGGCAATCTGTATTTTCTGCCAAACAATGTTTCATACGGTGTCAACCCCATGGTACTAGTTATGTTTATGTACATTTTTACCAAATCTACACAATGTGTCCATGGTCTGCCTGTTTCCTCCATTGTCTTCCTAAGTCTGTTTTTTACTGTCCCATTCATCCTTTCCACTAATCCGGCACTTTGTGGATGATAAGCACAATGATTTTTGAGATTAATCTGTAGCGCTTCTCCTACGTATTGCACTATTGTATTAACAAAATGCGCTCCATTATCTGAATAGACTGTTTCTGGTATTCCAAATCGTGGAATGATGTCTTTGCACAATGCTTTAGCCACTGTAAGTGCATCTGCATGTTTTGTGGGGAACAATTCTACCCATTTTGAGAACGCATCAATTATGACTAAACAAAATTCTTTTCCTTCATGTTTACTCAGCTGTATATAATCCATATGAATCACTTGAAAGGGATATTGTGGTGTTGGAAATTTGCCTCTTTGGGGTCTCAAATTACCCTGTGAGTTGTGTTTTGCACATGTCATGCATGCTCTACAATGCTGTTTTGCATATGCATCGAACCCATAAAGACAAAAAATAGATTGTAATTGCGACATCATACCCCCTGATGAGACATGCGTCACGCCATGGCTCATGATAGCCGCCCATTTAAACATATTTTTTGGCAATATGGGTTTCTTTTGTGGTCATAAGTACAATTCATTTGCGAATGTAGCTCCTTTGTTTAACCACATCTGCTTTTCTTTCTCAGGTGCCTGCTGTTGCATCTCAGCAAGCAGTGTGTGACCTAAATGCAAATCTGGAGTGGTTTCCTGTACAACAAAAATAGAAGAAGCTGCTGCTGCTGCCGCCTTTGCAGCTCTGTCAGCAAAATCATTTCCTTGTGAAACTATATCAGAGCCTTTGGTGTGAGCCGCACATTTGCATATAGCAATGTTCTGTGGTAACTGCACAGCTTTCAGTAGTGCTGTTAAAAGAGTGGCATGAGTCACTGGCTTTCCAGATGATGTCACCATTCCACGCTCTTCCCACAGTCTTGCAAACACATGCACTGTGCTGAAAGCATACTGGCTGTCTGTATAAATTGTTACAGCCTTTCCTTTAAATAAATGACAAGCTGCAGTTAGAGCTACTAATTCAGCTGCTTGTGCTGAGAATGATGATGACAACGAAGTAGAATCCAATACTTCTGAATTTGTGACAACAGCATATCCAGATTGTGTTTGTCCATAAGCATTTTTAGTGGAGGATCCATCCACATACACAATTGTACTGTTTGGGATGGGTGTGTCCTGGAGGTCTGGGCGTGCTTTCATACAGACTGTTGCTACATCAAGACAATTGTGCGGCTCACCATCCTCAGGTAAAGGTATCAATGTGGATGGATTCAATGTTGTACAGCGCTGTACCGTAAGGTGTGGTTGTGATAATAGCAAGGACATGCACGAAAGATGTCTTGCTGGGGACAAAAAGCTCATGTTTGTCTGCAACAGAAGTGCAGAAACTGCATGTGGAACTTTCAATGTCAGCTGATGGAATAGAACAACATTACTGCTACTTTGAACAGCCATAGAGGCTGCAACAACAGCTTGTACGCATGGTGGTAAAGCACTTGCTACTGCATCCAATTTAGATGAGTAGTAGGCAACTGGCCTTAATTTTGAGCCATACACTTGTACCAAAACACTAGTCATGAACTTATTCTTACAATCAACTGTTTGAATGAATGGTTTACTATAATCTGGTAGTGCCAAAACTGTGGATGACACTAATGTTTGTTTGACTTTTACAAAAGCTTCCTCAGCATCTTTGTTCCATTCCAGCACAGTTGACATTGAAATATCATCTTTGTACATCAAATCAGAAAGTGGATTGTGAAGTGGACACATCAATATGTGTTCCGGCTGTCAGCACTAATGAGACATTAACTGGCACTTTATACAATTTAGTTGATGGGCTGAACTCCGTTCGTGGTCCAACTCTGCTCCAATCAGTGGCTGACAAAGCTGTCATGACTGTCAGTCCCAAATCTTGCCATTCTGTCAAATATGGTTTACAAAGTGACACATGTAATGGCATACCTGTGAATCTCAATTTTAAAACATCTTCAGTGGCACCTGTCACTGTTATGACAGCTGTGGAGTTGCCATCATGAATCAAATCTGTCATTGTCAGCTTCACAGGTGAGATGTCTTTCAATTTGTTTTCATAGTCACCATCAGGACCTGGAGTGTCTTTGTGCCACATTGTGACATGCAGGTCAGGTGGCGACATTGTTCTTCATCTTCATGTGTCTCATTCATTGGTGGTGCAGACGGTAATTTTGTATGACTACGAGTTTGTGGTTTTCCTATTTTTATTTTTGGTTTTACTGCTAAGTCATAATGCTGTGGTTCGTCCTCTACCTGAGGATATAATGATTTTCCAGACGGTCCTGCCGCCTGTTTCTGAGGTTCTTGTGGTTCTTGTTGTACTATTACATCTTCCTCTGCTTTCCCTACTCCTTTCTTTTTCCTCATTTTTTCTAGTCTCCTTTTCTCTGCTCCCTTCTGTCTGTTCTCTGCTTCCTCCTCCCAAACTGCCACTAAATCACCCCCTACTTGCTGTTTTTTTTTTTTTTTTTTCTCATCACCTTTATGTTCCTTTTCTAACCTTTCCTTCAACTTCTGAATACTAGTCAGGTTCAGTCGTCCGTCAAAGTCATGTTTATTTATCCAGGTCTCCAACTTCTTTGTTGCTTTTGGATTTTTTGCTTCCATAAATTTCCAGTCGTCAGTTGATAAATTTTCCTTATTTTTAGACGTCTTTCCCCCCATTTTTATTATTATTCTTTGTTATAATTTGGACTTCAGACGGGGGCACACCTAGGGTGTTCTAAATCTGAAGTTTTCACTTTCTTTGGACGTGACAATTAATTTGCCGTCGTGTGGTTGATTCCTTTCACCTCCCCGTAGGAAGCGGAATCACTTGCCTCTGCTTCCACACACACGGTTGTCACTTACGTTGTCCAAAGTATTACACTCTCACACTTTTATTCTCAAAACCGGTATTACTTCGTATTTAAAACAGAGGAGTCCGTACCCTCCTTCCGGAATTTAACTACGTGCGTTCCTCGCAACCGTAGAGGAGTCCGCCCTCCTCGCGGAGTTTAACTGCTTTACATTAACAGACGATTCCACGCCATCGTTTACGGAGTTTAACTGTTTATGTGATCTACCGGTACGCGTATATAAACAGAGGAGTCCGCACCCTCCTTCGGAATTTAACTACGTGCGTTCCTCGCCATCGTAGAGGAGTCCGACCTCCTTACAGAGTTTAACTGTGTTTCATTAACAGACGATTCTGTATCATCGCTTGCGGAATTTAACTGTTTATGTGATCTGATCACCATTCACTCAGTACTGTTACAAAGAAATTCTACTCACTGACTCGACTTCCTGTCTGTCTTCTTCGGGAAAATCTCATCAACCAGACGATGCCAACGGCGGTCGACAACTGCAGACACGATCAATCGATCGGACCTTGGCCAAGGATTTACGTCTGGACTTGACGACCCCCGCCGGACACCTCCGGTATTGTTGAGATCCCGGACGTAGCCCCCAGTCAATGTTGTGTGTGTTGGGTGTGGTGATAACAGAATCTTTGACAGACTGCCAAGAAATGTGTCAGGTTATTGTGCATTAATATCATTATTGTTACCAGTTAAAGCCATGCCCATGACACCTGAAGAAGTCATGACATATACAGCCTCTCTTATTCCTGAAGATTGGCAGAAAGGCATAGCCAGACATAGAGTAAAAAGAGATTGGAAAGGAGTGGGAGATCCAACATATATTGATGCGATAGGAGTCCCCAGAGGAGTGCCTGACGAGTATAAACTGGCTGATCAGATAGCAGCTGGATTCGAATCCTCCATCTGTTGGTGGTGTTCAATTAATAAGAACGTGGACAGAATAAACTACATCCACTACAATGTACAGAAATTAGGAAATTGGACTGAGGAAGGGTTTAAGGCTGTCCATTCGCAGTTAGAAGCCACGTCCCTTATGGCCTTCCAGAACCGTATTGCTCTGGATATGTTGTTGGCAGAAAAAGGAGGTGTTTGTGCCATGTTCGGAGAACAATGCTGCACATTCATTCCCAACAACACAGCTGCAGATGGCAGCCTCACTCAAGCCATCGACGGTCTGAGAACGTTGAACAGGAAGATGAAAGAGCACAGTGGAGTAAACACCGAAGGCTGGGATTGGTGGCTGGAAGGGATGGGAAATGGAGGTCTTTGATTTCTTCACTATTAGTGTCTATAGCAGTATTTGCTGTGATTCTAACATTGTGTGGATGTTGTTGTATTCCATGTCTTCGAGGCCTTGCAAATAGAATGATAACCACAGCAATAGGTCCAGGACCAGGAGGGGGACCAGCTTCATATCCACTCCTGGGGCAAAACGACGACGAGGAGGAAGAGGGCTCTCATGACCTGTACCCAGACCAATGGAAGTATGATGACCCAGACACCGATGATGATGACAATGATGACATAACCTCTGGGGTGTAAGCCTGTAGAACATACCATGATGAACCTCTTAGTGAAAATCTCAAAAGTAGTGCTACGCTGGGTGATGCCTACTATATGTTTAACAGGCGATAACAGGAGGGGAATGTTAAAGATTTTGTATATATGTTATCACTGTAAACATTTGTACCTTTGTCTTCTTTCTTATGAAAACGTTATTGTGCTGTTTTGCACCAGTCTTAAGATAACCCTGAGAATGCACATATTATTCAACTTCGTTTTAGCATGCTGGGGTCAATCTGAACTGGGAATGAAGAGCTGGATGTACTTGTTATTATTATACAACTTTGTTTTTGTAGCCGCTAACGACTGGGAGTGAAGCATGATGGGGTCAGGCTGAACTGGGAGTAAAGAACTGGAGATTGTTTTGACTGTTGTGAATTTATGGCCTTGTGATATGTGATGCTTAGTGTGAAGAACAGGACACTCCAGGCAGATGCAGAACAGATGATAAGTGCAACAAACGAACGGGATGTGCTGACCTTCGACGATAAGATTAAAGGAAAGAAACTGTTTTTCCTTACAGCTGCACTTATTGACGTATGTGTTTATCTTACAGGAAGAAACTTGTCTTGCGTTGTTCCCCCCACCCTTAGGACAAGTTTTATGATGTGGTTAGGGCTTCTCCAATAAAAAGAGCAGGAGCGCAGGCCAGACTTTAGTGTAGCTTTGGTGTACAGCCTGACTGCACTCCTCGCGAGCTAAAATTGACATTCTGTCTCACTGGTGTTTCTTGACTCTGTTTGTCTTATCAAGGATTTAAGAATGTTTGGAGGCGAAAATACCCAACAAGGACCACAAAAAAAAAAAAAAAAAATGTGAGATTGGGCTGACATGAAATGTTATAGGTGGGCACTCCCACACCTGACTTTTGTACATACATCAGATATATTTATCTGTTAACAGTAATGTGTTATTGAATAAGGTCAGATAAAATTTTTAGATCCCTGAAGGGAAATGAATCCTCTGCATTTAACCTGTTCTAATCACATTAGACACATTAGAGGATTGTGCAGCTGCAATGCAGTACCCAAGAACCAAGCCCCAACCTCCACCCACAGGAAATGAAGAAAACCCGGAAGTTGACAATTTTGCCTTGATTGGCCATTTGAGGCTGACTCCTAAAAGGAGTGACTTTCCACAGAAGCCCATGTTTAAATGTCCAACTTTAGAGCAGAAATAAACATGTTTGCAGCCAGGAACAACAGTTTTGGTGTCCACAGACAGTTACCCCTCCACAACAAGTATAAAGAGGTGATTTTTTTTTCCATTTCTTCTGTTTTTAAATACCTCATCACTTTACCATGTTTTCTATAGCATTGTGAATAATTGTGAGGTGATTCTTGAGCCATGCTAGGAGAGGCTGCTACGTTTTGTGTTCAGACTGTGTCTCTCCTTTCTGAGCATTTAATTCCAAATATCTGGTATAGAACAGCTTGTTGTGCAGTTTATTCTCCTCGTGGACCATTTGAGAAGTCTGTGCTGCAGTATTTCCATTGAAGTAAATGTTCATGTTATTTAATTTTGTATGTTTTCACCATTAGCACTGTTAGCAGTTCAATCTGATACTAAAATTCGGTCCACATTTTTGCTCCACAAATGTTATTTGTTGAGATTTTAGCTTAATAAAGACATCAACACGATTACTTCACAGCAACGAATGATAAATAATGATTTACTTATTCTGTTATCTGGAAAGTTTCATTCTGGTTCTTGAGTGAAGATTTTTAAAGTTTCTTAAAGCTTCTGAAAGTTACAGTCTGTCCATAAGTCAGCAAAATGTCAAAATTCAGAAGAAACCTGGTACACAATGAGTAAATGATCCCTATGAATGGTTGGATTCATAATTAATTGTTGGCTCACTTTCGCCACCTAGTGTTACTACTCTGTATTTATTGCTTTTATCTGATTGTACACAAGCGCTTTGATTTCTGTTTCAGAAAAGTTTCTTGTCCTGCTCTTTCTTGATAAGTTCAGGTTCAGGCTTCACGTCTGTTTGAATATTCATGAGGTGACCATTTGTGACTGAATGTGGGCGTGTCGAGGGCGGGACATGAAGCAGATCAACATGCACATGATTCAAATTTGTGTTTTATTATTAAACATGATTTTGCTTGCAGGTGTGTGTACAAATGGTTGTATAAGTATTTATTTTTTTTTTTGTCATTTTTTGTCTTCTGTTCATATGAATACTTTTAGCATGAAGCCAACACAATGTTTTATAAATGAGGCCACCACAACTTTGGTGGGAATTGAACCTAATGGCCCTGTCGCACCTTGATGATTTAGCCAGTGTATGCTGACCGTGTTAAAAATGCTGGCATACGATGGATATGTTGAACACATTAATGCAGCTGTCAGATCATGACCATGTAGTCAGTGTGCTGACAGCCCCGTTTCCACTGAGTTGTTCAGGTCAGTACTGTACAGCATGTTACAAGTCAGAAGGACTTGGTTTGTGTTTCTACCGCTGGCCAGGAGTGGAAACAGCTCAACAAAAAGTTAGCTTTGGTAATCTCTAATGCCTTAACTGAAAAGGTAACTTTTTTAACAATAAACCAATAAACTGCAAAAAAATTGAGCAGAATTTACAACTAATCACTAACTTTTCGTAGTGACTCATTACACTGTCGGCTAATGATGAGCCAGTTTTGAATTTAAGCACCACAGTGGCTTCTGAGTAAATTCAAAGGCAATCACAAACCCAAAATGAACACACGAAAAGTAATTACACAAAAAAAATTAAACACCATCATCATGTTTATCAGAAGAAGACACAAGTTGTCCCTATATTACACAATGTGGCAAAATGCATGGAAAAACATGCCAGAGCTTTTGTCTTCATGCATTGTACTAACTGCTGTAAAGAAATGCCATTTACTTTTCATACACAACACAAACGGTGGCCAAATACATCAATCGCCAGGCACTTTCACTCATAGTGACAACAAAACTCGTCTTCACCAAACGGACTATATTACTTGAACTAGAAAACCACAACAAATCTACAACACGAACAACACTGCTAAACCAACATGTACTACAATATCAGTAATAATTTAAAAAAAAAAAGCCCAAAGGCTGAACTCCCATAATGCATTGCAGCAGCAGCACATCAATTCAGGAACAGCTCACCTATGTTGCATTCACGTTGACTGGTAAAATCGACACCTCACGGATGAGGTGTCGATTTTACCAGTGGCATTGAATGCAACACGGGTTGACTGACGTGCAAGAGCAATGAGCAGCATGCACACACACACACACACACACACACACACACACACACACACACACACACACACAGCGAGCTTTGCAGCACACACACATTCAAGTTCCAAATTCACAGTCTCTCAGAGTAAAAAAAAAAGCTTTCCACAAAACACAAAAGGGGTAAACTCCACACAATCAAAGAAGCACGCACACACACAATTGCCAGTTGCAGCTTCGCCTTTAGTTCTCTCACCATTGTGAAACGTTAAACAATGTCCATTAACTCCTGGAAATAATGTATTCGGACTTTTTCCAATGTAACAAATCGAATCTGGATGTCAGGAAGTCTGTCAAAAACCGCATCATGGAGATGACCCCACGTCCATGTCCACAGCTTCAGTAAACCAGCAATCACACAAACAGCACGTCACCACACTTTAGGTTTCAAAATGTGACACTCTGAAAAAGTTAAGCATTTCGGGGTGAAGTGTGTCATCTCCTGTCTGTAACTCTGAGCCATCACTTTCGAAAGGCAGCTCAGAAGCTTCGTTTTTGGATGGAGCAGGTCTGTTTCCCTTTGTCAGTCATCGGAATGTTTCTGCTCATTCTAAAATGTATGTCACATGCCGAAAAATGCTGCAAATTGTTGAGTTTTAGTTGGGTTTGGTTAAAATACCAACAAGAAAAATAACAAAAGCACTCTGTTAAAGAAAAACATATCAAAAAGCCTTTAATTAAACATGGCAAAAATTAAAAACACAGGGGCCTAAACACTGCAAACATAATAGCACAAAACCAGGAAGGAAACAAAGGTTTAAAAAGGCACCCATGGGTGTTAGATGGGTGGAGCTTTCCTAGTGTGTCACAGGTCACATGACTGACAAGAGGATCAGCAAATAGGTATCCAGAAACTAAAAACACACTGAACAACAGACCATTTTAAAATTCAGAGTTTAAATAGAGACACACAAGCTAGAAAAAAAAAAAAAAATTAAAATACCCATCAATGTGAGTCCACAAATCACAAAAACAGACAAAAGTCACATTCAACATTCAGTCCAGGAAAAGTTGTGATCTTAAGTCTACTGATCCAAAACATTTCTCTGAGGATTTGAAATTGGTCTCCTCCTCTAGGAGGTTTTAGGGTCACCTCTATAACCATCACTTTGAGAGAAGAAGGAGAAGAGTGTCCCACCTGTTCTTTAGTTCTGGTTCAGACGACATATCTGAGTGTTGATGTGAAACTGAATCTGATGAAACAGTTTAGAATTCAGAGAAACATTTGAAATAAAAACTAAATCCTGACCTGAGAGTGTCCAGGTGACAGTGTGGACTCTCCAGTCCAGCAGACAGCAGCTTCACTCCTGAATCCTTGAGCTGGTTGTTACTCAGGTCCAGTTCTGTCAGACTGGAGGACTGAGAGCTGAGAACTGAAGACAGAACTTCACAGCTTCTCTCTGACAGATTACAGACAGACAACCTGCAGAGAAAATAATCAAGAAAAAGATTTGTGTCATCATGTAAAGGTTCAGTTTGTTCTCCACCTCAGACAGGATCCATAAACCAGCTGTGGAACACTGTAGAGCAGGTAGCTGAGTGGATAAGGAGCTGGACTGTCAATATGTAAACCTGCGTTTGAGTCCCACTCACTTCATCTGTCTGTGTGCTTGGACAAGACATAATCTCTCAAGGGGAGGTGATGGTCTAGTGGTTAAGTGTTGCTCTTGAGACCAAAGGGTCCTTGGTTCAAATCCCAGCCTGACCAGAAAATCACTAAGGACCCTTGGCCAAGGTCCTTAATCCCCTAGTTGCTCCCGGTGTGTAGTGAGCACCTTGTATGGCAGCACCCTGACATCGGGGTGAATGTGAGGCATTATTGTAAAGTGTTTTGAGTGTCTGATACAGATGGAAAAGTGCTATATAAATTCAGTCCATTTACCATTTTGTCTCAGTCCACCCAGCTGTAAATGGGTTCTGACCCTGGCTGGGGAAGTAACTGACATCCCATCCACAGGGAGTTGTAGACTCTCATCCACTAGACATTATGGAATCCAGAGATAAGCACCGACACAAACAAATCTCAGGACCAATGTAGGACTTACTCCTTTAGAACACTGAGTCAAACCTGAAACTGTTTGTTTCTGTAGTTGTTCCGCCCAGTGACCCACCCAGCTGGGGTTCTTTTGAGGATTGTTATGTTCATGTTCCTTTCTAGTCTGTTGCATGTTTAATTTCACCCTCTGGTCATCTGTCTCATGTGTATTGATTAGATCTGTTCCTCCTCTGACTCCTCTCCGTTTACCTGGTTGTCTTCCTGTTGCACTTTTTACTTTCTGTGATTATTGTGCATGTGTGTGTGCATGGATGAAGTACTGTGCACTTGCACGTGTGTGTGTATTCCACCCTGTGCACCTGTTGTCCTCCTCCTCCTTCGTCCTCGTCCTCTTCACTTCATCTCTTGTGTCTCACGTCCACTGTCCACTCTGCCTGTATTTCCCTTCTTCATTAGTTTTGGATTACCTGGTTATGTGGATGATGTTTTACATGGTCGTTGTATTTTGTTATTGGTCACAGTGAGTTTTGTTCTTCTTAATCACATGTTACTTTTGGATCCTGACTTCTCCCTCATCTGATGCCTTTTGCATTTTCTGTCTTGTAATATCATTTTTGTTGTTTAGATATTTCCTCGTGTTTGTTTGTTCTTTTAGTGTTCTGTGTTAAGTGTCTCCATTCGCTCCTTAGGTTTGAATTTACTTCTTAGAGGTTTATGTGATTGTTTGAGGGTCTTATGTTATACTCTGTCTTTTGGTAATGTTTTTGTTGTTGCTGCTCTTTTGTGGTTATACTTGTTTCCTCACCTGTCTCAAGTGTCTTAATCATTAACACCTGGGTTGATTAGCTGGTTTATTAATACCATTCCCGTTTGTCTTTTCTTTGCTAGTTCATTGTTTGTCTTTTGGTTGATGGTAACAGAGCTTTGTTCTACCCTCCAGTCTGTGAGTAACTGGTTTCTGATTTTCCCCTCTGAGAAGAATTTTTTTTTTTGTTTGTTTGTTTTTCCCCTTTTTGAATCCTGATTCTCTCACAGTTTTCTTCATTCCACTTGTAAGCTTTTGTTCCTTCTCACTTTGACTGTAATAAATACCTGGGTTTTTGTCACTGATCCATCTGATTCTGCTTTTGCATTTGGGGTTAGAAACCTCTCATTCCTGGTCCCATTCCTAACACCTTCCCTGTAAAACCAAATTATTAATTGTATTTTCATGTTCACATTAATGTGTTGGGGTCGATTCTATCAAACAGTAATTGATGTTGGATCGCGACTGCTGGCCACCATTAAAGAGCACTTTACACATTCCTGATAAAAAAACTTTGTTTCCACATTTACTTGTCATTTTTAACCAGCAATACAGTATGTGTGTGTGTGTGTGTGTATATATATATATATATATATATATATATATATATATATATATATATAAAGCAATCTATGGCCCCTCCACCAAAGGACAAGGACCTCTTCAAAGCCAGGAAGGCTTGAGCCTGCTGAAGACCAGAGATAACATCAGTGCTCAATGGAAAGAACATTTTGAGGATCTCTTGAACATCAACCCAATCATGGAGGACGAGGAAGTGATCAGTCATTTACCAACAGAAGATAGTGTTGCATTTAGCCGAAGCCCAACTCCTGAAGAAACTCTTCATGCCCTTAAAAGCATGAGGTGTGAAAGAGGTCCCTTTTTCCAACTCCAACTTCACCAACCCAAAAACTGTACTCAAGAATAAATACACTCATCTCAAGCTGATGAAACAGTTTAGAATTCAGAGAAACATTTGAAGCAGAAAGTAAATCCTGACCTGAGAGTGTCCAGGTGACAGTGTGGACTCTCCAGTCCAGCAGACAGCAGCTTCACTCCTGAATCCTTCAGCTGGTTGTTACTCAGGTCCAGTTCTGTCAGACTGGAGGACTGAGAGCTGAGAACTGAAGACAGAACTTCACAGCTTCTCTCTGACAGATTACAGACAGATAACCTGCAGAGAAAATAATCAACAATAAAAAGATTTGTAACGTCATGTAAAGGTTCAGTTTGTTCTGCACCTCAGAGAGGATTCTTAAACCAGCTGTGGAACACTGTGGAGCAGGTAGCTGAGTGGATAAGGAGCTGGACTCTCAATATGTAGACCTGCGTTTGAGTCTCACATACTTTATCTGTCTGTGTCCTCGGACAAGATATAATCTTTCAAGGGGAGGTGATGGACTAGTGGTTAAGCGTTGGGTTTGAGACCAGAGGATCACTGGTTCAAATCCCAGCCTGACCAGAAAATCATAAAGGGCCCTTGGCCAAGGTCCTTAATCCCCTGGTTGCTCCCAGTGTGTTTTGAGTGCCTTGTATGGCAGCACCCTGACATCCTGGTGAATGTGAGGCATTATTGTAAAGTGCTTTGAGCGTCTGATGCAGATGGTAAAGTGCTATATAAATTCAGTCCATTTACCATTTTGTCTCAGTCCACCCAGCTGTAAATGGGTTCTGGCCCTGGCTGGGGAAGTAACTGACGTCCCGTCCACAGGGAGTTGTAGACTCTCATCCACTAGACATTATGGAATCCAGAGATAAGCACCGGCACAAACAGATCTCAGGACCAATGTAGGACTTACTCCTTTAGAACACCGAGTCAAATCTGAAAGTGTTTGTTTCTGTAGTTGTTCCGCCCAGCGGCCCGGCCGGCTGGGGTTCTTTTGAGGATTGTTATGTTCATGTTCCTTTCTAGTCTGTTGCATGTTTAATTTCACCCTCTAGTCATCTGTCTTGTGTGTATTGATTAGATCTGTTCCTCCTCTGAGTCCTCTTCGTTTACCTGGTTGTCTTCCTGTTGCACGTTTTACTTTCTGTGCTTATTGTGCATGGATGAAGTACTGTGCACTTGCTTGTGTGTGTGTGTGTGTGTGTGTGTGTGTGTGTGTGTGTGTGTGTGTGTGTGTGTGTGTGTGTGTGTGTGTGTGTGTGTGTGTGTGTGTGTGTGTGTGTGTTCCACCCTGTGCACCTGTTGGCCTCCTCCTGCTTTGTCCTCTTCACTTCATCTCTTGTGTCTCATGTCCACTGTCCACTCTGCCTGTATTTCCCTTCTTCATTAGTTTTGGATTACCTGGTTATGTGGATGATGATTATGTTTACATGGTCGTCGTATTTTGTTATTGGTCACAGTGAGTTTTGTTCTTCTTAATCACATGTTACTTTTGGATCCTGACTTCTCCCTCATCTGATGCCTTTTGCATTTTCTGTCTTGTAATATCCTTTTTGTTGTTTAGATATTTCCTCGTGTTTGTTTGTTCTTTTAGTGTTCTGTGTTAAGTGTCTCCATTCACTCCTTCGGTTTGCAATTATTTCTTAGAGGTTTATTTGATTGTTTGAGGGTCTTATGTTATACTCTGTCTTTTGGTAATGCTTTTGTTGTTTCCCTTTTGTGGTTATTCTTGTTTCCTCACCTGTCTACAAGTACTTAATCATTAACACCTGGGTTGATTAGCTGGTTTATTTATAACATTGCAGGTTTGTCTTTTCTTTGTGAGTCCATTGTTTGTCTTTTGGTTGATGGTAACAGAGCTTTGTTCGACCCTCCAGTTTGTGAGTACTGCTTTCTGATTTTCCCCTCTGAGAAGAATTACTTTTTTTTTTCTTTTTGAATCCTGATTCCCTCACAGTTTTCTTCATTCCACTTGGAATCTTTTGTTAGTTTTCACTTTAACTGTAATAAATCACCTGGGCTTTTGTCACTGATCCATCTGAGTCTGTCTTTGCATTTGGGGTTTGAAACCTCCCATTCCTGGGGCCTGTACT
This sequence comes from Thalassophryne amazonica, assembly GCF_902500255.1. Lineage (NCBI taxonomy): Eukaryota > Metazoa > Chordata > Actinopteri > Batrachoidiformes > Batrachoididae > Thalassophryne > Thalassophryne amazonica. The sequence continues at coordinate 22,080,354 of NC_047114.1, read as the reverse complement.
ACGAAGCGGGGTTACTGGCTTATCAGGTTAACTTCAGGAGTAAGTTGATGACGTATGGAGTAACTTCCCGGTTAACCCGTACTACGAAAGGTGGATAGGTTTCGATCGAGGCATGCTACCATGGCAACTTACGCCGTGCGCCAAACCTGCTCCGAGCAGGTTATGTTCCAGGTTAGCGTGAGGTTTACGCTTAACCAAACCCCTTATAAGTACAGGCAATCCACCTGCATCACTCCGAAGACAATGCCGGCCTACCTGGATGATCTATTTGATATTGGGGCACAAACTGTGAGGGGCTCTCTTCACAGGGCAAGGGTTTTTAAAGACCGCCAGAATCCGCTGACATACCCAGATGATATTCTCTATGAAAGATATAGATTCACAGCCGAGGGAATTCGTTATCTTTGTCAGCTGATCGGGTCAGAAGTCTGTAACATCACCCATCGTACACTGTAATAAAAGACTGTTGTTTTTACAGAAAAATACTGGCAGCTGTGGTTACCAGGGAATTCCTGTAAAAAATGCAGCGGTTAAATGTACAAAAAAAAAGAGCTCTTGTTTGTAGATGTAACAGTTCCTTTAATGTGAGTCAGCCGTGGTTCATTCACTGTAAATCCATATACATATTATGTCTGTAATGTTATCTACTGTGCTGCTGTATGTTTTACAGGAATTCCCCGGTAACCACAGCTGCCAGCATTTTCCTGTAAAAACAAGTCATTTTTTACAGTGTAGCAATGCCCCGACGATCGAGCAGATAATGTACCTTGTGCCTGTTTTGCCAGTGGACAATTTATGTATTCCATCGGTGATGCTGAACATCTGAACAAGAATACTGTTTGTCGTATGATTCGCAAGGTAGTGCTTGCTCTATCTAAACTGTTGGATGCATTTGTCGTTTTCCCTGGCCATTTATCCGCAATGCAAATCAAAGAAGGGTTTTATGCAATCGCAGGTAATTACTAATATCAAAATAGGTCTAATGCATGTCCATTAATTAGGCAAAGTGGGGCTTATCAAGCTCTGAATATAAACCTACCGTTCTGAAGGATGTTTTTATATTTCATCTTCACCTGCTGCCAGGTGCGTTTGGCACTGCTATTGCATCTGACATATTGACATGATTAGGAATAGCAATCATACAGTCAAGGTAGCCTATTTAGGAAACATTAAATTAACCTAACATTTATTAGTAGGCCTATGCCCACTTCTGAATCGTGTTGCATCTGGACGTAAATAATGAAAGGTCATTTTTTTCCACAGGTTAATCATCTGTAACAGATTTGGAGAACAATTGAATTGTACTTACGCATTTACCCGATCAGCAATATGTTGCCAACAAGCCTATCTTGCTTTTTTGGCAGACGATGTGTTCGATTTCCCCCTTAACGTTAATTTAAATTCCTCGTAGCTCCGCATAATAATCGTCCATTCTTCTTCGGTAAAGTAAGGTGACCGCGCCATCATTGACAAATGGTGACGTGTGCTGCAACACGCCCCAAACTCCAATTAGGTTAACACAGGTTCAACAAATCAACATCTTATTCAGCGTCGTAGTACTGAGAAAACCAGGTTTTGTCAATCCCGGTTTGAGAGGTTGACCCTGGGTTACATCTGAGTAAGTTAACCCTGCTTTGTAGTACAGGCCCCTGATCCCTTTCCTAACACCTTTCCTGTCAAACCAAATTATTAATTGTATTTGATGTTCACAGAAATGTGTTGGGGGTTGATTCGGTCAAACATGAATTGGTGGTTGGTTCGCGGCTGCTGACCACCAATCAAGAGCACTTTTGACATTCCTAATGTAAATCTTTGTTTCTATATTTACTTGTCATTTTAACCAGCAATACATCACGTGCAGATACACATATATATATATATATATATATATATATGTATGTATGTTTTTTTATTTCAGTGCATGTGCGTACAACATGTTGTTCTTTCCAAAGTACAATAATTGTTGTCTGATCAAAATAAGAACCTTTTCCATGTCAAAAAATAAAGTTATTGCAATAACAAATGTGTTTACAACTTTGAAAACAGTTTTCTACCATAAGATGGCGTACAGCGCACTGCAGATGCTGCGAGATGAAGTGTGACAAATGAGACACAGGACAAGAAACACAAAGTGACAAGTTCTGGCACCTTCTGAAAACAAACTCAATGACTGTGTGACTGTATGCTTGTTTGTTCTGCAAAATAAAATCTCTGCTTTTATCTTCACAGTCATCATCACGTTAAAGTTTCATCTGAAAGCAGACTCATTCTATTGTTTCATAAAGGACAAAGAATAATCCAAATAGATATTTTCATTTTGTCGGGGTGCTGGTGTGGTGTGCACACCGTTCATCCCACCGATCCTAAACACCAGTTAATGCAAGTTATGATTTCTGTTGTTTCAAGAGTGTCAGAAAATCAGCAGTGCAATAAAGTATTGCCTTCATAACAACACGCATTCCTGTTTTAGTTTTAACCACCTGGGGGGTGCCGGCGGGAATTCCTGGGTCCAGAGTGTTCGGGCTCCAATCCCCTTGGGCCCTGGGAAGAGCGCGCTGTCCTCCACCCAACCAGGCCGTTAATGTATATATTTGCACTTGAAATAAATCTGTTATGTTCTTTGGAACCGCTCTCTGTTTATTTAGCGCTGGGTCCTTGTCAGACGCTGGTTCGCTCCTCTAACCCGCGTCCAAACATAACAATTGTTGCAATACAGCACACTGGCTGTACTGCAACGATTGTACTTTACCAACAGAAGACATTGTTGAATTTAGGTAAACCTGAACTACTGAAGAAACTCTGAACACACTTAAGGGTGATTCTGTAACTACGGGCACTATTGGCCTTGTAAATGTAATTTCCACCACACCATTGCTTTACAATATAAAGCGCCTTGGGGCAACTGTTTGTTGTGATTTGGCACTATATACATGTGCTCTGATGTCACTGTTTATCTCCATAGAAACTACCCAAACAATCTTTCATACAAACTGTTTAGGGACATTACAGTGTTGTGGTGGAAATTACGGCAATAGTGTGGGACAACTACATTTTGTTTAAAAAAATCACAACAGTTGTATGACATTGAATACCCCAATTATGTTTTGATTATTTCACTGATATTTTATTCAGAGATATTTTGAAACATTAGAAAAAACGTTTCTTTACCATTCATTTTTATCATTGAAGATCAAAAGTCTGGGTGTGGGACAAGCACAAAACGGCAATATTTGCATATAATGATGCTGAAAAAAGGTGAAAGTCATCATACACTACTAGAACAAATTTCTTAACACACTTCCATTGTAAAGATAACTATAAAAGTGTGAAATTTCCCCTTTTTTTCTGTTTTTCATACAATATGATCAAAGGACATAATAAGTGCCCGTAGTCTAAGAATCACCCTAAAAAGCATGAGGTCTGAAAGACCTCCCTTTATCAAATTCCAACTGCACTGACTCATTGTTAAAATCTTTAGTCAAGATACTCGCATCTGAATCTGATGAAAGAGTTTATAATTCAGAAAAAAAAAAAAAAAAACATTTTTGAAACATTTGAAGCAGAAACTAAATCCTGACCTGAGAGTGTCCAGGTGACAGTGTGGACTCTCCAGTCCAGCAGACAGCAGCTTCACTCCTGAATCCTGCAGATCGTTGTTACTCAGGTCCAGTTCTGTCAGACTGGAGGACTGAGAGCTGAGAACTGAAGACAGAACTTCACAGCTTCTCTCTGACAGATTACAGTCAGATAACCTGCAGAGAAAATAACAAGAAAAAAGATTTGTGTCATCATGCAAAGGTTCAGTTTGTTCTCCACCTCAGACAGGATCCATAAACCAGCTTTGGACACTGAGTCAAACCTGAAAGTGTTTTTATTCAGTTAAACCACAATGTTAAATATTAAAAGGCTACGAGTGATGTGTTGTAGGGGTGTCGCTATGAAATATTTTTTGAGTGTTCTATCAATTAAACAAATAACTTGATAAAAAGTACTTTTTTGTTGTTATTTTTAATATCTATATACTTGAAGTAATGGCACAATGGTGTTTTGCCATCATGCAGATTTTCAAATTTAGGATCTTCTCTCTCTTTTTTCCAGGATAATTATTTATTTTTTAATGCCATTCCAAGTTTTGGAGCTTTCGTGGACGATAAGCTGGAGGAAGCCACTTCTTTGTTCCACCAAGAAGAAAAAAGAAAAATATTTTAAAAACTGAAAGTCTCTTCTGTGATTATTTTATTAGTCATGGTCCCACCATTAACCACAGCCATCCTTCATCTCTTCAGCTTTCTGCTAGTGACAAAAATTACACTGTTAACATGTCATTCATAATGATCGGCTGAGGTTCCAGAGGCGGGGCTATGACATCATCACTTCAGAAAAGCTCCAGCTTGATTGCTTCAACTGAGCCAAGACGGATTTTAAACCAATTAAGTCCTGAGCCCGAGTTGGGAGGAAGGGAAAGCTGTCAGACATGTTCTGTTTTTCCATTAATCACATTGATCGATCACTGAGAGGCCAGTTCAAAGCCACACTGGTTGGTTCTGCCTCAAAGACTCAGCAGCATCACCATTTATGGGAGGAAGAACAAGCTGCAACTCCCTTTGAGAGGTGATGCTGGACAGAGACTCTAATGACACCAAAGTCTCATCAGCAGGGATCCAGGTGAAGACAGGCAGGAAATGGAAGGATGAAGAGCCAGTGGAACAGACTGAAGCACAGAGAACTGGTGAGGACAGTTACAGCAGGTCAGGCAGACTTTGGGAGCAGCCTGAGATCTCAGGACAACCCTGCCATCTCCTCATTACCCCATACCCGTAGAGACGGTGCCTGCTCCCAGACCACCAACAACCAGTAAAAATCTATTTAAGCATAAAAATTCAAAAAGAAAAAATAATATAGCACCTTCAACTGCACCACAGACTAAAACAGTTAAATGTGGTCTATTAAACATTAGGTCTCTCTCTTCTAAGTCCCTGTTAGTAAATGATATAATAATTGATCAACATATTGATTTATTCTGCATTACAGAAACCTGGTTACAGCAGGATGAATATGTTAGTTTAAATGAGTCAACACCCCCGAGTCACACTAACTGTCAGAATGCTCGTAGCACGGGCCGAGGCGGAGGATTAGAATCTTCCATTCCAGCTTATTAATTAATCAAAAACCCAGACAGAGCTTTAATTCATTTGAAAGCTTGACTCTTAGTCTTGTCCATCCAAATTGGAAGTCCCAAAAACCAGTTTTATTTGTTATTATCTATCGTCCACCTGGTCGTTACTGTGAGTTTCTCTGTGAATTTTCAGACCTTTTGTCTGACTTAGTGCTTAGCTCAGATAAGATAATTATAGTGGGCGATTTTAACATCCACACAGATGCTGAGAATGACAGCCTCAACACTGCATTTAATCTATTATTAGACTCAATTGGCTTTGCTCAAAATGTAAATGAGTCCACCCACCACTTTAATCATACCTTAGATCTTGTTCTGACTTATGGTATGGAAATTGAAGACTTAACAGTATTCCCTGAAAACTCCCTTCTGTCTGATCATTTCTTAATAACATTTACATTTACTCTGATGGACTATCCAGCAATGGGGAATAAGTTTCATTACAGGAGAAGTCTTTCAGAAAGTGCTGTAACTAGATTTAAGGATATGATTCCTTCTTTATGTTCTCTAATGCCATATACCAACACAGTGTAGGGTAGCTACCTAAACTCTGTGAGTGAGATAGAGTATCTCGTCAATAGTTTTACATCCTCATTGAAGACAACTTTGGATGCTGTAGCTCCTCTGAAAAAGAGAGCCTTAAATCAGAAGTGCCTGACTCCGTGGTATAACTCACAAACTCGCAGCTTAAAGCAGATAACCCGTAAGTTGGAGAGGAAATGGCGTCTCACTAATTTAGAAGATCTTATAGAGTCTGTTGCTCTATAAAAAAGCCCTCCGTAAAGCTAGGACATCTTACTACTCATCACTAATTGAAGAAAAATAAGAACAACCCCAAGTTTCTTTTCAGCACTGTAGCCAGGCTGACAAAGAGTCAGAGCTCTATTGAGCCGAGTATTCCTTTAACTTTAACTAGTAATGACTTCATGACTTTCTTTGCTAATAAAATTTTAACTATTAGAGAAAAAAATTACTCATAACCATCCCAAAGACATATCGTTATCTTTGGCTGCTTTCAGTGATGCCGGTATTTGGTTAGACTCTTTCTCTCCGATTGTTCTGTCTGAGTTATTTTCATTAGTTACTTCCTCCAAACCATCAACATGTCTATTAGACCACATTCCTACCAGGCTGCTCAAGGAAGCCCTACCATTAATTAATGCTTCGATCGTAAATATGATCAATCTTTCTTTATTAGTTGGCTATGTACCACAGGCTTTTAAGGTGGCAGTAATTAAACCATTACTTAAAAAGCCATCACTTGACCCAGCTATCTTAGTTACTTATAGGCCAATCTCCAACCTTCCTTTTCTCTCAAAAATTCTTGAAAGGGTAGTTGTAAAACAGCTAACTGATTATCTGCAGAGGAATGGTCTATTTGAAGAGTTTCAGTCAGGTTTTAGAATTCATCATAGTACAGAAACAGCATTAGTGAAGGTTACAAATGATCTTCTTATGGCCTCAGACAGTGGACTCATCTCTGTGCTTGTTCTGTTAGACCTCAGTGCTGCTTTTGATACTGTTGACCATAAAATTTTATTACAGAGATTAGAGCATGCCATAGGTATTAAAGGCACTGCGCTGCGGTGGTTTGAATCATATTTATATAATAGATTACAATTTGTTCATGTAAATGGGGAATCTTCTTCACAGACTAAGGTTAATTATGGAGTTCCACAAGGTTCTGTGCTAGGACCAATTTTATTCACTTTATACATGCTTCCCTTAGGCAGTATTATTAGACGGCATTGCTTAAATTTTCATTGTTACGCAGATGATACCCAGCTTTATCTATCCATGAAGCCAGAGGACACACACCAATTAGCTAAACTGCAGGATTGTCTTACAGACATAAAGACATGGATGACCTCTAATTTCCTGCTTTTAAACTCAGATAAAACTGAAGTTATTGTACTTGGCCCCACAAATCTTAGAAACATGGTGTCTAACCAGATCCTTACTCTGGATGGCATTACCCTGACCTCTAGTAATACTGTGAGAAATCTTGGAGTCATTTTTGATCAGGATATGTCATTCAATGCGCATATTAAACAAATATGTAGGACTGCTTTTTTGAATTTGCGCAATATCTCTAAAATTAGAAAGGTCTTGTCTCAGAGTGATGCTGAAAAACTAATTCATGCATTTATTTCCTCTAGGCTGGACTATTGTAATTCATTATTTTCAGGTTGTCCTAAAAGTTCCCTGAAAGGCCTTCAGTTAATTCAAAATGCTGCAGCTAGAGTACTGACAGGGACTAGAAGGAGAGAGCATATCTCACCCATATTGGCCTCTATTCATTGGCTTCCTGTTAATTCTAGAATAGAATTTAAAATTCTTCTTCTTACTTATAAGGTTTTGAATAATCAGGTCCCATCTTATCTTAGGGACCTCATAGTACCATATCACCCCAATAGAGCGCTTCCTCTCAGACTGCAGGCTTACTTGTAGTTCCTAGGGTTTGTAAGAGTAGAATGGGAGGCAGAGCCTTCAGCTTTCAGGCTCCTCTCCTGTGGAACCAGCTCCCAATTTGGATCAGGGAGACAGACACCGTCTCTACTTTTAAGATTAGGCTTACAACTTTCCTTTTTGCTAAAGCTTATAGTTAGGGCTGGATCAGGTGACCCTGAACCACCCTGAACCTTAGTTATGCTGCTATAGACTTAGACTGCTGGGGGGTTCCCATGATGCACTGAGTGTTTCCTTCTCTTTTTGCTCTGTATGCACCACTCTGCATTTAATCATTAGTGATTGATCTCTGCTCCCCTCCACAGCATGTCTTTTTCCTGGTTCTCTACCTCAGCCCCAACCAGTCCCAGCAGAAGACTGCCCCTCCCTGAGCCTGGTTCTGCTGGAGGTTTCTTCCTGTTAAAAGGGAGTTTTTCCTTCCCACTGTCGCCAAGTGCTTGCTCACAGGGGGTCGTTTTGACCGTTGGGGTTTTTCCGTAATTGTTGTATGGCTTTGCCTTACAATATAAAGCACCTTGGGGCAACTGTTTGTTGTGATTTGGCGCTATATAAATAAAATTGATTTGATTTGAAAGCCAGGGGAAAGGAAAGACGCCGGCCGGTGCATGATGAAATCTGAGTTTGGGTGCAGTAAACCCACGAGAGCAGGAGAGTCGGGATGCAGCAGCAAGTAGCATGGACCAGGTGATGGAGTGGAAGATTACATGGCCAGAGCTGTCGAAGGTGGAGCCACACAGGATAAAATTCCTGATTCAGTCAGTCTATGACGTCCTCCCCAGTGTGCTGCTTTGTAGTGTAGCTTCTTCTGATACATTAATTAGCTCCTTAAACCAGTTATGTCCATGCTCTGTGTTTTATTGTCCATTTTTTGTGGGAGTGTTACATCGCCACATAAAGGCCTGGAATATGTATAGAATGACTTTGGTGACTGGAATTAAACAACTTAAACAAAATATACAATCACATGATGCAGCTGAAGACTGAAGAACTTCACAGGGGAATTCAAAGAAAACAGCAGACACACAAAAAAACCGGAGCAGCATCTGAGGGACCACAGAACTTTACAAATATACATCAGGAGCTGTTAAACAACATCTGACATTCCAGAATAGAACAGTAGGGAGTGAGATGGAGGAATAAGATTTCTAGAGTGAGTTCAATGAGGAGGTAGAGAGAGAATCTAAGCAGAAGAGTGGTGATTGGAGCAGACTTCAATGGGACGATACAGAACAGAGTGATGAGGAAGTTGTGGGTCGATATGATATCAAGGAGGAATGCGGACGACAGATGGTGGGAAATTTTAGAAATAGGATGGAAATGACTGTGATGAACACGTATTTTAAGAAGAACGAGGAGGAGCACAGGAGGATGAATAATAGTGGAGGAAGGTGGACATAGGTGTACGACATTCTATGAGGTCTGTTAGAAAAGTATCTGACCTTTTTATTTTTTCAAAAACCTGATGGATTTGAATCACGTGTGCTTGCATGAGCCAACCTTGAACCTTCGTGCATATGCATGATTTTTTTCACACCTGTCAGTTGCGTCATTTGCTTGTAAGCAGCCTTTATGTGAGGATGGTTGTAGTCTCTCCTCGTTTTTTCTTTGCAAGGAAATGGCGGAACGACTGGAGCAGCGCGACTGCATCAAATTTTTGAAGAAACTGGGCCACAGCCAGGAGGAAACCATTCGGAATATTTAGAGGGCTTTCGGTGATGATTCTCTGGGCATCACACAGATTAAGGATCGGTACAACCTGTTTAACGATGGCCGCACAACGGTGGAGGGCGCGCCACGCTCTGATCGGCCATCAACATGCAGAAATGACCGGATCATTTCCAAAGTGAAGGCTATGATGATGTCGGGCTGCAGTGTGACTATCTGAGAAATTGTGGAAGAGGTGGACATCAGCACTTTCTCGGCACATTCCACTGTGACAGAAGATTTTGCCATGAAAAGAGCGGCGGTGAAATTCATCGGCACAAAGCTGAACGTGCAGCAGAAGCGCGTCCATGTTGAAGCCTCACAGGACGTGCTGGGACATGTCCAGCTCGTCCACAATTTCTCGGATAGTCACACGATTGAAAAGCCACCGAAATTCGTCTGAATAATCCGAATGGTTTCCACCTGGCTGTGGCCCAGTTTCTGCAAACATTTGATGCAGTCGCGCTTTCCAGTCGTTCCGCCATTTCCTTGCAAATAAAAAATGACGAGAGACTCCACCCACCCTCACACAAAGGCTGCTTACAAGCAAATAACGCAACCGACAGGCGTGAAAAAAATCACACATGCACACGAAGGTTCAAGGTTGGCTCATGCAAGCACACGTGATTCAAATCCATCAGGTTTTTGAAAAAAATAAAAAGGTCAGATACTTTTCTAACAGACCTCATATGTAGGAGATTCAAACTAAAAGAGACTGTAAGGTGGTGGCAGGACACAGAGTGGGGGTTTGTAGGATGAGTTTGCAGGAAGAGGAATAGAAAGAGAAAGAGAGAACTGAACTGAAGGATCAGAAAGTGGAAGTGCCCATCTCACCTCTTGGCACTGGATGAAGGTAATGTGATTTTGGACAACTGGAAAAGTTATGCACATGTGGTGAGGGAGACAGACAGGAAGGTGCTGGATGTAACATCTGGACAATGGAGGGGAGACGAGGAGACTGGGAAGAGGAATGAAGGTGTTCAGGAAAGTATAAGGAAAAAAGAGGTTGGAGAAAAGAACTGAGATCATTGGAGAGGAGAAGAAAGTCGACAGGAGACAGGAGGAGGTGGTGTAAAGTGAAAAGAGAAGAGGCAAAAACTAAAGAAAGGGCACATTGAACTTGGATGAAGAAAGAGAAAAGGACTTATTCTGATTGGAGAAATAGCTGGAAAGGATGTACAGTAGGTAAGTAATAAAATTTGCAGATGTTTAAAGTGCTGACCAGTGAGGAGAGGGTGTTGAGAAGGTGGTGGGAGTGATCTGAGGATGTGATGAGCCACTGAATTGTGTTGCATCTGGAAGTAAATAGAGCCACAGAGAAGACTCAGGACAGGTCTACAGACACTACCTTGTTCAAGGGCAGTGGGAGGAGCCAGAAACTAGTGAACATATTTTAATGTCAGGAATAAACTCACAGACACGGAGAGAACATGTAAACTCCACACAGAATGGACCTGAACTTTAATGGTAACTGAACCTAAGACCTTATTGCTATGATCATGTGATACCCGCTGCACCACCCTGACATGTTTACAACAGAGACTGAAATCCTTTAGTTCTGGTTCAGACGACATATCTGAGTGTTGATGTGAAACTGAATCTGATGAAACAGTTTAGAATTCAGAGAAACATTTTGAAACATTTGAAGCAGAAACTAAATCCTGACCTGAGAGTGTCCAGGTGACAGTGTGGACTCTCCAGTCCAGCAGACAGCAGCTTCACTCCTGAATCCTTCAGCTGGTTGTTACTCAGGTCCAGTTCTGTCAGACTGGAGGACTGAGAGCTGAGAACTGAAGACAGAACTTCACAGCTTCTCTCTGACAGATTACAGTGAGATAACCTGCAGAGACGATTATAAACAAAAAAGCGTTTCATATTGTAAATTAAGTCAGTGTTCAAATATCAAAGTGTTTCTGTCCTTACAAAGCTTTTTTAGATGCTTTGATCACTGGCAGCAGCATCAGAAGAGCCTCATGTGAAGCAGAGTATTTCTTCAGGTCAAACACATCCAGATGTTGATCTGATGACAGTAAGATGAAGATCAGAGCTGATAAATGAGAAGGAGACAGATGTTCTACAGAGAGACGTCCTGAGCTCAGGAACTGTTGGATCTGATCCACTAGAGAACGATCCTTCAGTTCATTCAGACAGTGGATCAGATTGATGTTTCTCTCTGCAGACAGATTCTCATCAAGCTTCTTCTTGATGTACTTAACTGTTTCCTGATTGGTCTCTGAGATTCTGTCTGTCTGTGTCATCAGGCCTCGTAGGAGAGTCTGATTGGTCTGCAGGGAAAGACCCAGAAGGAAGCGCAAGAATAAGTCCAGGTGTCCATTTGGACTCTTTAAGGCCTCGTCCACAGCACTCTGATGGAGACGTGTTAGTTCAGATTTAAATATTTTAGTCCACCAGGATGTTGTTTGTTCTTTTGACAGCAGATTGACTCCAGACAGCATGAAGGTCCAATGGACATAAAGAGCAGCCAGAAACTCCTGAACACTCAGATGGATGAAGCAGAACACCTTGTCCTGGTAGAGTCCTCTCTCCTCTTTAAAGATCTGTGTGAAGACTCCTGAGTACACTGAGGCTGCTCTGATATCGATGCCACACTCTGTCAGGTCCTCTTCATAGAAGACCAGGTTCCCTTTCTGCAGCTGATCAAAAGCCAGTTTTCCCAGAGACTCAATCATCTTCCTGTTCTCTGGATTCCACAGTGGATCTGTCTCAGCTCCTCCATCATACTTGACCTTCTTCACTTTGGACTGAACCATCAGGAAGTGGATGTACATCTCAGTCAGGGTCTCTGGCAGCTCTGGTGTGTCTCTGGTGTCCAACACGTCATCCAGGACTGTAGCAGTGATCCAGCAGAAGACTGGGATGTGACACATGATGTGGAGGCTTCGAGATGTCTTCATGTGGGAGATGATTCTTCTGGACTGCTCCTCATCTCTGAATCTCTTCCTGAAGTAGTCCTCCTTCTGAGGGTCAGTGAAGCCTCTGACCTCTGTCACCACGTCCACACACTCAGGAGGGATCTGATTGGCTGCTGCTGGTCGTGTGGTAATCCAGAGGCGAGCAGAGGGAAACAGGTTCCTCCCGATGAGGTTTGTCAGCAGAACATCCACTGAGCTCGACTCTGTGACATCAGTCAGGATGTCATTGCTGTGGAAGTCCAGCGGGAGGCGACACTCATCTAGACCATCCAAGATGATCAAGACCTGGAAGTGTTGGAAGCTGCAGATTCCTGCTTCTTTGATTTCAGCAAAGAAGTGATGAACAAGTTCCACCAAGCTGAACTTCTTCTCTTTCAGCACATTCAGCTCTCTGAAAGTGAATGGAAATATGAAGTGGACGTCCTGGTTGGTTCGTCCTTCAGCCCAGTCCAGAGTCAACTTCTGTGTTAAGACTGTTTTCCCGATGCCGGCCACGCCCTTTGTCAGCACTGTTCTGATTGGTGGCTGTGTGTCAGCTGAGACTTTAAAGATGTCTTCACATGTGATTGTTCTTTGTGGTTTGTCTGTTTTCCTGGATGCTGCTTCAATCTGTCTGACCTCATGTTCCTCATTGACCTCTGAAGCCCCGCCCTCTGTGATGTAGAGCTCTGTGTAGATCTCCTTCAGAAGAGTCGTCTTTCCTGCTTTAGAGATCCCCTCAAACACACGCACAAACTTCTGCTTCATGTTAGATTTGAATTTACGATGACAAACTTCAGCAACAGCAAGAGTTCCTGAAAGAACAAACAGCACAGATCAGTTCCTGAATGATGACATCACTTCCTGTTTTCCTGATAGAATTCACACATGAATATATTTCAAATGGACAAACATCACATGTCATTTAGTGTCTGTGTTAAATGTGGACAGAAGTCCTCTTACTGCTCTGCAGACAGTCAGCCAGCTCATCATAATTCATTGACCTCATCAAGGTCACTGTGAGGTCCAGGAAAACCAGTCTGCTGCTCCTCTGCTCCTCATCCTCACTCTGACTCTCCAAGTATTCTGTATCATCTGTCAGGAGAACCTTCTGGATGCTCTTCAGCTCATTTTTAACAAACGTCAACATGTTCTCCTCGAAATTCTGCAGCAGAATATAAACATGAGTGATGAAACTCATCACTTTTTTACAAGTCAGGATTTTGTCTCCACATCATGCTATTTTTTATTGTGTGAGTTTCTCTCGATTTTGTTCATAAAATCCAGTTCAGTTAAAAACAGACTGAAAAGTTAAATATTTTAAATCATTTTTATGAAAGATCAACCTCAGAATTTATCAAAATAAAGCACAAATAATTCAAATCATCACTTTCACCAACAGTAATAATAATAATAATAATAATAATAATAATAATACATTTTATTTGTACCGCACTTTATATGTAAATGCAAATCTCAATGTGCACATAAAACAGTAATAAAAGAGATAAGATAAGATAAAATTACAATACATCATACATATGTTAGTTAAAAACTAGCTGTAAGCTTTTCTCAAAAGGAAGGTTTTTAATCCTTTCTTAAAAGCATCCACCATCTGTGGGGCCCAGAGGTGGTCTGGGAGGGCGTTCCACAGGCGGGGAGCAGCAGCCTCGAAGGCCCGGTCCCCCATGGTCTTGAGTCGTGTCCTGGGCAGGAGCAGACGGTGCTGTTGGCCTGACCGGGTTCTGCCAGGGGTATGTGGAGTGAGGAGGTCAGTGAGGTAGGTGGGGGCATCACCGTGGAGACAGTGGTGGGTGTGCAGAAGGATCTTGTACTCTATATGGAAGTGAATGGGGAGCCAGTGGAGGGTGTGAAGGATGGGGGTGATGTGCTCGTGTTTCCGCACCCTGATCAGGGTCCTGGCAGCACTGTTCTGGACATACTGGAGCTTTTGAATGCTCCTGCCAGGGATCCCGATGAGGAGTGCGTTACAGTAGTCCAACCTGGAGGAGACAAAGGCATGGACGAGCCTCTCCGCAGCAGAAAGGGAAAGTGAAGAACGGAGTTTGGAAATATTACGGAGGTGGAAAAAGGAGGTTCTGCAGATGTTATTGACATGACTGTCAAAAGAAAGGTGGGGGTCAAACCTGACCTCCCCTCCTGGGAGAGAGGGGAGTGCTGTGGCCAAAGAGAGAAATTGGAGTAATGAGAGAGGAGTGGAGTTGGTGAGGAGTACCAGTTTGAATGGCTTCTGTTTTAGAGCCATTCAGCTGCAGGAAGTTCTGTCTCATCCATGCCCCTATCTCCTCCAGGCAGGAGTTGAGGCGGGAAATGGTGGCAGAGGGAGGAACGGATGGAGTGACCTTGATGTAGAGCTGTGTGTCGTCAGCATAGCAATGGAAGTGGATTCCGTGCCTGCCGACGACACACACGAGGGGAAGCATGTAAATGGTGAAGAAGGTGGGACCGAGCACGGAGCCCTGGGGGACCCCACAGGTGACAGTGTGGGGGGGGTAAACCCATGAATGATGCTCTCATGAATATAAATGAGAGAATAAACATCATCAAAGTGTTTGTTGCTGCAGCATGAAGACATTATGAACAAACTGTCCAATGATAATATCTGATTGAATTCAACAGACCAGAAACATGTGGTTCAGGCGTGTTTGATGCTGTTGAGCAGATGGAACCCCAAGAACCTCTGAGCTCTGCTGCTTCACTCTGTGGACCAATCAGAAACAGTTTACTCACATTATGTCGGAACACAAACAGCTTCAAGTTCACATCAACCTGCATCATTATTCTGAACACTCAAAGTGGTTTCATGGTCGTCTTCTTGGTCCTGCTGATCCCACTGAGAGTCAAACAGTCACACTGATTGTCCATCCACACAGGACCAAAACACTGAATTTTTGGATTTATTGTTGGAAAAGATGAATGAATTTTCCAGGCAACAATTCCCTTCCACAGGCTTGGCAGGACGGCCCACCGTACCAAAAATAGTGAGCGCTCCTCAATCAGCACAACAAAATTAAAAACTTTTGCTTTGTGCTTTTAGCTTGAAAATACAGATTAATCAACCGTGTTTGTCATGTTTGTACTCGGGATGGTATCATTAAGATTTTAATGAAGCTAATACTCATAGCAGTACTGTTTACACTTATATATATATATATTTTTTTTTTTGGCATGCTGAATTCAAATTGACAATAGAAATAGGTGATTCGCTACTGACACGTGCAAAAGAGAGAGAGAGAGAGAGAGAGAGAGAGAGAGAGAGTTTGGTACTCAGAACAGAGGATAATATGAGGACTCGAGTCCGCATTCCTAATGCCGCCTATTAAACACAAATGTCCCTTCATGGACAGTGACATGATGCCTCCTAACCGGGAAAATATTGATGAAGTGCCCGGATGTTAAGGCTTTTTCAATGTGGATACGCGAGTGAACACACACGGAAAAAAGCTTGCAAAATACATGTTAAAATATCGTTCTGACCTGATATCCCGCCAGTAAAATAAGTTTACATTAAATTATGTAAGTAAAGTATTAAACTTACTCTGACACACACACATTCCCAAATATTAGAGTTGAAAGTTGCGCGGATCCGATCTGTTCCAGCTGCAATAAATCAGCAGCTCAGCTGAGCTGAGACGTCCTGCTGCTGTGTTCAGCAGCAGGACGCAACTGTGTTCAGCGCAGCGCAACTCATCAATCCACAAGAATATATACACACACACACATATATATATGTGTGTGTGTGTGTGTGTGTGTGTGTATATATATATATATATATATATATATATATATATATATATATATATATATATATATATATATATATATATATATATATATATATAAAATAAATGATTAACTTTGACAGGATTCCAAAAAAGTTCTCTACTGTGCGACGTGAGCCTTCCACACAATCCAGATGGGCACAAAGAGTGAATTAATTAATTCCACATGGTCCACATTAATTAAATCCATTTTTGTATAGTAGTGAATAATTCCAGCTTTTAGTTAAGTTCCATTCAAGGTGGTTAAAAATTCTCAGATATCATATACAGGCAACCCCCCCCCCCCCCCCCCCCCCACTGTCACCTGTGGGGTCCCCCAGGCAAGGTTTATTGTCCAAAAATCATGGAAAAAGTAACAAGAATATCAAAAATGGTTTAATTATATAGAAGGAAATGTTGTCTCCCTTCTTCTTCCATTTGTGGCTTTGCCAACATGTGCAGCTTTCCAGCATTTTGCACCTGTGTCTTGATGAGACTCATTGAGAGTCAGTGTGTGCTGCTGACTGAGTTGCCCTGATGTAAAATGGTGACCACGCCTCCTTGCCGTGACACTTCTCAGTACGACTGCAGACTCTAGTACTCATATTAACCTCTGTGGTGCTCAGTTACAGAGTGAACCCAGGCATGCAGGTGTTCTGTCCAGATGTGCAGGTTTGTCGATTTATGTGTCCCAACGCATAAATCATCAGTTCCATGTCTCGACAATATTGTGCTATAAATACTGCATGCACATGCAAATTTGAAATTTTTAAAATTGAAAACATACTTATTGCTGTGGTATTTTCATGTAAAGACAAAACTTATGTGCATTTCCTTCAGTGGGGTAGATTAATTCCACGTGTGAATGTTCTGTCGAGTTGAGCAATTGAGTTGTGCGTCCTGACAATATTGCTCTGTAAATACAATACTGTTGTTGAATTTTCATTCCTCGGTCACTTGGTCGGGGAGTTCAACGCGGTAAAGAGATGCACCGTCAACCCGACGGGGGGAAATGTTGACGGGGGAGGTGTGAAAGTCTGGGTAGAGAGAACTGTGCATGGGTGCACATGCGCAGTTGCATGGAGGGCTGGCTTCTCAATAGGAATGGCATCTTGTTGGGACACAGGCAGAAACTGCACAGGATGTAAATGGAGAACAAAGGTGATTTATTTCATCAAAACACAGGAGTCCAGAACAAACAAACAGAGGGAGTTCAAAGGCAACAACAGGAGTTAACATGTAACACAAACCAAAACACAGGTAACAAACAAGCAAAACATTGATTTCTATCTAATCCGCTAGATGGCGGATGCAGCCTGTGAGCTGTTGCCAGCAGCTGCCATTTTGCTTAGAGTTATTCCACATCGCCAGTAATTAGATTAAATAGAAATATGATGATGATGCGCTGACTTAAACCTGGGTTAAAGTGATCTGTAAATGCTGTTTTTGTGCAGCATTTGGGTGCAGCGAGAAGCTGACAAATGATTGTCAGCTGGTTAACTAAAGGTTAAATAGGTCATTTCTCATTCTGTCCTCCTTCATAGACTGGCAACTCTTGGTTTATCATGCACTCCTGGTGCATGAGAAACTGTTTTTCATCATATCTCTCTGGCCGCACTCAGTATATTCAGTTAAAAACATTCACATCACAGCCATCTCCCCTCTACTCTGGTGTTCCCCAAGGCTCTGTCCTCGGTCTCATCCTTTTCATTATCTATTTTCTCAAATCAAATTTATTAATTTATATAGCGCCAATTCATGGCAAAGTCGTCTCAAGGCGCTTCACACAACATAAAACAACAACAACAAAAAAACTGAATTAAAAATTTAAAACACAATAAAAAGACGGCCATAAAAGAATACAAGAATAAAATCACATCATAACACTAATGATAAAACAGGGAAAACAAATGAGTCTTTAAACGTGACTTAAAAGTCTCCACGGTATCAGACTGCCGAATGTGTGCCGGGAGATCGTTCCACAGAGCTGGAGCACGGTAGGAGAAAGCTCTGTGACCGGCAGACTTTTTATTCACCGTGGGAACACACAGAAGTCCTGCACCCTGAGAAGGCAGGGCCTGAGCCGGTACATAGGGGCTTACCAGATCAGCCAGACAGGGAGGTGCAAGTCCATGAACAATGTTATAAACTAATAACAGTACTTTAAAATTTGATCTTGCAGCAACTGGAAGCCAGTGCAGGGATGCCAAAACGGGCGTAATGTGGTCAAACTTTCTGCTTTGTGTCAAAAGTCTGGCAGCAGCGTTTTGAACCAGTTGAAGACCCCTAATCCTGGACTGCGGTAAGTCAGAAGATAGAGCATTACAATAGTCCAATCTAGAAGAGACAAATGCATGAATCAAAGTCTCAGCATCAGCCATCGACAGGATGGGACGAATCTTAGCTATATTTCGCAAATGGAAGAAAGCAGTCCTCATAATGTCTCTAATGTGGAGATCAAAGGACAATGTAGGATCAAAAATTCCTCCAAGGTTCCTCACTTTATCCGTATGATGTATAACACACAAACCTAAGCTAAGTGCTAGCTGATCAAATTGATGCCGATACCTCGCTGGACCAAGAACCATAACTTCAGTCTTATCAGAATTTAAAAGTAGGAAGTTACTAGACATCCAACTTCTTACTGATACAAGGCAATCTTCCAAAGATTTTATGTGAATGAGATTACCAGCAGTTATTGGCATGTACAATTGAGTGTCATCAGCATAGCAATGAAAGGGAATCCCAAAGTGCCGCAGTATATTCCCAAGGGGTGCAACAAAAAGGGAAAAAAGCAGGGGGCCTAAAACAGATCCCTGCGGAACCCCAAACTTCATGTCCCTACGATCAGAGGAGGTGCCATTACACAATGCACAGTAAGAATGACTGGACAGGTTTGATGTCAACCATGCAAGAGCTGTTCCAGTAATCCCAAAGTGATTCTCCAGCCTATTGAGTAAAATATGATGATGCACAGTATCAAACACAGCACTAAGATCCAACAGCACCAAGACTTTAGTGGTATCTGAGTGCATTGCTTGCAAAAGGTCATTCATTACTTTAGTAAGTGCTGTCTCTGTGGAGTGATATTTTCTAAAAGCAGACTGCAGTGGCTCAAAAAGATTATTCCCAGTGAGGTAGTCCACGAGCTGTCGTGAAACCACTTTTTCCAGGAATTTAGAACAAAATGATAGATTTGATATCGGTCTATTATATATATATATATATATATATATATATATATATATATATATATATATATATATATATATATATATATATATATATACAGATATACAGTTGTATATATGTACAGTTTACATATATCATATTAACAACAGAAACTACCCAAATGACCCTGATCAAAAGCAGTGGCGGTTCTACACTGAATTACTCACTGGGTGAGACCCCCCTCTGAGTGCCCCCCCCCCCAAAAAAAACACAACATTTTGCACAAACACCCATTTTTTATATTTTAGAAGTGCCCCTGAAATTTTCATTGAAATTGACATCAAAAGACCACAGACTACAATATAACTGTTATACAAAACATCCATGGATTGTAAGTTTCAATAAACACACCCTTACATGCTAAATAACTGTTACTATAGATGCTTTTTAAATCTGTCTTTCAGGGAGGAGCAATTAGCTCGTTGGTTACTGCCTTGAATTTGATGCTTGGCACACTTTTAATTATGCCTGGTTAAACTATGCTTTGTCACAAAATAGAGTTGTAGCAAATGGCAAATATATATATGAAAATACAGGGTTAATTAGAGGCCCCAACCTTAACCCAAATGATAGACATAAATAATAACTGAACTTGGAACAGTTTTGTTCCAAGCATGAATCATTCTTCGATTGAAGCATCTGTTAATTTTACACACATTACTACTTTAATATTTGAGATTTCTCCACTCCACCCCCCAAAAAAAAATCACAGAAATTTATGTTTGCACTAGTTAAATAATTATTTTATTTCCCTGTAACTAGTCAATTTACCTCACAATGTCTCATAAAAATTTTACTATTATTATTATTATTATTATTATTATTATTATTATTATTAATTGTAGTAGCATTAGTAGTAATAGTGCATCCCTCTGACAAAGTCCATAATTTTAAAATAATAATTTTGAGTACAATTTTATGTTGAAAAAAGATCTTGTGTCTGTTAAGACTGAATTATTGTAATATAAGCAAACCAACTTAGCAAGCATCATCACAAAAAGGCGAACAAACCACCACCAAGACCACTTCAGTGCACTAACTCCACCCCCCCCCCCCCCCCCCCATTAGATCAGGGGTGCCCAACATTTTTGACTCAAGATGTACTTTTAAAGTTGACAGTGTGTCAAGATCTACCAAGCAATGTCAAACTTTTTATTGTATTTTTGTTTTTTGTTTGTTTGTGTGTTGTTATTGTTGTTTTTTTTTTTTTTGTTTTTTTTTTTTGCTTTATTCTTAAGTCTGGTATTTAGTGCAGTGATTTATTTTTGACAAAGAAAAAGCTCTGCCCAGAATCGACATGACACACAGGCAGATACAGTTCTGTTCTGCGGGTCAATGAAAAAAATAAAAACATTTGGGCCAAAAACAATTTACATATGAATACAATTTTATGTGGCGAAAAATAAACATGTACAGTTGCAAAGACGGAGGTGGGAAACAGGCTGTTTGGCATCTGTGTGAGCCAATCAGAAGCGCTCACGAAGGTGCTCTCAGCCAATGAAATGGAGGAACAGGCTGATGGATGTCCGCCTCCTTTTGTGTGTGAGCGGAGTAGAAATACTTATGCTTTCAGATAAGTCTCCAATAACAGCAGGAAAAGTTGCTAGATTTCTCACTAATCGCTTTTTTGAAGAAGAAAAAAAAAGCCGCTGGAGTGGTCTGAATCGACCTCTCTCTCTCTTTCTCTGACCAGCTGCTTTCTCTCTTTTTTTCATGCGATCGACTGGAACTCAGCCCGCGATCGATTGGAGTGGACCAGTGAAACCCAGAAGTGAACTTTCTCCTGCGCCATGGACCAGAGTGTGTGTGTGTGTGTGTGTGTGTGTGTGTGTGTGTGTGTGTGTGTGTGTGTGTGTGTGTGTGTGTGTGTGTGTGTGTGTGTGTGTGTGTGTTACATAATTAATTAATGAAAACTCATATTTATGTTAAAATTCAGAGGATGAATAATGTTTAAAACATGAACACAGTCAGATTTTAGTGTCAGTAAGAGCTCACTTCTGTCCAGCAGACGCTTGTTGTCCTTTGAAATCAATGAGACGTCCCTTTGACCTGTCACTCTTCAGAGACACCAAGCTGGGTTCAGGTTCAGGTCCAGCAGAGGGCGCTGTGTCCTGCTGTGGTCTGGAACACACACAAAGCTCTGAGCAGAGGTAGAAAGAGTACTGCAAACTTAAGTACAAGTACTATTACATTGATGAAATAATACTCATTTACAAGTAAAAGTCTGAGTGTTAAAAAGGACTTTAGTTTAAAGTACTCTTCTCAAAAACTACTGTATTTTATTAAGTCATAGTTTTCTTACTACTTTGGGAGGTCCTGTGACTTATCTGGTTCAACATTTCTCTGAAAAATATATACTCAGAGTACTAATTACTTTTTGCATTTGATACTTAATTAACTATAAATAACAAGTGAAATCAAATCAGTGATCTGTGTAGAAAATAAAGACTGCAGTATAAGTTACACCTGTTAAATGTGACTCAGTCGTGGAGCAACAGAGCTGCACCATCATGCAGATTTTCATATTTAGAGTGTTTATACTCTGTTTTCACAGGAAATTATCATTATTATATTTTTGGAGGTTTCCTGGACCATAAGCGCCGGTGGTCAGAAAAATCCTCAGTCAGTGAGCGGGCTGCACGTGCACATGCATACAGCCTGTGAAAAACTGGTCTGTGGAGTGCACCATTTCTGCAAAAGCCACAATGATAAATCTGCTGGGTCCTCTGTTGACAAACAGATCAAAACTCTGATCGATTCCAAATTAAGGCATTTTTGAATAGTTAAATTTTGATTTGGTTAAAGTGCACGTCCTTTCACTTTGTCTGTGAGGTGGAGAGCAGCCAGTGGACCAAAACACAGCACGGTTTGTTTTAAAAATACACAAACACACTGCTTCACTTTAACATCTCTTGAAATGTTGCCATGGTTACAGAACACTTTGTGAAAATGACAAAGAAAAAGATCGAACCTGTTTCCGTGCGGCCAAGGCCTTATTTTGTCATTTTCTGCAGTAAATGGCTTCCATTGGTATTTAAAAAAGGCAAAATGCTGAAGCCCCCCTGCCCTTGATGTCTGGCACCATCACGCTCTAAATTCCTGTGAGTCCTGTGAAGTTCCTTCAAAGCTGTGACTTTGCAGCACTTGATGTCTTCTGGAGAAGACTGTCCATCCATGTCCAAGAGACATTTGACTGAACAGTGTGAGATGAAATCACAGACAGTATATATGTTGGACAAAGTCTGCAGGTTTTCTGTTTAGACCCTGAACAGTTGATATGAAGCACATTTCTGGGTGTCACAGTGTTGGCAGCAGCTGCAGTGTTGACTGTGGCTCCATCACAATGAACTCATTAATGAATAAAGGAGAGGATCGTGAGTGATTCTGTGTGTGATGACAGAAGCCTGGACACACCCCTCTCTTCTAGTCTGAACCACCAAACTAACAGACTAACCTCTGTTTGGAGGTTTATTAAATCATATTTCTGGTTACTGTGTGGTGGAGTTCCAAACTGTTTCATTTGGTGTGAACATTAAACATTATGAGCTGTTTATTTCTCTGGTGTTGTGACAAACCCTTGGTGTCTTTTGATCGACTCCTGGACGGGATGGTGGATGTGGAGATGACTGAACAGGTCCAGTCTTGATGTAGACTGTTTCTGACAGACACTGTACATGGTCTCTGCCAGAAGCTTTCATTGATCTGGATCTTGGTCCTTTTCATTCCTTTTTCTCCTCTGTGCTGTTTGTCCCCATTTTTGCAAAGACTTCCATTTAAGCTGAGAGCAGATCTGCTTGGGAAGTCATCTTTCATCCATCCTAACATTCTGACCCACCCACTGAAGCTGGCTCTTGATGATGACACATTCAGTGCTCTGTAACTTGGATTCAGCCAGGACACTGATGTTGGTACCATAATCTTCCCACTGAATGCAGAGAAAAGTCCTCACACAGCGTTGGTGGAATATCTCGAGGATCTTCAGATGGTGCCGGTCTCGGCACCAGCTAGTCTCGGTCTCAGATCTATACAGAAGCATTGCCACGACAACAGCTTTGTAGGCAAGGAGTTTGTATCATGTCAAAAGTCTCTGTTGTTTAATACAGTTCCTGCACACTTGAGTCAGTGTTGGATCTCATCATCTATGTCAGTGTTTGATGACACATGGCTGCCCAGGTATGGAAAGTGGGTCGTGTTTTCTAGGACCAAATTTTGGACAGTTTCTGCCTTGGATAGTTTCTTGACTCTCCACCATCATGTCACCTCAAGTCTGAATGTACTATGTGTTAATAATAACAGTTTGGGTGGAACAATGATATCGGAGCTGAACAGGCCGCGAGTGACTGCAGAGACACTTTGAACTGAAGGACAAGAATTCAACAAAGCCTCCAGACAAATTCTTTGACTTAAACATTTTTTTTAATCAAATTATTTGAGTTACTCGAGTAACCGTTTCAGCCTGAACACAAATATGAAAATGATTAAGGGTCTTGGGGTTTTTAATCTTATCAAACAAACAGTTGGATTGTGAAAACAATTTGGGATAAATGCAAAGAAAAAATTAGAAGTATTAAAAAAGCTGGTGGCTACACACCAACACTGCAGTTTTAAATAAAACTTTTATTAGTGGTATTAAGCACATAAATTATTGATATCATGCAGGTGTAGAGAAATCCACTGGTCCGAGGTTGTGGGCCAGTAATTTTTGGCCTATGTCTAGTCAATATTTTCCTCTGCTAGACCGATGTCTAGTTAAAAATCTTGTGATTAAAGGTCTTCGACAAGTCCAATGATTTTTCTTCAAACTTGCGCCTTAAATAACTGAGCCATTCGGTGATTGCAACCGAGTTTTGGATTCTGAGCCATCCAGCCTTCATTTGGACGATCAATTTTTGAAAAAAAAAACGGCGGTAAAAGCCGTGACCATCACACTAAAATTAATTCCACCCAGAATAAAAATACAAGCTGCTAATTTATGTTATTTTTCAAAGTTATTAGGCTACAGCTATATGTTTTATTTATTTCAAATTAAGTTACCTCTTATTAAAAAAAAAACAAACAAAAAAAAAACATGGGCAGTCTCATCAGCCTGCTTTGTTCTGTTCAGTTCATATCAAAGGTTTTCTGCACATGTCCATGTATTTTTTCCTTCTTTATAAGAGTTTGTTGCTTGCATTCGTTCTACAAAGTTTTTAAAAACAATAAAATGTTAACACTTTTCATTATAGCTGTTCTGTAATTTCAGAAATGCAACAGAAAACAACCACAAATCAGGAAAAGTTGGGACTACAGTGAGGAAAATAAATATTTGAACACCCTGCAATTTTGCAAGTTCTCCCACTTAGAAATCATGGAGGGGTCTGAAATTTTCATCTTAGGTGCATGTCCACTGTGAGAGACATAATCTAAAAAAAAAATAAAAAAATAAAAAAAAAATCCGGAAATCACACTGTATGATTTTTTTTTAAATAATTTATTTGTATGTTACTGCTGCAAATAAGTATTTCAACACCTGTGAAAATCAATGTTAATATTTGGTACAGTAGCCTTTATTTGCAATTACAGAGGTTAAAAGTTTCACGTAGTTTTTCACCAGGTTTGCACACACTGCAGCAGGGATTTTGGTCCATTCCTCCACACAGATCTTCTCTAGATCAGCCAGGTTACTGGGCTGTCGCTGAGAAACACGGAGTTTGAGCTCCCTCCAAAGATTTTCTATTGGGTTTAGGTCTGGAGACTGGCGAGGCCACTCCAGAACCTTGATATGCTTCTTACAGAGCCACTCCTTGGTAGGGATGGGTATCGATAAGATTTTATCGATATCGATACCATTATCGATTCTGGTTATCGAGCCGATTCCTTATTGATTCCCTTATCGATTTCCTTATCGATAACTCTTGTGAATATTGTCTGTATAAAAAGTAGGCTTTACAGGTTTTCTATGTCAAAGGGTCAAAGAGCTTTTTCTTATCGTGCACCCACTCTGTGGAACAGTCTTCCTGCGACCATGAGGCAGTCAGAGTCCGTGGACATTTTTAAGTCAAGACTTAAAGCCTACTTTTATTCTCTTACTTGTGATTTTTTTGTTTGTTTGTTTGTTTTATTCTTTTACTTCTGTTTTTAATCATGTATTTGAATTTTTTATTTATTTATTAAATTTTTTTATGTTGAACTGTTCTATGTGAAGCGCCTTGAGATGGCTTTTGTTGTGATTTGGTGCTATAAGCCGATTAAATTGAAATTGAACAACATTTTATTGAGTCTTAAAGTAAATAAATATGAAATTGGTGACTGGATCCTTAAACTTTGGACATAATAAACTCTACATGGTGGATCCTTGATCTCTGGACATAAATAGAAATAAACAAAATCTGTAGTTATTGTCAAAAGTGTTTCCTTTCAGACATTATTCATGAATGTCTTTCCATACATCTGAGCTGAGCTCTTGCAGCACGTCTCATTTTGGGAGGAAATAAAAAATGATTTAGTCGATTGTAGTTTCTTGTTTGTATTTCAACATTTGTAAGCGGTGTCATTTTATTCAAAGCGGCAACTCGTTTTGACTTTATTCATTCTGACCGGACTCTGTCTCGGCAGAGAGCTGCGCAGCGTTTGGAGCTGTGCCAATGGAACGGAGGACGATTCTTGTTCTTGACTGCAACAAGACATGAGTCCCAGTTAGTGACTTTAATCCACACAAAAGTGACTCATAATATTTTAATTGCTTTGAGAGGGTTAAGAAGCAGACTTGCCATTTCTGAAGAGCAGCGAATCAAACAACCATGAGCCAGTGGATCGAAGCATTGTTTCATTGGTTCACGCTTCAAAGTGGAGCCACGCTGCAGAAACAGTTGATTACAGAGCTGCTGCAGGGTCTGTAATCATCGTAGAGGAATGATCATTGTCCCGACAAACACCCTCAAAAACAGCTGCTCTGAAGGACCGATAAGGGAATCGTTAAGCAAAAAGGCTATTGATATCGGTGGATCAAATCATTTCTTAATGATACTCGAAAAGAACTGGTTCTCGATACCCATCCCTTCTCCTTGGTTATCCTGGCTGTGTGCTTCGGGTCATTGTTATGTTGGAAGACCCATCCACGACCCATCTTCAATGCTCTAACTGAGGGAAGCAGGTTGTTCCCCAAAATCTCGCAATCCATGGCCCTGGTCATCCTCTCCTTAATACAGTGCAGTCGTCCTGTCCCAAGTGCAGAAAAACACCCCCAAAGCATGATGCTTCCACCCCCATGCTTCACAGTAGGGACAGAGTTTTGGGGATGGTACTCAGCATTCTTTTTCCTCCAAACACGGCAAGTGGAATTAAGACCAAAAAGTTCTATTTTAGTCTCATCTGACCACATAAATTTCTCCCATGACTCCTCTGGATCATCCAAATGGTCATGGGCAAACTTAAGACAGGCCTTGACGTGTGCTGATTTAAGCAGGGGAACCTTCCGTGCCATGAATGATTTTAATCCATGACGTCTTAGTGTATTACCCACAGTAACCTTGGAAACAGTGGTGCCAGCTCTCTTCAGGTCATTGACCAGCTCCTTCCGTGCAGTTCTGGGCTGATTCATCACCTTTCTTAGGATCATTGATACACCACGAGGTGGGATCTTGCATGAAGCCCCAGTCTGAGGGAGATTGACAGTCATGTTAAGCTTCTTCCATTTTCTAATAATTGCTCCAACAGTTGATGTTTTTTTCACCAAGCTGCTTGGCAATTGCCCCGTAGACCTTTCCAGCCTTGTGGATGTCCACAATTTAGTCTCTGGTGTCTTTGGACAGCTGTATGGTCTTAGCCATGTTAGTAGTTGGAGTCTTACTGATTGTGTGGGGTGGACAGGTGTCTTTATGCAGCTAACAACCTCAAATAGGTGCTTCTATAATTTGGAATAATAAGTGGAGTGGACTAACAGGTCTTTGAGGGGCAGAATTTTTGCTGATTGGCAGGTGTTGAAATACTTATTTGCAGTAGTAACACGCAAATGAATTATTTTAAAACATCATACATTGTGATTTCCAGATTTTTATTTTTTTTGATTATGTCTCTCACAGTGGACATGCACCTAAGATGAAAATTTTAGACCCCTCCATGATTTCTAACTGGGAGAAATTGCAAAATCGCAGGGTGTTCAAATACTTATTTTCCTCACTGTATATGGAAAATGAAGACAATCAAAATGTTGCACTATTCCCAGTTTCTTCACTAAACACAGAAGCCAAAAGTTCTTCCAGTGATGTGTCTTGGTGGCTTCCAGTGGTGGGCACACTTCCGATAATCCGATAACAGATAATTATCGAAGATAACGTTTTCATTATCGGATTATCAATCAATCAATCAATTTTTATTTATATAGCGCCAAATCACAACAAACAGTTGCCCCAAGGCACTTTATATTGTAAGGCAAGGCCATACAATAATTACGTAAAAACCCCAACGATCAAAACGACCCCCTGTGAGCAAGCACTTGGCGACAGTGAGAAGGAAAAACTCCCTTTTAACAGGAAGAAACCTCCAGCAGAACCAGGCTCAGGGAGGGGCAGTCTTCTGCTGAGACTGGTTGGGGCTGAGGGAGAGAACCAGGAAAAAGACATGCTGTGGAGGGGAGCAGAGATCAATCACTAATGATTAAATGCAGAGTGGTGCATACAGAGCAAAAAGAGAAGGAAACACTCAGTGCATCATGGGAACCCCCCAGCAGTCTAAGTCTATAGCAGCATAACTAAGGGATGGTTCAGGGTCACCTGATCCAGCCCTAACTATAAGCTTTAGCAAAAAGGAAAGTTTTAAGCCTAATCTTAAAAGTAGAGAGAATGTCTGTCTCCCTGAGCTGAATTGGGAGCTGGTTCCACAGGAGAGGAGCCTGAAAGCTGAAGGCTCTGCCTCCCATTCTACTCTTACAAACCCTAGGAACTACAAGTAAGCCTGCAGTCTGAGAGCGAAGCGCTCTATTGGGGTGATATGGTACTATGAGGTCCCTAAGATAAGATGGGACCTGATTATTCAAAACCTTATAAGAAAGAAGAAGAATTTTAAATTCTATTCTAGAATTAACAGGAAGCCAATGAAGAGAGGCCAATATGGGTGAGATATGCTCTCTCCTTCTAGTCCCCGTTAGTGCTCTAGCTGCAGCATTTTGAATTAACTGAAGGCTTTTCAGGGAACATTTAGGACAACCTGATAATAATGAATTACAATAGTCCAGCCTAGAGGAAATAAATGCATGAATTAGTTTTTTAGCATCACTCTGAGACAAGACCTTTCTAATTTTAGAGATATTGCGTAAATGCAAAAAAGCAGTCCTACATATTTGTTTAATATGCGCATTGAATGACATATCCTGATCAAAAATGACTCCAAGATTTCTCACAGTATTACTAGAGGTCAGGGTAATGCCATCCAGAGTAAGGATCTGGTTAAACACCATGTTTCTAAGATTTGTGGGGCCAAGTACAATAACTTCAGTTTTATCTGAGTTTAATACAGGAAATTAGAGGTCATCCATGTCTTTATGTCTGTAAGACAATCCTGCAGTTTAGCTAATTGGTGTGTGTCCTCTGGCTTCATGGATAGATAAAGCTGGGTATCATCTGCGTAACAATGAAAATTTAAGCAATGCCGTCTAATAATACTGCCTAAGGGAAGGATGTATAAAGTGAATAAAATTGGTCCTAGCACAGAACCTTGTGGAACTCCATAATTAACCTTAGTCTGTGAAGAAGATTCCCCATTTACATGAACAAATTGTAATCTATTAGATAAATATGATTCAAACCACCGCAGCGCAGTTCCTTTAATACCTATGGCATGCTCTATTCTCTGTAATAAAATTTTATGGTCAACAGTATCAAAAGCAGCACTGAGGTCTAACAGAACAAGCACAGAGATGAGTCCACTGTCTGAGGCCATAAGAAGATCATTTGTAACCTTCACTAATGCTGTTTCTGTACTATGATGAATTCTAAAACCTGACTGAAACTCTTCAAATAGACCATTCCTCTGCAGATGATCACTTAGCTGTTTTACAACTACCCTTTCAAGAATTTTTGAGAGAAAAGGAAGGTTGGAGATTGGCCTATAATTAGCTAAGATAGCTGGGTCAAGTGATGGCTTTTTAAGTAATGGTTTAATTACTGCCACCTTAAAAGCCTGTGGTACATAGCCAACTAATAAAGATAGACTGATCATATTTAAGATCAAAGCATTAAATAATGGTAGGGCTTCCTTGAGCAGCCTGGTAGGAATGGGGTCTAATAGACATGTTGATGGTTTGGATGACGTAACTAATGAAATTAACTCGGAGAGAAAGAGTCTAACCAAATACCGGCATCACTGAAAGCAGCCAAAGATAACGATACGTCTTTAGGGTGGTTATGAGTAATTTTTTCTCTAATAGTTAAAATTTTATTAGCAAAGAAAGTCATGAAGTCATTACTAGTTAAAGTTAAAGGAATACTCGGCTCAATAGAGCTCTGACTCTTTGTCAGCCTGGCTACAGTGCTGAAAAGAAACCTGGGGTTGTTCTTATTTTCTTCAATTAGTGATGAGTAGTACGATGTCCTAGCTTTACAGAGGGCTTTTTTATAGAGCAACAGACTCTTTTTCCAGGTAAAGTGAAGATGTTCTAAATTAGTGAGACGCCAGTTAGACGCGGATTATCTTTTTAGATAAATTTAAAAACCATCATCGGACTAATTATCTTCCGATGAATTACCGTCTGATAACTTTTAGACCGATAACGTACTAAACTAAGCTGAACAGGGAAAAACATTTTTAAAACTGTTAAAGCTGTTAAGACCTACCTGTTAAAAGTTTCCTAATAAGCATGTTGTTCTACCCTCTGCAATCAGAAACTACTCTATCGTCTGTAAACAATGGAGAACTGGTGACCAAAAAAAAAAAAAAATCATTTAATTTAACACCATACTAATATAATCGCAATGTCACCAAGTCATCCAGAGGCATACATGTTTAACTTATAGTTCAAATTTGCTGTGCCAGGCAGCAATGCATTATGGGTAGCATAAGGTAATCTCAGACGTTCACGACAGGACAAATGCATTTCAGACACTCTGTTCAGGGTCCACAGATAAGAGCATTAAACTCTAGTGCCTAAAACTCTCGTGAATATATTCTCTGGGTTTATAGACGTTAGTGTATTTGCGTTTGTTAAATTCCACGCATCTTAAATGTATCTGGAATTTTGTTTGACATTTTTTCAAGGCCGCTACTGCCATCTACTGGCCAGGAGTGTTCATGACAGTATTAAACATCTGGGTACATGGATGCTCTCAAAGTGTTGGTATTGTCCATTGTCCAGGCGCTTTTTGTGTGCATATATTTGTTAACTTTGTATTCTAAAACTATGGTTAGAAGTAATTCCGACTCCTTATCAGTCCACACGAACGAGGTTGGCGCCATGTTTTTAGTTTTTGTGGAAGTGACGACAAGAGAATAAGGCTCCTGATTGGATAGAATTTTAATCAGTACCACCACCCAAAGGTTTGGCAGACTAATTACAACACATTTATATGGTTCGATGTGGATGGATTTTTTTTTTTAAACGACGTAGTGTGGATGAAGTTTTTCCCCAAACTGAAAGGGTAAGATATTCGGTTTTACAAATACCCGACAATGTGTGTACATGGCCTTATGTCTGTGAAAGGCACTATGTAAATAAATGTACTTACTTACTTACTAATATTGAGTGCACGTTTTACAACATCATAAAAGTTTTAAAACATGCAATTGCGATGACACTTCCAGGGCTCCGTAAAAATGCCTGTTTTTACAAATAAAAATGGAATATTTTACAAAAGCACATTTATCTTTAAACCAACACACGACACACGTCACATTAACGTGTTGGTTTACATAATGGATTACTGAACCAATCACTGTTTAGCACTTTTACCCAGAATGCTTTGCAGTCTGTGTTTGTTACAAAACCTCAAAATTAGTGCCTTATGTTGTGAAAGTGTAGGAACACGGACCCACAACAGGGGGCGCAAATGAACGGACAATGGAGAAGGTAAATAACAAGGTTTTACTGTTGTGGAACGTGCACAACCAATACAACAATTGACAATTTGGGGTTAAACCGAATTCCACTGGTGTCGTGTGGGCAGGCTCGAAGGTAGGAGACGTCCATCCAAGTCGAACCGGAACCACCCAGATTTCCTCTGCCACCGAACCCTGGAAGTACTGGAACCGCCAAGTCCCGAATTCCCAGGTGGCCACTGCCTCCGCTCGTCGGATCCGGTACTGTTGGCAAGAGAACAAACACACAGGTGTGGATGCGGCTGCACCCAGTAACACAGAGAGGGGAGAAGCCGTCTCCACCTCACGTCACAATACTGCAGGAAGGTGAGTACTTATCGTTGAGTAGACAGCTGTCCTGCAATGTTCAGAAAGGCAATATAATATAGCAGAGAATTGTTACCTCTATCTTAAGGCGATATCTCGGCACTGAGGTGGAGACGCCGTCCTGTTGATATACCTCCGTGCTGAGTGGAGTCAGCTGTGTCCAGTAATGGGTGACAGCTGTCACCCTGACTGCTCTCGTAAGGCGGCAGCGCCCTCTGGTACCTGGAGCCCGCACTCCAGGCAGGGCGCCCTCTGGTGGTGGTGGGCCAGCAGTACCTCCTCTTCAGCGGCCCACACAACAGGACCCCCCCCTCAACGGGCGCCTCCTGGCGCACGACCGGGCTTGTCCGGATGGCGACGGTAGAAGTCGGCCAGGAGGGCCGGGTCCAGGATGAAGCCCTTCTTCACCCAGGAGCGTTCTTCGGGGCCGTACCCCTCCCAGTCCACCAGGTACTGAAAACCCCGGCCCATTCGACGGACGTCGAGGAGCCGGCGCACGGTCCAAGCCGGTTCCCCGTCGATGATCCAGGCAGGAGGTGGTGCCGGACCCGGGGTGCAGAGGGGTGAGGTGTGATGGGGTTTTATCCGGGAGACATGAAACACTGGATGAATCCGCAGCGAGGCCGGAAGCTGGAGCCTCACTGCGGCGGGATTGATGACTTTGAGGACTTTGAAGGGACCGATGTATCGTTCTTGGAGTTTGGGGGAGTCCACTTGAAGGGGAATGTCCTTGGTGGACAACCACACTTCCTGCCCAGGACGATACTTGGGGGCCGGGGCCCGCCGCCGGTCTGCATGTTTCTTCGCCCTCGTCCGGGCCTTCAACAAAGCAGAGCGGGCGGCACGCCACACCCGACGGCACTTCCGTAGGTGGGCCTGGACCGAGGGCACACCGACCTCTCCCTCGACCACCGGAAACAAGGGGGGCTGATACCCCAAGCACACCTCAAACGGGGAGAGGCCGGTGGCTGATGACACTTGGCTGTTGTGGGCGTACTCGATCCAGGCCAGGTGGGTACTCCAGGCCGTCGGGTGCGCGGCTGTCACACAGCGTAGTGTCTGCTCCAATTCTTGGTTGGCCCGCTCTGCTTGCCCGTTGGTCTGGGGGTGATACCCAGACGAAAGGCTGACCGTGGCCCCCAGTTCCCGGCAGAAGCTCCTCCAAACGTGTGAGGTAAACTGGGGACCACGATCGGAGACGATGTCTGATGGTATTCCATGCAGACGGACGACGTGGTGGACCAGGAGGTCCGCTGTCTCCTGGGCCGTTGGGAGCTTCGGGAGGGCCACGAAGTGGGCCGCCTTGGAGAAACGGTCCACTATCGTGAAGACGACGGTGTTTCCCTGGGACGGCGGGAGACCCGTGACAAAGTCCAGGCCGATGTGGGACCAGGGGCGATGAGGCACGGGCAGTGGCTGTAGCAGCCCTGAGGTCTTTCTGTGGTCGGCCTTGCCCCTGGCGCAGGTGGTACAGGCCTGGACGTAGTCCCGGACGTCGGCCTCCAGGGATGCCCACCAGAAGCGTTGCCGGACGACTGTCACGGTCCTTCGCACCCCAGGGTGACAGGAGAGCTTAGAACCGTGACAGAAGTCCAGGACTGCAGCCCTAGCTTCTGGTGGGATGTATAGTCTGTTCTTTGGTCCGTTTCCGGGGTCCGGGTCACGGGTCAGGGCCTCCCGGATGGTCTTCTCCACGTCCCAGGTGAGGGCGGCCACGATAGCGGACTCCGGGATGATGGGATCCGGGGGATCCGACGGTTCCGTTTTGACTTCGTCTTCGTGCACCCGGGACAATGCATCCGATCTTTGATTCTTGGTCCCGGGACGGTAGGTAATCCGGAAGTCAAAACGGCCAAAGAACAGTGACCAGCGGGCTTGCCTGGGGTTCAGCCGCTTGGCGGTCCTGATGTACTCCAGGTTCCGATGGTCAGTGAAAACCGTGAATGGCACGGCTGTTCCCTCCAACAGATGTCTCCACTCTTCGAGGGCCTCTTTCACAGCAAGGAGTTCCCGATTGCCGACGTCATAGTTCCGTTCAGCGGGGGTCAACCTGCGGGAAAAATAGGCACACGGGTGAAGGACCTTATCGGTCTTCCCGCTCTGGGAGAGCACCGCTCCTATCCCTGAGTCCGAGGCATCCACTTCAACCACTAACTGGCGGCTAGGATCGGGCTGCACCAGAACTGGTGCAGACGAAAAGCGCCGTTTCAACTCCTTGAACGCGGCTTTGCACCGATCCGACCAGGTGAAGGGGACTTTTGGAGAGGTCAGGGCTGTCAGTGGGCTAACTACCTGACTGTAGCCCTTAATGAACCTCCTGTAGAAATTAGCAAAGCAGAGGAACTGTTGCAGCTTCCTACGGCTTGTGGGTTGGGGCCAATCTCTCACCGCCGCAACCTTGGCCGGATCAGGGGCGACGGAGTTGGAGGAGATGATAAACCCCAGGAAGGACAAAGAAGTGCGGTGGAATTCACACTTCTCGCCCTTCACAAACAGGCGGTTCTCCAACAACCGCTGCAGGACCTGACGGACATGCCGGACATGAGTCTCAGGATCCGGGGAAAAGATGAGTATATCGTCCAGATACACGAAGACGAACCGGTGCAGGAAGTCCCGCAAGACATCGTTTACCAACGCTTGGAAAGTCGCGGGAGCATTAGTGAGACCGAACGGCATGACCAGGTACTCAAAATGACCTAACGGGGTGTTAAATGCCGTCTTCCATTCGTCTCCCTTCCGGATCCGAACCAAATGATACGCATTCCTAAGATCAAGCTTGGTGAAGATTTTGGCTCCATGCAAGGGGGTGAACACTGAATCCAACAAGGGCAACGGGTATCGATTGCGAACCGTGATTTCGTTCAACCCCCTATAATCAATGCATGGACGAAGCCCGCCATCCTTTTTACCCACAAAAAAGAAACCAGCACCCATCGGAGAGGTGGAATTCCGGATCAACCCGGCAGCTAATGAGTCCCGGATGTAGGTCTCCATTGATTCACGCTCCGGCCGTGAGAGGTTGTACAGCCTACTGGACGGGAACTCACTGCCTGGAACCAAATCAATGGCACAATCATACGGGCGGTGGGGAGGAAGCGTGAGAGCCAGATCCTTGCTGAACACGTCAGCGAGGTCATGGTACTCCGCCGGCACCGCCTTCAGATTGGGCGGGACTCGGACCTCCTCCTTAGCTTGGGAGCCGGGAGGAACCGAGGAACCTAGACACTCCCGATGGCAGGTTTCGCTCCACTGAACCACTACCCCGGACGGCCAATCGATCCGGGGATTGTGCTTTAGCATCCAGGGAAAACCCAAAACCACACGGGAGGTGGCCTGAGTCACAAAGAACTCGATCACCTCCCGGTGGTTACCTGACACCACCAGAGTTACAGGTGGTGTCTTATGCGTGATTGGTGGGAGTAGGGAGCCATCTAGTGCCCGAACCTGCACAGGCGAGGTAAGAGCCACCAGAGGGAGCCCTATCTCCCTGGCCCATCTACTGTCTAGCAGATTCCCCTCAGAGCCCGTGTCCACCAGTGCTGGGGCCTTCAGGGTTGAATCCTCAAACAGGATCGTGACTGGGAGTCGTGTACCAATGTGGGTGTGTCCCACGTGAATGTTTCGGCCCACCCCTGGCCCAGTCTCTAGGGGCGGGCGTTGGAGTTTAACCGCTCGGGGCAGTCGCTTGCAAGATGCTCACTCGAGCCACAAACAAAACAAGCTCCGTAGGCCCGCCTCCTTTGTGCTCCAGGTGCCCTAAATGTTGCCCTGCTCGTGTCCATAGCTTCGTCAGCAGGGGGAGCCGTAGGCGCACGGAGCGCAGGAACAGAGGAGCGTGGGGAGGGCGGAGCGTGGTCGGAACCGGAAGGGAGAGGGACGACGCGTGCCTGGCCACGCCCTTCGCCTCGTTCCCGACGGCGTTCTTCTAGCCGGTTGTCGAGTCGTATGACTAGATCGATGAGCCCATCTAAGTCCCGCGGTTCGTCCTTCGCCACCAGGTGCTCTTTTAGGACCAGTGACAGTCCGTTTACAAAGGCGGCGCGGAGGGCAGTGCTATTCCAGCCGGATCTCGCCGCCGCGATGCGGAAGGCGACTGCATAGGCAGCTGCGCTCCGACGCCCCTGTCTCATTGACAGTAGCACGGTTGAAGCGGTCTCTCCTCTATTGGGATGATCGAACACCGTTCTGAGCTCCCGCACAAACCCATCGTATGTATGAAGGAGCCGTGAGTTCTGCTCCCAGAGCGCTGTAGCCCAAGCGCGTGCCTCCCCACGAAGCAGGTTTATTACATAAGCTACTTTGCTAGCGTCAGTCGCGTACATCACGGGACGCTGTGCGAAGACGAGCGAACACTGCATCAAAAAATCCGCGCACGTCTCCACACAGCCTCCGTACGGTTCTGGAGGGCTTATGTATGCTTCTGGGGACGGAGGGAGGGGCCGTTGAATGACCAGTGGAACGTCACTATCACGCGCAGGATCCACTTGTGCGGCGAGAGCCTCCACCCTGCGGTTTAGGAGAACATTCTGCTCGGTCATTAAATCCATCCGAGTGGTGAAAGCGGTGAGGATCCGCTGCAACTCACCGATTACCCCTCCCGAAGACGCCGACGCGCCCTGTTCTTCCATTGGCCGTTCAACAGCCGGTTGACGCCCCTCGGGATCCATGACGCTGGCCGAGATATCCTGTTGTGAAAGTGTAGGAACACGGACCCACAACAGGGGGCGCAAATGAACGGACAATGGAGAAGGTAAATAACAAGGTTTTACTGTTGTGGAACGTGCACAACCAATACAACAATTGACAATTTGGGGTTAAACCGAATTCCACTGGTGTCGTGTGGGCAGGCTCGAAGGTAGGAGACGTCCGTCCAAGTCGAACCAGAACCACCCAGATTTCCTCTGCCACCGAACCCTGGAAGTACTGGAACCGCCAAGTCCCGAATTCCCAGGTGGCCACTGCCTCCGCTCGTCGGATCCGGTACTGCTGGCAAGAGAACAAACACACAGGTGTGGATGCGGCTGCACCCAGTAACACAGAGAGGGGAGAAGCCGTCTCCACCTCACGTCACAATACTGCAGGAAGGTGAGTACTTATCGTTGAGTAGACAGCTGTCCTGCAATGTTCAGAAAGGCAATATAATATAGCAGAGAATTGTTACCTCTATCTTAAGGCGATATCTCGGCACTGAGGTGGAGACGCCGTCCTGTTGATATACCTCCGTGCTGAGTGGAGTCAGCTGTGTCCAGTAATGGGTGACAGCTGTCACCCTGACTGCTCTCCTAAGGCAGCGCCCTCTGGTACCTGGAGCCCGCACTCCAGGCAGGGCGCCCTCTGGTGGTGGTGGGCCAGCAGTACCTCCTCTTCAGCGCCCACACAACACCTTATTCAACATTAAAAGATATATGTTATATTTTAACTTTGTACAAATGACATAATTGACATTAATGGAGTTATTCTATCAGTATTTTCAAAAAACCATAAGTTAGTATGACTTTATTTTTCAAGACCTGCGCCTGACCAGAGTGTTAAAATTGATGGGAAGCTGGCCTTATGGCTGTTCTCAGTGGTCCTCTGTGGTGAGAGCGCTGTTGTAAACAAAAGCTTCCAGCAGGAGCAGAATGTTCAAAGAAAAATGATTATGATTAGTAAATAGTTGATTTTGTGGGTGTTCTCAGGATTTGTCTGTGCTGCTTCCTGCAGGGGGCAGCATGGTCAAACATTCTTGCTTATTCTTTAGGTCTTTTACGGCTTTTGATGCTTTCAAAAGTGACCGTGTTAAAAATCAATTTCAGCTCTTTAGTAACTGCAAATGTCCCATTGACAACACTGGAATTTAGCGGTTATCAATTATCTGTAACTTCCGATACATTTTTGGGTGGTTCATCGGTTTATCTTTATCAAAGATGACTTTTCAGTTATCTTATTATCTGTTATCGAAGTTAATTTTTTGGTTATCTGTGCCCATCACTGGTGGATTCCCTCACTTGTCTCATTCCAGCATGAACATTTAGTTTGAGAACTGCCTACCTGACACAGATTTACCATAAAGTACCAAACTGTTTGTATTTCTGAATAACTGATGTAAATAAAGTCTAAGAAATATTCAGTGACTTGGAAATGTTCATGTTTTCATCCCCTGACATTTCTCATGAAAACTGGCTGTAAAAATGATTAATTAATTCTTACTTTTAGAATAAACTGGCATGTCCCAAACATTTTCATGGAAAATGCTGCAGGCCTTAAATGTAGGAATGGATATAGGTCGAAGAAGACACTGCGATCTGGTAGAATCTGAGATTCTACCAGTAGAGACTGTGATCTGAGTCTCTACTAGTGGAGTCTCCAATCGGAGAATCAACTGTGATTCTGCCAGTAGATTCTCTATTGGCAGAATCCCAGTAGTAGCAGGGGTCACCAACACTGTTTTTCGAGAGCACCTGCCCTGCATGTTTTCCATGTCAACCTACTAAAGTCTTTTTTTTTTTTCTCCAAAAAAGTGGTGTCTTCTCGCTGTAGACTGGCTGAGCACACCTGACAGAGTTAACTGCCTGGGAGTGGATGAGGGAGAGTTAGAAAACATACAGGGCAGGTGTCCTCCAGGAACAGGGTTGGTGACCCCTGCAGTAGTGACTCCGATCGGAAACTCTACGAGTAAAGTTTCCATTGATTACAAGTTATTACTTTCTAACTGTGATCACTTCAGCATGGTATGGCTCTAATGTGAAGCTGATATGACAGATATTTTTTCTGATTTCCATAGTAAGGTATTGCTGTCATTCTATGTCTTGATATCATTTTGTCATGATAATGAATGGCCTGGTAGAATCGGAGTCTCTACTTGTAGAGATATCAAACACCTCCTCCTGTGGACTCTGGTTACTCCAAAACAACCCCAGAAACTTCCAGGGTCAGGTCACGGAAGAACTCCCACTTTCCACTCAGGACACCAGCT
This sequence comes from Thalassophryne amazonica, assembly GCF_902500255.1. Taxonomy (NCBI): domain Eukaryota; kingdom Metazoa; phylum Chordata; class Actinopteri; order Batrachoidiformes; family Batrachoididae; genus Thalassophryne; species Thalassophryne amazonica. The sequence continues at coordinate 22,041,753 of NC_047114.1, read as the reverse complement.
GTGTCCATGTCCGCAAGTCCTCCAGCCAGACAGAGTTCAAACTCCCTGAAACAGTCTTATTTTCAGGCCCAATTCAATTTACTCATTGATTAATTAAGGAAAATTCCTGTTTAAGATAAAATTCAGAGGCTAAATAGTTGTGACATCATAAATACAGAACTGTTTTAGTGTCAGTCAGAACTCACTTCTTTCCAGCAGAGGGTTGTTGTCCTTTGAAAACAAGAGGATGTATCATAGACCGGTCACTCTTCATGGACACACAGCTGGGTTCAGGTTCAAATCGAGCAAACTGCGATGTGTCCTCCTGTGGTCTGGAACAAACACACTGAGCTCTGAGTGTAAATAATGACAGTGTGGTGATGTGAGCTCTGAGTGTGAATAATAATGACGGTGTGGTGATGTGAGCTCTGAGTGTGAATAATAATGACGGTGTGGTGATTATTATTATTATTTTATTTATTTCATTCATTTAAAAGAAAAAAAGCAAAATTACCAAAACATTACAAACCATTGAACGAAAAGGAGCAGTTTGGAAGAACAAGTCTTATATATTCTGCCCCTTTTTTACAATACAATCTTGCAAAGCATCATCAATCGACATCATTAAATTTCTATGACTTTGTCACATGCCACCGACTTCTTTCCTAATTTTAACCATTATTTAAAAGACTACATCGCTAATAGATTACATTTTAAACTTCAAACAAACATTCTAAACATTATTAACAGATTACATTTTTGGCTTTGTCACAGCCCACTGACTTATTTCATAGTTTCATACTTACGAAATACATCAAGTTTAATATGTTTTTTAAATAATTTAAGCATCCTTGATTCTTTGATTTCTTTGTTGAGGTTGTTCCATAAATTTACACCGTTCACTGCAATACTTCATTCCTTTATCTTGGTTCTGAATCTTGTTTTTTTAAAGACTTCTATGCCCTTCAAATTATAACTACTTACTCTTTTTTCAAACATATTTTGAATGTTTATTGGTAAGATATTGTTATTCGCTTGGTACATTATTTGTAGTAATTTCAAATCAACTAAATCATGAAATTTAAGTACCCTATAGTTAATAAACAATGGATTAGATGGATCTCTAAATCGACTATTGCCAATCACTTTTAAAGCTCGTTTCTGCAAAATAAATAAAGGTTGTGTATAAGTTGTACATGTTGATCCCCAGATTTCTACACAATAAGTCAAATATGGAACAATCAATGAATTGTACAATGTTAATAATCCATAACTATTTAATGAATATTTAACTTTATGCAAAACAGCAATGGCTTTTGCTATCTTTCCTTTTATGTAATTTATGTGTGACTTCCATGTAAAATCTTCATCAATCATAACTCCTAAAAATTTTGTTTCTTTTACCCTTTGAATGTCCATTCCATCTATTTTTAATGACACATCATTTTTTTAACTCTGTCATTAAACAATATGAAATTTGTTTTATTAAGATTAAGTGACAATCTGTTTATATCAAACCAATATTTCACTTTTTCCAACTCTGGATTTATCACTTGTGCTACTTCCTGTATATCTGATCCAGAGTAAAATAATGTTGTGTCGTCAGCAAATAAAATGCTACCAAGTACATTAGATATATTCACAAAATCATTGATATACAAAATAAACAGTTTGGGTCCAAGTACCGACCGTTGTGGTACTCCACACATAAAATTACACAATTCTGATTTAGTATTATTTATCTGAACAAACTGTTTTCTATTTTCTAAGTAGCTTTTTACCCACTGATGTGCAATCCCTCTTATTCCATATTGTTGTAACTTGTGAAGCAATCTTGAATGATCGATAACATCAAAAGTTTTTTTCAAGTCAATAAAAAAACACTTACCATATAATCCTTATTATCTATTGCTGTTGATATTTTCTCTCTTAATTCCATAATTGCCATAGCTGTCGAATGTTTTGTTCTGAATCCATACTGAGCATTATTTAAAATATTATGTTTCTCAATGAATTTATCCAACCTTGTCACAAAAACCTTTTCCATAATTTTAGAAAACTGTGGAAGCAATGACACTGGCCTGTAATTTGAAACATTATGTTTATCTCCATTTTTACAACCCCTGGCAAAAATTATGGAATCACCGGCCTCGGAGGATGTTCATTCAGTTGTTTAATTCTGTAGAAAAAAAGCAGATCACAGACATGACACAAAACTAAAGTCATTTCAAATGGCAACTTTCTGGCTTTAAGAAACACTATAAGAAATCAAGAAAAAAAGATTGTGGCAGTCAGTAACGGTTACTTTTTTAGACCAAGCAGAGGAAAAAAATATGGAATCACTCAATTCTGAGGAAAAAATTATGGAATCACCCTGTAAATTTTCATCCCCAAAACTAACGCCTGCATCATATCAGATCTGCTCGTTAGTCTGCATCTAAAAAGGAGTGATCACACCTTGGAGAGCTGTTGCACCAAGTGGACTGACATGAATCATGGCTCCAACACGAGAGATGTCAATTGAAACAAAGGAGAGGATTATCAAACTCTTAAAAGAGGGTAAATCATCACGCAATGTTGCAAAAGATGTTGGTTGTTCACAGTCAGCTGTGTCTAAACTCTGGACCAAATACAAACAACATGGGAAGGTTGTTAAAGGCAAACATACTGGTAGACCAAGGAAGACATCAAAGCGTCAAGACAGAAAACTTAAAGCAATAAGTCTCAAAAATCGAAAAATGCACAACAAAACAAATGAGGAACGAATGGGAGGAAACTGGAGTCAACGTCTGTGACCGAACTGTAAGAAACCGCCTAAAGGAAATGGGATTTACATACAGAAAAGCTAAACAAAAGCCATCATTAACACCTAAACAGAAAAAAAAACAAGGTTACAATGGGCTAAGGAAAAGCAATTGTGGACTGTGGATGACTGGATGAAAGTCATATTCAGTGATGAATCTCGAATCTTGCATTGGGCAAGGTGATGATGCTGGAACTTTTGTTTGGTGCCATTCCAATGAGATTTATAAAGATGACTGCCTGAAGAGAACATGTAAATTTCCACAGTCACTGATGATATGGGGCTGCATGTCAGGTAAAGGCACTGGGGAGATGGCTGTCATTACATCATCAATAAATGCACAAGTTTACGTTGATATTTTGGACAATTGAAAGGATGTTTGGGGATGATTAAATCATTTTTCAAGATGATAATGCATCTTGCCATAGAGCAAAAACTGTGAAAACATTCCTTGCAAAAAGACACATAGGGTCAATGTCATGGCATAGGGTTAATGTCAACGAGCAGATCTGATTTGATGCAGGTGTTAGTTTGGGGGATGAAAATTTACAGGGTGATTCCATAATTTATTCCTCAGAACTGAGTGATTCCATATTTTTTTCCTCTGCTTGGTCTAAAAAAGTAACCGTTACTGACTGTCACAATCTTTTTTCTTGATTTCTTATAGTGTTTCTTAAAGCCAGAAAGTTGCCATTTGAAATGACTTTAGTTTTGTGTCATGTCTGTGATCTGCTTTTTTCTACAAAATTAAACAACTGAATGAACATCATCCGAGGCCAGTGATTCCATAATGTTTGCCAGGGGTTGCATATAACGGGACTACCTTTTCAATTTTCATTTCGCCTGGGAAAATTCCTGTTGACAGAGACAGATTACAAATGTAAGTGAATGGTTCAATAACAGTTTCTATTATACTTTTTACAGTTTTTACATGTCTAAATCTTCATAGTCAATTGATCTTTTGCTTACACAGTTTTTTACAATATTCCTTATTTCATCTTTTTCCACATTGTCAAGGAAAATACTATTGACCGTATTTACAATTGTATTTAATTTATCTTCTACTATTGGTATATTTCCCACCAGATTTGATCCCACCTTTGAGAAATAATCATTAAACTCATTTACAACTTCTTTTATATCATTTATCTCTTTATTTTCCTTGACAAGGTAATTCGGAAAAGTTGATTTCACTCCGTCATTTTCCATCACACTTTTTATAATTCCCCATGTTGCCCTCATATTGTCTTTACACTTATTCAATTGTTCACTATAAGAATCTTTTTTTTTGTTTCCTAATTATTGTCAATAGTTTATTTTTATATTTTTTGTATCTGTGTTCTGTTTCCTTTGTTTGCATTTTTAAAAAGCACTTATATAACTAGTTTTTCTTTACACAAGCGTGTTTTATTCCCTTGGTCAGCCATGGTTTATTTACTCTTTTCTTACTAGTTTTTATTAATTTACAATTTTTATTATATGATTTCATCAGTATTTTCATGAATGATGTGAGCTCTGAGTGTGAATAATAATGACGGTGTAGTGATGTGAGCTCTGAGTGTGAATAATAATGACGGTGTAGTGATGTGAGCTCTGAGTGTGAATAATAATGACGGTGTAGTGATGTGAGCTCTGAGTGTGAATAATAATGACGGTGTGGTGATGTGACCTCTAAGTGTGAATAATGACGGTGTGGTGATGTGAGCTCTGACCTCTGACCTGGTCAGCATTCACAGTTTCAGGTCCTGGTCTCACCTCTGATCTTTGATCTGGATCTCATGGTCTCCACACAGACTGCTTTTTGGGGGTCCCTCCTCTGTGTCCTCACACTGATCCATAGTAGAGTCCGCACCTTCACACAAACACAACAACATGCTGTCACACAGGATTTCCCAGCATTCCTCTGTGTCACATGACAAACTTGAATTTCTGTTGACTGTTTGCGCATTCATGAGGTCAACAACCTCTTTTCTTTTTTCCTCTCACACATTATTCATGGCTCCTTCGCAAACAACATGAAGTTGGGCGAAAGAAGCAGGAACCGGCTGAAAGACCGCAAAAAAAAAACAAAAGCCGAATTGGGTAGCTGTGAAAAATTCCACCTGCTATCGGGAGGGACACATGGTCAGACAGGCATGAACGATTAAGCAGCGATGGTTTTGTGCATGCCTGTTGTGCGTGCACAAACACAGCAGCAGAGAAAATAGATGGTGGACATATGTACATAAATGAACAAAGATGTATAAGCACAAAATTAATGTGACAGCACAGATTCAGAACATTATATGAACAATGAATGTATTGTTTAAGTGTAATACAATCATGTAACTGGTCATGAATCTGTTCTTGCTCTAAAAAACCACACACACACACACACAGACACACACACACACACACACTGGAAAAAAGAAAGAAAACCCTGCACTTTCTATCATATTTAATTCCTGTGAGCACAATACAAGAATGATCCTCCTCCTCGACGTAAACCAGGAAGTGATGAATTGACATGATGAATTTTTCTTCCATTTATTTTTTACATGAATTACCTGATGCACACGTATCATGAACACATGAACTGGCTCTGCATGTCCAGTGCACACTGAATCTCTGGTGACTGCGTTCTAAAGCTGATATGTGTTTTTACTGATTACATTGTGAGGAGAGCCCGCCGATGCATCGGCCTCACAGTGGTGTCTTGTGACATGATATTCTACATCACATGATATGTGTTCTCCAGCTTTGACTCGTGATGACACAGTGGTCAAGTCAGCTTTGACTACATGTTCATCGCCGTGCGAGCTGAGACATGGTTGCGGTGATCCAGTGGTCAGAAACCTCCCTGCATGATTTTGAATGTCATCCGTCCCATGATGTGATTTTATGTCAACCATGATATCCTGACATAAACATAACTGTAATACATGTGTGTGTGTGTGTGTGTGTGTGTGACCATGTCATTCAACACATGATTGACAGGCGACACGCCCACCTCTCCTCACATTAATGGGCCCACTGTCACTGTACACTGGCACACGTGTGTACACAGAGGTCAGCTATGATGTGGAGCAACAAAGTGCTCACAAGAATGGTCACGTCAGGCGCAGGGGGCCGGTGAGCTATTTTTCATTTTTCACTATGTCAAAAGAGCCCGCAGATACATGTGCATGGCGGTGGCATGTTGTGAAGAAGTGCTGTTCTTCATAGCATGATATCTGTTCTCCAGCTTTGAGTAGCGGTGACACAGTGGTCAAGTGCAACATGGCTCACCTTGGTGAACACGCATGTGATCATCTGATGGCTTTGGTGCACCCGCGTGCGCTGGCATCATCTGATTGCCTCGGTGGGTGGGCCTGGGCTGCTGGACAGAAACAAGTAGAGGGACACCAGATGAGCGATTTGATTGGACAGACAGTGTGTGTCTGTGTTCCTGAACAACCACCATCACTGTCTCATTCATCCAGTAAATAACCATGTGCAATCTGCTGGTCAACAGCCAACAGAACCTTTTCCACCCTCACACCAGGATCCATAAGAACAACCCCATTCCTATGACGGAGAGATGGAGGCCATTCCTCCAGGAAACACAGAACATTTAAAACTTCATGAAATCAGACAAAAGTCAAATACTGACCTGATCATCAGCAGACAACAGAAGAGATGAAAACACACAGACAAAGGTGGAAGAACAAGATTGAGTTTGTCAGAAGAACCTCTGAAGTAAACCTCCACAGCCTCTTTACACTCACAGAACTGTAAGTGACACAAACGTCTGCATCAGCTGAACTGCACCTTAAATGGACTTTAAGCTGAAGCTCCTCAGTACAAAGTCCTATGTGCTGATAACATTTAGTGTTTAACTGCTTCATCAAAGGTTTATGAGGGTTATTGTACCAAACCTGTGATAATGATTCCTCTGCATCCTGACTGTTTCTGTGCATTTCATAACTGTCATGAAATTGTTCCTGGTTCAGTTGTGAGATGAAGTTGACTGATTATTGGAGGATGAAAAATCCCACTTTTACACAACATACCTGGTTTAATATATCTAACAATGATCCACACTGAAACATACACTAGAGAGAAAACTGACCCACCTTTCGTCAAAAAAGTGACAGCTGCCAATCAAAATCGGCCACGTCACTAAGCCCCGCCCCCTCTATGACGTCATAGCCAATCAGAATCGATGACGTCACTATGTCCCGCCCCTAAGCCCCTCCCCTAGTCCCGCCTCCAAGCCCCGCCCCTTATGACGTCACAGCCAATCATAATCGATGACGTCATTATGCCCCGCCCCTAAGCCCCGCCCCGGATCCCGCCTCCGAGCCCCCGCCCCTTATGACGTCACATCCAATCAGAGTCGATGACGTCAGTATGTCCCGCCCCTAAGCCCCGCCCCCAGCTCCTCCCCTAGTTCCGCCCCTGGCTCCTCCCCTAGCCCCACCCCCAAGCTCCTCCCCTAACCCCGGCCAAGCACCGCCTCCAAGCCATACCTCCCCTCCCACCCAGGGTCTAATATTTTAATGTCATTTTATTTCATGAATTAAAGAACGATTAAAAATACCTAGATCTTTTTAATGTATTAAAGAATTAACTAATTCTGAAATAATTAAACATAAATCACTGTCTATTATTTAATGACCCTTTAATATCTTTAATTCTTAAATTATTACGTTTCCTTTTCTGTTTTTTAATTCGTAAATTAAAGAAGGGGAACAAATACCCGTCTCTCTCGGCTGTAAGTCTTTGCAGCAAGACGGTCAAATACCCACGCATAGAGCCGCTCGCGGAAACATGACCCCACGGCTGTAAAACCTGTTGCAGACGCTGTGTCTGTGTGAGTGCGTGTGTGTGTGCGTGTGTGTGTGTGTGTGTGTGTGTGTGTGTGTGTGTGTGTGTGTGTGTGTGTGTGTGTGTGTGTGGCGGGACACCCGCTGAGCGGAGATGCTGCCCCGAGGTGATGAACCCGAAGAACAATAAACAATGCTCCTTATCACTCACGCCAGATGATGTTTCTTTTAAGATATTAGCCGATCGATCATGGGGCGCGGGACACCCGCTGAGCGGAGATGCTGCCCCGAGCCCGAACAATAAACAATGCTCCTTATCACTTACGTCCCTGGGAACGAGTCAGCGAGCATTTCCACTACGACCGGTGAAGAGTGAAGATGCCTGGACCCCCAGCTATGGGTATAAAATAAATAGAATAAATTTGCGGAAAAAATCCTGGAAAACCATGTTGTTTAATTAAGTTTTCTTGTCTTCGAGCAGAGTGCGAAAACCGCATCAGCTTTCAGGGTAAGTGATTTAAGTAATCTGTTTTGATAGAAATGAGTGTTTTTAAATGATGCACGCCGTCTGAAACTGTTTTTTTTTTTTTTTTTTTTTTTTAGACAAAACCACGCAGACGGTCCAGAGCGCGTTCGGACCCGTCCTCGGTAATATATTTGAAATAGTACAGAATATCCGCTTGCGAGGGTGATGCTTTGTATTCATTTATTTATGTTAATTCTAGAAATCAAGTCAGAGCCCCCTGAAGAAGTTCGAAGGCTGGAAGCCCCGACTTCACCACGCAGATGTAAGTACAGCGATCGAGATTAAATCACGATTAAAACTCTGGAATAACCCGATTTTTCTGTCACAGCCCATGGAGAAGCGGGTCAGTGGGAGAGACCCGTAAAACGATCCGCGGATGTACACGGTAAGGAGTCGGAGTTTATGTATTTATTTATTTTAAATATTTAATAACTAACGATTTTCTCTTTTTTCAGCACGCGGTGGAGGGAGACCGTCTATTTTCCACAGAGACGCAAGGCTCGAAGATATTCTGAGCTGGGATTAACCTCATCACGCAACTTTCTTGAAAATGTGTAGTCTGTTTTTATTTTTTCTCTTATTCCGATGGAACGGGAGAATTCATTTTGAAGAGGTATATTAACTGAATTTCTTGAGGTAGATTCTTCCTGCTACAGATTTTAAAAGATGGAAGGAGAGAATTCACATCGGGAAAATAACTTCGGACGTGTATTGGATTTAAACGCTTCAATAATCGACTCAGCGGGGAGCGCTCCTGGAGCAGATGGTCCATTACCCGAGGCGTTAAATTCGCCGCCTCAAAATAACATCGAGTCCGGAGAGAGACTTTTAAGCCGTGTTCGTTTAACACCGTTAAATGAGGCTCTTAACAATTTAGCGGCTGAACGAGAATCAGAAGAAATTAGCCCCTACATCATTTCTGCGATTAACGCTATAAATTCGACGGTCCAGTCTGATACTGAAGAGCCCCCTGACCCCCCGCACACCCCACCTCCAGACGAGTCCGGTCCCGCGGCGTTGAACCAGGTACGTCTGACTCCGTTAAATAACGCTGTAAACCTCCTCGCGTGTGAAGTTAATCCTCACGTCCAATCCGCGGTGGATGAATTAAATCAAACGCCTAACGACGCTCGCGCTTTTTCACCTTTAAGAAGTCCCTCCCCGCGCAATGCGCGCGGAGAAGAGATTTTAAACAGAGCTCGTTTAACCCCGATAAACGCGGCGATCTCTGTTTTGATGGAAGACGGGGATGATGCACGACCGGAGTCCAGCCGACACTCTCCCATGACGGGTGGTGGGGCTGCTAACGTCATCAGGAGACCTGCTTTTAACAATATCGAAATCAGGCTGCCTCTCAATTTCCAGCGCGCCGACGAAATTCCCGACTACGTGGAATTTTACCGTAACGTCGTTGGGGCTCTTCATAACTCGGTCGAAAAGGCTTTAACACACGCCAGGGCCGGGGACTTTATCCAAATGGAGATTCGTGGGGACTCAGTCTACAACGAGGCCGCTTTGATCAGCTCATATAACGACGCTGGCGATGTGACGGGCTTCCAAAATCTGTTAGAACGATTGATACAATCAAATTCCAACGTTTTAGCCGACGAGTCTCTGGAATTAGTGGTTCAAGTCATCCGCAACCAGAACGGCGCGGGGAAGCGCAGAATAGATGACCTCCTCCATCACGAGGTTCTGAGGAAAAAATCCAAATGCCTTAATATCGTGTATAATCCTGACAACAGTTTATGTTTCGCGATAAACCTCGTTCAGTTATTGAATCCTCATCTGAGTACGCACGAGGCGGAGCAGCGCGGACTGGCGTTACAAAATAGCGTCGGATTAACGGAAGCTACGCCGGTATCTTTAGAGCAGGTGGGAAAATTTGAAAACGCTCTGGGTTGTAAAATTGTGGTGTTTTTCAGAGCCGAAGGGGAGAGAAAGCTGACAAAATTCCAGACAGGAATACCGGCGCAGCAGAAAACTCTTTTCGTTTTTCTGTTTAATAATCATTTTTACGGAATCATCGATTTAAAGAGATTTTTGGGAGTGAAATATGTATGTAAGTTTTGCTTTGAGGGGTACAATAACCACGCCTCCCATAATTGTCCGTCATATTGTAAAATTTGTGAATCCACGCAGTGTTATGAGAAAAATAACCCTGTATTCTGCAGCGAATGTAACAAGGAGTGTCGCTCTCCCACCTGTTACAGCCTGCATAAACAGCCGAAGTATCGTCCTTCCGCCGGTAAGTTCGTTAATGTGTGTGATAACAGAAAAAAATGCCCTCGATGTAAATGTGAGTATTACATAGCGTTTTCTAAAAACAGCGCTCCGCACGTGTGTAAGCAGAAGAGGTGTCATATATGCGGCGAGGCTCTCCAGGAGCCGAGCGAGGGTCACCTCTGCTATATGACCCCGCTCAAAGCTGAAGAGACGCATTCAGAGAAATATGTTTTTTATGATTTTGAAACGTATGTTGATAATAACGGGGAACACGTACCGTTTTACGTCAGCGCTGTAACAAAGACGGGTGATTTTTGGAGCGCATGGGGGACAGACTGCGTAGCCCGCTTCTTTAAACATTTTAGAACGAGAAAATTCAAAGAATACGTGTTCATCGCTCACAACTCAAAAGGTTTTGACGGCTATTTGCTTCTAAAGTATTTAGTCCAGCAGGGCGTAACCCCCGCTGTGATTATGACCGGGAGTAAACTATTACTCATGACAGACGCCGCCTTTAAACAGAAATATATAGATTCGTTATCTTTCCTTACAATGCGCTTATCTCAGATGCCTAAAGCCCTGGGGATCCGGCTGAAAGACGAAATCATCCGCAAAGGTTACTTTCCGCACCTGTTCAGTTCAGAAAAAAATCTGAACTATGTCGGTCCGTACCCTGACTCAGCGGCTTACGGGGTCGCAAATATGTCAGAGGGAGAAAGAGAGGAATTTAACGCGTGGTACGTGCGGAAAAAAAAACGCAATTTTCGATTTTAAAGCCGAGGCCGTTATGTATTGTGATAACGACACAAAAATCTTGGCTGCAGCCTGCTCCAAATTTATGTCTGAATTCATCGCTGAAACACTCGTGGATCCTTTTACCTGCGTTACAATCGCCTCGGCGTGTATGAAAGTCTTCCAAACTAACTTTCTTGCTCCAAAAACGCTGGCGATCCCCTCCGCCGACAATTATAGAACGAGGCATAAAAAATATTCGGACGTGGCCGTGCAATGGTTAGAATGGGTTGCTGAGACGCAAAACATTATCATCGATCATGCTCTAAACAGGGGCGAGAAAAAAATAGGAGGTTATTATGTTGATGGGTATGCTCAGATTGACGGCCGGATAAAAGTGTGGGAGTTTCTCGGATGTTTTTACCACGGGTGTGCAAGGTGTTTTACACAGCATGAAATAAACCCTCTCACAAACACCTCATTTGGAGAGCTCCACGCAGCGTGTCAGAAAAAAATAGCCTTTCTGCGGGCTATGCCGGGCGTCACCCTCAACGTAATTTGGGAGCATCAATGGCTTGAAATGAGGCTGAGGGATGAGAGCGTTCGGTGTTTCCTCGCCCGCAGGGGGTTACCGCCGCCCCTCGAACCTCGCGACGCTTTATACGGCGGTCGGACTTGCGCGGCCCGTCTGAGGTACACGGCTGAGCAAGATGAGACGGTCTATTACGTCGACGTGACCTCGCTGTATCCTTACGTTAACGTAAATTTCACATATCCCACGGGGCATCCGGAAATTATCGAGAGAAATTTCCGAGACCCCAGGACTTATTTCGGGCTCATCAAAGCCATCGTGTACCCGCCCCAGGGGCTAAAATTCCCCGTCCTCCCACACAGAACTCCTCACGGTAAACTGGTGTTTACTCTGTGTCGCACCTGCGCTGATGAAAATAATCAAGCTGCAGCGTGCACACACAGTCAGCAGCAGAGAGCTCTGTCTGGGACTTGGACGACCCCGGAATTCCACAAAGCTCTGGATACAGGCTATGCTGTAGCTAAGATTTTTGAAGTCTGGCATTTTGAGGAAAAAAGTGATAAAATCTTTGAGGGGTACATAAACACCTTCTTAAAACACAAGCAGGAAGCCTCTGGTTTCCCTCCCGAATTTGATAAAGACTCCGAGAGCAGAGAAAAATACATCACGGACTACTGGCTGAATCAGAAGATTCGTTTAGACCCAGAAAAAATCAGTCACAATCCGGCAAAACGACAGATGGCTAAGATCTGCCTCAACTCCTTCTGGGGGAAATTCGCCCTGTATTATGATACCGATAGCCTGATTTACGTTTGTAGGCGGGGTGAAACCCGCTGCCTACCGGTAATTATCTGGGGCAGCTCACCGACGAGTTGAACGGCGATGTCATCACAGAGTTTGCAGCGGCGGGACCTAAAAGTTACGCATATAAAACCGCACGAGGTAAAACGGTCATGCGTGTGAAGGGGATCACTCAAACCCACGAAAGCTGTCAGAAAATAAACTTTGACAGCGTCAAAGATCTGGTCGAGGGTTATATAAAAGATCCCGCCCTCGCTGCATCTATCATAACGCCGCAGCAGGGAATTAAACGTCATAAAAGCAGTTTCAGTTTGACAAACGTGTCATTTCAAAAATCCTTCAGGGTGGTGTATGACAAGCGGCGTCTTTTAAAGGACGGGGAAACCGAACCGTTCGGATTTTGAAACATGTCTCACTCTGGAAATACGGTGGAGATTGACCCCAGACTTCAGCTCCCATTCTCCTGTCTCATCGTTGGACCGAGTGGTTCGGGAAAGACTGTGTTTGTGAAAACATTGCTGGAAAATTGTAGCCACGCTATGAGATATGTGCCTGACAACATTGTATGGCTGTATACGTCTGAACAACCTCTGTATTCTGAACTGAAGAATAAAAATATTAAATTTGTAAGAGGACTCCCTGACTCATTTCTGGACGACAGCCTTTTCCCTGAAGGTCAGAGCCATCTGGTTATTTTGGACGATCTCATCTTTCAAGCAACGGATCATCCTGAAGTTGTAAGAATTTTCACCCAGTACAGACATCACCGGAATATGAGCGTCATCATGATCACACAGAACGTGTTTCATAAAGGGAAATACAGTCGAACCATCAGTTTGAATTGTAATTATATGGTGCTGTTTAAAAATCCCAGAGACAAGTTACAGATGAACATTCTGGCTCAGCAAATGTTTCCCGGCAGAAAACAATTTTTTTTGGAGGCACTTGATGATGCTACGAGCGTACCTTACGGGTATTTATTACTGGATTGCACGCAGGAGTGTCCAGATCAGTTCAGACTGAGATCGGGATTACTCCCGCACGAGTGGCCCACAGTTTATTTACAGAAAGATAAACGGATATGAGCTCTCTTTTAAAAAGGAACGCCCCCGCTCTTAAAGCGCTAATCAGAGCCGGGGCGAGGGAGCGTCACCACAGCCTGAAGACCTGCAGGGCGGAGCTTCTGAAAACTTTATCCGAGATCGCTTTGAATATATTAAAGGGGAATATCGCCTTGAGCGACTCTCAATTCCGGGCCTTGAAAAAACGAAAAAGAGTTTTACGTCTTCTGGCCGACAGAAACACCAGTTATAAAAAGAAGCGGGGAGCGCTGATTCAGACGGGCGGCTTTCTCCTGCCTCTGCTCGCCGCGGCCCTGCCCGTTATAACGAGTCTAATAGTACCCAGAGGATAATGGCGTTCAAAGCAGCGCAAAAGATGTTTTTACTCACTCCACAGCAGATGCTTCAACTCGGTCATTCCGTTCCGCCGAGCGGAAATAACATCAGACAAACGGCGGAAAATGATTTAGACTCGCGAATGCGAGGTATACTGGAAGAACGTACTCACTCTCCTTATGAAAAAATTAAAAAGTATGAGGCTCTGCTGCAGCGCTATTTAACCCTGATCAAGCAGGGGGAACTCGAATCACGCGTTTCACCCCCGCAAGAGACTCGCGTCGCTAAGCAACCTGAGGAGGAGGGGGTGGAGGAGGAGGAGGAGGATGAGACTGTCACAGAGGTCCTGAAGAATATCCCCTCCAGAGAGCGTAGAAACGCTGAATATATTATGAGGAAATTATCGAAGGGTGATACGCGCTGGAGTCCGTCGGGGGAATTTATTTACAAGGGGAAAGTCGTGAGGGGGTCTCACGCCATAGATCTTATGAAACATCTCGGATCCTCGTTCAAGAAATCGAGCCCTCCTACAGGCTGGGTGAAGTTCCTCAATATTTTACAGGAGCGGAACATCCCGGTGGCGTGCGTATCAAACCCGCAAGCCCGCGAGCAGCTTCAGAAGCTTAAAAAAGGCCGGAGCAGCTCGCCGGATGAATCCCTTCTTTTAACCGATTCGCCGGCCAGGAAGAAACTTAAGAAAAAAAAAGACTTCCAACGCTGGGAAGGTTTCTCACCATAAAAGGAGGGTATCGAATTAAAAACTGACTGGATATTATGATCAAGATTCTTTAAAATACATCGCAGTCAGTCACGTTTTTGTATATTGTTACTAATAAAACACAGACTGAAACTCATCTCCGGCCTTCATCACTTTTATTCGGTATACGGTTTAAAAAACAACTTTCAACACTTCTCTACTTAATAACAACGATGCAAAAACATTAAAGGTATGATCGGGGGTGCATTTTCTACACATTCGGAACATTTTTCACAAAAAACACATAAAAAAAATCAAAGGTCAAAGCTTCTTTCTACGTTTAAAAACGGGGGTTTACATCATGCAAACGCGATAAAACTTTAAAGGTATGATCTGAAGGCCGCTCTCACACATCCACCCCGTTTTCAGGCGAAAAAAAACATAAAAAAAATTTAGGATCAAAGATTAACACTTCTTTCTGTACTTAATAACAATGTTTTAAAGCGTGCAAACGCGATAAAACTTTAAAGGTATGTTCGGAAGGCCGCTCTCACACATCCACCCCGTTTTCAGGCGAAAAAAAACACATAAAAAAAATCAAAGGTCAAAGGTCAAAGCTTCTTTCTACGTTTAAAAACGGGGGTTTACATTATGCAAACGCGTTAAAACTTTAAAGGTATGTTCTGAAGGCCGCTCTCACACATCCACCCCGTTTTCAGGCGAAAAAAAACACATAAAAAAAATCAAAGGTCAAAGGTCAAAGCTTCTTTCTACGTTTAAAAACGGGGGTTTACATTATGCAAACGCGTTAAAACTTTAAAGGTATGTTCGGAAGGCCGCTCTCACACATCCACCCCGTTTTCAGGCGAAAAAAAACACATACAAAAAATCAAAGGTCAAAGGTCAAAGCTTCTTTCTACGTTTAAAAACGGAGGTTTACATTATGCAAACGCGTTAAAACTTTAAAGGTATGATCGGAAGGCCGCTCTCACACATCCACCCCGTTTTCAGGCGAAAAAAACACATACAAAAATCAAAGGTCAAAGGTCAAGGCTTCTTTCTACGTTTAAAAAACGGGGGTTTAAATTTTCCGAACGCAATAAAACTTTAAAGGTATGATCGGGAGAGCGTTCTAAGACGGGGGTTACATTTTCACACGGAAAAACATAAAAAAATAGGAACGCCGGTTAACACAAGCCGTGACAATATTTAAACTCATGCAGAGGCCCTGCTAGCTGGTTACAGGAGGTATTGCAGCTTTTCTTAAGGCAATAACGATATCTTTTCACAAAATCAGAAACCAAATCATCGTTCGCGATAGTATTTTCGGAGTATAAAGACACCACGTCCCGGTACGACTTCCCACTGGCTCTGTTATACAGATAATACACGCAGTGTTGTCCGCATACGTCGGATAACTCGTGCTGAAGCTGCTTGTTGTGATACAGAATGTTTTTAACATCTGGGAGATTCTCCAGATATTGCAGGATGCTTTTAGGGTAGTAATCAAAGTCAGGGCTGAGGCCGAACGAGTCAAAAAATGTGGCTCGACCATTTTTTTCAACGGTGAGCGCTAACCAGTGTTCTCCCGGTAAATGTCTAGGGTGGGTGTTTACAATGAAATATACGGGAGGGCCCGGCTTGATCCGGAATAACTCGTCAGACGCAAAAACACCGGCAAACAGGTCTCCTATTAAGCCCCTCATAACAGCGTCCAATTCCAGGGTGTTCATCAGTAAAAATCCACAAGGACCTGTCGCTTGGAATTAATCTCCAGGAGAGAATCATAACACGCGTACACTATCAGCGTGGTGGTATGCGGAGTCGCGACTCTGAATCTCATTTCAAGTCGCAGGGTGCCTGTGGAGACGGGGCTCAGAGCGCCGCTGTCCTCCTCCGGGTTTAAATTGAAGACGTACAGCGCGTAGCCGCGCGCAAAATCCTCCCGGTCTATACAGAGAGGCTGGTCTTTGAGGTGTCGTCCGGTCGCGGTGTAGAGATTGTAAAACTCCCTGACAGAGAGTTTGTTGTTAAATTCAGGCTGGAAAGCTTTAGCCGGCAGCTGTCTCCCGTTTTGACTGAGTGCGAGGTACTCCAGGTCATAGTGTGCAAATTCAAACGGGGACAGATCTCTTCTCCCACTGAATGCATTGTGATTCACCATACCCAGAACCACATATTTGGGCATGGTTCCTAAAAACAGGTTCTCCTGGTTGCATATCCTGGAATGGCTGGGGATCACGTAAGTCTTAACGTTGATTCGTGATAACGGGTACACGGCGTTCCCTTTCATGAGAGCCGCGGAGTGGCCCAATCTCACTGCAGGGGATACGGTGACTTTCTTAACGAATAGGGACGCGCCCAGAATTTTCAGCTTGAAAGTGGAGGCCGCCAGCCCCATCAGGCAGAAAGCATCGCTGGCTCGAATTAATTTAACTCTTAGATCAATGTTATTCAGAAGAAGCCTCTCGCAGAAAAATATGTCCGCGTGCAGCGGACCCTGAACTTGAAATTCACGCGATTCGGCGCTAAAGCGCGCTCTGCTCACGAGGCCTTTATTCGGGCCCGCGTCATCCACAGCGGTCGAATTGTGCTGACCCGGGGTGTCCTTGTAAAACAAACCGCCCGTGAACTGCGATTTCAATGAAGCGGGGGAAAAGTTCAGCAGCGTCTCAATCATTGCCCTGTACGGGTGCGTCGCGCTGGACTGGGAAATCAGCCGGTCACCCAGAGTCACGTCGACTTGTGAGAAAATCGTATTGAGAGGATAATTTATGACGCCCACGCGGGCGTCATTAGCCAGGTCAGTCCCGTCGGCGTTTGTAATTTTCATTCGCAGATAAAGCAGCGTATTATTGAGGTCTAAATACCTCTCACCGTCTCCGGGGATAAAAAACTCGATAGGGCCCATGTCCGTCAGGGCTGATAACGGGCTGACTTCAACGTATTGGCTTTGCTCGATGGACAGCTGGGTCCCGGGGACGGCGAATAAATCCAATTCGCTCATGGTGCATTCGGGGGAATTATTTTGCAAAAGAGACATTGTTTAAGAGAAATATCCCCGGACAACCTCCTCTTCTTATGCTTCCTTCGAACTGTTCTGCTTTTTCCGGGGGTCTTTCGCTTTTTAACTGTTTTGACCCGTTTCCCCGGGGGGCGTTTCCGGGGCCTTCTTGAGAGCACCATGATCCCGGACCCCCGCTGCTGCTCGGGCTCCTGACTCCGTCCGGCCCTCTCAACAACGCGGCTCACTACGTCGGAAGCGATGCTTCGGGCTGAGTTTTTCAGGTGAGGTTTGGCGATCGTGTATCCTTGTTTAATCAGCGGCGACACAAATTTGAACAGTTTCGAAAATATGTTCCCGAGCCCGCGCCCGTACATAACAGGAGCGCCGTGGAAGCCGTGAAGGCCGTTCCCGACTTGATTTTCATAGTAAGGCACAAATCTATAAATGTCGGCTTTGTGCGCTGCCCCAGCCATTTTTTTTTATCCCGCCGGTTTAAAATGTAATGTCACAACCACTTTACCGTATCTGAAATCCACCGTTTGATCTTGATCGCTTTTGATTTCGATGCGTATTGTCTCAATATGTCTTTTGGAGACCGGGATGTAATAAGCGGGGTTGAATTTCTTTGTAATTATTTCCCCGAAACGACCTCCAATTTCGAACGCTCGGAGGAGAGGAGCAAAAGCGTCACCCACCGCCTGAGGCTGTACAACATCTGTATAACAGAACAGGTGATACATCCCTGCTTTTATATCGGGGTAGCGGGGACAGCTCGTGACCCCGGGTCCGCATCTCAGCCATTGATTAGGGTGCATCCCCAGCATGTACGCCGTCGGGGCTTCAAAATATACCTGGCTGGTACCGTCTCCTTCCCACAGAAACTTTTTCTGGATATCGTCATATTTTAAAGTCAGATTCGGATCTATAGTCTTCAAACGAGGGTTTATCAGCCCTGCAATAACCTCAAAGTTATCATAATATCCCGTGTCAAAATATCGCGAGTGAACGGCGAGTTTGTTCTTGCCCGTAATTTTCATCACCTGGAACGTACAGGAAGGCTTTTCCGGGATATTTAACCAGGTGTGCGGATAACAAATTTCCGTCAGCGCCACATCCCAGTCACCCTCTAGATCCAGGTGTCGAGCCAAGTCCACCTGGTAGCATGAAATTGTGTTGTCCGGGAATACTTTTAGGCTGGCGTTTGAAGGCAGAGTCATATAAAATCCGTGTTTCAGATCCCGATCCATTTCTCATATGTCGGTTGAAGATGGAAGTTCTCATATTTATACGGCCATCAGCTGGTCCGCGGGAACCCAGGAGTTAAATTTCTCGGGCCAATTTTTCCATCTGACAAATACAAATTTCTTTCCCTTGGTAAAACGTTCACGAATAATTTCTTGAACCTGATACGGTCTGTCTTTTGCTATTTAACCTTCTGCAATTCCGGTTCATAGAATGAGCCTTCAATGATCTCACCGTCATAATCTTTCAATTTATAAACGGGCGGCGTACGTTGTATACATTCTGACACCGTGAACATTTCATCCGTAAAACTTTGTTCATATTTTTTATCAAAAACTCCCCTGAGCTTGGAGACCCTGACTATATCTCCGACCTTATATTTACACTTCACAGGCCTCCTGCGTAGGGTGGATGCCCCATACAAATTTTGAAACACTTGATCGACATTTCGATCATTAACCTCATTCGGCCTCATCTTAATGCTTTTATGATAACTCTCGTTATAAGCCGTGAGTAAAGACGGTAGGACGTCGATGTATCTTCTCGTGTTTTTAGCAGTAAAATATCTCCACATTCTCGTCTTTAGCGTGCGATTAAACCTCTCGACAACCGAGGCTTTCAGATCACTTGCGGTGGCAAAATGTAGAATCCGGTGTTTTTTCATTAAATCCTTGAACGGTTTGTTAAAAAACTCTTTCCCGGCATCAGTCTGCATCTTCAGAGGCACCCCGCTCTGCTTTAAGAGTGAGGCAAAGGCCTGTGAGACTTCGCGCCCTTGCTTTGACTTCAGAGGTCTGGCATACGCTTTTTTTGAGAAGATATCGATAACGGTCAGCAGGTACTTCTACCCGTCGTTAAAATCTGATAACCCCTGCATGTCGCATAAATCCGCCTGAAATTGGTTAAGCGGGTTTGTGACAAATACTCTATTTCTTGGAAAATGCGTCCTGGCAGGTTTGTGTAATGTGTATGCATCTTCCCCCGACAGGAAATCTCTGATATGCTTCATACGAATTTTAGAGCTGTGTTGATCATGCAGAGCCCTGTGTAAACGCTCCGGCCCTCCAAAACTCCCCGGATTTACCGGACTATAATATACATCCTTCATTAAACCCTCATCACCCATCTTTTAAGACGGATCTCTTCAGAATGATGAACCGGATAGTCCTTTTGCATTTTTATATGTTTTAGCGACCATAAATATTAGTCTTTTGTTTTAAATTGAACTCTGATTCAGCACCGCGGAGAGCGCTCACAGAGCAGCCTCGAGCTTTTAATAAGACCGTGTTAAAACCCCTCATTAATTCATACGAGCACCTTTTTTCCACCAAAACCTCGTTTGTATGACTCTGTCTTGCAATATGAAGCGCCTTGAGGCAACTGTTTTGTTGTGGTTTTGGCACTATATAAATTTGATTTGTAAAACATTTCACCCTTTTTCAACAATAATATAGGAAAGAACACAGGCCGTATAAGGTTTAGAATATATGCTTTATTACATTCATTAAAGTCACGCACAGAGAAAAAACAATTGTTCATGTTTATTAAACACAGCATACGTGAAGGAAAAAAGTATACGTTCACGTACAAAACTGGAAAACTCTCAGTAATACATCTCCCCCGCATTTACGGTTTATTTCAGTATTCAGCTGTAAAAGTGTAGGAACAATCTCCCCTCTGGACACCCCCATCTGTTTCACCCGGCACGCTATCACATCCACAAACAGAGTGTATAATGTAAGCAGATGCATCGTATTACACCGTGTAAAATCGTCAGTGGTCAAAACAGAGATTTTCAGTAATACGTTGTACAGAGATTTTTCAGATGAATGGAGAGCCGCGCTGTAGATATGATCTGTCCAGACTCCGGGCCCGGGGCGACGTCTGATAACGTCGAAGACCCTCTCCATAGCGCATAAAGGCGGTGCGTCTGGGATCTCCAGCCTGCGAATGACTACCCGCTCCAGCTTATACGAGAGTCCACGTATAATATAAACTTCCCGCAAGCTTTGAAAGAGAATCATCACACAATTACCCATGACTGTAAAACAATATAATGATATTTAAAAAAAAACAAAAAAACAAACAAAAAAAAGCAGGTTTTTCTTCAGTCGTCTGGGTTATAGACGGCTACCATCCCCTCCAGGTCGAGATCTGCGTCTTCACCGAAACATGTGTACAGTTCGTTGATCTTTGCTTCAAAATTATCAGTGTATTTCAGCTCAGTGAGGATGTTTTCTACCACCCCCTGAACCCTCGCAGCCGATGGGTTGAGGAAGCGCTGGGCTAGGAGCTTTACCACAGCCGGGATGAAGGTCGGTCTCCAGAGTCTCACCATTAATCTCTCAAAATGTCCGGTAAAGAAATATTCATTTAACGGGTCCAGGCACTCGTGCTGGCGCTGGCTGGGGTGATCGATCTCACACCCGTAACAGAGTTTTTGTCTGTAACTTTTGATCACAGCCAAAAGTAAGTGTGCCACGCCGACTTTCACCGTTTTCAGGAATTCCTCTGACAGGAACCCGTCAGGCCGGTCAGATGCGAAAGATGTGGCGTATTTCTCAGCCGGCTCGAGGTCTTGTACCTCCCGCGGACTCGCGGCCTCCGTGACAGCGGGAAGAGACCCCACGCCTCCCGGGCTGGAAAGCGCGTGAGAAGGATGGATCTCGCCCCAGACCGCCTCGAGCTGAACTCCCCACGGGCTCTCGTACCCACCGCGGGTCCGTGAAGCCTGGCTCAGAGAGGGCTGGTCTCTTCCACAGTCGAGCGCGCAGTCACAAGCGATGTCGTCGGCCGCTGCAATGGGAGAGGTTGAGGAGCTCATGCTGGTTCGTCGTCCGATGCTTGAATGAGATGTGGTCCCCTGGTTTTTATAGAAATCCCCGTGCATGCGGGGAGGAGCTACGTCAGAGTTTTTTTTTTTTTTTTATTTTATTTTTTTATTTATTTTTTTTAAGTAAAAAGAGGGGCCAAGTTTTTTCGGACTTCGATAACATCCCTCCAGGCCAGGCACCTTGTAAAGAGGCCCGTAATCCTGTCGTTGCAGGTGTTAAACATCTCATGCCAGCTCTCAGCCGCAGCTGTGACGCTTCTGACGTGGCCGCTGGCACTAACCCGCTCCAACTTAATTTCACCCTCAGAGACAGTGTCAGGAGGTCCACGCTGGAATATCACCCTATAGCGAGGCCCCTGGGCGCTGAGCCAGGTGAGTTGGAAGCGTGTTTTCTTCTTTTCCGGCGTCCGATCTCCTGGAGGTTCAGGGTTGACCGTGTCGCGAATCATCGAGCCCGCTGCTGCGGAGAAGACACCCCAATCGGCGGAAGTAAGCGCCACCCGTGGGGTTCCTCGAGTGGCAGTCTCACCCTCGGCCAGAGTGAAGAAACTTACTTGGGCATAATACGGGTCGAACGTGTAAGTTAAACGTTCGTGCCCCTCCAGGCTGTACGTCAGATCTTCCTCCGGTATCGGCTGGCTCAGACGGCTGACGTACATTCTCGCTTTTTTTGGGGCAAGCGAGCCTTCTGTTGTCATGGTGATGTTAACCGGGGTCTCGCAGATGTAGCGGAGGATCGGAGTTCGTCTCGCCATGGTGAATGCTGTATGTCACTCTATCGTCGAAAGGGGATTTTTAAACCCTTCTTCGTCCGCGGGGCGTAATTCCTTACCTTTTGCTCTAAAAACACCGTTTGGCGTAAGTGATAAGGAGCATTGTTTATTGTTCGGGCTCGGGGCAGCATCTCCGCTCAGCGGGTGTCCCGCGCCCCATGATCGATCGGCTAATATCTTAAAAGAAAACATCATCTGGCGTGAGTGATAAGGAGCATTGTTTATTGTTCTTCGGGTTCATCACCTCGGGGCAGCATCTCCGCTCAGCGGGTGTCCCGCCACACACACACACACACACACACACACACACACACACACACACACACACACGCACACACACACGCACTCACACAGACACAGCGTCTGCAACAGGTTTTACAGCCGTGGGGTCATGTTTCCGCGAGCGGCTCTATGCGTGGGTATTTGACCGTCTTGCTGCAAAGACTTACAGCCGAGAGAGACGGGTATTTGTTCCCCTTCTTTAATTTACGAATTAAAAAACAGAAAAGGAAACGTAATAATTTAAGAATTAAAGATATTAAAGGGTCATTAAATAATAGACAGTGATTTATGTTTAATTATTTCAGAATTAGTTAATTCTTTAATACATTAAAAAGATCTAGGTATTTTTAATCGTTCTTTAATTCATGAAATAAAATGACATTAAAATACTAGACCCTGGGTGGGAGGGGAGGTATGGCTTGGAGGCGGTGCTTGGCCGGGGTTAGGGGAGGAGCTTGGGGGTGGGGCTAGGGGAGGAGCCAGGGGCGGAACTAGGGGAGGAGCTGGGGGCGGGGCTTAGGGGCGGGACATACTGACGTCATCGACTCTGATTGGATGTGACGTCATAAGGGGCGGGGGCTCGGAGGCGGGATCAGGGGCGGGGCTTAGGGGCGGGGCATAATGACGTCATCGATTATGATTGGCTGTGATGTCATAAGGGGCGGGGCTTGGAGGCGGGACTAGGGGAGGGGCTTAGGGGCGGGACATAGTGACGTCATCGATTCTGATTGGCTATGACGTCATAGAGGGGCGGGGCTTAGTGACGTGGCCGATTTTGATTGGCAGCTGTCACTTTTTTGACGAAAGGTGGGTCAGTTTTCTCTCTTACACTGAATGTTAATTTCACACAATCTAGTCCATTATTCATTTATTTTAGATTCTTGTGATGAATTCAGGGTCACCTGAATTCCTCCAGGAAACAAACAATAACATTTAAAACTTTATGAAATCAGCCAAAAGTCAAACCTGATCATCAGCAGACAACAGAAGACATGAAAACTCTTAGACACAAGTGGAAGAAAAAGATTGAGTTTGTGAGAAGAACCTCTGAGGTAAACCTCCACAGCCTCTTTATCACACGTACAGTGAGAACTGTAAGTGAAAACACAAATGTCTGCATGCGCTGAACTGCACCTTAAATGGACTTTAAGCTGAAACTCCTCAGTACAAAGTCCTATGTGCTGATGAGATGTTGCTGATTATGTGCTGATTAAGTGTTATAAATGTTTTACAATCACAAAAATTCACAAGAAAATAACTTAAGGCTGCTTCTTTTGCAAAGCTGTTATCTTTTCCAAAGCCTAAAGTAGGGACATACCATAACACGTTTAACACCCCGATGCATTCATTACAGTTAGTTCAGTGCAATCAAACCCTGTGCACCCAGATGGGACTTGAACTACTAGCAAGTATAGGAGGAGTGGCCCGTGAGTGAAAAGATGGACAGAAAAAATCCAGGTGGAGCTGAAAAAGCTCGATTAAGAAAAAGAAAAGCTTTGGAGGAAGATGCTGCCAAGTGTGCAAAGCTCACAGAAGACAGAGCGAAGAGAGAAATGATAAATAGGGCGGGGAACAACAGGCTAATTAATATATGCTAAGATGCTGTGCATAGACCACGCGCTATTTAAGTAATTCACATATTGGAGATTGATAAACTGTATATTGTTTTATTGGTGATAAAAAACAATAATAATGCAACAATGTATATTTGGGAGCTAAAGTAGACTACTAATCCTTTTAATTGCATTTTTGGTTAAAAAAAAAACACACACACAAACATTTAATTAAAATATCTAAATGTGTATAAAATGCATTTAAATTATATTTAAGTAATTAGCAACATTCTAAAGCATCATTTTGAAACTAAAGTTGTCAACCTACTAACCCATTGATTGCATGCTTTTTGTAGAACTTGAGCAGCAGTTGAAGTCCAGTTGAAAGCAGACCTACAGATGAAGCTGAAGTTAGGGAAGACAAGCACTTCTGAGCGTGGTCGCTCAAACTCTAAACACAAAGTGTGTATATTATGTTATTAATCAATACTGCTCTCTGCCTGCATATTTCACAGGTGAGCCAGATGTTGAGAGAAGGAACAGTGAACAGCAATCAACTAAAGAGCCCCTACTAGCCAAAGTTTTTCATAAGCATGGAATTATCATATAATAAGCATGATATTGCAGTTTTTCTAAGGGAGTCATATAAAAGAATGCAAATTTGGGAGGACGTCTCCAAGGACAAGCGTCACAGAAGGCTGATACCAACAGGTGAAACCAGATGGTGGGCTAAGGATCAGGCTCTAAGCAAAGTCTTTGGCAGCTATGGTAGTCCCCAAAATGGACTGTATGTTGACCTTCTGCTGACCTTAGAAAAGGTTTTGCACAGTGAGAGCTAAAGCAAAGAGCTTCATTGAAACACTTTTGAAATTTGAGATCATATTAACTGCTCAAATTTTCCTTCGTGTTTTTCAGCATACATCCCCACTGTCCAAACATTTAGAAACCAAAGGGTTGGACATTTTGTCATCTCAGAGGCTTGTTGAGGGGACACAGGAGAGTTTAAAGCAATGTGTCAGGGGTTTTGAGTCTGTGAAAGGGGCAGCTGATGTTTTTGTGCACTGGGCAAACAAAAAGTTTGAAGAGGAGAACTGTGACTTTGAGGTGCAAACAGAGCTTCCACAGAAGCGTATCAGAAGAAGAAAAAGAATGCCTGGAGAACTTGAGGAGGATGAGCCAGTAGCCTCATCTGATGCTACATTTGAGACAAATGTTCACAATGTCACACTGTGACGGGAAGCATTGAAAAAAGATTTGCTGCTAATGGTAAACCAGCTTCAGATTTTGCCTGCCGAGAGCCTAAACTTTCATCAAATACAAATTAATGGACTGACAAGTGGAGCCATCGAGCAGATAAGCAAATGCCTGATTAGTTTTGACGAAAGGGCAACAGTGAGAACTTTGCAGGCTGAGTTTGCAGTCTTGCAGCTCAATGGGACAGGCTGAAAAAGTCTTCACTAGAGGGTTCCACTGTAAGGGCAGGCACTGAGAATGACACAGATGGAACTGAGTTCGACACAGAGATAGGGAGCAGGATTTGTGCTTCTTGCAGAAACTGTGTGATTTGTGTGTACTTGGTACTGAGTCAGTATAATTTGCTAACAGATGCCTACCATGTCACTGGGCTGGCATACAAGTTTTTATTGACCTTCTCAATCTCCAAGGTGGCCTGTGAAAGACGTTTCTCCACCTTAAAATTGATCAAAAACAGATTGCGGAGCAAACTTCATCAGGAGCACTTAGAGGCATTCATGCTGATGTCTTCTGAGAAAATCATCTTAATGCCAGTTGACAATGACAATTGTTATAAACAAAGTTGCAGATACCAGTGCACTTCTCAGGTGCACGTTGTTGCCGTAGTTACCTGCCTGCTTGTTCGTTCATTTGTTTGTTTGTTCTTTGCACTTAGGATTTATCTGTGATGGTTGATTTGATTTCATCCATGTTTAGTTCAATTTGTGTGTATTACTCAAAGTAACTTTTGAACAAAAGTTCTATTTGTGCCATTGTTCTGTATAGAATTTGTAATATTTTTTTCCAACAAAGCAATATCTATTCATTTATTTTCAGTATTTTAAGTAAAACACTAATATTTATAGTTACACTTCTTCTTGTATTTTGTGTATTTTTCATAATCAACCGTTCTATAATTTCCAAATGTTTCAAGATGATGTCGGGGCAAAAATAAATAAAACTACTAGATGTCACTGTTGTCATTTTCAAGGAAAACGCACCATTCAGGTACATAGTGACGACATAAAGGCGCGACCCGGTAGCTGTTGTGATGCTCACTATCTCATTACTACCACTGTCTGACAAGTAGTGGTACTTCTGATGGTTCGGTGTACATTTATGGAGTCATTCGAATTGGTACTACCTCTGTTGTGTCCACCTTGTGGCCCAAAACATGGACATTTTTATCAGTCGCTGGAGCTACGTGCATGAGTGCAACGCCAGCTACATGCCTGATGATGCCAGGATGTCAGCCGTATCAACATTTGTAGTACCACCTCTTCCAGCTACTTACAGTATGGGACTGGTGAGCTAACAATACTGTTCTTGTTTTAACTAACTAACTTTTACTTTCTTTGTTACTATACTGTTTATATGCATATAATTATACTACTGTATGTACCTTACCCTTCCAATGTACAGTTACCCAGAATGTTCACTGTGACCACGGTACAACACTTTATATGTTTTTCTACTTATTCTACTGTTTTACTTTTTATTGTTATACATTTTTATTATTCTTGGGCATCTGCTGGATGAGCTCCAAACACTGTCTCACTGTACTTGTATAGTGACAATAAAGCATCTTGTATCTTGTAATATGCATCTGGTCCCAGTAAAACAAAATGACTGATTCTGTCAGCTGTTCTCCTGGATAGCTTCATATCCAAACCCTCCAACACGTCGTGAGAGCAGTGGAGAAGATTGTTGGTGTCTCCCTCTCCTCCCTCCAGGACATCTACAGCACCTGTCTCACACGTGTATGACAACAGCTGACATGAAAACACGTCATATTGATCCACATTTTGCATTAAAAGCTTAATTAGCACATTAAAGTACGTAAGTAAATCAAAACTTATCCAAACACCAGCATCTGCTCATTATTCACTTGTTATGAACAAACTATTTTGAAGACATTTTTTCATACTTGTATTTTTATTCGTTCATCTCTGGTCTGCTTATGCTTTTACATGTACACGTCTGAAATTTACAAATTAACTGAAATCACTGGCACCTGCCTCGGCAGGTAAATAAAAGACAAGCATCTGTTACAGCACATAAAGATGCTACAGGAAGTGCTGAGACAAGATGCTGCTGCTACAAAATGCACCTGCCCTTGCTGCAAATATCTCAGCATTAGCAGCAGTTAGCCGCTGTTTCAACAACCTTCTCAGCTGTTCCACCTTTTCACGCTAACTTCGCCTTTTCTTCTTCCGGTTTCCTGTCAACCTTTGTGCTTCAAGACAAAAGAGGAAAAAGACCATCCAGATTGTTACCAGGTCAAAGTTCAAAAGCCAGCATCTGTGATGGTTTGGGGGTGTGTTAGTGAAAACTTTACAAATACCTTACAAATTTACTGTCGTAATTGGGTATGAACTAAGGTAAATATGAATTTAAAATAAATGATGTTAGGGTGTAATACCAGCTATAAAGATAGGGGACACATTTTCTGGCAGGTTAACAGATGCTAGCTGGCTCATGTAAGCGCTGCACTGAGTCGCGCTTCCGTGTCATCGGATACAATTCCTGGGATACAAACTAAAACTCACAATTGCACCACAACCGCCTTGTGACCTTTGACCTGAGGCCTGCCAGACAAACAGAACATCAGGATGACAATGTGACGTCTTTGTGTCTGTTGTCCTGTTTGTCTTGTGTGTGTCAGATGACGTGTGAACATTAGAGGTGTAATAATATTCAGCTCCTGGTTCACACTTTGACAAACTCACCAGATTTAGAACAAAACACAAACTCAGACTGTGAAAAATTACTTTATTCCTCCTCAAGACTCAAATGGACAAAAACAGATGAGTTTGAGTATTTTTACTTTTTACAATTTTTAATAAATGAAAAATGATAAATGGACTGAATTTATATTGCGCTTTTCCATCGGCATCAGATGCTCAAAGCGCTTTACAATTATGCCTCACATTCACACACTGATGTCAAGGTGCTCACGACACACCAGGAGCCACTTGAGGATTAATTAATGATTAATTAAATAATAATTAATGACAGATTTAAGAGGAAAAAAAAAACAAGAACGAGCTGTTTTATTTGGACATAGATCCACCTGTCTGATGGCTGCAGGTGGGCGGAGCCACAATGAAGACATCCAAATGATTTGTGAGCAGACAGACAGACAATCAACACATCAAACTGCTTTGATAAGAAAAAGACAATCAGCAGAGACAGATTTCAAGCTTTCAATCATGAACAGACTGTCCCAGAGACAACAATAAGTGGACTCTGTTTATTGTTTGTTTCTTTGAACAAACAAACAAACAAACTGTCAATCATGTGAAAATCATGTTTGTTTACAGGCTGAATTTACAACAACTGAGACGTCAAAATCAAACCAGCTGGACATTTACTGTCCAAACGTGTGTGATCGAGTGTTTGTGTCCACAGGAGGAGACTCTCTGTCCTACAGTCCACACAGAGACACTGAGGAACCAGGCCAGAACGTGAACCCAGCACACAGAGGTTCAGTGAACGTGCAGCAGAAGGTGTGGATGTGGATCAGAGAGTCAGAGGAGACGTCATAGAAGGACAGAGTGCCAGCAGGACAGTCCACAAACACTGAGACTCTGTGAGAGGACGAAGGAGAGAGAGGAAGGAATGTGTGTCTGTTATTGTGACAGACAGAGTAACACAAACCATCAGTGCAGATCAGACTCCAGGACTGATCATTAAATCCAAACAAACAGTCCAAACTGTTTCCTTTCCTTCTGATTCTTCTGTAAGTCACTGATATATAAACGTCTCGTCTCCACTCGACCTCCTAGTAACAGCGACCAGTCAGACCAGTTGTACTCAGGACCTGAGGTCAAAGGTCAAATCTGTCTGGATGATCAGGATATGATTGATCCTCGTCCACATGTTCCACCTTTGTGTTGTTGTTGGACAGTTTGAGTTTTCTGTTCACTGAATTTGGATCCAGAGAGAGTTCACAGAAATCTGATGGAACAAAACACAACACAGTTATCAATCAATCAGTTCATCAGTCAACACAACACAGCCGGAGCCGATCCAGCACTTCACCGATCAGCACGACGCGGGCAGAGGTATTGATCAATCATTTCATCTTTCAGCACAACCGAAGTAATGAATCAATCAGTTCACTGATCAACACAACACAGCCAGAGTTATCAATTGATCAGTTCATTGATGAATACAATACAATCAGAGTTATCAATCAATTAGTTCACAGATCAAAATCACATTGCTGGAGTTATCAAATTGATCATTTCACCGATCAGCACGACACGGCCAGAGTTATTGATGGATCAGTTCAGTTATCAATTAATCAGTTCACTGATTAACACAACACAGCCGAAGTTACAGATTGATCAGTTCATCGATCAGTATGACGCAGCCAGAGTTATTGATCGATCAGTTCATTGATCAACATGACAAAGCTGGGGTTATTGATACAACAGTTCTCTGATCAGTTATCGACTGATCAATTCATTCATCAGCACAATTTTGATTCAGAGCGTGCACAGAGAGAAGAGGAGGGACTAGTCACAGTCAGGTCAGACAGACAGGAAGTTGGCGGGGCCTCTCAGTGTGCTGTGCACAGCTTTGTGGTTGAATATGAAAACACTGAATTTATTTTCAACGTGTCCATTTGGAGAAGTCGTGCACGTGACACACGTGGATCAGACGCGCCTTCATGTTGAACTCTGCTTCACTGTCAGTAGGACTTGAATGAGTGATGTCACAGAGGGTGGTTTCTATGGAAACAGATGGATCAAAGACTTACACTTCCTCAGACCTGGTCTCAGCCATCGGACTCCACCAGGATCCACCCTGAAAGGAGGAGGGGGCGGAGCAACACATGGGCTTTAATCATGGAAACATCAACATGACATTGATCTCATCCACACACTTTACGAGGTCTCTTAGATAATAAACCGACCCTTTTATTTTTTTTTTTAACTATATGGATTTGAATGACATGCGATTACACCAATCATGCTTGAACCCTCGTGCGCATGCGTGAGTTTTTTCACGCGTGTCGGTGACGTCATTTCCCTGTGGGCAGGTCTTGAGTGAGATGTGGTCCCGCCCTCTCTGTTATGTGTCGGACGCAGCTCGGAGAACCGACCAGCGTTTGAAGGACCCAGTATGAAATAAGCAGAGCACGGTTCAAAGGCTAACTGAATTTAATACATA
The DNA here is from genome assembly GCF_902500255.1 of Thalassophryne amazonica. Taxonomy (NCBI): domain Eukaryota; kingdom Metazoa; phylum Chordata; class Actinopteri; order Batrachoidiformes; family Batrachoididae; genus Thalassophryne; species Thalassophryne amazonica. Next base: position 22,011,169 of record NC_047114.1, on the reverse strand, counting down.
ACAGTGATAATAACAAAAAGGTGCGGTCTGGCGTGGTGCGCTCCCAGCAGCGCTAACGGTCCGGAGCCAGAAGCTGTTTCGGACCCAAGGACCCCGCCGACACCCCCCAGGTGGCCGCAACAACCGAGTCTGTGAAAGAAGGAACCATTATGTGAGTCCACACTCTACACACAGAACACTTAAAAGGTGTACAAACAGCAAACACTTCCTGGCTTGATTACTGATCAGCTTCCCAACCTGCAGGCATGGAACATCCAGTTCACAAAACTCCACCGCAGTGGAAGCTGATACATGACTAACAAACAGCTCAATACAATAAGGTGTGAGGGACACCACATTTACTGACTGTATAACTGTTAGTCACAAATCTAACGTACCTCAGGAAGTGTGCTGACGAGCGTGAGACCTCACCCCCTCCTCTTTCACAGACTGTGCATCAAACCTGGACGTTCTCAGCATCCGCTGTTGATGAGATGGCTCCCAAGACGACGATCTCACCCGTCTGGTCACAAGGTCGAGTCTCTGGCAAATACACACTGTGCACTCCAGTCTTAAATGCCAACATGTTCCAATCCATCCAGATGCACCACAGCTGTGAGTCCTGACGAGTCGCAGGTGATCAGGGTGAGGTCCTGACAGCCTCAGCAACACAGCCACTCAGTCCCAAATGCACGCCACCTGGGAGGAAAACCAAAAGACAGAAACAAACCGGCAGCCAGGCCCCCCCAGCCATATAACAGTACCCCACCCTCACGGGAAGCCTCCCGGCGACCACACACACCTGGCCCAGGAGAAACACCCCCCTCCAGGGACCATGGCTGGAAACCGTGTCCGCGTTCATCCTCCAACAGACTGGTTGAACTGGCTGCATCTTTGCCCTTGTTTCTGACAGTCTCTTAGCACAGGTGTGGCCAGGAGTTCCTACACCTGTGCGGTCAGCCTTTATCCAAACGTGTAATTAGTCATAAAACAAAACACAAACAACCAAAACACCCCCCCCTCCCCAGGGGACCGTTCCATCAAACCCCAGGGAAGGGGAGAAAAGAAAAACCCAAACTTGAGCTCACAAACAAAAATGCTACAACACCCCCCCCTCCTCCCCCCCAAACGACATGTAGGGACCAACACCCCCCAGAGGGCCTCCCGCCAGCTCCAGGAGTAATAACCACGACCGAGGTCCCTCTGGGATCCAACGTCACCCACGGGGACTACCAGCGCCTCCCAGAGGACCACTCGTCAACCCCAGGAGACGCCTCCCCTCATGACCAATGGACCCAGCCCCGGCCGTCCATGGCTAGATGGGCCTACAGCCTTTTCCCCCCCAGAGGACACCACAGTCAAACCCTGAGGGCGGAAACTGGGGGGGGAAACAAAAAGATACCCCAAACCCCCCCCCTCCCCTCCCGGGTGCAGAGGCTACCTGGGAACGCCCAGCACAACCCAACTGCACCCCTCCAGCAATGCCGACACCACGGCACACCCGGCTGGAGTCAGAGGAGAAGAGAGGGCATAACAAAAAACAAAAAGAGAAAAAACAACCCAAGTACCACCCCATCACCCCCCAGGGGACCGTTCCATCTAACCCTGGGGAAGTGAAACAAAAAAAAATAAAAGGAAAAACAAACAGACCAACACACAGTTGTTTGGGTCCCCTTTTTTTTGTTTTTTTTTTTTTGTCTTTTTTTTGTTCGTTTCCAGACAGGCTGCAGGGTCACAACCCCAGACAAATAGTGGAAAACAAAAAATAAATCCCACACAAAACCAACTCAACACCCACACAAAATGAACTAACACAAAACAAATCAGTGAGTTATACCGTCAAGCTCAACCAAATGGAACACACCTGTTCCTACTCAAGAGCTTGACCGTAACGTGATTCAGTCACCACAAGGGGGAGCCAGAGTGCTAAAAACAAAAAAACCCCTTTGGCGACAGAAAAAAACAAACGAGCTGCTTTTATGTGCGCAGCTGAGTGCAACACACAACCAAAATGTGCTCAACTAAATAACGCCGGAGCTGATACAACAGAGCAGTAGTTACCTTTGTCCGGGGAAACGGGGCTACGACTGTAACACAGGAAGCCCAGCGACCCGTGCTAACAGAGCTCCGCCGTGCGCGTGAACCCATTACAAACGCACTCTTGCAGCTCCCGTTTAAACCTCTTATCCGGTCGGAGCGTGACGCAAAGCCGTCGCCAGTCACACTCCACCACGACCCACGGATAAGGCACAACACAGGAACACGGCTGCAAGAGAGCACAAATCAGTATCCAGTAATGGGTCTCAAACACGCACCTTCCGGGCGGAGAGCCCCGCAACTGATCCGGATAACCACTGAACGTCTGCTGCCGCCTTCCCGGCGCGTTACCGTCTCTGCTACCGCTGAGTCCGTGATGTTTGGCCAGAGACTACTGTTATGTGTCGGACGCAGCTCGGAGAACCGACCAGCGTTTGAAGGACCCAGTATGAAATAAGCAGAGCACGGTTCAAAGGCTAACTGAATTTAATACATAACAGTGATAATAACAAAAAAGTGCGGTCTGGCGTGGTGCGCTCCCAGCAGCGCTAACGGTCCGGAGCCAGAAGCTGTTTCGGACCCAAGGACCCCGCCGACACCCCCCAGGTGGCCGCAACAACCGAGTCTGTGAAAGAAGGAACCATTATGTGAGTCCACACTCTACACACAGAACACTTAAAAGGTGTACAAACAGCAAACACTTCCTGGCTTGATTACTGATCAGCTTCCCAACCTGCAGGCATGGAACATCCAGTTCACAAAACTCCACCGCAGTGGAAGCTGATACATGACTAACAAACAGCTCAATACAATAAGGTGTGAGGGACACCACATTTACTGACTGTATAACTGTTAGTCACAAAATCTAACGTACCTCAGGAAGTGTGCTGACGAGCGTGAGACCTCACCCCCTCCTCTTTCACAGACTGTGCATCAAACCTGGACGTTCTCAGCATCCGCTGTTGATGAGATGGCTCCCAAGACGACGATCTCACCCGTCTGGTCACAAGGTCGAGTCTCTGGCAAATACACACTGTGCACTCCAGTCTTAAATGCCAACATGTTCCAATCCATCCAGATGCACCACAGCTGTGAGTCCTGACGAGTCGCAGGTGATCAGGGTGAGGTCCTGACAGCCTCAGCAACACAGCCACTCAGTCCCAAATGCAAGACACCTGGGAGGAAAACCAAAAGACAGAAACAAACCGGCAGCCAGGCCCCCCCAGCCATATAACACTCTCGGCTGAATTCCTTTGTTTCACACGCTGCTCGAGACGGCGCGCGTTGCTTTATCCAAATTTTTTCTGGACCTGTGAGGAATATCCGAGTGGACACTATTCGAGAAATTAAGATGGTTTTCTGTGAAAAGTTTAACGGCTGATGAGAGATTATGGGGTGTTTCTGTCGGTGTAAGGACTTCCCACGGAGCGGGATGTCCTGCAGCGCTTCCAGGCGCTGTCGTCGGCCTGTTTCAAGCTTAAAACATCCTAATTTAAGGCTTAATTCACCCAGGACATCGTGAGAGAACAGAGAAGATTCAGAAGAGGCCGGCATGAGGACTTTATGCGGACATTCCACTGTTTAAGGACATTTTTTTAATGAAAGACGTACACGCAAATTCGCCGAGTTGTTTCCGTGATGACTCGGCAAATCTGTGTGCGCCGCGACAGGAAATACACCATTTGTAGAATTCAGGCGGCTTTTAATGGCTTTCAACAAGTGAGTAACTGAGAAATTGTTTAACAGCTTGGGCATGTTCCAACTTGCCCGTTAAGATTTCCAACGGAGGTGTTTTTCCTGTCGCGACCCCCCGCGGTCGGGTCCGGCCCGACATGTGACTCTGCCCGCACGTTCTTTCATTACAAAATGACCGTTAACAATGGAATGTCCAAATAAACTCCTCATGCCGACTTCTGAAAGTTCTCTGTTCTCTGACGACTTACTGCGTCAACAGAGCCTGAAATGTGGAAGTTTTCAACTTGAAACGGCGAGACGCTGCCGCCTCGAAGCGCAGATCGCCGTCAGGCGCCATGGACCGTCCTTAAAGCGACACTACCAGACCAAAATCTCTCATCAGCCGTTAAAATTTTTACCGAGTGGATTTAATCCTTTAAATCAGGGTCACCAACCCTGTTCCTAGAGGTCACCTGACTCTCCAGGCTCCGCCCACTGATCATTAAGTCAGGTGTGCTCAGCCAATCAGCTGCAGGCGCAACATGTCCCCTCATATTGTGGAGCCTCGTAGCAAATCCTCCAGAATTAAAACTAAATGTTTCAAAGATTATTAAACACTAGATTTATTTTTTCATGTTTGCAAATTGAATTTCCTGCTGTTCTTATGAAATCACATTTATAATTTGGTGGGTTTTTTTTTTTTTTTCAGTCTTTGCAGAATGAATGACGTCCACATTGATTTCAGCCAATCAGCAGGCAGTATTGGTGAGAGATCCCTTCGTAAGATGGGGGCGTCCATGAGTTCACAGACGGACCAGATCAGATTTTCTTCTGATCTCTGGGACTAAAACAGAACACCTTCTGCTCTCTTTGGGATCAGATGATATCAGGGTCGTCCAGTCCACAGTCCATGTCTCCATGGAAACGTGTGAAAGAACAGAAGATCTTCTGTGTGTCTTTTTCTCAGAGTTGATATTTTGTCGTCTTTCTGGTTACTTTTTGTTAAACACGCGGCTGCGCTGGTGTGACGCTCATTTTGTCTCTGAGTCCCAAAAGTCTCAGAATCTTTGTGGAATGTTTCAAATCTAATTTCCAGGTTTCATCATGTTTGACTTTTCTTTTTGTGATCTGTGACTCTGGAGGGAAAAGGTTCAAACTGCACTTGTTTAGAATTCAATCTTGGATTCTGAACTCACAGCGACAATAAGAACACAAAACTGAAATGTTCAAATCCTGAAAAATGTCCATTTATCATTTTGGGGACAAAGAAAAACCAGATCAGTACTGGTTCAAGATCCAACATCCACTGGAGTTTTATCTTTTTTAAACAAACAACAGGATCAATTTCTGATGGATAAACTAAATATTTAAATTATCTGATTTACTGTCTGTCGGTTTGATTCTGGTCCTGATCAGAATTATTGGCTCCCCACACAATTTAAAATATGTTCATAAATCAATATCAATCAATAACTTTTCACTCATCAGAATCTTTTACAAAATTTACAAAACTGAACAACAACAAAACAAAATGTTTTCACAGTCAAATAAAAACAATAAATATTTGTTTGGACATTTTCATTGACAGACTGAAGAATTTATAGAAAATCATCACTTTTACAGCCAGTTTTCTTCAGACAAGTCAGAGGATGAACACATGAACATCTTCTCAGACTTCATTTCCATCAATCATTCAGCAACACAAAGAATATAAATACAAGAAAACAGATCAAATCAGGGCTCCGGTCTCCCATGTGCCTTCTGACAAACCAGCTGAAATTCTTCTCTTTACTTTTTATTTCTTCTCTGTTTTAGCGTTAAGCTGAATCACTGCTGATGTCTCAGAAAAATGTTCATGTGTTCATCTGATCCAAAGAAAACTAGCTGTGAAAATAATGATTTAATCAGCTAATCAATCAGCTGTGGCTGCAGCAGGTCCACATGGAGAACATGCAGGACAGCAGGGGCCTCATGGACAAAGCGTGTGTACACACAAAAACGTGGCATATGTCCATCTCCATGGCAACGTTCAGATGGATCAAAAGTGAAATGACTGTGGAAATGTGCGGTGCGTCACACAAAAATTCTGTCTGGTGTACAGCTACTACAGCTACTGTTCCACTGCTGAAAACAAGAAGTCATCAGAGTGATGTGAACATCAGAGAAACACTGATGAGCAATTAACACACCCACGTGTTTGCAATTATGTGGGTGAACATAAAAGCAAAGTGATGTGGAAAATGGCACCAACAATCGCTGTGATAACGTTGTTAGAGGACCTTATAAATGGAGCAATCAGACGTGAGCGTGTATTCAGGGAACACAAGGATTTACTTGGAAATGAAGATAATTGGCTCATTAGCTGATTTCGATTACCAAGGACAGACTGGAGTTACGTGCAGAACTGCGGCTGGCTCAGAGCACAATACGGCGAGGAGCCAGGGGTTGTCTGTGCCCACACAAATGCTGACCACACTGGGCTTCCTGACAACAGGGACATTCCAGCGGGAGCTGGCTGATCAGTCAGGAGTGTGTCAGTCAACACCGAGCTGAGCCATGTCAGCTGTGTGGAACACAATCATCTGAATGTCATCCAGGTACATCACAATCCAACATTAAAGCACAATTTGCAGTGAGAGCCGGTTTCCTTAATGTGATCAGAGCAACTGACTGCACACATGTTGCTATAAAGATGCCATCACATGATTAATATGTTTTTGTTAACAGGAAACATTTTCATTTCATCAATGTTCACATCATATGTGATGCACAGATGCATTGGGTTGAGGTGGGAACAGACTAGAAGCTGACACACAGTTTTTTTGTGTAATTGTTCTGAATGAAAACCAGTGTGGGCACATTTGGGCGTGTGAGCATTCAAATATGTTATTTGTTGTTATGATCAATGTGTTTGGTTTTTCTTGATGGTGAGACTGGAGCAGCAGAGCTTCTTAACTGATTGTCTCCCAGTGTTCAGTACTTGTCAATATACACACACGTGTAAAGTTGTGAATTTCACACACTGTCGGCAGGGACACACTTCACCTTTTTAACTTCAGTGTGTGTGTGTGTGTGCTGTTCTGAGCTGACAGTGTTTACAGCCTCTCACTCTCTCACACACACACACACACCACACAACACACACACACACACACACACACACACACACACACACACACACACACACACACACACCACACACACACACACACACACACACACACACACACACACACACACATTTTACCAGTTTCATGATTATTCTGTTTATCAGGTTCCAAATAAATTATTCCTGCATGTCTTCATGTCATTTCCATCATCTGTAGCTCACACTCAGTATAATTTCTTGTCTGTGTTCATGTTGTCTGGTGTGACGTGGTGGTGAATCCCAGCTCCAGGGCCTATTTACATGGATTTGCATATTTAAATAGGGTCGTGGCCAGGGCAGAGTTTGGTGCGTCTGCATGTTCACTCAATTCCACGTTCAGTGAGCTGTACTAATGGAATGTGTTTGGATCCATGAGGATGCTCACTTTGATACATCTGAATATTTTTACACCAGTTTCTGGGTTTTAGTGTGCGACATGTTTCAGCAGAAAATCCACACGTCGCTGTACATGAGGCCCCAGGTGATCTCCAGGAGCAGGTTGGTGACTCCTGCTTCAGAGAAATGAAGCTTTTTGTCTCCATTCTTGTTTGAAACATGTGACTCTGAACAGACTGACAGTGAAAATGATCGACTGTTCTTGTTTGTCTTTGCACCAGAATGTGTGAATGACTAACAAATGATTTCCTCAAGAAGCACGTGAGCAGAACATATACACATGTATGTTCAGGGGCAGATCTCGGTATGTTGGGGGGGGGGGGGGGTAACAAGGGAGGTGCAGGGGCATGACCCCAGAACATTTTGAAATTAAAGGTGCATTTTCCTGATTTCTCAGTCAATTCAAAGATGTATTTTGGACATTTGGAGATGGTGATTAATAATTTTGTTAACCTCCAGGTGGTCAACAGGAGGAGTGACTCTCCTCTTGTGGGTCAGACTGTGTTCACTCTGTCTTGTGTTGGACAGGAATTGTTTTTTTTTTTGAGTGGCACAAATAATTTGTGTGGCATCTTATTGTTTTGTAAATAGTTGAATAAAAAACACCTGAAGCATTTCCTGCATTTGAATGTAAATAGTTGTCTATAATATATATATATATTTGTTGTTTGCTACTTTTGTACATTTTTAAAATTTACAATTTATATTTGCATTCTGGTATAAAAATTGTTTGTTAAACATATTTGTAGTTTTCACAGTAAAAAAAAAAAAAAAACACAAACAAAATTTCTCAATTAGGATTTTATGTTTTTGTGTGAATTTAGGTTCACTGTGTTAATACATAAGAATGAACACAAAACTTTAAAGTAACACAGGTGAGGTTGTGCTGAAAAAAATGACACCAAACAAGACAAAGTAAACAGTTTTTATGGTAAATTGAAAAGTAGTCAAAAACGGCCAATTATACCCTGGATCGCTAAGAACTAAGCTTTTGGCTGACAATTTGAAACAAAGACATTTAAGTTTTGGTGCAGCTCAAGTGGGACGGGGGTGGGATTTAAACCCCCTAAACCCCGCCCTTCGATCCATCAGCTGGAATCTGTGTCATGTGTTGATGTGAAACAGTAACAATGAGTCGTCACAGAGAGTTTGCTGAGTCGCTGTTTGTCAGTGTGAGGTGTTTGAGGTCAGCTTGGTGTGTCAGGTCCACATGAACCAGTGGGACTAAATGTCTCCACATAGAGCTCCTCCATCAGACAGAGTCCATACCTGAGAGAGTCCAGAGTCCAGCATGGAGCCTCCAGTCCAGCAGACAGCAGCTTGACTGAGTCTCCTGGATGGTTGTAGCTCAGGTCCAGCTCTCTCAGATGGGAGGGGTTGGAGGTCAGAGCTGAGGCCAGAGAAGCACAGCCTTCATGTGTGATCAGACAGCCTGACAGCCTGCAGACACACAAACCAGCAGACACAATGTGAGGACAGTGTCAGGACGTCCCCACTTTGCAGCAGCACGGAGCTGCTGCACACATTGATGAGTCCTGACATGAGAGTCTCCAGGTGACAGTGTGGACTCTCCAGTCCAGCAGACAGCAGCTTCACTCCTGAATCCTGCAGATCGTTGTTACTCAGGTCCAGTTCTGTCAGACTGGAGGACTGAGAGCTGAGAACTGAAGACAGAATTTCACAGCTTCTCTCTGACAGATCACACAAACTCAACCTAAAGACAAAATCAACAAGAAACAGATTTGTGTTGTCATGCAAAGGTTCCAGTTTGTTCTACACCTCAGACAGGATCCATAAACCAGCTTTGGACACTGAGTGTTATGTGTCGGACGCAGCCCGGAGAACCGACCAGCGTTTGAAGGACCCAGTATAAAATAAGCAGAGCACGGTACAAAGGATAACAGAGTTTAATGAACATAACAGTGCTGTGAAAAAATACAAACAAATAAGTGCGCGGTCTGGCGTGGCGGATTTGCGGTGTGCTCCCAGCAGCACAAAACGGTCCGGAGCCAGAACCAGTTCGGACCCAAGGACCCCGCCGACACCCCCCAGGTGGCCGCGACAAACCGAGTCTGTGAAAGAAGAAATCCTTATGTGAGTCCACACTCAACACACAGAGAGACCACTCAAAGGTGTACAAACAGCAAACACTTCCTGGCTTAATTGCAAATCAGCTTCCCACCCTGCAGGCATAGAACACCCTGTTCACAAAACTCCACTGCAGTGGAAGCTGATTTAAACGACCAACATACAGCTCAATATAATAAGGTGTGAGGGACACCACATTTACTGACTGTATAAATGTTAGTCACAAAATCTAACGTACCTCAGGAAGTGTGCTGATGAGCGTGAGACCTCACCCCCTCCTCTTTCACAGACCATGCATCAAACCTGGACGTTCTCTGCATCCACTGATGATGAGATGGCTCTTGAGACGACGATCTCACCCGTCTGGTCACAAGGTCGAGTCTCTGGCAAATACACACTGTGTACTCCAGTCTTAAATGCCACCATGTTCCAATCCATGTAGATGCACCACAGCTGTGAGTCCTGACGAGCCGCAGGTGATCAGCCTCAGGTGATCAGGGTGAGGTCCTGATAAACTCAGCTACACAGCCACTCAGTCCCAAATGCAAGCCACCTGGAAGGAAAAACAAAAGACAGAAACAAAAAGGCAGCCAGGCCCCCCCAGCCATACAACACTGAGTCAAACCTGAAAGTGTTTTTATTCATTCAAACATGATTATTAACTGGACCAGCAGGAGACCTGGATGATGCCTGGTTAGACAGAAAACACATGAACTGTCTTTGATTAAAGACATCAACAGCATTAAAGACTGAGTGAGATTAAAGACAACTTTAATCCTTCTCAGTGCACTTTGATATGACTGATCAATACTTTCACTGATTTAACATTAGGAGCTAATGTTTGCTGAAAATTTGGACATGTGGACAGAAAGAAAGGTCTCTGTCCATACTTCACAGCAAGTCATGATTCAGGAGCACGAAATATACATTAATCTATTGGTTCATAATATTGTGACAAAAAGCATCTTGTTTTTGTCGCGGCAGCACAAATTCATTCTCATTCATTCCGTGATGGCTGCACAAAATTCACAGTCAAGGAGGGGGGGGGGGGGGTGTCAGGGTGGTTATGGTTGGGGGTAGGAGTTGGGTTAGTAATAGTGAGTTAAAAAAAAAAAGTCACGAAGATCGGATATTTTGTGGCAAGGAGCATAAAAAAAGTGAGACTGGGCTGTTATGGGACATATTATAGTTGGTCACTCCCACATACACACACCTGACTTTTATACATCAGATATATTTATCTGTTAACAGTAATGTGTTATTGAATAAGGTCAGATAAACTTTTTTGATCCCTGAAGGGAAACTATTCCTCTGCATTTAACCTGTATTTAACCTAACATCAGACACATTAGAGGAGCGTGCAGCTGCAAAGCAGTACCCAAGAACCAAGCCCCAACCTCAATCTGCAGAGAATGAAGCAAACCCAGAAGCTGAAAATTTTGCCTTGATTGGTCACTTGAGGTTGACTCCTAAAAGGAGTTACTTTCCACAGAAGCCCATGTTTAAATGTCCAACTTCAGAGCAGAAATAAACATGTTTACAGCCTGGAACAACAGTCCTGGGGCCTGTACTACGGGTTAACTTACTCAGATGTAACCCACCTCTTAAACCGGGGTTGACAAAACCTGGTGCCCTCAAGTGGTGTTAATCGGTACTACGACGCTGAATAAGATGTTGATTTGCTGAACCTGTGTTAACCTAAGTGGAGTTTGTGCGCGTTCACATAAAAGGGGCGTGTTGCAGCACACGTCACCATTTTTTCAATGATGGCACGGTCACCTTACTTTACCGGAGAAGAATGCACGATTATTATGCAGAGCTACGTGGAATTTAAATTAACAAGGGGAAATCGAACACATAAAGACAAGACAGGCTTGTTGGCAACGTATTTCTGATCAGGTAAATGCGTAATTCTCCAAATCTGTTACAGATGATTAACCTGTGGAATGTCTGAAATGTGCAAATATATGCCCCTCTTTCATTAATTATGCCCAGATGCAACACGATTCAGAAGTGGGCATAGGCCTACTAATAAATGTTAGGTTAATTTAATGTTTCCTAAATAGGCTACCTTGACTGTATGATTGCTATTCCTAATCCTGTCAATATTTCAGATGTAATAGCAGTGCAAAACGCACCTGGCAGCAGGTGAAGATGAAATATAAAAACATCCTTCACAACGGTAGTTTTATATTCATAGCTTGATAAGCCCCACTTCGCCTAATTAATGGACATGCATTAGACCTATTTTGATATTAGTAATTACCCGCGATTGTATGAAACCCTTCTTTGATTTGCATTGCGGATAAATGGCCAGGGAAAACGACAAATGCATCCAACAGTTTAGATAGAGCAAGTACTACGTTGCGAATCATACGACATACAGTATTCTTGCTCAGATGTTCAGCATCACCGATGGAATACATAAAGTGTCCACTGGCAAAATAGGCACAGGGCACATTATCTGCTCGATCGTCGGGGCATTGCTACACTGTAAAAAATGACTTGTTTTTACAGGAAAACGCTGGCAGCTGTGGTTACCGGGGAATTCCTGTAAAACATACAGCAGCACAGTAGATAACATTACAGACATAATATGTATATGGATTTACAGTGAATGAACCACGGCTGACTCACATTAAAGGAATTGTTAAATCTACAAACAAGAGCTCTTTTTTTTTTGTACATTTAACCACTGTATTTTTTACAGTGGTGACCACAGCTGCCAGTATTTTCCTGTAAAAACAACAGTCTTTTATTACAGTGTACGATGGGTGATGTTACAGACGTCTGGCATGATCAGCTGACAAAGATAACAAATTCCCTCGGCTGAGGATCTATATCTTTCATAGAGAATATCGTCCGGGTATGTCAGTGGATTCTGGCGGTCTTTATAAACCCTCGCCCTGCAGAGAGAGCCCCCCACAATTTGTGCTCAAATATCACACGGATCATCCAGGTTGGCCGGCACTGTCTTTGGAGTGATGCAGGTGGATGGACGGTACTTATAAAGGGAGTGGTTAAGTGAGAACCTCAAGCTAAACTAGAACATAACCTGCTCGGAGCAGGTTTGGTGCACAGCCAAGTTGTCGTGGCAGCATGCCTCGATCGACACCTATCCACCTTTCGTAGTACGGGTTAACCGGGAAGTTACTCCACACGTCATCAACTTACTCCAGAAGTTACCCTGATAAACCAGTAACCCCGCTTCGTAGTACAGGCCCTGGTGTCCACAGACAGTTACCCCTCCACAACAAGGATAAAGGGGTGATTTTTTTTCTTTTCTTCTGTTTTTAAATACCTCATCACTTCCCATGTTTTAACCCACAGCATTGTGAATAACTGTGAGGTGATTCAAGAGCCATGCTAGGAGAGGCTGCTACATTTTGTGGTCAGACTGTGTCTCTCCTGTCTGAGCATTTAATTCCAAATATCTGGTATAAAACAGCTTGTTGTGCAGTTCATTCTCCTCGTGGACCATTTGAGAAGTCTGTGCTCCAGTATTTCCATAGAATGAAATTTTCATGTTATATAATTTTGTATGTTTTCACCTTTAGCACTGTTAGCAGTTCAATCTGATATTAAAAATTGGTCCACATTTTTGCTCCACAAATGTTATTTGTTGAGATTTTATCTTAATAAAAACATCAACACGATTACATCACAGCAACTAATGATAAATAATGATTTACTTATTCTGTTATCTGGAAAGTGTTGGGAAGGTGTCGTAACACGGACCCACAACAGGGGGCGCAAATGAACGGACAATGGATAAGACAAAGAGTAACAATTTAATGTTGTGAAAATGCACAACGGAATACAGACAGAAATATGTATTGCCAATTATACACAAGGTGACGTGCGGGCAGGCTCGAAGATAGGAGACCTCTGGCGATCGAAGAGCCGGGACCCACACAGCTTCCACCACCAACGGGCTGTAGAACACCGGAACCGCCAAGTCCTGAGTCCCCAGGTGGTCACCGTCTTCGGTTGTCGACCCTGGTACTGCTGGCAGAAGATAGAAACAGTTAATGGTGGGTGTGTGAATACACACCCAGCAATCCTACAAGCTCAGTTCCTCCAGGAGGGAGAACCTCCACCTCCAGACACAGAATCACCCGTGCAGCTCCTGACAGTCGCTTCTTGGATGGAGTGAGAGGCGAAGACGTCGCAGACTCTCACTGCACGCCAATCCAAAAATCACTGAATCCTCAGGAATACGGCTGCACACAGAACAATTAGTTAGCACTAATCACAGCAGAGAATTACCTTGAACAGTAGCTGATTTCTCGGCGGGGAGGTGGAGTAGTAATCCGGCTTTTGTAGAGAAGGTGGTGATTTGTGACAGCTGGTGTGAATGAGTGACAGCTGTCACACTCTGTTGTTTCAGCGCCCTCTCATGCTTGAAGCCCGCACTCCAAGCAGGGCGCCGACTGGTGGTGGTGGGCCAGCAGTACCTCCTCTTCAGCGGCCCACACAACAGAAAGTTTCATTCTGGTTCTTGAGTGACGATTTTTAAAGTTTCTTAAAGCTTCTTAAAGTTACAGTCTGTCCATGAGTCAGCAAAATGTCAAAAATCAGAAGAAACCTGCTGAGTGAATTTTCCTTATGAATGCTTGGATTTAGAATTAATTGTTGGCTCACTTTCGCCACCTAGTGTTACTACTCTGTATTTATTGTTTTTTATCTGATTGTACACAAGCCCTTTGATTTCTGTTTCAGAAAAGTTTATTGTCCTGCTCTTTCTTGATACATTCATGTTTCAGGCTTCACGTCTGTTTGAATATTCATGAGGTGACCATTTGTGGCTGAATGTGGGCGTGTCGAGGGCGGGACATGAGACAGATCAACATGCGCATAATTCAAAGTTGTGTTTTATTATTAACTCATTCAGTGCCAAAAACGCTTAAACGCGTCTTTTCAGATAGTGACGCTCAATGCCAAAGACGCGTTATCGCTTCAATTACACTTTTTTATGGGGGGGTGTAATCATCTGATCTAGCTTGTGTAGAAAAATTAGACTTATAATCACAAGGGAACCCATTCTGTGGGTGGGAACAGCGTGAGTGTGGACCGGAGCGTGGCTCGCTCTCCACCGTTTGAGGACGTCTTACGGTTGTTCCGATCCTAATCCGACTGGTTTCCACCTCGCTGTCGCCCAGTGTCTGTCAAACTGTGATGCAGTCGCGCTGCTACAGTCATTCCTTTTTTTTCCTTGGAATGAAAAAACGCCGAGCGCACGACACACAAGCAAATGATGCAATCGCCAGGCTCATGACAGCACACGCGATTCAAATCCATCAGGTTTATGAAAAAAGTAAAAAGGTCCGACGCGCGGGAGCCAGAGGGAAAAGGTGCGCAGCCGAGAGGAGAGACAGACGAGTCCCACCCCTGATTATTTTGTTTGGTGTATTATACAATAGGATCACTTTTCATAATGTTTGAGATGTCACTGAAGCAAAAACAATTATAATCAGACATTTTCTACTTGAAATGTTGCTTGTCACAAAAAGCCAAGTTTCTCAGCTTTTTGTCAGAAATCATCATTTTTAGTGATAATCACCCATGTTCTGCAGACAATTACCAAAGAATGGAAAGAGGTACAAACAAACGTTTTTTTCTGATGATAAAGTAAAGTCTGAAGTTTCTTTTGGTATGTTTGTTGTTGACATGGACATATAACTCAATTTTTTATGGGTCTTGAAAAAACACTCAAATGCTGAAAAAATCCTGGCACTGGGACGAGCTGAATTTAGAAAATAACTGGCACTGAATGAGTTAAACATGATTTTGCTTGCAGGTGTGTGTACAAATGGTTGTATAAGTATTTTTTGTATATCATTTTTGCCTTCTGTTCATATGAATACTTTTAACATGAAGCCAACACAATGTTTTATAAACGAGGCCACCAGAACTTTGGTGGGAATTGAACCTAATAACCCTGTCACACCTTGATTCACCTTGATGTATTAAAAATGCTGACATATGTTGGATATGTTGAACACGTTAATGCAGCTGTCAGATCATGATGATGTAGTCAGTGTGCTGACAGCCCCGTTTCCACTGAGTGGTTCAGGTCGGTCCTGCACAGCATTGTACGGGTCAGAAGGACTTGGTTTGTGTTTCCACCACTGGTCAGTGGTGGGCACAGCTAACCAAAAAGTTAGCTTCATTCACTGCTAATCCATTAACTGAGAAGTTAACTTTTCTAACAATAAACCAATAAACCACTAAAAAATTGAGAGGAAGTTACAGTTAATCGCTAACTTTTAGTAGTGACTTGGTTCACTGTCAACTAATGATGAGCCAGTTTTGAGTTTAAGCACCGCAGGAGCTTCTGAGTAATTTCAAAGGCAATCACAAACCCAAAACGAATAATACATAAAAAAAAATTAAACCCCGAACACCATCATCATTTTTATCAAAAGAAGACACAGTTTTTGTCTATATTATACAATGTGGCAAACTCCATGGAAGAACGAGCCAGAGCTTTTGTCTTCATGCATCCTGCCAGCTGCTGTAAAGAAACAACATTTATTTTTCACACATAACAACACGAACGTTGACTGAAGACATCAAACACTTTCAGACACTTTTCACTCTCAGGGGCCTAAACACTGCATAAAGGCAACCATGGGTGTTAGATGGGTGGAGCTTTCCTAGTGTGTCACAGGTCACATGACTCACAAGAGGATCAGCAAATAGGTATCCAGAAACTAAAACAGAACATTTTAAAGTTCAGAGTTTATATAGAGACACACAAGCTAGAAAAATAAATAAATAAATAAAATACACATCAATTTACCGAGCCCTGGAAGGGTCATTGCAAAATGTTTTGCATGTGGAGAGAATGTGCGCACGTTTTGTTATATTGTGCGCACATTTTGTTATATTGCGTGCACGTTTTGTTATATTGCGCGCACGTTTTGTTATATTGCGCGCACGTTTTGTTATATTGCGCGCACGTTTTGTTATATTGCACGCACGTTTTGTTATATTGTGCGCACGTTTTGTTATATTGTGCGCACATTTTATTATATTGTGCGCACGTTTTGTTATATTGTGCGCACGTTTTGTTATATTGTGCACATTTTATTATATTGTGCGCACGTTTTGTTATATTGTGCACATTTTATTATATTGTGCGCACGTTTTGTTATATTGTGCGCACTTTTTGTTATATTGTGCGCACGTTTTGTTATATGGTGCGCACTTTTTGTTATATTGTGCGCACGTTTTGTTATATGGTGCGCACTTTTTGTTATATTGTGCGCACTTTTTGTTATATTGTGTGCACGATTTGTTATATTGTGTGCACATTTTATTATATTGTGTGCATGTTATGTTATATTGTGTGCACATTTTATTATATTGTGTGCATGTTATGTTATATTGTGTGCACATTTTATTATATTGTGTGCATGTTATGTTATATTGTGTGCACATTTTATTATATTGTGTGCACGTTCTGTTATATTGTGTGCACGTTCTGTTATATTGTGTGCACATTTTATTATATTGTTATGTTATATTGTGTGCACGTTCTGTTATATTGTGTGCACATTTTATTATATTGTGTGCATGTTTTGTTATATTGTGTGCACATTTTATTATATTGTGTGCACATTTTGTTATATTGTGTGCACATTTTATTATATTGTGTGCACATTTTGTTATATTGTGTGCACATTTTATTATATTGTGTGCACATTTTGTTATATTGTGTGCACATTTTGTTATATTGTGTGCACGTTCTGTTATATTGTGTGCACGTTTTATTATATTGTGTGCACATTTTATTATATTGTGCGCATGTTCTGTTACATTGTGTGCACATTTTATTATATTGTGCACACATTTTATTATATTGTGTGCACGTTTTGTTATATTGTGTGCACAGTTTATTATATTGTTATGTTATATTGTGTGCACGTTCTGTTATATTGTGTGCACATTTTATTATATTGTGTGCACGTTTTGTTATATTGTGTGCACGTTCTGTTATATTGTGTGCACATTTTATTATATTGTGTGCACATTTTATTATATTGTGCGCACGTTTTGTTATATTCAATATTGCAATAGTGCAATAGTGCATTCAATATTGTTGTGACACATAAATGTTGGCTATTAGCCAACAAACCAGCAGACAGTGTCATACATTTCCCCATTATAAATAGATCTGGTCAGAGTGTATCATCATGGTTTGGCTGCCCAGCATGACATCATCTGGACTTTAAGCACATTAAAAAGGATGCTGAGGGCAAAGCGTCTCCCCGTCGTGAGGATAACAATTTATGTCATATCATTTTGAATGCAAAGAAAACGTGCACACGTTTTATTATAGTTCGAGGGCTCAATTAAAGTAAAACGTGCGCACAAATTATCATGGCCATTAAAACGTGCGCACAAATTATCACGGCCAGGAAAACGTGTGCACATTTTATTATAGTTCAAGGGCTCAATTAAAGTAAAACGTGCGCACAAATTATCATGGCCATTAAAACGTGCGCACATTTTATTAATTTGTGTGGACATTTTATTAAATCGTGGTCTCAATTAAAGGAAAACATGTGCACAAATGATCATGGTCAGAAAAAAAATATCACTTTAAGTGACCTCTCCCGGGTTCCATATCAATTTGAGTCCACAAATAACAAAAACAGAAAAACAGAACAAAGTCACATTCAACATTCAGTCCAGGAAAAGTTGGGACCTTAAGTCTACTGATCCAAAACATTTCTCTGAGGATTTTAAATTGGTCTCCTCCTCCAGGAGGTTTTAGGATCACCTCTAGGTGATGGATGAAATCCACTCAAACTCAGATTTCATCCTGAGTTTGGGTGGAGGAAACCTGCGAGAGCAGGACAGTCAGGATGGAGCAGCAAGTAGCATGGACCAGGTGATGGAGTGGAAGATCTTGTGGCCAGAGTTGTGGAAGGTGGAGCTACACTGGATAAAATTGCTGATTCAGTTAGTCTGTGACATCCTCCCCAGTGTGCCACATTGTAGTGTCACTTCTTCTGATACATTGATTAGCTCCTTACACTGGTTATGTGCATGCTCAGTGTTTTCTTGTCCATTTTTTGGGAGCGTTACAGTGCCACATTAAGGCCTGGAATATGTATAGAAGGACTTTGGTGATAGGAATTTAACAACTTAAACAGAAAATACAATTACATGTTGAAGCCTGAAGAACTTTACAGGGAAATTCAAAGAAAACAGCAGACACACAAAAAACAGGAGCAACATCTGAGGGACAACAGAACTTTACAAATATATGAGGTCTGTTAGAAAAGAAACCGACCTTTTTATTTTTTCAAAAACTATATGGATTTGAATCACGTGCGATTACATCAGCCAAGCTTGAACCCTCGTGCGCATGCGTGAGTTTTTTCACGCCTGTTGGTTACATCATTCGCCTGTGGGCAGGCTTTGAGTGAGCACTGGTCCACCCCTCCCGTCGGAATTCCTTTGTCTGACAACTTGCTGAGAGACTGCTGCTTTGCTTGATCAAAATTTTTTCAGAACCTGTGAGGCAGATCGAAGTGGACACCATTCAAAAAATTCAGACGGTTTTTGGTGAAAATTTTATGGGCTGATGAGTGATTATGGAGTGTTACTATCGCTTAGGACAGCCCACGGCCGCACGGCTCGCCGCGCCCCGAGCCGCCGTCGTCAGCCTGTTTCAAGCTGAAAACTTCCAAATTTAAGGCTCTGTTGATGCAGGACGTTGTGAGAGAGCTGAGAAGTTTCAGAAGAGGTCGGGATCAGCAGTTTATCTGGACATTCCACTGTTAAAGGAGATTTTGTAATGAAAGACGTGCGGACGGATTCGCGCGTCGGCACACAGCCGCTCATGGCCCGGCACCACAGAGAAACACCTCCGTGTTGGAAGCCTTACAGGACAAGTTGGAATATGCCCAGGTGTTAAACAATTTCTCGGATACTCACTCGACTGAAAACCATCGAATGCTGCCTGAATCTTACGAATGGTTTCCAACACGGAGGTGTTTCTCTGTGCCGCCGCGCGATGACCGGCTGCGTGCCAACGCGCGAATCCATCCGCACGCCTTTCATTACAAAATCTCCTTTAACAGTGGAATGTCTGGATAAACTGCTGATCCCGACCTCTTCTGAAACTTCTCTGCTCTCTCACGACGTCCTGGGTCAACAGAGCATTAAATTTGGAAGTTTTCAGCTCGAAACAGGCTGACGACGGCAGCTTGGGGCGCGGCGCGCCATAAGGCGCCGTGGGCCATCCTTAAAGCGACAGTAACACTCCTTAATATCTCATCAGCCCATAAAACTTTCACCGAAAACCATCTGAATTTCTCAAATGGTGTCCACTTGGATGTGCCTCACAGTTTCTGAAAAAATTTTGATCAAGCAAAGCAGCAGTCTCTGAGCTATTCCTAAACAATGAAAGAAAAGACGAGAGGGCTGGACCACTCCTCACTCAAAGCCTGCCCACAGGCGAAGGACGCAACCGACAGGCGTGAAAAAACTCACGCATGCGCACGAAGGTTCAAGCTTGGTTGATGTAACCACAGGTGATTCAAATCCATATAGTTTTTGAAAAAAATAAAAAGGTCGGTTTCTTTTCTAACAGACCTCGTACATCAGGAGCTGTTAAACAACATCTGACATTCCAGAATAGAACAGCAGGGAGTGAGATGGAGGAATAAGATTTCTGGAGTGAGTTCAATGAGGAGGTAGAGAGAGAATCTAAGCAGAAGAGTGGTGATTGGAGCAGACTTCAATGGGATGATACAGAGCAGAGTGATGAGGAAGTTGTGGGTCGATATGATATCAAGGAGGAAGGTGGACGACATTCTATGTAGGAGATTCAAACTAAAAGAGATTGTTAGGTGGTGACAGGACACGGAGTGGAGGTTTGTAGGATGAGTTTGCAGAAAGAGAAAGAGAAAGAGAGAGCTGAACCAAGGAACAGAAAGTGGAAGTGCCCATCTCACCTCTTGGCACTGGATGAAGGTAATGTGATTATAGACAACGAGAAAAGTCCTGCAGATGTGGTGAGTGAGACAGACAGGAAGGTGCTGGATGTAACATCTGGACAATGGAGGGGAGACGAGGAGACTGGGAGGAGGAATGAAGGTGTTCAGGAAAGTACAAGGAGAAAAGAGGTTGGAGAAAAGAACTGAGATCATTGGAGAGAAGAAAGTGGACAGGAGACAGGAGGAGGTGGTGTAAAGTTTAAAGAAAAGAGACAAAAACTAAAGAAAGGACACATTGAACTGTGGATGAAGAAAGAGAAAAATACTTGTTTTGATTGGACACAGAACTGGAAAGGATGTACAGTAGGTAAGTAATAAAGTTTGTTGATGTTAAAGTGCTGACCAGTGAGGCGAGGGTGTTGAGAAGGTGGAGGGAGAGATCTGAGGATCTGATGAAAAAAATGAGCCACAGAGAAGACTCAGGACAGGTCTACAGACACTACCTTGTTCAAGGGCAGTGGGAGGAGCCAGAAACTAATGAACATATTTTAATGTCAGGAATAAACTCACAGACATGGAGAGAACATGTAAACTCCACACAGAATGGACCTGGACTTTAATGGGAACTGAACATAAGACCTTCTTACTGTGAGCATGTGATACCCGCTGCACCACCCTGACATGTTTACAACAGAGACTGAAATCCTTTAGTTCTGGTTCAGACGACATATCTGAGTGTTGATGTGAAACTGAATCTGATGAAACAGTTTAGAATTCAGAGAAACATTTTGAAGCATTTGAAGCAGAAACTAAATCCTGACCTGAGAGTGTCCAGGTGACAGTGTGGACTCTCCAGTCCAGCAGACAGCAGCTTCACTCCTGAATCCTGCAGCTGGTTGTTACTCAGGTCCAGTTCTGTCAGACTGGAGGACTGAGAGCTGAGAACTGAAGACAGAACTTCACAGCTTCTCTCTGACAGATTACAGCCAGACAACCTGCAGAGACGATTAAAAACAAGAAAGATTTTCACTTTTAAATGTTATAAATTAAGTCAGTGTTCAAATATCAAAGTGTTTCTGTCCTTACAAAGCTTTTTTAGATGCTTTGATCACTGGCAGCAGCCTCAGAAGAGCCTCATGTGAAACAGAGTATTTCTTCAGGTCAAACACATCCAGATGTTGATCTGATGACAGTAAGATGAAGGCCAGAGCTGATAAATGAGAAGGAGACAGACGTTCTACAGAGAGACGTCCTGAGCTCAGGAACTGTTGGATCTGATCCACTAGAGAACGATCCTTCAGTTCATTCAGACAGTGGATCAGATTGATGCTTCTCTCTGCAGACAGATTCTCATCGAGCTTCTTCTTGATGTACTTGACTGTTTCCTGATTGGTCTCTGAGATTCTGTCTGTCTGTGTCATCAGGCCCCGTAGGAGAGTCTGATTGCTCTGCAGGGAAAGAACCAGAAGGAAGCGCAGGAACAAGTCCAGGTGTCCATTTGGACTCTTTAAGGCCTCGTCCACAGCACTCTGATGGAGACATGTTAGTTCAGGTTTTTCTTTAAATATTTGAATCTTTCTGGATGTTGTTTGTTCTTCTGACAGCAGATTGACTCCAGACTGGATGAAGGTCAGATGGACATAAAGAGCAGCCAGAAACTCCTGAACACTCAGATGGATGAAGCAGAAGACCTTGTCCTGGTAGAGTCCTCTCTCCTCTTTAAAGATCTGTGTGAAGACTCCTGAGTACACTGAGGCTGCTCTGATATCGATGCCACACTCTGTCAGATCCTCTTCATAGAAGATCAGGTTCCTTTTCTGCAGCTGCTCAAAAGCCAGTTTTCCCAGAGACACAATCATCTTCCTGTTTTGTGGATTCCACAGTGGATCTGTCTCAGCTCCTCCATCATACTTGACCTTCTTTACTTTGGACTGAACCACCAGGAAGTAGATGTACATCTCAGTCAGAGTCTCTGGCAGCTCTGGTGTGTCTCTGGTGTCCAATACATCCTCCAGAACTGTAGCAGTGATCCAGCAGAAGACTGGGATGTGACACATGATGTGGAGGCTTCGTGATGTCTTCATGTGGGAGATGATTCTTCTGGACTTCCTCATCTCTGAATCTCTTCCTGAAATAGTCCTCCTTCTGAGGGTCAGTGAAGCCTCTGACCTCTGTCACCATGTCCACACACTCAGGAGGGATCTGATTGGCTGTTGCAGGTCGTGTGGTGATCCAGAGGCGAGCAGAGGGAAACAGGTTCCTCCTGATGATGTTTGTCAGCAGAACATCCACTGAGCTCGACTCTGTGACATCAGTCAGGATGTCATTGCTGTGGAAGTCCAGCTGGAGGCGACACTCATCCAGACCGTCCAAGACTATCAAGACCTGGAAGTGCTGGAAGCTGCAGATTCCTGCTTCTTTGATTCCACCGAAGAAGTGATGAACAAGTTCCACCAAGCTGAACTTCTTCTCTTTCAGCACATTCAGCTCTCTGAAAGTGAATGGAAATATGAAGTGGACGTCCTGGTTGGTTCGTCCTTCAGCCCAGTCCAGAGTCAACTTCTGTGTTAAGACTGTTTTGCCGATGCCGGCCACGCCCTTTGTCAGCACTGTTCTGATTGGTGGCTGTGTGTCAGCTGAGACTTTAAAGATGTCTTCACATGTGATTGTTCTTTGTGGTGTGTCTGTTTTCCTGGATGCTGCTTCAATCTGTCTGACCTCATGTTCCTTGTTAACCTCTGAAGCCCCGCCCTCTGTGATGTAGAGCTCTGTGTAGATCTCCTTCAGAAGAGTCGCCTCTCCTGCTTTAGAGATCCCCTCAAACACACGCTCAAACTTCTGCTTCATGTTAGATTTGAATTTACGATGACAACCTTCAGCACGAGTTCCTGAAAGAACAAACAGCACAGATCAGTTACTGAATGATGACATCACTTCCTGTTTTCCTGATAGAATTCACACATGAATATATTTCAAATGGACAAACATCACTTGTTATTTAGTGTCTGCGTTAAATGTGGACAGAAGTCCTCTTACTGCTCTGCAGACAGTCAGCCAGCTCATCATAATTCATTGACCTCATCAAGGTCACTGTGAGGTCCAGGAAAACCAGTCTGCTGCTCCTCTGCTCCTCATTCTCACTCTGACTCTCCAAGTATTCTGCATCATTTGTCAGGAGAACCTTCTGGATGCTCTTCAGCTCATTTTTAACAAACATCAACATGTTCTGCTCGACATTCTGCAACAGAATATATATGGACGTAGAAACTCTTCACTTTTTTCCAAGTGTGGATTTTGTCTCCACATTATACTATTTTTTTAGTGTTTGAGATTCTCTGGAGTTTGTTCATAAAATCCAGTTCAGTTAAAAACACTGAAAAGTTAAATCCTTTAAATCATTTTTTCTGAAAGGTCGAGATCAGAATTTGAATAAAGCACAAATAATTCAAATCATCACTTTCAACAACAGTAAACCCATGAATGATGATCTCATGAATATAAATGAGAGAATAAACCTCATCAAAGTGTTTGTTGCTGCAGCATGAAGACATTATGAACAAACTGTCCAATGATAATATCTGATTGAAGTCAACAGACCAGAAACATGTGGTTCAGGTGTGTTTGATGCTGCTGAGCAGATGGAACCCTGAGAACCTCTGAGCTCTGCTGCTTCACTCTGTGGACCAATCAGAAACAGTTTACTCACATTATGTCTGAACACAAACAGCTTCAAGTTCACATCAACCTGCATCATTATTCTGAACACTCAAAGTGGTTTTCATGGTCGTCTTCTTGGTCCTGATCCCACTGAGAGTCAAACAGTTACACTGATTGTCCGTCCACACAGGACCAAAACACTGACTTTTTGGATTTATTGTTGGAAAATATGAATGAATTTTCCAGGAAACAATTCCCTTCCACAGGCTTGGCAGGACGGCCCACCGTGCCAAAAATAGTGAGCGCTCCTCCATCAACACGACAAAATTAAAAGCTTTTGCTCTGTGCTTTTAGCTTGAAAATACAGATTAATCAACCATGTTTCTCATGTTTGTACTCAGGATGGAATCATTAAGATTTTAATGAAACTAATACTCATAGCAGTACAGTTTACACTGATATACTTTTTTTTTTATTATTTTGGCATGTAGAATTCAAACTGACAATAGAAATGGGTGACTGGCTACTGACACATGCAAAAGAGAGCGAAAGAGAGAGAGAGAGAGAGAGAGAGAGACTTTGGTACTCAGAATAGAGGTTAATATGAGGACTAGAGTCCTCACTCCTAATGCTGCCAATTAAACATGACAGTGATATGACGCCTCCTAACCGGGCAAAATATTGACGAAGTGCCCGGATGTTACTGCTTTTTCAATGTGGATACACGAGTGAACACACTCAGAAAAAAGCTTGCAAAATACATGTTAAAATATCATTCTGACCTGATATCCAGCCAGTAAAATAAGTTTACATTAAATTATGTAAGTAAAGTATTAAACTTACTCTGACACACACACATTCCCAAATATTAGTGTTGAAAGTCACGCAGATCCGATCTGTTCCAGCTGTGTTCAGCGCAGCACGACTCGTCAATCCACTTCAAAATACACACACACACACACACACACATATATATATATATATATATATATATATGGAGTCTTTTGTGTTAGTTGTGGACGAGGCTCTCTGATAGTAAAGCTGCCACTGAATATGTCTTGGACTTTGTTTACATCAATTATGAAGAAATAAAAACAGTATGGCACTCTAAGTTAAATCTGCATGGAGTAGACAGTTCTCAAAAACTGAGTAACTGTGCAAGAAGAGTGAGGAAAGCCACCAAGACACCCAGACAACCCAGAAGAAGTTCTCGGCTTAAGTGGCTGTGATTGGAGAACTATTTGTCGATAGCATCACAACTGTAAACACAAACAAAAGCAATGTACAAGCCTACGCAGACATAAAGGTAGGACCAGACCAACAAACTGTGAAGTTCAAAATTGACACAGGTGCAGAGATTAATGCCATTCCAGACAGCATCTACAAGGCACTGTTCAACGATGTACCCACAATGCCACCTGCACAATCCATCACAGCATATGGTGGAAAAGCCCTAAAAGTACGAGGCATCTGCAACCTAAAGTGTGAATACAACAACCAAGCAAAACAACTGGACTTCCACATCATCAATGCGAAAGCACCACCCATCCTAGGACTAAGTGCTAGCCTAGAGTTAAACCTGATAAGACTGGTTATGGGAGTGCGTCAAAGCAAAACAGACAACGACCCAAAAGCAATACTAAAGGACTACGCTGATGTTTTCCAGGGCATTGGAGAGTTCCAAGGAGAATGCACATTCTGCATCAATCCAGACGCAACACCTGTGGTATACCCTCCACGCAGAGTCCTCATGGCACTACGAGTAAGGCTCAAAGAAGAGCTTGACAAAATGAAGGACAATAAAATCATTAAAAAGGTAACTGAGCCTACCATCTCTAAGCTCAGGAAAATGGTGTCACGAAATGATTTAAAGCTTATTATTCATGCTTTTGTGTCAACACGTTTAGACTATTGTAACAGTTTGTTTTCATGTCTAAACAAGAAGGAGTTCCGTCGACTGCAGTTGGTACAGAACTCTGCAGCGAGAATTCTGACACAAGCCAACAGGAGGACTCACATTTCCCCAATTTTAAAGGAGCTTCATTGGCTGCCAGTGTCCTACAGGATCAATTTTAAAATTTTGGTTTTAACCTTTAGAGCTCTACAGAGTCAGGCGCCTTCCTATATCTGTGACCTCATCCAGCCTTATGCCCCTGCCAGGGCGTTGAGGTCTGTGGATCAAAATTTGTTGATGGTTCCACGCACCCGTTTTTCAACCAGAGGAGAGCGATCCTTCCAGGCTGTTGCTCCCAGGCTTTGGAATGGTCTCTCGCTCTCTCTGCGCTCACTGGACTCTTGACACTTTTAAAAGCCAACTTAAGACCTTCTTTTTTACACAAGCTTTTGCTTAGGTTTTGGGCTGCTATGCTATATTTTTAAATGTCTTGGCCACTGTGTGGTGTATTGTGTGGTGTATTGTGCTTTTTATGTTGTGAAGCACCTTGTGGCTCTTGTCTGTGAAAGGTGCTATACAAATAAAATTTACTTACTTACTTACTTACCGAATGGGTCAGTGCCCTTGTTGTTGTAGAAAAAGCCCAAAAACCTAAACTACGCATATGTCTAGACCCAAGAGATCTAAACAAGGCCATTCAGAGACCACACTATCCTCTATCAACACTCGAAGACATCACAACAAAGCTTGCAGGAGCACAGTACTTTAGTGTACTTGACGCAAGATCAGGCTACTGGGCCATTAAACTGAGCGAGAAATCGTCACTGCTGACCACTTTCAACACGCCATTTGGCAGATACAGATTCCTTAGGGTGCCTTTTGGTATTAGCTCAGCACAGGACGAGTTTCAGAGACGTGTGGACGAGACATATGAAGGACTTAGGGGTGTTGCTGCCATTGTAGACGATATTCTCGTTTCTGGCAAAACAAAGAAGGAGCATGACGAAAACCTGAGAGCAATGCTCCAACGCACAAGAGAAAAGGGATTAAAGTTAAACCCAGACAAGTGCAAAATCTGTGTCCAAGAAGTCAGCTATTTTGGCCACAAGCTTTCCAACAAAGGCATCAGCCCAGACCCACAAAAAATGAAGGCCATACAAGACATGCAGCCACCACAGTCCAAGTCGGAACTCAAGACAATATTGGGCATGATCAATTATCTGGCCAGGTTCACTCCACGCATCTCAGAGGTGAATACACCACTAAGACTGTTACTAAAGCAGGACAGCGAGTTCATTTGGGATGCTGTACACGACAGAGCATTTGAGCAAATCAAAGAGCTAATCACAAACCACCCAGTGTTAGCCGACCTTGACCTTCAGAAGGAAATTGTCCCTCCAGGTGGACGCCTCAAAGAGCGGCCTAGGCGCCGTACTGCTCCAGGATGGCAGACCGGTTGCCTACGCATCCAAATCACTCAACAGCACAGAACAAAACTACGCTCAGATCGAAAAAGAGCTGTATGCGGTGCTCTTTTGATGTAAACGTTTTCATGAGTACCGTATTTTCCGGACTATAAGTCGCACTTTTTTACATGTTTTGGCCTGGGGTGCGACCTATACTCCGGTGCGACTTATAAATGAAAAATATACCAGTAGGATCTCAATTAATTTACTGTAACAAAACAATTTTACGTGACAGAGTCAATCTATGTTTTAAAATGGCCACCAGAAAAGGAAATGCAATGCATCATGGGCACTGTAGTATGGTGGCCGTCCTATAGGTTATGCTGGTCGCGATAACCAATCAGAGAACAGAACGTTGGACGCGTATTCCTCACCTCACCCACAGCGTGAGAAGCTGATGAACATGGTGCTTGCTGTTATTCCAGCATGGCGAACAAAACAGCTTCAACCCTTGGATATCAATGTGAGCAGAGTGTTTAAGTTGACGCTGAGAGCTGCGTGGGAGCACTGGGTGAGCGACGGAGGATTAGCGTGTGCACTTGGAAGGAGCTGGCGTTGATGATTGTGAAAAGCGTTTGAAGCAGACGAACATGGTGTTTATTCCAGGACAGCTAACAAAACAGCTTCAACCCTTGGATATCAGTGTGAGCAGAGTTGACGCCGAGAGCTGCATGGGAGCGCTGAGCGACGGCGGAGGATTAGCGTCTGCACTTGGAAGGAGCTGTATCGACACCGCTGGGCGGTCATGAGCTGCGCAGGTAGGTGCTGCATGGTTTGGCTCGCAATGTGGTCCGCAAAATACAAACAGGTAAAATGCAGCTCACGAGAGGGTACTCGAGGCTTGTGTGACTGTTCCTGCGACTTCTGACTACCATAGAAAAATAAAAATTTCAACGTTACTGATAACATAACAAGACAACGGAGAAGGCCCGAAAAAATGCCACCAAAAAGAAAATCATACTCTGCAGATTACAAGTTAAGACTGGTTAAATATGCATCCGAAAACGGTAGCCGTCACAATATTATCATCTGAACTTTTCATGTTAACATACCTGTATGTCCATGGGACTTATAGTCCAGTGCAACTTATTTATGGTTTATTTTTCTTTATAATGGATAAAGTGGCTGGTGCGACTTATACTCCGGTGCGACTTATTTATGGTTTATTTTTCTTTATAATGGATAAAGTGGCTGGTGCGACTTATACTCCGGTGCGACTTATAGTCCGGAAAATACGGTATATGTACGGCAGGAAAGTGACCGTGGAGTCTGACCACAAACCTCTGGAGGCAATACTCAAGAAGCCACTCGCTGCTGCACCACCTCGTCTTCAAAGGATGATACTGCAACTTCAAAAATACGACATCCACATCACGCAAAAAGCTGGAAAAGAAATACCAGTGACTGATACGTTGTCGAGAAAGTCAACTGAGTACTGTGATAACAGCTTGTGTGAAGGTATGGATGCACAAATACACTCTCTCATAAGCAACCTAGCAGTGAGCGACAAAAAACTTCAAGAGATGAAAGCAGCAACCGTGCAGGACTCACAGCTTACACTGTTAAAACAAGTCATCAAATCAGGCTGGCCCAGTGTCCGCAAACAATGCCCACCACTCGTGCAGGAGTACTGGAATCACAGAGACAAGATCAGTGAAGCTGAAAGCATAATGTTCAAAGGTGAAAAATAATTGTGCCCCAGAGCCTCAGACAGGAGATGCTGAACCGCATCCATGCTGGTCACATGTGTGTGTGACCTTCTGTTCTGGCCAGGAATGGGACAGCAAATAGAAACACTTGTTGGACAATGCAGCATATGCCAAGAGCGGCGCAGCGCCAACACTAAGGAACCGCTACTATCACACGCTATCCCACAAAGGCCATGGCAAGTAATCGGAACAGACTTATTCACATGGAATGGACATGACTATATCACAGTCGTGGACTACTACAGTCGATACTTTGAAATGGAGAGACTGAGCAGTAGCACTGCATCTGCTGTGATTTTAAAACTCAAAGCAGCATTTGCACGGCACGGCATTCCTGAACGTGTCATAAGCGACAATGGTCCCTGCTACAGCGCAGCAGAATTTCAGCATTTTGCAGAAGTGTGGGACTTCTCACACATCACCACAAGCCCGAGATACCCACAAAGTAATGGCCTCGCTGAAAAGACAGTACAAACAGCCAAACGCATCCTGGACAAAGCCCAGGCAGATGGCAAAGACCCTTACATTGAATTGTTGGAGTATCGAAACACTCCTGTGGACAACCTGAAGTCTCCAGCACAGCTGTTGATGAGCCGCAGATTGCGCTCTATCCTTCCCACAACAGCTGCACAACTACAGCCAAAAGTCACCCCTCAGCGCATCATGAAGCAGCAGAGAGAAACCTGCCAACGCCGGCAGCAGCTGTACTACAACAGGTCAGCTAAAGCCCTCCCACCTCTACCAGCAGGTGCACACATTCGCTTCCGCCAAGAGGATGGATCGTGGAAACCTGCTACAGTGACACAACCATCGCATACTGACAGGAGCTACCTTGCAATTACATATTTTGGCGAAATTACAAGTTGAAATGACACACATATATATATAGTCATCATGAGGTTTGTCACAGAAATCCTACTTTACAATCACACTGCAGTCATTGTTATATTATTATTATTTGCATTTATAATAAACAGTATTTATTTAAAGTGTCTGTTTTTCTGTTTAAAATGAGATATAAATAATCTACCAGAATTTAAAAAAAAATGTACAAATTTCCATGTTATTTTGTCTAAAAATAAATGTCTGAGGTTCCTTATGTTAAACAAGAAATGAAATAATCTGAAATAACAGGTGGTTTTAATTTACAGACAAAAGGTTTCTGAAGAACCATTTATTGATTTATTTAGCTATTTTAATTACAACTGTTCTAAACTGTTTTTAACAGTAATCAGAAATAATGAGGTAACAACAAAAAACATTTAGAAGGATTTTTCTTCAGAAAACTGCTCCATAAATGAGCAGTCCTGTGACACGTTTCTGTTTTGCACGGGTCAGTGGTTTCCACCGATCCATTTTGTACAGATGAGTGGTTTGGCTTGGCTGCCATAGGTAGGACGCCCTTCCAAGATGGCGGCCAATGCGGTTTCTGCCACCCGTCTTCCGTGTTTTGGCCTGACGCGTCGTTCCTATTGGACAACGCAAAGGTACGTCACAGCTCAGCAGGTCGGAAGTTGGATTGGCTTGAACTTTTGACTCCGTCAGCCTGCTGACAAGCGGAAATGCGCGGTCCCGTTACATGCGTCGGTTTAGCTCGGCTTTTGACGTGACGCATCTAAAACGCAACGCGTCTCATTGAAAATAATGCTTTTTAGACCCATTTTTGACGCATCTGACGGATTCCGTGTGAAAGGCCCATTAGTCATGGTTTTCTTTCTAATTTGGGAGGTCCTGTGACTTATCTGGTGCGACATTTTGCCAAAAAATACGTACACAGAGTACTAATTACTGTTTTGCACTTGATATTTAATTAGTTATAAATAACCAGTGAAAGACTGGAGTATAAGTTACACCTGTTAAACTTAACACTTGAGGAGTCAAACCCAAACTCACACCATTTTTTCATTAGCTCGTTAATTTGATCTCATTTCCTCCCAAGCTAGTAATAAAATATATGTATATATATATATAAAAAAAACAAAAGTCCGTTTGGCTGCTCCCTTGTTTTCACTCAGGGTCGCCACAGCAGGTCCAAGATGGACCTACATGTTGAATTTTGGCATATATATTGTATTTCTCTTTTTGCTCTGTATGCACTCTTTTTGCTCTGTATGCACCACTCTGCATTTAATCATTAGTGATCGATCTCTGCTCCCCTCCACAGCATGTCTTTTTCTTGGTTCTCTCCCTCAGCCCCAACCAGTCCCAGCAGAAGACTGCCCCTCCCTGAGCCTGGTTCTGCTGGAGGTTTCTTCCTGTTAAAAGGGAGTTTTTCCTTCCCACTGTAGCCAAGTGCTTGCTCACAGGGGGTCGTTTTGACCGTTGGGGTTTTACATAATTATTGTATGGCCTTGCCTTACAATATAAAGCGCCTTGGGGCAACTGTTTGTTGTGATTTGGCGCTATATAAAAAAATTGATTGATTGATTGAATTGATTGATATATACGTATATATATATATATATATATACGTATATATATATATATAATCTAAATCAATTCTAAAATTTACCAGTAATAAAATTATCAAGATAACTGAAGTTTTAAAAGTGGCCGTAATAAATATTTAAGAAACTTGTACTTTATGAGCAACTTCACCTGTTATCGCTCAAGCACATTGTAAACATTGACATGATGGCATTTGATGAGGAAGAGTTCAGAAAGATATGATTGGAATGTTTGGATTAGCAAGAGACAAATTCTGTATGTTGTCGCTCCAGTGAGAGCGGCGAGCTGAGCAGGTTGCTCCTTTGTGTCT
Source organism: Thalassophryne amazonica (assembly GCF_902500255.1). NCBI lineage: Eukaryota > Metazoa > Chordata > Actinopteri > Batrachoidiformes > Batrachoididae > Thalassophryne > Thalassophryne amazonica. Next base: position 21,979,405 of record NC_047114.1, on the reverse strand, counting down.
CGTCAAAGGTTTTTAGGTCTCAGATTTGTACGGACCCCGGACCCCCCACCACCACCCCGAGGCTCAGGTGGAAGTAAATTTAATAATAGTGGATTAACTGTGTCCTGAAATTCATATCCTTTGAACACACTTTTGTGAACTGTGTGCACAGATTCATGTTTGTTTATTGCACAGTCAAGTGTGTGTGTGTGTGTGTGTGTGTGTGTGTGTGTGTGTGTGTGTGTGTGTGTGTGTGTGTGTGTGTGTGTGTGTGTGTGTGTGTTACATTATTAATTAAAGAAAACTCCTATTTATGCTAAAATTCAGCTGATGAATAATGTTGAAAACATGAACACAGTCAGATTTTAGTGTCAGTAAGAGCTCACTTCTGTCCAGCAGACGCTTGTTGTCCTTTGAAATCAATGAGACGTCTCTTTGACCTGTCACTCTTCAGAGACACCAAGCTGGGTTCAGGTTCAGGTCCAGCAGAGGGCGCTGTGTCCTGCTGTGGTCTGGAACACACACAAAGCTCTGAGCAGAGGTAGAAAGAGTACTGGAAACTTAAGTACAAGTACTTACAATACAAGTACATTGATGAAATAATACTCATTTACAAGTAAATGTTTGAGTGCTAAAAAGTACTTTAGTGGAAAGAACTCTTCTCAGAAACTACTGTATTTTCCTGGAGTATAAGTCATGGTTTTCTTATGAATTTGGGAGGTCCTGTGACTTATCTATTCGAAATTTCTCTGAAAAATAGTGTACTCAGAGTACTAACTACTTTTTTGCACTTGATATTTAATTAATTTATAAATAGCCAGTGAAATCAAATCAGTGATCTGTGTAGAAAATACAGACTGGAGTATAAGTTACACCTGTTAAATGTGACTCTTGAAGAGTCAAACCCAAAGTTACACCATTTATTTCTCATCAGCTCTTTAATTTGGTATTTTTGTGCATTGATGTTGTGTACTTTTTATTATTGGAATTTACTGTTTAATTATTACAGTTTATTTTGTTTTGTGCTTTGACTCCTGTTGAAGTCCGATGTCCCGTGTACAACCAAAGTAGTAATAAAATAAATAAATAAATATATATATATATATATATATATATATATATATATATATATATATATATAAACAAGTAAGTCCCTTCAGCTGCTCCCTTGTTTTCACTCAGGGTCACCACAACAGGTCAAAGGTCGACCTGCATGTTGAATTTTGGCACGTTTTATGCTGGATGCCTTTCCTGTCACAACTCCACATTACAAGGAGAAAGGTGGCAGGGCCGCTCAAGTTCTCTCTCTCTCTCTCTCTCTCTCTCTCTCTCTCTCTCTCTCTCTCTCTCTCTCTCTCTCTCTCTCTCTCTCTCTCTCTATATATATATATATATATATATATGCAGAGCTTTGTGAAGATGTGTAAAATTATAATCAATGTCTTCGGAAACAGTGTTTTCCTGCAGCTGCACCATCATGCAGATTTTCATATTTAGGGGGTTTATGTTCTGTTTTCACAAGAAATTATTATTATTATTATATTTTTGGAGCTTTCCTGGACCATAAGTGCCAGCTGTCAGCAAAATCCTCAGTCAGTGAGCGGGCTGCACGTGCACATGCATACATCCTGTGAAAAACTGGTCTGTGGAGTGCATCATTTCTGCAAAAGTCACATAGATAAATCTGCTGGGTCCTCTGTTGACAAACAGATCAAAACTCTGATCGATTCCGAATGAAGGCATTTTTTTGAATAGTTAAAGTTGTTTAAGTTAAAGTGCACGTCCTTTCACTTTCTCTGTGAGGTGGAGAGCAGCCAGTGGACCAAGACACAGCACGGTTTGTTTTAAAAATACTCAACCCCACTGCTTCACTTTAACATCTCTTCATTATGGATCGCTTCATGAAAATAACAAAAGATCGTACCCGTTTCTGTGTGGACAAGGCCTAATTTAGTAATTTTCAGATAAAATGTAAAGTTGAAGTCACAGCAAATGGCTTCCATTGGTATTTAGAAAAGTCTAAATGCTGGAGCTTCTCCCTGACAACGTGGGGGTGTGGAGGGTTGGGACTTGGATGGAAGACCTCCTGCCCCTGATGTCTGGCATCATCATGCTCTAAATTCCTGTGAGCCCTGTGAAGTTCCTTCAAAGCTGTGACTTTGCAGCACTTGATGTCTTCTTGAGAAGACTGTCCATCCACTGTCCAAGAGACATTTGACTGAACAGTGTGAGATGAAATCAGTGTTGACTGTGGCTCCATCACAATGAACTCATTAATGAATAAAGGAGAGGATCGTGGGTGATTCTGTGTGTGACAACAGAAGCCTGGACACACCCCTCTCTTCTAGTCTGAACCAGGACGCTAACAGACTAACCTCTGTTTGGAGGTTTATTAAATCATATTTCTGGTTACTGTGTGGTGGTGTTCCAAACTGCTTCATTTGGTGTGAACGTTAAACATTATGAGCTGTTTATGTTCTCAAGCTGCTGTGATTATCTCTTGGTGTCTTTTGATCGACTCCTGGACAGGACGGTGGACATGGAGATGACTGAACAGGCCCAGTCTTGATGTGGACTATTTCTGACAGACACTGTACACGGTCTCTACTGGAAGCTTTCGTTGGTCTAAGAGTGTAGTGTTTACATTAACTCTCCAAAGTTTAAAAAAAACAATAAAATGTTAACACTGTTCTTTATAGCAATTCTGTAATTTCAGAAACACAACAGAAAACAACCGCAAATCAGAAAAAAATGGGATTATATGGAAAATTAAGATGAAAATAAAAATGTTGCACTATTCTCAGTTTCTTCATTCAACACCCACAGAAGCCAAAAGTTCTTCCAGAATTGTGTCTTTGTGGCTTCCCTCACTTGTCTCCTTCCAGCATGGACATTTAGTATTTGAGAACTGCCTACCTGACACAAATTTACTATAAAGTACCACAGTGTTTGTATTTCTGAATGATTGATGAAAATAAAATGGTAAATGGACTGCATTTATATAGCGCTTTTCCATCTGCATCAGATGCTCAAAGCGCTTGACAATTATGCCTCTCATTCACCCCAATGTCAGGGTGCTGCCATACAGGGCGCTCACTACACACTGGGAGCAATAGGGGATTAAAGGCCTTGCCTTTAGTGATTTTCCAGTCAGGCGGGGATTTGAACCCATGATCTTCTGGACTCAAGCTCAACACCTTAACCACTAGACCATCACCTCCCCTAATAAAAATAAAATCTAAGAAATATTCAGTGACTTGGAAATGTTCATGTATTCATCCTCTGACATTTCTCAAGAAAACTTCTGCTGTTGTCGTTGTTGTTGTTGTATATTCGGCTGCTCCCGTTTTTTTTCGGGGTCACCATAGCACATGCCCTTCCTGATGCAACTCCAGTGTTACCTGGAAAAACACACACACAGCTGCTGGTGTCCTGAAGAGGTTTCCCATCCAAGTACTAACCAGGCCCTAACCCTAACCCCACACTGCTTAATTCTGATGAAGGTGGGCGGATCGATCCTAATATCGATAATATCTATACCAACGCCGGTATTGATATTGAACAATCCTCATGTAAAAAGATCGATACTCAAGCTTATTTTCTCTCCCGCACGCACTGAATGTTGCGCATGCAGACAGGGGCATAGCACCAAATTCTGGGCCCTAGGTACAAGCCATATTGAAGACCCCCCCCACACACTGTTATGTTCCTTTTTTATTAACGCAAACACCAAATTTATAATGCGTAGTCAAACCAGGTCTAAATCATGTATACCTTTAGATCACACCTGGGAGTCAGAACCCTTTTTAAAGCTGGGGGAGCAATATTGAGTTTGGGGGTCTGGGGGACCAAATTGCACCATTTTCTAGAAAAATGGTGCAATTTGATGCATTCCTGTCTGTTAAAATGCACAGGAATGCACCAAATTGCACAATTTTTTCTAGAAAATGGTGCAATTTGGGACATGTCCAGCTCTCCACAAGTTCTCTTATACTCACTCGACTGGTACGCATTGAAAGCCGAAATAGGCATGTCCCAACTTGTCCTCTAACACTCCGAAACGGAGGTGTTCCTTTGTCTCGCTTCATCAGCGAATCTGTCGTGATGTGCAAAGCCTCCGCGCGGCTTTCCATGACAAAATCTCTTGTTAAAAGTGAAATCTGCCGGAAAATGGCTGATGTCCAGCTCTTGTGATAACCAGAGAAAGAGCACACGACGGTCTCATATCCACAGATCCATCAGCTTAGAAATGATCCAGTGGTTTGTGCCGCGACATCACAGCTTGGAGCGCGGTGCACTGACCGTCCTTAAAGGGGTCATTAAAGCTGTAGTTAAAGTCCTGATTCTCTGTGAAGCCCATAAAATTTTCACCAAAAGTCAGATAAATTTTTCAAGTGGTTTCCAGGTGCCAGTCTCTAACAGCTTCTGAAAAAATTCTGATGGAAAAAAAGTCCTTTTCATTTCGCCATTTCCAGACAATGAAAATCCGATGAGGGGGCGGGACCACTCCTTCCACAAGGCGTGCTCACAGGCGAATGACGTCACCGACAGGCGTGGAAAAACTCATGCATGCGCACGAGGGTTCAAGCATGTCTGACGTAAAAACATATGAATGAAATCCATATAGTTTTTTAAAAAAATAAAAAGGACCGTTACTTTATGTACAGACCACGTACATCGCCGACACACCCCAAAGAGATTTCCATCAGGTTTCACCTGATTATGAGCATTTTTAGATGCCTACAGCAACTATCTCATCCACTGACAACATATTGCAGCAGGAGTCCACAAAAGTATTTTAAAGGCCTGATGAAAGTGTAATATGTTATATTTAATAAGATATTTTTATGATGTGGTTTGACCAAAACAAATTGTCATTAAACTTAAATAAAACAGGGATGAAGTGGAGGTTTAAGACTCACTAGGTGTTCACAGGAAACAGTTATTTCTATATTTATTTATGTTCATTGTTATCAGATTCTTTTTGTCCGTTTCTCTAAAACTGTATTGTGGCAGTATTAGTTATTATTACTATTATTATTGTTGTTGCTATTATTATTATTGATATATAAATAAAATTAATGAATAAAATATTACAATTTGTAATACATTTGACTCTTTTACGACAACAAACGCTGAGCCATGAATTATTATACAGAAAACAAATGTGCTGACAGCTGCAACAGCTTAATGCTAACTTCAACATTGAAAACGCCATAGACATGCTAACGCGTTAGCATCGGTCCCATTTTTAAGTTATAAAATACATCTATCAACTGTTTCAGAAGACCTTAACAGGTCAGATTAACATTAAAAGGTAAGGCCTCGTTACGTCACACCACGTGTCGAGCTTCGCATAAAATTCGAATAATCTGGGCATTTTAATATGACCCGCCAAGTATTTAAATGAGCTGTGAATCGCAGCTCAAACCGTAGGTTTTTGAGAGGAGGAGATTGTTAGCGACACCGTTATTATCAATTACCATGTTAATCGGAGGCAAGGAAAGCATTAGTTTATATTTAGGTCTAGTTTATAGTTCATTTAGTATAGTTAGCTACATACACATACGATCTAACATAGACACACACACACCACACACAACAGGCATCCATTCATATACAACATTTATTCACACAGTACATCAACACAGGTTATAGGTTCGACTATATATTATAGGTAGATCAGAGACTGAGCTGAACGACTGAAGAGCTGTGATTTTGTTGAAGTGAAAGGTGTGAGAAAGGTGTGTGTGTGTGTGTGTGTGTGAGAGTGAGTAGTGGTGAGGAAGGGACATGGAGGAGCCAATTCCAAGAAGAGCACAATCAATTGCTTGGGAGCACTTTGATCTAATAAGCCCCAAAAAGGTCAAGTGCTTGATTTGTGATCAAGAGTTGAGGTACAGTAACAAGACGTCTTCAATGCTGCGACACCTGAGGTCCAAACATCCCGAGACATCAATGGCTGCTGCTCCTGGAGCAGGAATCAGACCATGTAACCTGTATTTTATTCTTTATCTAAGATTAAAACATAGTCAACCAAAAATAGCTCAGCATGTCATACTGTATTTCCATTAAAGGCAGACAAGCTGATTTGGATGAAGCACTGGTGGACTATGTTGTGGAAGATGCACAACCATTCAAAATAGTGGAGAGCAAAGCCTTCAGGACTTTACTACAAAGGTTTGACCCAACATATGCCTACCTCCAGAGGAAAAGACCGGCTCAAATACTGGGGGACACGAGTCGCAGTCTATCCCAATTTACAGAGAATGGCAAAAAAATATTTGTCGATGCAGCAACATCAGTGCCTTGTGAGCGGGCCTTCTCCAAAGCTGGAGAGGTAACGAAGCAGAAGAGGAGCCGATTAAAGTCCAGCACTGTAGAAATTATTCTTTTTTTTGAATAAAAATTGTTGAACGTTGCACAATCACCGTCTCCTATCCCCTCTATTCTAACTTACAAATTACAGCAACATGAGCACCAGTTGCAGAAGCACGACTTTCTCACTTTTCCCGTCACATTTTATCCAAATATAGTTTGAGGAATGATAACACAGATCTACATGTCGTCTACAATAAAGGCTTTCATAACCATTATGTGTGCATCTGTAGGGACTATTTATTACATTAACAAAGACACAATAATACATATGATCTTCTTTATTATTATTATTATTTTTTATTATTTTTTTTTCAAGAACAAACCACATCAGTCATGAATTAATGCAAACATTTGTCAGGGCACTCGCTCAAGGTAATTCTCAAAGCAATCCAGCAGATGTCACCCTTCAAACTGTATCAAATGCGTCGAAGCAGTGTGTCGATTGTCAGCCAGTTGTGTTGCAGTGGCTCATTGGTTCATGAGGCTTCGAAATTGCCATCACTAACTCTGGGTTCCCTCCTCCAGCAGCCCATCTGATCCTTTGCAGCTCCTGAGTCTGCCCACCTGCAACCTTATCTCCAATCAAGCCACTGCAGTATTTAACCACTCCTCAGACATTCAGAATTTGCCAGATCTTTCAGTCTCCATTGTGGTACAGACAGCTACACTTTTATCTCTGAAATGATTTTTCATGGTTTGCATTTTTGGTGTTAATTTCCTGGACATCTGTTTATCTGTTTTCTCTGTGGTTCAGATCCTCCTCACGTGATTCATCAGAATTCTAGTTGCCATCTACCTTACTTCAGCCTTCAGCCGCCTGTTTGGTTCACTTATATTCAACTCTTTTGCCTGCCCTGCTCACCTGTTCCTGTTTTTTTTCCCTCTCATTTCAAATAAGGGTCAAAGTAAATCTGTGCCATCAGACTTTGAATTTAAATTTTTAAGGTTGAATGTTTTTAGCATCAAAATCAGAGTTTGAAGTAGAATTTCTACGGTTGAATTTGTTTAGCATCAAATTATTCAGCCTCAAAAACTTCAACCAAAACGAAAAGAAAAAAATGAACCTCGAACAAATTCAGCCTAAAAAAAAAAAAAAAAAAAAGAAATTCAACCCCAAACAATTCAACCTCAAAAAATAGAAAAGCAGGGAGAAGCAAATGATCCTTGTCTCAATCATCCAACGTCACAGATTTACTTCCATAAACGTTGGAAGACTGAGAGAAGGATCGATTGCTTCTCTCTGCTTTTCTGATTTTTGAGGTTGATTTTTTTTTTTTTTTTTTTTTTTTTTTTAGGTTGAATTTTTTGAGGTTGAATATTTTTGAGGCTGAATTTTTATTTTTATTTATTTATTTATTTATTTATTTATTTTAGGTTGACGATCTGCTGATCTAAACATAGCTGTGTCCATGAGAGAGAAAACTGACCCACCTTTCGTCAAAAAAGTGACAGCTGCCAATCAAAATCGGCCACGTCACTAAGCCCCGCCCCCTCTATGACGTCATAGCCAATCAGAATTGATGACGTCACTATGTCCCGCCCCTAAGCCCCTCCCCTAGTCCCGCCTCCAATCCCCGCCCCTTATGACATCACAGCCAATCATAATCGATGACGTCACTATGCCCCGCCCCTAAGCCCCGCCCCTAGTCCCGCCTCCGAGCCCCCGCCCCTTATGACGTCACATCCAATCAGAGTCGATGACGTCAGTATGTCCCGCCCCTAAGCCCCCGCCCCCGGCTCCTCCCCTAGTTCCGCCCCTGGCTCCTCCCCTAGCCCCACCCCCAAGCTCCTCCCCTAACCCCGGCCAAGCACCGCCTCCAAGCCTTACCTCCCCTCCCACCCAGGGTCTAATATTTTAATGTCATTTTATTTCATGAATTAAAGAACGATTAAAAATACCTAGATCTTTTTAATGTATTAAAGAATTAACTAATTCTGAAATAATTAAACATAAATCAGTGTCTATTATTTAATGCCCCTTTAATATTTTTAATTCTTAAATTATTACGTTTCCTTTTCTGTTTTTTAATTCGTAAATTAAAGAAGGGAAACAAATAGTCGTCTCTCGGCTGTAAGTCTTTGCAGCAAGACGGTCAAATACCCACACATAGAGCCGCTCGCGGAAACATGACCCCACGGCTGTAAAACCTGTTGCAGACGCTGTGTCTGTGTGAGTGCGTGTGTGTGTGTGTGTGTGTGTGTGCGTGCGTGTGTGTGTGTGTGTGTGTGGCGGGACACCCGCTGAGCGGAGATGCTGCCCCGAGGTGATGAACCCGAAGAACAATAAACAATGCTCCTTATCACTCACGCCAGATGATGTTTTCTTTTAAGATATTAGTCGATCGATCATGGGGCGCGGGACACCCGCTGAGCGGAGATGCTGCCCCGAGCCCGAACAATCAACAATGCTCCTTATCACTTACGTCCCTGGGAACGAGTCAGCGAGCATTTCCACTACGACCGGTGAAGAGTGAAGATGCCTGGACCCCCAGCTATGGGTATAAAATAGAATAAATTTGCGGAAAAAATCCTGGAAAACCATGTTGTTTAATTAAGTTTTCTTGTCTTCGAGCAGAGTGCGAAAACCGCATCAGCTTTCAGGGTAAGTGATTTAAGTAATCTGTTTTGATAGAAATGAGTGTTTTTAAATGATGCCGCCGTTTTTTTTTTTTAGACAAAACCACGCAGACGGTCCAGAGCGCGTTCGGACCCGTCCGGTAATATATTTGAAATAGTACAGAATATCCGCTTGCGAGGGTGATGCTTTGTATTCATTTATTTATGTTAATTCTAGAAATCAAGTCAGAGCCCCCTGAAGAAGTTCGAAGGCTGGAAGCCCCGACTTCACCACGCAGATGTAAGTACAGCGATCGAGATTAAATCACGGTTAAAAACTCTGGAATAACCCGATTTTTTCTGTCACAGCCCATGGAGAAGCGGGTCAGCGGGAGAGACCCGTAAAACGATCCGCGGATGTACACGGTAAGGAGTCGGAGTTTATGTATTTATTTATTTTAAATATTTAATAACTAACGATTTTCTCTTTTTTCAGCAGGCGGTGGAGGGAGACCGTCTATTTTCCACCGACACGCAAGGCTCGAAGATATTCTGAGCTGGGATTAACCTCATCACGCAACTTTCTTGAAAATGTGTAGTCTGTTTTTATTTTTTTATTTTTTCTCTTATGGAGCGGGTTAGTGCCAGCGGCCACGTCAGAAGCGTCACAGCTGCGGCTGAGAGCTGGCATGAGATGTTCAACACCTGCAACGACAGGATTACGGGCCTCTTTACAAGGTGCCTGGCCTGGAGGGATGTTATCGAAGTCCGAAAAAACTTGGCCCCTCTTTTTACTTAAAAAAAATAAATAAAAAAATAAAATAAAAAAAATAAAAAAAACTCTGACGTAGCTCCTCCCCGCATGCACGGGGTATTACTCATGACAGACGCCGCCTTTAAACAGAAATATATAGATTCGTTATCTTTCCTTACAATGCGCTTATCTCAGATGCCTAAAGCCCTGGGGATCCGGCTGAAAGACGAAATCATCCGCAAAGGTTACTTTCCGCACCTGTTCAGTTCAGAAAAAAATCTGAACTATGTCGGTCCGTACCCGGACTCAGCGGCTTACGGGGTCGCAAATATGTCAGAGGGAGAAAGAGAGGAATTTAACGCGTGGTACATGCGGAAAAAAAACGCAATTTTCGATTTTAAAGCCGAGGCCGTTATGTATTGTGATAACGATACAAAAATCTTGGCTGCAGCCTGCTCCAAATTTATGTCTGAATTCATCGCTGAAACACTCGTGGATCCTTTTACCTGCGTTACAATCGCCTCGGCGTGTATGAAAGTCTTCCAAACTAACTTTCTTGCTCCAAAAACGTTGGCGATCCCCTCCGCCAACAATTATAGAACGAGGCATAAAAAATATTCGGACGTGGCCGTGCAATGGTTAGAATGGGTTGCTGAGACGCAAAACATTATCATCGATCACGCTCTAAACAGGGGCGAGAAAAAAATAGGAGGTTATTATGTTGATGGGTATGCTCAGATTGACGGCCGGATAAAAGTGTGGGAGTTTCTCGGATGTTTTTACCACGGGTGTGCAAGGTGTTTTACACAGCACGAAATAAACCCTCTCACAAACACCTCATTTGGAGAGCTCCACGCAGCGTGTCAGAAAAAAATAGCCTTTCTGCGGGCTATGCCGGGCGTCACCCTCAGCGTAATTTGGGAGCATCAATGGCTTGAAATGAGGCTGAGGGATGAGAGCGTTCGGTGTTTCCTCGCCCGCAGGGGGTTACCGGCCCCCCTCGAACCTCGCGACGCTTTATACGGCGGTCGGACTTGCGCGGCCCGTCTGAGGTACACGGCTGAGCAAGATGAGACGGTCTATTACGTCGACGTGACCTCGCTGTATCCTTACGTTAACGTAAATTTCACATATCCCACGGGGCATCCGGAAATTATCGAGAGAAATTTCCGAGACCCCAGGACTTATTTCGGGCTCATCAAAGCCATCGTGTACCCGCCCCAGGGGCTAAAATTCCCCGTCCTCCCACACAGAACTCCTCACGGTAAACTGGTGTTTACTCTGTGTCGCACCTGCGCTGATGAAAATAATCAAGCTGCAGCGTGCACACACAGTCAGCAGCAGAGAGCTCTGTCTGGGACTTGGACGACCCCGGAATTCCACAAAGCTCTGGATACAGGCTATGCTGTAGCTAAGATTTTTGAAGTCTGGCATTTTGAGGAAAAAAGTGATAAAATCTTTGAGGGGTACATAAACACCTTCTTAAAACACAAGCAGGAAGCCTCTGGTTTCCCTCCCGAATTTGATAAAGACTCCGAGAGCAGAGAAAAATACATCACGGACTACTGGCTGAATCAGAAGATTCGTTTAGACCCAGAAAAAATCAGTCACAATCCGGCAAAACGACAGATGGCTAAGATCTGCCTCAACTCCTTCTGGGGGAAATTCGCCCTGTATTATGATACCGATAGCCTGATTTACGTTTGTAGGCGGGGTGAAACCCGCTGCCTACCGGTAATTATCTGGGGCAGCTCACCGACGAGTTGAACGGCGATATCATCACAGAGTTTGCAGCGGCGGGACCTAAAAGTTACGCATATAAAACCGCACGAGGTAAAACGGTCATGCGTGTGAAGGGGATCACTCAAACCCACGAAAGCTGTCAGAAAATAAACTTTGACAGCGTCAAAGATCTGGTCGAGGGTTATATAAAAGATCCCGCCCTCGCTGCATCTATCATAACGCTGCAGCAGGGAATTAAACGTCATAAAAGCAGTTTCAGTTTGACAAACGTGTCATTTCAAAAATCCTTCAGGGTGGTGTATGACAAGCGGCGTCTTTTAAAGGACGGGGAAACCGAACCGTTCGGATTTTGAAACATGTCTCACTCTGGAAATACGGTGGAGATTGACCCCAGACTTCAGCTCCCATTCTCCTGTCTCATCGTTGGACCGAGTGGTTCGGGAAAGACTGTGTTTGTGAAAACATTGCTGGAAAATTGTAGCCACGCTATGAGATATGTGCCTGACAACATTGTATGGCTGTATACGTCTGAACAACCTCTGTATTCTGAACTGAAGAATAAAAATATTAAATTTGTAAGAGGACTCCCTGACTCATTTCTGGACGACAGCCTTTTCCCTGAAGGTCAGAGCCATCTGGTTATTTTGGACGATCTCATCTTTCAAGCAACGGATCATCCTGAAGTTGTAAGAATTTTCACCCAGTACAGACATCACCGGAATATGAGCGTCATCATGATCACACAGAACGTGTTTCATAAAGGGAAATACAGTCGAACCATCAGTTTGAATTGTAATTATATGGTGCTGTTTAAAAATCCCAGAGACAAGTTACAGATGAACATTCTGGCTCAGCAAATGTTTCCCGGCAGAAAACAATTTTTTTTGGAGGCACTTGATGATGCTACGAGCGTACCTTACGGGTATTTATTACTGGATTGCACGCAGGAGTGTCCAGATCAGTTCAGACTGAGATCGGGATTACTCCCGCACGAGTGGCCCACAGTTTATTTACAGAAAGATAAACGGACATGAGCTCTCTTTTAAAAAGGAACGCCCCCGCTCTTAAAGCGCTAATCAGAGCCGGGGCGAGGGAGCGTCACCACAGCCTGAAGACCTGCAGGCCGGAGCTTCTGAAAACTTTATCCGAGATCGCTTTGAATATATTAAAGGGGAATATCGCCTTGAGCGACTCTCAATTCCGGGCCTTGAAAAAACGAAAAAGAGTTTTACGTCTTCTGGCCGACAGAAAAACCAGTTATAAAAAGAAGCGGGGAGCGCTGATTCAGACGGGCGGCTTTCTCCTGCCTCTGCTCGCCGCGGCCCTGCCCGTTATAACGAGTCTAATAGTACCCAGAGGATAATGGCGTTCAAAGCGGCGCAAAAGATGTTTTTACTCACTCCACAGCAGATGCTTCAACTCGGTCATTCCGTTCCGCCGAGCGGAAATAACATCAGACAAACGGCGGAAAATGATTTAGACTCGCGAATGCGAGGTATACTGGAAGAACGTACTCACTCTCCTTATGAAAAAATTAAAAAGTATGAGGCTCTGCTGCAGCGCTATTTAACCCTGATCAAGCAGGGGGAACTCGAATCACGCGTTTCACCCCCGCAAGAGACTTGCGTCGCTAAGCAACCTGAGGAGGAGGGGGTGGAGGAGGAGGAGGAGGAGGAGGATGAGACTGTCACAGAGGTCCTGAAGAATATCCCCTCCAGAGAGCGTAGAAACGCTGAATATATTATGAGGAAATTATCGAAGGGTGATACGCGCTGGAGTCCGTCGGGGGAATTTATTTACAAGGGGAAAGTCGTGAGGGGGTCTCACGCCATAGATCTTATGAAACATCTCGGATCCTCGTTCAAGAAATCGAGCCCCCCTACAGGCTGGGTGAAGTTCCTCAATATTTTACAGGAGCGGAACATTCCGGTGGCGTGCGTATCAAACCCGCAAGCAGCTTCAGAAGCTTAAAAAAGGCCGGAGCAGCTCGCCGGATGAATCCCTTCTTTTAACCGATTCGCCGGCCAGGAAGAAACTTAAGAAAAAAAAAGACTTCCAACGCTGGGAAGGTTTCTCACCATAAAAGGAGGGTATCGAATTAAAAACTGACTGGATATTATGATCAAGATTCTTTAAAATACATCGCAGTCAGTCACGTTTTTGTATATTGTTACTAATAAAACACCAACTGAAACTCATCTCCGGCCTTCATCACTTTTATTCGGTATACGGTTTAAAAAACAACTTTCAACACTTCTCTACTTAATAACAACGATGCAAAAACATTAAAGGTATGATCGGGGGTGCATTTTCTACACATTCGGAACATTTTTCACAAAAAAACACATAAAAAAAAATCAAAGGTCAAAGGTCAAAGCTTCTTTCTACGTTTAAAAACGGGGGTTTACATCATGCAAACGCGATAAAACTTTAAAGGTATGATCGGAAGGCCGCTCTCACACATCCACCCCGTTTTCAGGCGAAAAAAACACGTAAAAAAAAATTTAGCATCAAAGATTAACACTTCTTTCTGTACTTAATAACAATGTTTTAAAGCGTGCAAATGCGATAAAACTTTAAAGGTATGTTCGGAAGGCCGCTCTCACACATCCACCCGTTTTCAGGCGAAAAAAAACACATAAAAAAAATCAAAGGTCAAAGGTCAAAGCTTCTTTCTACGTTTAAAAACGGGGGTTTACATTATGCAAACGCGTTAAAACTTTAAAGGTATGTTTGGAAGGCCGCTCTCACACATCCACCCTGTTTTCAGGCGAAAAAAAACACATAAAAAAAATCAAAGGTCAAAGGTCAAAGCTTCTTTCTACGTTTAAAAACGGAGGTTTACATTATGCAAACGCGTTAAAACTTTAAAGGTATGATCGGAAGGCCGCTCTCACACATCCACCCCGTTTTCAGGCGAAAAAAACACATAAAAAAAATCAAAGGTCAAAGGTCAAAGCTTCTTTCTACGTTTAAAAACGGGGGTTTACATCATGCAAACGTGATAAAACTTTAAAGTTATGATCGGAAGGCCGCTCTCACACATCTACCCCGTTTTCAGGCGAAAAAAACACATACAAAAATTAAAGGTCAAAGGTCAAAGCTTCTTTCTACGTTTAAAAAACGGGGGTTTAAATTTTCCAAACGTGATAAAACTTTAATGGTATGATCGGGAGAGCGTTCTAAGACGGGGGTTACATTTTCACACGGAAAAACATAAAAAAATAGGAACGCCGGTTAACACAAGCCGTGACAATATTTAAACTCATGCAGAGGCCCTGCTAGCTGGTTACAGGAGGTATTGCAGCTTTTCTTAAGGCAATAACGATATCTTTTCACAAAATCAGAAACCAAATCATCGTTCGCGATAGTATTTTCGGAGTATAAAGACACCACGTCCCGGTACGACTTCCCACTGGCTCTGTTATACAGATAATACACGCAGTGTTGTCCGCATACGTCGGATAACTCGTGCTGAAGCTGCTTGTTGTGATACAGAATGTTTTTAACATCTGGGAGATTCTCCAGATATTGCAGGATGCTTTTAGGGTAGTAATCAAAGTCAGGGCTGAGGCCGAACGAGTCAAAAAATGTGGCTCGACCATTTTTTTCAACGGTGAGCGCTAACCAGTGTTCTCCCGGTAAATGTCTAGGGTGGGTGTTTACAATGAAATATACGGGAGGGCCCGGCTTGATCCGGAATAACTCGTCAGACGCAAAAACACCGGCAAACAGGTCTCCTATTAAGCCCCTCATAACAGCGTCCAATTCCAGGGTGTTCATCAGTAAAAATCCACAAGGACCTGTCGCTTGGAATTAATCTCCAGGAGAGAATCATAACACGCGTACACTATCAGCGTGGTGGTATGCGGAGTCGCGACTCTGAATCTCATTTCAAGTCGCAGGGTGCCTGTGGAGACGGGGCTCAGAGCGCCGCTGTCCTCCTCCGGGTTTAAATTGAAGACGTACAGTGCGTAGCCGCGCGCAAAATCCTCCCGGTCTATACAGAGAGGCTGGTCTTTGAGGTGTCGTCCGGTCGCGGTGTAGAGATTGTAAAACTCCCTGACAGAGAGTTCGTTGTTAAATTCAGGCTGGAAAGCTTTAGCCGGCAGCTGTCTCCCGTTTTGACTGAGTGCGAGGTACTCCAGGTCATAGTGTGCAAATTCAAACGGGGACAGATCTCTTCTCCCACTGAATGCATTGTGATTCACCATACCCAGAACCACATATTTGGGCATGGTTCCTAAAAACAGGTTCTCCTGGTTGCATATCCTGGAATGGCTGGGGATCACGTAAGTCTTAACGTTGATTCGTGATAACGGGTACACGGCGTTCCCTTTCATGAGAGCCGCGGAGTGGCCCAATCTCACTGCAGGGGATACGGTGACTTTCTTAACGAATAGGGACGCGCCCAGAATTTTCAGCTTGAAAGTGGAGGCCGCCAGCCCCATCAGGCAGAAAGCATTGCTGGCTCGAATTAATTTAACTCTTAGATCAATGGTATTCAGAAGAAGCCTCTCGCAGAAAAATATGTCCGCGTGCAGCGGACCCTGAACTTGAAATTCACGCGATTCGGCGCTAAAGCGCGCTCTGCTCACGAGGCCTTTATTCGGGCCCGCGTCATCCACAGCGGTCGAATTGTGCTGACCCGGGGTGTCCTTGTAAAACAAACCGCCCGTGAACTGCGATTTCAATGAAGCGGGGGAAAAGTTCAGCAGCGTCTCAATCATTGCCCTGTACGGGTGCGTCGCGCTGGACTGGGAAATCAGCCGGTCACCCAGAGTCACGTCGACTTGTGAGAAAATCGTATTGAGAGGATAATTTATGACGCCGTGGAAGCCGTGAAGGCCGTTCCCGACTTGATTTTCATAGTAAGGCACAAATCTATAAATGTCGGCTTTGTGCGCTGCCCCAGCCATTTTTTTTTTATCCCGCCGGTTTAAAATGTAATGTCACAACCACTTTACCGTATCTGAAATCCACCGTTTGATCTTGGTCGCTTTTGATTTCGATGCGTATTGTCTCAATATGTCTTTTGGAGACCGGGATGTAATAAGCGGGGTTGAATTTCTTTGTAATTATTTCCCCGAAACGACCTCCAATTTCGAACGCTCGGAGGAGAGGAGCAAAAGCATCACCCACCGCCTGAGGCTGTACAACGTCTGTATACATCCCTGCTTTTATATCGGGGTAGCGGGGACAGCTCGTGACCCCGGGTCCGCATCTCAGCCATTGATTAGGGTGCATCCCCAGCATGTACGCCGTCGGGGCTTCAAAATATACCTGGCTGGTACCGTCTCCTTCCCACAGAAACTTTTTCTGGATATCGTCATATTTTAAAGTCAGATTCGGATCTATAGTCTTCAAACGAGGGTTTATCAGCCCTGCAATAACCTCAAAGTTATCATAATATCCCGTGTCAAAATATCGCGAGTGAACGGCGAGTTTGTTCTTGCCCGTAATTTTCATCACCTGGAACGTACAGGAAGGCTTTTCCGGGATATTTAACCAGGTGTGCGGATAACAAATTTCCGTCAGCGCCACATCCCAGTCACCCTCTAGATCCAGGTGTCGAGCCAAGTCCACCTGGTAGCATGAAATTGTGTTGTCCGGGAATACTTTTAGGCTGGCGTTTGAAGGCAGAGTCATATAAAATCCGTGTTTCAGA
Source organism: Thalassophryne amazonica (assembly GCF_902500255.1). NCBI lineage: Eukaryota > Metazoa > Chordata > Actinopteri > Batrachoidiformes > Batrachoididae > Thalassophryne > Thalassophryne amazonica. Next base: position 21,962,324 of record NC_047114.1, on the reverse strand, counting down.
TCCCGATCCATTTCTCATATGTCGGTTGAAGATGGAAGTTCTCATATTTATACGGCCATCAGCTGGTCCGCGGGAACCCAGGAGTTAAATTTATCGGGCCAATTTTTCCATCTGACAAATACAAATTTCTTTCCCTTGGTAAAACGTTCACGAATAATTTCTTGAACCTGATACGGTCTGTCTTTTGCTATTTTAACCTTCTGCAATTCCGGTTCATAGAATGAGCCTTCAATGATCTCACCGTCATAATCTTTCAATTTATAAACGGGCGGCGTACGTTGTATACATTCTGGCACCGTGAACATTTCATCCGTAAAACTTTGTTCATATTTTTTATCAAAAACTCCCCTGAGCTTGGAGACCCTGACTATATCTCCGACCTTATATTTACACTTCACAGGCCTCCTGCGTAGGGTGGATGCCCCATACAAATTTTGAAACACTTGATCGACATTTCGATCATTAACCTCATTCGGCCTCATCTTAAAGCTTTTATGATAACTCTCGTTATAAGCCGTGAGTAAAGACGGTAGGACGTCGATGTATCTTCTCGTGTTCTTAGCAGTAAAATATCTCCACATTCTCGTCTTTAGCGTGCGATTAAACCTCTCGACAACCGAGGCTTTCAGATCACTTGCGGTGGCAAAATGTAGAATCCGGTGTTTTTTCATTAAATCCTTGAATGGTTTGTGTGTGTGTGTGTGTGTGTGTGTGTGTGTGTGTGTGTGTGTGTGTGTGTGTGTGTGTGTGTGTGTGTGTGTGTGTGTGTGGCGGGACACCCGCTGAGCGGAGATGCTGCCCCGCCACACACACACACACACACACACACACACACACACACACACACACGCACACACACACGCACTCACACAGACACAGCGTCTGCAACAGGTTTTACAGCCGTGGGGTCATGTTTCCGCGAGCGGCTCTATGCCTGGGTATTTGACCGTCTTGCTGCAAAGACTTACAGCCGAGAGAGACGGCTATTTGTTCCCCTTCTTTAATTTACGAATTAAAAAACAGAAAAGGAAACGTAATAATTTAAGAATTAAAGATATTAAAGGGGCATTAAATAATAGACAGTGATTTATGTTTAATTATTTCAGAATTAGTTAATTCTTTAATACATTAAAAAGATCTAGGTATTTTTAATCATTCTTTAATTCATGAAATAAAATGACATTAAAATATTAGACCCTGGGTGGGAGGGGAGGTATGGCTTGGAGGCGGTGCTTGGCCGGGGTTAGGGGAGGAGCTTGGGGGTGGGGCTAGGGGAGGAGCCAGGGGCGGAACTAGGGGAGGAGCCGGGGGCGGGGGCTTAGGGGCGGGACATACTGACGTCATCGACTCTGATTGGATGTGACGTCATAAGGGGCGGGGGCTCGGAGGCGGGACTAGGGGCGGGGCTTAGGGGCGGGGCATAATGACATCATCGATTATGATTGGCTGTGACGTCATAAGGGCCGGGGCTTGGAGGCGGGACTAGGGGAGGGGCTTAGGGGCGGTACATAGTGACGTCATCAATTCTGATTGGCTATGACGTCATAGAGGGGGCGGGGCTTAGTGACGTGGCCGATTTTGATTGCCAGCTGTCACTTTTTTGACGAAAGGTGGGTCAGTTTTCTCTCTTCCATGGAATCACCAAACAAGGGTAGAACTATGATTGCTAGAAAAACAGCAGAAAAAAAAATCTTAAATTGTTGCAGATCTGCTCCCTGACCACGCCTTGTCCGGTTGCAACACTGCTGCGTACTGTTATGGAATTGGGAAGGGTAATGTTGTGAAGAATCTTTGAGCTGGACATGAATTATCAGCAAGTGGTAACATTAACTCTCAGCTTGAAGATGTTCTGAGGCAGTCCACTTCCTTCATTTCTGTCTGCTGTGGACTTAAGAAAACTGACTCTATGTCTGAGATAAGGCTGCATGTTTGGTCTAAGAAAAACAGACAAGGTCATTTTTCTTAGACCAAACTCTGCTCTTTGCCACCTACAACATAAGCATTCAGTGAAAATGTAAAGCGGGCACATTTCAAAGCAAAGCCTTGGAGAAGTTTAGAGTTGAGAACTTTGGCTGGAAAAAGGAGATGACAAACAAAGTCCTCATTCTGTTGCTACACCTGAAGGTGTCAAATGCGCCCCAGACTACATTTTGAACTTGATTTACTGTGGCTACAAGAGCAAGAACCATTGCAGTTCTACGAGGTGCACGTACAGATCCTATTGGACACCGTGCACCATATTTTGTGTGTGCTACAGCATTGAAAACACTCACCTGTAAATTCTTCCATTAGAGACTAATGAGATGTGTTTGGGTTTAGAACACATACAGTACTTGATATGTGGATTTGTTTCCAAACCTATTCAAATGAAAATGTTGTATTGGGAATGGAAGGGTTAAAAATTTATCACTGATCCTGTAAGGCAGCAGTTCTTGTTTTAATGTCTCACTTGCTCAGATTGTATCCTTAGTTTTATTTCAGTTTGCCATTACACTTAAGTATACTCACATATGATAAAGCACTTATTACCTATCGGGAATGGGTTAATAAAAAATAAAAAAAAATCACAAAAATTAGAACAGTCACTCTTCAGGGACACAAAGCTGGGTTCAAGTCCAAGTCCAGCAAAGCCGCACACACAGAGCTCTGATTGTGAATAATGACGGTGCAAAGATGTGAGTGCTGACCTCTGACCTGATCAACAGTCACCATTTCAGATCCTGGTCTCACCTCTGATCTTTGATCTGGATCTCCTGGTCCCCACACAGACCAGTTTTCTGGGGTCCCTCCTCTGTGTCCTCACACTGATCCATAGCAGAGTCCACACCTTCACACAAACACAACATGCTGTCACACAGGATTCCCAACATTCCACTGTGTCACGTGATAAAACTCATCACTGCTGCATCTCAGCTGCAGATTGGTTTAGTTTAGTTTTTGTTATTACAGTGTGATTATGTATAAAATTTATTGTGGTTGCATCATTCATGGTACATCCAGGAAGTTTCAGGGGAAAATGCAGAAACATTTTTTTTTTTTTAACTCAGTGGTTTGGAAATATACAACAATGAGGTAATTGGTGTCATAACTGCACCTCCAGGAAGATTTATGGGCAGGTGTGGGTGGTACACCGGTGCCAGAGTTATCAACGCTGTGATAGTGCATCACCATAAGGATTACATCAACATGATGGGAAATCTGTTTTCCCCCTGGAATCATGCAGATTCCCACCGGGCGAGAATTGTTAAAAATAGCAGATAAAATAATGACTGATATCTCAAATATTCATGAATTTGGAGTTCAGTGATTACAGTGTGACTGTGATCAGCACTGCAGAGCTGAGGCTGATGATCACAGCCGGACACGGAGGTGGTCTGTGCACACAGCAATCATGTTTGTTTTTCCATATGCGGAGCACCACATGAATCAAAACACTTGATCCTGCATGATCCTCACTGTGCAGGATCACACTGACTTTATTCAAAGAAGGAAAGACTTTTAATAACTTTTGTTATGTTGTTCACAGATGCAGTCTGCCATCCCCACAGGTTCCGAATGACTCCGGGGCCCTGAGGCGAGCAAGGAAGATTGTGGTCAATCCCTCCCACCCAAGACACAAACGTTTAGTCACCCTGCCTTCTGGCAGACGGCTGAGGTCCATCAGCACCAAAACCTTAACACACAAAACAGCTTCTTTCCTTCCACAGCTGGACTCATAAATAATGTCAGAGTCCCCGACTTAATCTGCCTCCGTCCCTCAGGACCATAAAGTACAGACTGGAAGGTTCTGTACATCTGTCCACCACTCACCTGTTTTGACACTGTCCCATTCCATTACGTTATATTCATTTAACAGTGAATATAGTTTTGCCTATTTGACTCTTTCACTTCTTACAGAAGTGTTTTTTTTTCCTTTTCTTATTGTTTATGCACAAATATCATCAGATCAAATTCCTTGTATGTGCGAACTTACTTTGCAATGAATTTTATTCTGATTCTGATGTAAATTGGTCAATATATCAGACAGATATTCTTTATCAAATCAGTCCGATAAGTGTTTAGTCATTAAAAGAGAATTTTTTTTTCACAAAAATGAAAAGATTGTTTATTCACATTATTTTTCTTAAATCCTGTAACCTAAAGTGAGAAACAGATTTAAAAACCTGATGTCCCTGACAAACATAAAATCAGTAAAAAACAACATCCAACAGGCACAAGAACAGCAACGGAGCAACAACGCTGTTTGCATTTGTTTGTAACAGGAGACACACACGTCAGTAGCTGCTCAGCAAGTTAATCCTGTTAAACTAAACACCTTCATGTGCCACAACATGATCACTGCCCCCAAACCCACAGCAATTCTGACTTTCACTTTGACTTCTATGTCATTGTAGACAGTATGAACCAAAGATATTTCATGTTTTGAGTGAACAACTTTAATATACATCCATTCCTGCATTTAAGGCCTATAACACATTCCAAACAGTTGGAACAGGGGCTCTATAAGGATAATAATGATGCACCAAAAAAAAAAAAAAACACCTCAGAGAAAAAGTTTGAGAAATGCCAGTGGTGCACCTTTTGCACATCATGAAGATCATCATGCAAGTAGCTGGGGCACATGTACACTTGGACAAGTAGCAACACAGCACAAGCAACAGGTGAAGGCAGCAGGATGGGGAAAGACATCATAAGCATCAGTGGAACACTTTGGACCAAGTGAACGGGAAGTACAACTTGCAGCTGGAGAAACCTTTATTTAAATATTTTATATTTTAAATATTTATTTAATGAACCTTTATTTACTCTCAAAGAGACAACGGCAGCCACAGAGAAGAAGTGACTGATGTCAGAAAGAGCAGCAGGAGCTTGAATAAAATGAACCCCAATAAACAAGAGAGGAACTCAAGCAAGATACTTTTGCAAGCACATGAAGTAAATATTTACACACCCAAAGAGGATGTAGGTGAACACATCAAAAATTAATTCTACAAAACACAATCCTGTGGTCTGAGGTTAAAACTGGGATTATGAAAGAGGAGATATGGTGTGGGATTACTGAATGACAATGGAGAAAATCTTAGGATGATGGCGAAGTGAATGAGGTCATAATAACAGGAACACTGATCCCAAAAAAAAGACAGAAAGGAAGGTGAAGAACCAGACAGATGTTCAAAATGGAAAACTGTTCAGAAATTCAGTGAAAGGCACAATAGTCCACAGATCCACAGACATCATCAGGGATCACTATCTTGTATGTACAATGATCAAGCTGAGACTGAGGAAGCTGCCAAAGAAAAAGAAAAATGAGAGTCTGTTAGGTTCCAGGGTAGGTGATGATCTAGTGGTTAAGGTGTTGAGCTTGAGTCCAGAAGATCATGGGTTCAAATCCCCGCCTGACTGGAAAATCACTAAGGGCCCTTGGACAAGGCCTTTAATCCCATATTGCTCCCGGTGTGTGGTGAGCGCCTTGTATGGCAGCACCCTGACATCAGGGTAATGTGAGGCATAATTGTAAAGCACTTTGAGCATCTGTGCAGATGGAAAAGTGCTATATAAATGCAGTCCATTTACCATTTATTATTTTCTGCTTGTTGTCTCTGTCAGCTGTCATGTCTGTGATTGTGTGTGCATGGGCTGGATGTTTGTGTTCTGTCATGTGACTTGGATGAGTGTATGTGGGATGGAGTCTTGTGATTGTGTGGTGTGTGCGTTCCTGCTTGTCACCGTGGTCCATTCTGCTCAGGTCTGCTGCATGTGTACCCTTGCCCTTATTGGTCCTCCATCGTCTGACAGGATTCTCTTCTGGTCTAGTCACTCTCCCCAGTATTCAGGTCTCTTTATTGTGTTCTATTGTCTTTTGGTGTTTTGTGATCATTTCTATGGAGTGCATTTTCACTCTATTTTTAGATTCTTTTCTCTGCTGCTTTTAGTTATGTAGAAATGTTTTGTTGCTTGGTATCTTCAATGGAAAAAAAAAGTGTTGTGACACAGAATGGCAAGATTACCATGTGCTAAATTGTAATTGTGTTGTATGCATGAAATGCAGGAATGGATGGACACAAAGAAATGAAGCTGACCAGGAAAACATAATAATAATATCTTGAAATACTTTGGGTTGATAGTCTGCAGTGAAATAACAGCAAATGTAAGAGTCACTTTGTTTGAATTTCCATTTCTCTGACTGTACTAACTTTCTGACTTGGGTTGTAATTTTATTCATTAAACAGTATAATGCCGGAGAAAACTGTAACGACATATAAGAAATTCTTCATAACAGAAAACATTAGCTTTTTCTAAAACCAAACATTTCATGTAAATCCTCAAAAATTAAACATATTTCTGTTACATATAACATATAACAGTCAAAACAGAACATTTGCAATATATATAACTGTGATTGGTGAGACGTTTTCTTGTGTTATGTCGGGCTGAACACAGCCAATGTAAAAACTGTCATCTTACTTCACTCTGTGGACATGCCCACTGTCTGAGAGACCTAAAACCAACAGCTGCCTCCTCAGACAGGAAGAGCTTCAGATGAAGATTTAAAAATATCAGTTTTAAACCTGCTCGCAAACCACCACAGTTCATTCTACAACATCTCACTGGAACAAATGGAGGGAGACCAGACGAGTGTTCTGATTGGAGAGTGAAACCTGTATGAAAATATCCATCTACATGTCTGATTTCCTGAACAAACACCATCACTGCCTGATTCATTCAGTTAATAACAACCTGTGATCTGCTGGTTGAACCTCTTCCACCATCACACTCATATCCACAGGAACAATTCAAAATACCACCACGATCAGAGGAAACAAACTACAAACATACACTTTATGACATCTGAAAGTAAAATAAAATATTTACCTGATTATCAGTAGACAACAGAAGAGCCAAAAACACAGACAACAGTCCAAAAAAGAATTAAGCAAAAGAACCTCTCATGTAAACCTTCACCTCAAACCCAGGAACCAAAGTGAGACAGAGAGAAAGATTTACAGTAAAAATGCGACGTCCCTGACAAACCTGTCAAACCAGGTGGAGACAAAGGTCAACAATCAGACACACACACACACACACACACACACACACACACACACACACACACACACACACACACAAGAACCACAGCCTTTAAATTCCAGGACGTGATCAAAACACAATGTGCAAATTCCATTTGCAGTTTGCTCCACAACATCACAGTCTGAACAGTCTGTTTCCATGTGTGAGTGTTTGTGGAAATAAAGCCTGATGGTGTGTGTGGTTTTCTTTCAGGACCTGGGAGAGGATCCTCAGGATGTTGCCAGACTCTGAGGTCTGTGCCGGTCTGAGCTGGATGAACCGACCCGAAATGAGAAGATCTCTCAGTTTTTGGCTGCTCACGAGCACCACCAGACATTCCAGCAACGCTGACAAAAGATGAAAAAGCTGAAAAGTGATTTCAGAATCAGATCGTAAGGGCTGGAAATGGTTCAACCACAGGATCGCCATTTACAGAAATGAAGGAATGAATGTACACAAAGAAATTAAGTTGACCAGAAAAACAAACAAAAAAAAAATTCTGTGATTTAATTAAATCACAGTAAATGTAAGAATCACTTTGTTTTAATTAGCATTTCTCTGACTGTACCAACTTCTTCTGACTTGGGTTCTAGTTTTATTCATTAAAAAGTACAATGTCAGAGCAAACTGTAACAACATAAGAATTTTTTTTCAAAACAGAAAACATTAACTTTTTCTAAAACAAAACATTTCATGTAAATACTCTGAAATTAAACATATTTATTTACCATGTGACCAAGTCATAACAGAACATTTGCAATATATATTATTGTGACTGGTGAGACGTTTTCTTGTAGTATTTCGGGCTGAACACAACCAGTGTAAAAACCATCAACGTCCTTCACTCTTTGAAGTATGATGATGGTGATGATGAACAGCTGCCTCCTCAAAAACAGGAAGAGCATCAGTGGAAGATTTAAAAATATCAGTTTTAAACCTGCTCAGACTCGTCAACACCTCACTGAAAGAAGTGCAGGGAGACCAGACAAGTTCATCCAGTTTTCCAGGACGTGATCAGAACACATTGTGTAAATTCCTTTTCACTGTCAAAGTGTGCAGTTTGTTACACAACATCACACTCTGAACAGTCTGCTTCTGTGTGTGTTTGTGGAAATAAAGCCTGATGGTGTGTGTGTGGTTTTCCTTCAGGATCTGGGAGAGGATCCTCAGGATGCTGACAGACTCTGAGGTCTGTGCCCGTCTGCTGCCAACGTGCTGCTCCACAGCAGACAGTGAAGACTATCTAACACAACATCAGTCCAGCTTGTGCATATACTTTCATGAATTTTAAAGCTGGTGCGAGCACGTCATGATGACACTCATGTGATCATCACCTGGTGTGAATGAGAACTCCTCCCTTTAAGGCGGAGCTTCCAGAGCACCAGCACACTGACCTGAGTCTGATGCTCTGTTCTGTGTTCTCATATGTACCACTTTTTTTCTACTCAGTGTCAATGTGGAGATCAAAGGTCATTTTAAAGGCCATTTCTGTTTTTGACTTTGTTGTTAAGAGTCAAAGACACAGTGTTATTTTTGTGGATATTTTTAACACTCAAATATGCTGCAGCTATCTTCTGCAGCTTTTAGGGTCGAGAATCTTCACAGATAAAGGGGAGAACACCACACAGTTCTGAAAGAATCATTTCTCTCAGGTAGCACAGTTAGAGAGATGGGACACGCCCACTGAGACTGTCTGCACTCTTTAAGACACCCCCAAACATTCTGTGGCAGACAGATGGGCAGTCTTTTCCTCTCTGACAGGAGAAACTATTTTTATTTATTTTATTTCATTTATATAGTACCATAGTCCCTGACTGTCTCTCACTTACTCTCACACACGGGTGTTTCAGAGCTGTGAAACACTAACAAATTGTTGTGTGGGCCGCTGAAGAGGAGGTACTGCTGGCCCACCACCACCAGAGGGCGCCCTGCCTGGAGTGCGGGCTCCAGGCACCAGAGGGCGCTGCCACCTTATGGGAGCAGCCTGGGTGACAGCTGTCACCCATCACTGGACACAGCTGTTCCACTCAGCACGGAGGTATATCAGTAGGACGGCGTCTCCACCTCAGTGCCGAGATATCGCCTTGAGTTTAAGGTAATCCTTCTCTGCAAACATATATTAAAGATTCTGATAAACCTTGCTAAACCTTTTCAGGACAGCTGATTACAGAAAGCAACTTGCTCGGATAAGTACTCACCTTTCCTGCTTCATTGTAACAAGAGGTGGAGGCGGCTTCGCCCCTCTCCATCTACTGGGTGCTGTCGCATTCCTACCTGTGTGTTTGTGCTCTTTCCCGCCAGCAGTACCGGATCCGACGAGCGAAGGCAGTGGCCACCTGGGAATTCGGGACTTGGCGGTTCCAGTACTTCTGGGTTTCGGTGGCAGAGGAGATCTGGGTGGTTCCGGTTCGACTGGGACGGACGTCTCCTACCTTCGAGCCTGCCCACACGACACCAGCAGATTTCGGCTTACACCTCCAAATTATTAATTGTTGTATTGGTTGTGCTTTTTCACAACAGTAAAACTTGTTCTTTACTTTTCTCCATTGTCCGTTCATTGCGCCCCCTGTTGTGGGTCCGTGTACCTACACTTTCACAACAGGATATCTCGGCCAGCGTCATGGATCCCGAGGGGCGTCAACCGGCTGTTGAACGGCCAATGGAAGAACAAGGCGCGTCGGCGGCTTCGGGAGGGGTAATCGGTGAGTTGCAGCGGATCCTCACCGCTTTCACCTCTCGGATCGATTTAATGACCGAGCAGCACGTTCTCCTAAACCGCAGGGTGGAGGCTCTCGCCGCACAAGTGGAGGCGCGCCCTCCGGGCCAGCTGCGGCTCTCCCTCCCGAGGACCCTGCGCGTGAAAGTGACGTTCCACTGGTCGTTCAACGGTCCCTTCCTCCGTCCCCAGAAGCATACATAAGCCCTCCAGAACCGTACGGAGGCTGTGTGGAGACGTGCGCGGATTTTCTGATACAGTGTTCGCTCGTCTTCGCACAGCGTCCCGTGATGTACGCGACTGACACTAGCAAAGTAGCTTATGTAATAAATCTGCTTCGCGGGGAGGCACGTGCTTGGGCTACAGCGCTCTGGGAGCAGAACTCACGGCTCCTTCATACATACGATGGGTTTGTACGGGAGCTCAGAACGGTGTTCGACCATCCCAACAGAGGAGAGACCGCTTCAACCGCGCTACTGTCAATGAGACAGGGGCGTCGGAGCGCAGCTGCCTATGCAGTCGCCTTCCGCATTGCGGCGGCGAGATCCGGCTGGAATAGCACTGCCCTCCGCGCCGCCTTTGTAAACGGACTGTCACTGGTCCTAAAAGAGCACCTGGTGGCGAAGGACGAACCGCGGGACTTAGATGGGCTCATCGATCTGGTCATACGACTCGACAACCGGTTAGAAGAACGCCGTCGGGAACGAGGCGAAGGGCGTTGCCAGGCACGCGTCGTCCCTCTCCCTTCCAGTTCCGACCGAGCTCCGCCCTCCCCACGCTCCTCTGTTCCTGCGTTCCGTGCGCCTACGGCTCCCCCTGCTGATGAAGCTATGGACACAAGCAGGGCAACATTTAGGGCACCTGGAGCACAAAGGAGGCGGGCCTACGGAGCTTGTTATGTTTGTGGCTCGAGTGAGCATCTTGCAAGCGACTGCCCCGAGCGGTTAAACACCAACGCCCGCCCCTAGAGACTGGGCCAGGGGTGGGCCGAAACATTCACGTGGGACACACCCACATTGCCACACGACTCCCAGTCACGATCCTGTATGAGGATTCAACCCTGAAGGCCCCAGCACTGGTGGACACGGGCTCTGAGGGGAATCTGCTAGACAGTAGATGGGCCAGGGAGATAGGGCTCCCTCTGGTGGCTCTTACCTCGCCTGTACAGGTTCGGGCACTAGATGGCTCCCTACTCCCACCAATCACGCATAAGACACCTCCAGTAACTCTGGTGGTGTCAGGTAACCACCGGGAGGTGATCGAGTTCTTTGTGACTCAGGCCACCTCCCGTGTGGTTTTGGGTTTTCCCTGGATGCTAAAGCACAATCCCCAGATCGATTGGCCGTCCGGGGTAGTGGTTCAGTGGAGCGAAACCTGCCATCGGGAGTGTCTAGGTTCCTCGGTTCCTCCCGGCTCCCAAGCTAAGGAGGAGGTCCGAGTCCCGCCCAATCTGAAGGCGGTGCCGGCGGAGTACCATGACCTCGCTGACGTGTTCAGCAAGGATCTGGCTCTCACGCTTCCTCCCCACCGCCCGTATGATTGTGCCATTGATTTGGTTCCAGGCAGTGAGTTCCCGTCCAGTAGGCTGTACAACCTCTCACGGCCGGAGCGTGAATCAATGGAGACCTACATCCGGGACTCATTAGCTGCCGGGTTGATCCGGAATTCCACCTCTCCGATGGGTGCTGGTTTCTTTTTTGTGGGTAAAAAGGATGGCGGTCTTCGTCCATGCATTGATTATAGGGGGTTGAACGAAATCACGGTTCGCAACCGATACCCGTTGCCCTTATTGGATTCAGTGTTCACCCCCTTGCATGGAGCCAAAATCTTCACCAAGCTTGATCTTAGGAATGCGTATCATTTGGTTCGGATCCGGAAGGGAGACGAATGGAAGACGGCATTCAACACCCCGTTAGGTCATTTTGAGTACCTGGTCATGCCGTTCGGTCTCACTAATGCTCCCGCGACTTTCCAAGCGTTGGTTAATGATGTCTTGCGGGACTTCCTGCACCGGTTCGTCTTCGTGTATCTAGACGATATACTCATCTTTTCCCCGGATCCTGAGACTCATGTCCGGCATGTCCGTCAGGTCCTACAGTGGTTGTTGGAGAACCGCCTGTTTGTGAAGGGCGAGAAGTGTGAATTCCACCGCACTTCTTTGTCCTTCTTGGGGTTTATCATCTCCTCTGACTCCGTCGCCCCTGATCCGGCCAAGGTTGCGGCGGTGAGAGATTGGCCCCAACCCACAAGCCGTAGGAAGCTGCAACAGTTCCTCGGCTTTGCTAATTTCTACAGGAGGTTCATTAAGGGCTACAGTCAGGTAGTTAGCCCCCTGACAGCCCTGACCTCTCCAAAAGTCCCCTTCACCTGGTCGGATCGGTGCGAAGCCGCGTTCAAGGAGTTGAAACGGCGCTTTTCGTCTGCACCAGTGCTGGTGCAGCCCGATCCTAGCCGCCAGTTAGTGGTTGAAGTGGATGCCTCGGACTCAGGGATAGGAGCGGTGCTCTCCCAGAGCGGGAAGACCGATAAGGTCCTTCACCCGTGTGCCTATTTTTCCCGCAGGTTGACCCCCGCTGAACGGAACTATGACGTCGGCAATCGGGAACTCCTTGCTGTGAAAGAGGCCCTCGAAGAGTGGAGACATCTGTTGGAGGGAACATCCGTGCCATTCACGGTTTTCACTGACCATCGGAACCTGGAGTACATCAGGACCGCCAAGCGGCTGAACCCCAGGCAAGCCCGCTGGTCACTGTTCTTTGGCCGTTTTGACTTCCGGATTACCTACCGTCCCGGGACCAAGAATCAAAGATCGGATGCATTGTCCCGGGTACACGAAGACGAAGTCAAAACGGAATCGTCGGATCCCCCGGATCCCATCATCCCGGAGTCCGCTATCGTGGCCGCCCTCACCTGGGACGTGGAGAAGACCGTCCGGGAGGCCCTGACCCGTGACCCGGACCCCGGAATCGGACCAAAGAACAGACTATATGTCCCACCAGAAGCTAGGGCTGCAGTCCTGGACTTCTGTCACGTTTCTAAGCTCTCCTGTCACCCTGGGGTGCAAAGGACCGTGGCAGTCGTCCGGCAGCGCTTCTGGTGGGCGTCTCTAGAGGCCGACGTCCGGGACTACGTCCAGGCCTGTACCACCTGCGCCAGGGGCAAGGCCAACCACCAAAAGACCTCAGGGATGCTACAGCCGCTGCCCGTCCCACATCGCCCCTGGTCCCACATCGGTCTGGACTTTGTCACGGGCCTCCCGCCGTCCCAGGGAAACACCGTCGTCTTCACGGTAGTGGACCGTTTCTCCAAGGCGGCCCACTTCGTGGCCCTCCCGAAGCTACCAACGGCCCAGGAGACCGCGCACCTCTTGGTCCACCACGTCGTCCGTCTGCATGGGATACCATCAGACATCGTCTCCGATCGCGGTCCCCAGTTCACCTCGCACATCTGGAGGAGCTTCTGCCGGGAACTGGGGGCCACGGTCAGCCTCTCGTCTGGGTACCACCCCCAGACCAACGGGCAGGCAGAGCGGGCAAATCAGGAACTGGAGCAGACACTTCGCTGTGTGACAGCCGCGCACCCGACGGCCTGGAGTACCCACCTGGCCTGGATCGAGTACGCCCACAACAGTCAAGTGTCGTCAGCCACCGGCCTCTTGGCTTGGACTGTGCGCCGGCTCCTCGACGTCCGTCGGATGGGCCGGGGTTTTCAGTATCTGGTGGACTGGGAGGGGTACGGTCCTGAGGAGCGCTCCTGGGTGAAGAAGGGCTTCATCCTGGACCCGGCCCTCCTGGCCGACTTCTATCGTCGCCATCCGGACAAGCCCGGTCGTGCGCCAGGAGGCGCCCGTTGAGGGGGGGGTCCTGTTGTGTGGGCCGCTGAAGAGGAGGTACTGCTGGCCCACCACCACCAGAGGGCGCCCTGCCTGGAGTGCGGGCTCCAGGCACCAGAGGGCGCTGCCACCTTATGGGAGCAGCCTGGGTGACAGCTGTCACCCATCACTGGACACAGCTGTTCCACTCAGCACGGAGGTATATCAGTAGGACGGCGTCTCCACCTCAGTGCCGAGATATCGCCTTGAGTTTAAGGTAATCCTTCTCTGCAAACATATATTAAAGATTCTGATAAACCTTGCTAAACCTTTTCAGGACAGCTGATTACAGAAAGCAACTTGCTCGGATAAGTACTCACCTTTCCTGCTTCATTGTAACAAGAGGTGGAGGCGGCTTCGCCCCTCTCCATCTACTGGGTGCTGTCGCATTCCTACCTGTGTGTTTGTGCTCTTTCCCGCCAGCAGTACCGGATCCGACGAGCGAAGGCAGTGGCCACCTGGGAATTCGGGACTTGGCGGTTCCAGTACTTCTGGGTTTCGGTGGCAGAGGAGATCTGGGTGGTTCCGGTTCGACTGGGACGGACGTCTCCTACCTTCGAGCCTGCCCACACGACACCAGCAGATTTCGGCTTACACCTCCAAATTATTAATTGTTGTATTGGTTGTGCTTTTTCACAACAGTAAAACTTGTTCTTTACTTTTCTCCATTGTCCGTTCATTGCGCCCCCTGTTGTGGGTCCGTGTACCTACACTTTCACAACACAAATACTGTAGTAAAGTCAGGAAGCATATTAATTTTTTTTTTATGATTGCTTAATCATGATTTTGAAAATAGGGCTCGAAATTTCAAAACACTACACAATTAGCACAACCACCCCCACAATATGCAGAACACCTCAGATCCTGTGCAAAATGAAACACTCTTATAAAAACTATATATCCATTTATATAAACCATATCATGTTATCATATGAAACACATTTCATAAGGCTCAATTCTGTTTGAACCAGTTACACACTGCTGTTTAACTTAAAACACCTTGAGCAATTCTACCTCTCAGTGATTAGATTACTGTCAGCGAAGTACACAGATAAAGTACAAATGTACACAACATGGTCAATTCACCAAACACTATTGAAGACTATTGAAAATATGATTTATTTCTCTTCATATAACCAAAATGAGTCAACATAGACAATCACAAGGAAACATGTAACACTGTAAGACCAGAAAATAGACAAGTAAAAATACTGTACTACCAGTACAGGTTAAAAAAAATGTAAAGTAAAAGAAGAAAACAAGAAGTATGAATTAAAATAAATTAAATTTGACACATCTCTTCGCCTGCTGGATCTGACCAGAGAATTTCATCAACATCGCAGGCAACGTTCTCATTGGCAAGACAACGTGGGAAGAACAGTCTTGAATGACGGATCCGTCCTTGCACAGTGGCGGGTTCGATTTGGTCATAAGCCTCTTCCATGGCATGAATGAGGGGCACCTGAGCCTAAGATCATAAACCTTCCACTGCCGTGTCGAGAAAAAACTCTTTGATGGGGTTTAGAAATGGAGAACATGGTGGAAACTACAGTACTGTAAACTGTGGATGGTGCTGAAGCCAGTTCTGCACCAGAGCAGAGCCGCGGAATGACACATTGTCCCAGATGTGTTGCATCTGGTGCATTGAGTTAATTACGGTGACGAGGTTGTGCAATCAGTCCAAAAATGTGAGAATTGTATTTGTATTTTGGCATAATGGTGGAGGAGCCCATTCTGTGAAATGGCAGCACAAAGGGTGATGTTACCCCCCACGTTGCCGTGGGACATTAATTATTGCCCTGTGGCCAGTGATATTTCTGTCTCTTCTTCGTGCTTTACTGAGGTTGAACCCTGCCTCAGCTATGTATGGATTCATGCAGGATTTCCTCAGCATCCATCTGTAAAACTCTCTGAAATACAATGAAAGACAAGATTGTGTAGTTCAGCATAGGTCTAGTATACAGTAAATTTACATTTACAAATGGTTATATGTGCAGTCTGTAACATCACAAAGCTCAAGTGAACAATACATACCTCCACGTACTGCAGCTGTGTGGTCCTCTCTGAACTCTGCTCAAAATGCACTTGATAAAGTTGTTTCATTTGAACTTTGTCCTTTCAGGATGTGTGCTCGTGTTGTCAGAGACCTGATGGACATTATTGAAAATGGCATTGTCATTAGTAGTGTTAGGTTGAAGTTCTCTGAGCCTGATGACATTAGTCATTACAACCATGTCATTCTCAGCCCTCAAGCCTATATTGAAAAAAAAAAAAAAAAACACATGTAAGCTAATGTAAAATGACACAGGGAGGGCTACCAAAAGTGCTGATGTGGTGTGTGTATAACACAGTAAGCTGAGTACTGTAACTGTTGACAGATTATTTTTGTTTTTAACCTGTTTTTTGTTGAAATGTCCTCACTGTAAATCTGCTAAGATTTGGCTGAACTCTTAGTCCAGCGTCCCTCAGCGTCAATCCATGGTTGATGACATGATCAACTCGTGTTGCACAAATTTCATTGGACAAATTTGGTCCTCTTCCTCTTTGAGAATGTTCTCCTCCTGTTTCAGGTCTTCGTCTTCCTAAAGCTCCTACTCGTCCTCCATGGATTCCCTCTCTTATCCTCACTCTTCTTCCTCTGATTTCTTACATTTTGGTTGAAAGTAAGTGAGACACCTGCTGCATTTTTGTAGTGCTCAATCCTGATAAATGTGTCTACAATAAAGCAATCAGGTGTTTGCACACCTGATGTGTGTGTTTAATCATCTGGCTCATGGGTGTGGTGATTTGACAGTCAGTGCTTAGGAACTGCAAGAAAGAGACATCATGATATACCTCTGTGTCTAATGTATGCAAGTGTGTTTAGTGTTTCACAAATCTCTGTGTGTATTGTTCTGCAAAAAGTCTGAGGCTGACTTTGTGTTTGTAGTGGTGAAAATCTGGTCCAACATTTTGCTCCTTGAGTGTAAGGTGTTGGTCATTATGTAATTCTTTTGTTTTTAGTGTTCATGCAGTCATAAAAACTGTAAAAGCAGACTCAGGAGCTCACAGGACCACAGGAGGCTCTCATGTTGATGATGCTGAGAAGGACGTCCTCATGCACCTGGACACAGATACTGTGATCAGCAGAGATGCACAGAAGACTGAGCTGCTCACTAAACTGTTCAAGTGAGGTAAGACAACTTTAGAGGTACACTATTATTATTTTTATTATTATTATCCAACTATCTCTGACTGAAGATACTGTGATGTGACTCAATCATTATGTCCTCTCTCTGACTTGTTTGACGTGTTGTTCTCCCTCTTTTTGTTGCTTTTTAAAGGCCAGACAGCATTTTTTGATCCAGTTAGTATTAAAATAAACAATGTCAAAGACTTTTCTTCTTTGGGGGGTGATCCCATTTATTGGAACATGGTGAATATTTACAAAACAGTAAACACCTGTTGTGCTGCTTAAAACCATGTCAACAGAACCTAAATATTGCACCCTTATTGCCACAGTGACCCATTTACAGAATACTAAAAATCTCTCTCTGTTCCCCTCCTATTTATAAAAATGTTTAAAACAGGCAGTTCATCAAGGGTCAGTCAGCATTTTATTTCACTCTGTGAGTGTTGTTGTGAGTTCGTATATTAAGTACTGGGTTGTTAATTTACAATTTCTAATTGCTTAAATAATGGTTTCTGTCTTTCACAGGCTGAGGAGAGCTTTATATTTGTTCCAGTGTGTGTTTTGAGGGACCTACAGTTGTCTTCCATGCAGTCAGTGTCCTGATCCTCCTTGTAAGAGAAATATACTTAATTTGTCAAATTTATAATTTGAAACTGCTGGCTAAGGCTAAGCGTAAATTTGGTAAGATTGTAATTCACGTCGGCAGTAATGACACCCGGTTACGCCAATCGGAGGTCACTAAAATTAACATTTAATCGGTGTGTAACTTTGCAAAAACAATGTCGGACTCTGTAGTTTTCTCTGGGCCCCTCCCCAATCGGACCGGGAGTGACATGTTTAGCCGCATGTTCTCCTTGAAATGCTGGCTGTCTGAGTGGTGTCCAAAAAATGAGGTGGGCTTCATAGATAATTGGCAAAGCTTCTGGGGAAAACCTGGTCTTGTTAGGAGAGACGGCATCCATCCCACTTTAGATGGAGCAGCTCTCATTTCTAGAAATCTGGCCAATTTTCTTAAATCCTCCAAACCGTGACTATCCAGGGTTGGGACCAGGAAGCAGAGTTGTAGTCTTACACACCTCTCTGCAGCTTCTCTCCCCCTGCCATACCCTCATTACCCCATCCCCGTAGAGACGGTGTCTGCTCCCAGACCACCAATAACCAGCAAAAATCTATTTAAGCATAAAAATTCAAAAAGAAAAAATAATATACCACCTTCAACTGCACCACAGACTAAAACAGTTAAATGTGGTCTATTAAACATTAGGTCTCTCTCTTCTAAGTCCCTGTTGGTAAATGATATAATAATTAAT
Organism: Thalassophryne amazonica; assembly: GCF_902500255.1. NCBI lineage: Eukaryota > Metazoa > Chordata > Actinopteri > Batrachoidiformes > Batrachoididae > Thalassophryne > Thalassophryne amazonica. Next base: position 21,944,187 of record NC_047114.1, on the reverse strand, counting down.
CAACATATTGATTTATTCTGCCTTACAGAAACCTGGTTACAGCAGGATGAATATGTTAGTTTAAATGAGTCAACACCCCCGAGTCACACTAACTGTCAGAATGCTCGTAGCACGGGCCGAGGTGGAGGATTAGCAGCAATCTTCCATTCCAGCTTCTTAATTAATCAAAAACCCAGACAGAGCTTTAATTCATTTGAAAGCTTGACTCTTAGTCTTGTCCATCCAAATTGGAAGTCCCAAAAACCAGTTTTATTTGTTATTATCTATCGTCCACCTGGTCATTACTGTGAGTTTCTCTGTGAATTTTCAGACCTTTTGTCTGACTTAGTGCTTAGCTCAGATAAGATAATTATAGTGGGCGATTTTAACATCCACACAGATGCTGAGAATGACAGCCTCAACACTGCATTTAATCTATTATAAGACTCTATTGGCTTTGCTCAAAATGTAAATGAGTCCACCCACCACTTTAATCATATCTTAGCTCTTGTTCTGACTTATGGTATGGAAATAGAAGACTTAACAGTATTCCCTGAAAACTCCCTTCTGTCTGATCATTTCTTAATAACATTTACATTTATTCTGATGGACTACCCAGCAGTGGGGAATAAGTTTCATTACACTAGAAGTCTTTCAGAAAGCGCTGTAACTAGGTTTAAGGATATGATTCCTTCTTTATGTTCTCTAATGCCATATACCAACACAGTGCAGAGTAGCTACCTAAACTCTGTAAGTGAGATAGAGTATCTCGTCAATAGTTTTACATCCTCATTGAAGACAACTTTGGATGCTGTAGCTCCTCTGAAAAAGAGAGCTTTAAATCAGAAGTGCCTGACTCCATGGTATAACTCACAAACTCGTAGCTTAAAGCAGATAACCCGTAAGTTGGAGAGGAAATGGCGTCTCAATAATTTAGAAGATCTTCACTTAGCCTGGAAAAAGAGTCTGTTGCTCTATAAAAAAAAAGCCCTCCGTAAAGCTAGGACATCTTTCTACTCATCACTAATTGAAGAAAATAAGAACAACCCCAGGTTTCTTTTCAGCACTGTAGCCAGGCTGACAAAGAGTCAGAGCTCTGTTGAGCTGAGTATTCCATTAACTTTAACTAGTAATGACTTCATGACTTTCTTTGCTAACAAAATTTTAACTATTAGAGAAAAAATTACTCATAACCATCCCAAAGACATATCGTTATCTTTGGCTGCTTTCAGTGATGCCGGTATTTGGTTAGACTCTTTCTCTCCGATTGTTCTGTCTGAGTTATTTTCATTAGTTACTTCACCCAAACCATCAACATGTTTATTAGACCCCATTCCTACCAGGCTGCTCAAGGAAGCCCTACCATTATTTAATGCTTCGATCTTAAATATGATCAATCTATCTTTGTTAGTTGGCTATGTACCACAGGCTTTTAAGGTGGCAGTAATTAAACCATTACTTAAAAAGCCATCACTTGACCCAGCTATCTTAGCTAATTATAGGCCAATCTCCAACCTTCCTTTTCTCTCAAAAATTCTTGAAAGGGTAGTTGTAAAACAGCTAACTGATCATCTGCAGAGGAATGGTCTATTTGAAGAGTTTCAGTCAGGTTTTAGAATTCATCATAGTACAGAAACAGCATTAGTGAAGGTTACAAATGATCTTCTTATGGCCTCGGACAGTGGACTCATCTCTGTGCTTGTTCTGTTAGACCTCAGTGCTGCTTTTGATACTGTTGACCATAAAATTCTATTACAGAGATTAGAGCATGCCATAGGTATTAAAGGCACTGTGCTGCGGTGGTTTGAATCATATTTGTCTAATAGATTACAATTTGTTCATGTAAATGGGGAATCTTCTTCACAGACTAAAGTTAATTATGGAGTTCCACAAGGTTCTGTGCTAGGACCAATTTTATTCACTTTATACATGCTTGCCTTAGGCAGTATTATTAGACAGTATTGCTTAAATTTTCATTGTTACGCAGATGATACCCAGCTTTATCTCTCCATGAAGCCAGAGGACACACACCAATTAGCTAAACTGCAGGATTGTCTTACAGACATAAAGACATGGATGACCTCTAATTTCCTGCTTTTAAACTCAGATAAAACTGAAGTTATTGTACTTGGCCCCACAAATCTTAGAAACATGGTGTCTAACCAGATCCTTACTCTGGATGGCATTACCCTGACCTCTAGTAATACTGTGAGAAATCTTGGAGTCATTTTTGATCAGGATATGTCATTCAAAGCGCATATTAAACAAATATGTAGGACTGCTTTTTTGCATTTACGCAATATCTCTAAAATTACAAAGGTCTTGTCTCAGAGTGATGCTGAAAAACTAATTCATGCATTTATTTTCTCTAGGCTGGACTATTGTAATTCATTATTATCAGGTTGTCCTAAAAGTTCCCTAAAAAGCCTTCAGTTAATTCAAAATGCTGCAGCTAGAGTACTAGCGGGGACTAGAAGGAGAGAGCATATCTCACCCATATTGGCCTCTCTTCATTGGCTTCCTGTTAATTCTAGAATAGAATTTAAATTTCTTCTTCTTACTTATAAGGTTTTGAATAATCAGGTCCCATCTTATCTTAGGGACCTCGTAGTACCATATCACCCCAACAGAGCGCTTCGCTCTCAGACTGCAGGCTTACTTGTAGTTCCTAGGGTTTGTAAGAGTAGAATGGGAGGCAGAGCCTTCAGCTTTCAGGCTCCTCTCCTGTGGAACCAGCTCCCAATTCAGATCAGGGAGACAGACACCCTCTCTACTTTTAAGATTAGGCTTAAAACTTTCCTTTTTGCTAAAGCTTATAGTTTGGGCTGGATCAGGTGACCCTGAACCATCCCTTAGTTATGCTGCTATAGACGTAGACTGCTGGGGGGGTTCCCATGATGCACTGTTTCTTTCTCTTTTTGCTCTGTATGCACCACTCTGCATTTAATCATTAGTGATCGATCTCTGCTCCCCTCCACAGCATGTCTTTTTCCTGGTTCTCTCCCTCATGTTGGGAAAGTGTAGGTACACGGACCCACAACAGGGGGCACAAATGAACGGACAATGGATGAGGTCAAATAACAACACTTTACTGTTGTGAATGGGCACAACTAATACAATCAGATTACAACAATAGACAAAAGCCAAATCCCAAAAGGTGTCGTGTGGGCAGACTCGAAGATAGGAGACGTCTGTCCAAAGCAGAACCGGAACCACACGATTTCCTCCGCCACCAGACCCCGGGAATACTGGAGCCACCAAGTCCCGAACTCCCAGGTGGCCACTGCCTTCGCGTGTCGGACCTGGTACTGCTGGCGAGGAACAAAAGAACAATTAAATGTGGGTGCGTCTGCACCCAGGAATCCGTACGGCAGGAAAACTACCTCCACCACTCGTTGGAAAAGGAGTCAGCTAAACAACTCACAAAAGTCACAAAAGATCACTGTTAACCAGTCAGCTGAGCACGTTACCTTCCAGGTAGAACGATATCTCGGCAAAGAGGTGGAGGCGTCGTCCTGCTGATATTCCCCTGCTGATCAGATTATGGGTAACAGCTGTTGCAGGTGATGCGTGACAGCTGTCACCCTGGCTGCTCCTGTGAGGCGACTGCGCCCTCTCGTGCCTGAAGCCCGCACTTCAGGCAGGGCGCCCTCTGGTGGTGGGCCAGCAGTACCTCCTCTTCTGGCGGCCCACACAACACCTCAGCCCCAACCAGTCCCAGCAGAAGACTGCCCCTCCCTGAGCCTGGTTCTGCTGGAGGTTTCTTCCTGTTAAAAGGGAGTTTTTCCTTCCCACTGTAGCCAAGTGCTTGCTCACAGGGGGTCGTTTTGACCGTTGGGGTTTTACATAATTATTGTATGGCCTTGCCTTACAATATAAAGTGCCTTGGGGCAACTGTTTGTTGTGATTTGGCGCTATATAAAAAAATTGATTGAATGATTGAGTTAGCTGTTTTACAACTATGGTTATGTTATGGGATGGTTATGAGTAATTTTTTCTCTAATAGTTAAAATTTTGTTAGCAAAGAAAGTCATGAAGTCATTACTAGTTAAAGTTAATGGAATACTCAGCTCAATAGAGCTCTGACTCTTTGTCAGCCTGGCTACAGTGCTGAAAAGAAACCTGGGGTTGTTCTTATTTTCTTCAATTAGTGATGAGTAGAAAGATGTCCTATCTTTACGGAGGGCTTTTTTATAGAGCAACAGACTCTTTTTCCAGGCTAAGTGAAGATCTTCTAAATTAGTGAGACACCATTTCCTCTCCAACTTACGGGTTATCTGCTTTAAGCTACGAGTTTGTGAGTTATACCATGGAGTCAGGCACTTCTGATTTAAAGCTCTCTTTTTCAGAGGAGCTACAGCATCCAAAGTTGTCTTCAATGAGGATGTAAAACTATTGACGAGATACTCTATCTCACTTACAGAGTTTAGGTAGCTACTCTGCACTGTGTTGGTATATGGCATTAGAGAACATAAAGAAGGAATCATATCCTTAAACCTAGTTACAGCGCTTTCTGAAAGACTTCTAGTGTAATGAAACTTATTCCCCACTGCTGGGTAGTCCATCAGAGTAAATGTAAATGTTATTAAGAAATGATCAGACAGAAGGGAGTTTTCAGGGAATACTGTTAAGTCTTCTATTTCCATACCATAAGTCAGAACAAGATCTAAGATATGATTAAAGTGGTGGGTGGACTCATTTACTTTTTGAGCAAAGCCAATAGAGTCTAATAATAGATTAAATGCAGTGTTGAGGCTGTCATTCTCAGCATCTGTGTGGATGTTAAAATCGCCCACTATAATTATCTTATCTGAGCTAAGCACTAAGTCAGACAAAAGGTCTGAAAATTCACAAAGAAACTCACAGTAACGACCAGGTGGACGATAGATAATAACAAATAAAACTGGTTTTTGGGACTTCCAATTTGGATGGACAAGACTAAGAGTCAAGCTTTCAAATGAATTAAAGCTCTGTCTGGGTTTTTGATTAATTAATAAGCTGGAATGGAAGATTGCTGCTAATCCTCCACCCCGGCCCGTGCTACGAGCATTCTGACAGTTAGTGTGACTCGGGGGTGTTGACTCATTTAAACTAACATATTCATCCTGCTGTAACCAGGTTTCTGTAAGGCAGAATAAATCATTATGTTGATCAATTATTATATCATTTACCAACAGGGACTTAGAAGAGAGAGACCTAATGTTTAATAGACCACATTTAACTGTTTTAGTCTGTGGTGCAGTTGAAGGTGCTATATTATTTTTTCTTTTTGAATTTTTATGCTTAAATAGATTTTTGCTGGTTATTGGTAGTCTGGGAGCAGGCACCGTCTCTACGGGGATGGGGTAATGAGGGGATGGCAGGGGGAGAGAAGCTGCAGAGAGGTGTGTAAGACTACAACTCTGCTTCCTGGTCCCAACCCTGGATAGTCACGGTTTGGAGGATTTAAGAAAATTGGCCAGATTTCTAGAAATGAGAGCTGCTCCATCCAAAGTGGGATGGATGCCGTCTCTCCTAACAAGACCAGGTTTTCCCCAGAAGCTTTGCCAATTATCTATGAAGCCCACCTCATTTTTTGGACACCACTCAGACAGCCAGCAATTCAAGGAGAACATGCGGCTAAACATGTCACTCCCGGTCTGATTGGGGAGGGGCCCAGAGAAAACTACAGAGTCCGACATTGTTTTTGCAAAGTTACACACCGATTTAATGTTAATTTTAGTGACCTCCGATTGGCGTAACCGGGTGTCATTACTGCCGACGTGAATTACAATCTTACCAAATTTACTCTTAGCCTTAGCCAGCAGTTTCAAATTTCCTTCAATGTCACCTGCTCTGGCCCCCGGAAGACAATTGACTATGGTTGCTGGTGTCGCTAACTTCACATTTCGCAAAACAGAGTCGCCAATAACCAGAGTTTGATCCTCGGCGGGTGTGTCGCCGAGTGGGGAAAAACGGTTAGAGATGTGAACGGGTTGGCGGTGTACACGGGGCTTCTGTTTAGGGCTACGTTTCCTCCTCACAGTCACCCAGTCAGCCTGCTTTCCCGGCTGCTCGGGATCTGCCAGGGGGTAACTAACGGCGGCTAAGCTACCTTGGTCCGCACCGACTACAGGGGCCTGGCTAGCTGTAGAATTTTCCACGGTGCGGAGCCGAGTCTCCAATTCGCCCAGCCTGGCCTCCAAAGCTACGAATAAGCTACACTTATTACAAGTACCGTTACTGCTAAAGGAGGCCGAGGAATAACTAAACATTTCACACCCAGAGCAGAAAAGTGCGGGAGAGACAGGAGAAGCCGCCATGCTAAATCGGCTAAGAGCTAGTAGCTACGCTAAGGTAGCGGATTCCTAAAAACACGCAAAGTGAATACTGTGTAAATAATTTAGAGGTGATTCAGCAGAAGGAGTGCTTTAGTTAAGGCACGTAAAGATTACACTGGGAAACAAATCGTAATCTAGATAACTAGATCAATCTAACTGCGCAGATTAAACAGCTAACAGATACAGAAAAACACCGCTGTGCTCCGGAACAGGAAGTGATACAATACTGCAGTGAGAGCCAACCACCAGTAGAGGCAAGCAAGAGGGAAGAACATTTGAAACTAAAATATTTTCATCCTGAAGAACTTTAAATAAAATGTTTCTGCCAGAAAACAGAGTAAGAATGAAGTTTTTATTAAAACCTTGTTGAACCTTGTGATGTAAGGCGGGTTTTAGACATCAACAGTGAAGACATAATTGCAGAACAACTGACAAATTTCCCAGCAGCAGTGAATGCATCATAGATCGAAAACTGACCAGCACAGGTTATTGTGCTGCAACTGATAACCTAATAACCAAAATTGCAACTTGGTTTGTGACCTCAACTTTTAAGCAATTTTCCTCAAAATTTCAAATGGAATCGATTCTCTGAATTCATTTGTTCAGATTCATGACCTAAAACAATGTCCTCTCACAAACTGTGGCTGTGTGCAGAGGAGCGTACACATGTAGTGGCTGAAACTCTCTTTCATCTACGTTGTGTCGACTCTTCCCACTCGTTCCCCAATCGGGGCACCAATTCCCCATCTCAGGCATGGGAGTCGGATGCCCTGACCAGTTGAGTAAGACCCGGGCTTTGGCCTGAGTGTCCAGAGAGTCCTTTCAGCTGTCAGGGGAGTGAGGCTTTGACAACACTAAGCACACACACTTACCATCTGTCTCAGGATCTGATTTGCAGTTGCACAGTGGGTCATATTCAGTGTTGCCACAGTTACTTTTAAAAAGTAATCCAATTACTGATTACTGATTACTCCTTCAAAAAGTAACTTAGTTACTTTACTGATTACTCAATTGTAAAAGTAACTAAGTTAGATTACTAGTTACTTTTTTAGTTACTTTCCCCAGCTGCCGACAACAACCCACGTCAACATGACAATGATACCTGTTTTGCCAAAACTCACTTTATAGTCACCCTTTCTTGACTTCAATGAAAACAAATACTTGTTTTATAAAAAGTAAAATAAAGACCTCTTTCTTGACCTCATATTTAACTGTTGACAGCACTGTAACAGTAAAACTTGCAATTTCAAACCTACATTGTTTATAAATGTAACTATTAAATTCTAACATTTTTCTAACATTTAAATTCTCTAAACATTTTACTTGTCGAAATTATTATTATTTGAAGCAGTATTAGTAGTTGTAGTAAAAAACGGCTTCAAAACTGGACCTTTAATCTAGGGGTGTTGTGGGGGGGGCACATCCTTGCCCCACGCCCCCATTCCATCTGGATTCGCCCCTGCTTTGGCGTTTGAGCACAAAGAATGGATAACATTTATTTATGCAGAAAACAGGACCAGATTTACAGGTAAGAAATTTTTATTGCGTTTTCACATCATGTGGTCCTCAGAAAGAGTGTTTAGGTGCATTTGAGTGGAAAAAAGTGTTAGTTGTTGACGCGTCGCGGAGGATCAGCTGTTTTTAACGAGACGATACAGAGCAGCTCAGCTCAGAATTCTAAATAAAGGAGGAAAAAAGTATAAAAATGTATTTGTAAAGCTCAGTGCAGGTGTGCTGATCACCGCGCTTTAAGAGGTGAGGACGAGTCGAGCAGCTGCAAAAAAACGCGGATGAAAAGCTCACAGCTCACTTAAAGTGGGCAGTTCAGTCGAACCCCGACCTCCTGCCCACGGACCAAGTTTAATGCTGCTATCGACCCACAATGAAAAATAATAGTAACGCACAGTGACATGGAGAAGTAACTTTAATCTGATTACTGATTTGGAAAGATTAACGCGTTAGATTACTCGTTACTAAAAAAAGTGGTCAGATTAGAGTAACGCGTTACTAAGTAACGCGTTACCGGCATCACTGGTCATATTACACTGCACCACCACACGAGACCACTGCTCCTTCCTAAAAATCATGAAGGTGCTTTGCATTTTTTTAATGTAAAGGACACTGGCCTGTGCAGTGACCTGAGGGACCGCAGGGACAGGGGTCACAGGGGTCACAGGGGTCAAGAGAGGGACTGGCTGGATGAGTATCACAAACATGAAGGGGCTGAAGAGTCTGAAATATGTCATAAAGGTTTTAGTACAGACAGAACTGAGTGGAGGGAGAGGAGGTGAAGGAGAGACTGGAGGGAGAGGAGGTGAAGCAGGGACTGGAGGGAGAGGAGGTGAAGCAGGGACTGAAACTAGAAAAGCAAATAGAGTTCTGTCTTAATTTTTGTGCAGGTGATAGACAGGCGAAGGTGAGGTGTGTGTGACGAATCTGAAAATGGACAAAACAGAGGTTGGAGTAGTTATAAAGTACAGAAGTGTTCAGAATAATAGTAGTGCCATGTGACTAAAAAGATTAATCCAGGTTTTGAGTATATTTCTTACTAGCTGGGGTACCCGGCGTTGCCCAGGTTAACCTGTTTAAGATATAATCTACAAAATATTCCAAAGTTTATATTTTGTCATAATTGTAGATATCTTATAAGTATATATGTAGTCCGAATACGCAAAGGTTTGAACTAAAAACCCAAAATAGGTGGAATCCCCAAACCAAGAGAGAAAACTGAATTTTGCTGCATGCAAGAAACAACAATGAAGTTCTTCAGACTTTATATTGCAGATCAAGTATGCTCATAATCATTAATCAGAATTGATGTTATGACCTTTATAATTGTTGATACACTGCAAATCTAGTTTATAAGAATGCTACAAAAATAAAATGGCTTTTAAGCAAATGTTAATTTTGGATTTGAGATGTTGAATATATATTTAAATGTAGCTTTTACTGACCAATAGCTCTGAAGAGCCTCTTGGTAGACAATGTTCCTTGTCCTTCTGTCAGGAAAGTGGATATACAGCTGATTGGGGTTACCAACTCTGGAGCATCTGACTAACTAACTGTGGAAGATCGCAGGTTCTGCCATATTCAGGCCAGCCACATTATCAGCAAAAGTAGTGGTTTCTTTTTGAACACTTTGAGGCATTCCATCTTTAAATGGTGTAAATGTTGCCTTGCGTATTTCTTAAAGTTATGCATTCACTGGTATATTTAGAGAACAAACAATATTTTCAATTGTAAAAAAAGAGGTGGTTTGACCACTGAAAACAGTCTGAGCCATGAAACATCAACATACCAAAACTATTAGATCAACCCCAAAGCTAGTGCACTATTATAATAAGACAGCAGGTTGTGAAGAGTTGATAAATAATAACATTTAGTTTATGATATTTACATCATAATGAGCAGCCTATATACAACGCGCCATTGGAGAACACAGGCTCTATGCCCGCTTACTGGCTGATTGAAAGGGTGCTGCCCCATCAGCGATTAGAACTACATCACTTTTTCAAATGATCTGCAGAGTGCCATTGTGATACAGAAAACATGCATTTGCCTGATACATTATGATCAACGCTAGGCAAGTGATACACGTCATGTACACTCTACATCTTTATTTTTAGAAAATGGGTGCCAAGAATGTTGACGCCAGAGCAGAAGCGCAACTGGATGGACATTTCCAGGAAATGTTTCCCGGCTGATCCCAAGAACTTCCATCGCAGATTGGTAATGCAAGATGGAACCTGGCTTCACCATTTCGAACCTGAATTGAAACTTCAAAGCAAACAGTGGAAACACTTTGATTCTCCACCCCAAAGAAGTTCAAGCAGACAGTGTATGTTGGCAAGGTGATGGCTTCAGTGTTTTGGGATTCTGAAGGCCTAATAATGATAGACTACCTCAAAAAGTGAAAAACGATTAATGGGCAGTACTATGCTTCAGAATTGAAACAGTTGAAGGAAACACCTGAAACACCTTGGTCCAGGACAACGTGCCCGTTCACACTGTCCAAGCTGCAGTCACTGAAGCAACCAGTTGTAGCTTTGAATTACTACCCCACCCCCATTACTCTGCATATTTGACTCCATCTGAGTTCTACTGGTTTCCTAAACTAAAATCACACCTACATGGTTACCATTTTGGAAACAGTGACGAGGTCATGTGTGCTGCGGAGGAGATTTTGGGGGACCAGGATGCCACCTTCCTCAGTGATGGGATAGCACTGCTTCAGCATTGTTGGACCAAGTGCATTAATGTCAAGAGGGGCTACATAGAAAAACAGTGAAAAACTGTCTTCTTCATGCAAGTCTTTCTGGCCGGATGAGGCTTAGATCTTTTTGAGTGACCCTTGTCTTTATATGGTAGGGAAAACAGTTTTTCTTTATATGCATGCATTTAACCTCTTAATGCCTATTGTCGCATATATGACACAATATTTGACTCAAATATGCAACATACCAAATTGACCAGTATGCCTGTTGTCGCATATTTGCAACATACAGTATTATTATTATTATAACATTATAACATAAATTATTACCAAAATACCAAAATTACTATTTATTTTTTGTTCAAAAGTGAAATTAATAATGTCAACATTATTTACCATCTACTTAAAGGCAAAAACACACAAACATTTTTTTTTATATACAGCTATATAAATTCAGGCGTTAAGGGGTTAAATTTATCAAAGTACAAAAATTTCATCATGGGAGCACAAATTCATTCTAATTCTTTCCGTGATGGCTGCACATAATTAAAGGTGCAGCAGCAGGGGGTGGGGGGGTCGAGGTGGTTAGGGGAAAGAGTAGGGTTAGGTTATGGGGGTCGGTTAGGGTTGGGGGTAGGGTTAGTAATAGTTAGATTAAAAAAAGTAACAAAAATTTGAATCAATTAGTGACAGGAGTACAAAAACAAATGTGAGACTGGGGTGGATTTTAACTAAATTAAAATAACTGGATTATGAAGATTTTTTTTCTTTTTCATTTATCTAAAGAAAGCCAAAAATGCTGCATTTTTTCATGTTTATGCTCAATGCTGATGTGCCTGTTGACTTGCAGCTTAATTTTTGTGCACCAATGAACTGATTTTATTATTATGACCTAGCTTCAAAAAAATGTTATGTTACATGATCCACAAGGGTCCATAGTATCTTAACAAATCTGAAACTGTGGGAATTTAGGAGGTAGTCCTGAATATGTTCCTCTGCAGACTCTCCAAGATCTTCCATCAGGCAGCCGTCGAGCATGTTGCTGTTTAAAAAGACAAAAGTTGATGAAAGTAGGTAATACAATATAAGTTCACACATGTATACATACCACTAAGTACATACAGTCTGAATATTACATTATTTTAAAAAAAAATGCCAAATCATATCCAGAATGAGCTTTGACAGATCATCTCATAACTTTATGATTTCTGATGATTCTTATGATGTTTGCCTTATTCTTAAGGTGACTTTCTGGATCAATTTTATATTACATTTGTTCCAAATTCAGTTTACAGTAATTGTCCATAAGCCAAGTTTCAGAATCCACCTTATTTTTAATTTTGGCTGCACCCCCGAAGGGCCAAAGATATCTTGGGCCCTTCGGGGGTGCAGACAAATCACAATTTTGTGGTCTGGGCTCATGGACAAGCATGCAACACTGACTGAATCAAGTGCAGGTCTTATTTGTGCCAGCAACCTTGCCTTTTTTGCCAAATATCTCCAGCAATTTTGGGGTTGTAGAAATCCAGCTTGTTCAGAAAGGTTTTCTCCAGATGAACAAATTCAACTCCTCTTTAATCTGAAAGGAAAGGGATAACAATGGCAAAAACAAACAAACAAACAAACAAACAAAAAAACAAGTTACTGATGTTTAAAAAAATAGAAGAGGGTAGGACAGGAAGCTCTGTGTCAATTAAATCTACACAGTTTTTTTTGTTTCCCTCTTTGCAGAGGCAGATGCACATATACACACACACGCACACTGATGCTGGAACAGCAAGGCCAGAGCATACGCCAACTACGCGGTCGCTTAGGGCCTCCATGCCACCAGGGGGCCCCGAGAGCACCGAGACGTTGTGATAAAAAAGTAAATATATACATGAAATTAAAATAATATTGAATAATCTAAACAAAATTGTATTACACCCGAAAAAAATAAATTCATTTTGACAAAATACCAATACTAGATTAATTGATGCCTAGTTGATGATGAAAAAAGAAGAAGTTGGAAGACGAGAAAAAACAACAAGACAAAGGTAGGTTTGCATGTCCAATATTACAATTTTTGTTGTCATTATTTGTGAAATGCTCCGTTCGTTTAGTGTAAAGTGCTTTAGGTGTCTTAAAGTCAGAGGCGATTGCTCTAAGACTGCAAAGGAAGCTCAGCTTCCCCTAAAATGTCAAAAAATATGTGATCAAATATATACTTTTGTGTGTACATGTCATTGACTAAATATGCGCTACAACGCGCCAACTTTTGTTCAGAATCAGCTTCTTATCACTGGTAATGACGCGGCTTTCCTCTCACTCAAACCCGCAGCTTCACAGTGCTTTAAACAGTGTGGACGCTGAGCGTCCACAGACTTCAATAGCGACACAAAGCATGCAGCGAAACGAGACGAGTCATTGGATAAATGCTGGGCTTTGTCCCACCCATTGGACGCTCAGCGTGTCTGGGGGTCTATGGGGCAGTGGGCTGGCCTCAGCTGGCCCAGACACTCAGCTTCTGCATGATGATTGGATAATCTGTCTGAGGCTGAATCCCTTTTTGATTGACAGCGAAATGAGCGAATTAGGGATCTTTTGGTGTAAACATCCATGGGAGCATTTTCATTCTGTTCTGAGTTTAACAGGAGACTATCCTAATCCTCTTAGCAGTATTTTCTTTGATAAAAACGACTAGCAACAAATCAAGCTTCTATTTCTGGTGTTTTTGTTTTTGTTTGTTTATAGGTGCTTGTGTTTGGAGACTGACTTCTATCGCAGTTTCTGTTCCTACCGAGCAGCGGGTGCTGCTGAGCTCCTCCACCGTCACAAAGCTCTCACAGGCGGACACACTTCACACTAGCCTCGCGCCAGTCCCAGCTAGCGAGCTAACTAGGTAGCAAGCTGCACATAATGGCAGACAATTTGAATGTTGTGGACCGGATTTTGGCGAAGCCATTTGATAGTCTTCCTTACGAAGAAAAACTTAGAGTTAAACAGCAGGGCAGATCAACTCCTCAGATTAATTTGGTGCAAAAGGTGGGGAAAAGTAGCTCAGCTCTCAATGGTTTGCAGGCCAAAGTTAAAGCAATAGCCCCCAGTGCAATGTTTGTGCATTGCTATGCACACTCATTGCTGTTATGTTGTGGATTTCTATGTTCATTTTGGAGATTATTTAAGTATTGTATTTATTATTTAAGTATTTAATTTGATTAAAACTTTATTTTTTCTCTAAGATAATGTGAATGTCATTTGATTCTATTTTGTATTTGGATATTGAACATTTTGCACACCATTGCACATCTGAAAGAAATTAAACTATTTAACGTGTTTACTATAAATGCAGTCTCCTGCCTGCTGATGTTACTTTCAAATAGTTAAATTAATGAGCCATACTTATACATCACGCTGTATGTAGAAGTTAATTAAAACATATTTATGAGTTTGCTACCCCTTTAAGGTTAAAAACAAGAATGACACCTGTATGATGTAAGATAATTACAAATAATGCTAATGATTGTGGGTACGTTACACACATAACAGTGTAGCCTATGGAATAATGAGGCATCTGGTGCTGAGGTGATGTAGGGGGACCCCCAAATTAAATTCTGCTTAAGGCCCTATAAAGGCTTGGGCCGGCCCTGAGCAAGGCTAACGCTCGTTTGCCAGCAGACGTGAAAGCAAACTCAGTTTCCAGCGTGATTCAAACCAAAGCCAGCAATGGTGGTCTCAAAAACTGTTATAAGTCCATTAGAAACAACGATTGAAGAGAAAAAGATTTGTTTCAGGCAACACACCATTAGCAGATGTGTTTATCTGATGAAAAATCGTGGTTTGGCAGAGAGCTGCTCTGCCCAGTGTCATGTTCAGTCACATGACACATGCAGACAAAAGCAAACAGGTCTCACGCATTTCAGAGTTCTGCTGCACAGACAGCATTAAGCACAAAAAAAAGAAAAAAAAAAGAAATGCTGAATATGGAGGCAGAGGTGGGTCTCAGGCATTCATTAACGACTTTATACTTAAAACATAATTTAGTTTTATGGCAAATAAAGTGGTATTGTTAAGCAGAAAAATAAAAGCATCTAATATGACTCTATTTATTAAATATAGTCAGCAATAATCACACATAAACACTTAAACATACTTACGTGATTACTTATGAACAAAGTCTTCATGAAAAAAGATTTCGTCTTCACCTTGCTGACTGTTAATATCAGGTGGAACATCCTCTGGCTTGAGGCAAATTTGAGTGAAATGAGTAAAATTTAAATGATTTGAACAAGAAATTTAATTAACAGAAAAATTCAATTAATAGAAACATACATTAACTGAGTAAAGCTCACCTGATAATGCCATTTACAATTACTTTGAAAAATGGTGTAAAAAAAATTACAAGTAAATACGAGGTAAAAATACAAATTTTTTTAAAGTTAAAGTGGAGAACTTGAAAACAGTTGTAAACATAACTATGAAATCAAAGTAATATCTACAGGGCCAAATATATATATATATATATATATATATATATATATATATATATATATATATATATATATATATATATATATATATATATATATCACTGTGGAGGGAGAGCAGGTAAAGGAGGGACTGGAGGGAGAGGAGGTGTAGAATGGAGATGAGGTGCAGAAGGGACTGGAAGAAGAGAAAGTGAAGGGGTGACTGGAGGGGGAGGAGGTGAAGGAGGGACTCAAGGGAGTGGGGGTAAAGGAGAGGCTGGAGGGAGATGAGTTGCAGGTGGGACTGGAGGGAGAGGAAGTGAAGGAGAGAATGGAACGAGATGAGGAGCAGGAGGGAGAGGAGGTGAAGGAGGGACTGAAGGGAGAGGAGATGGACGAGACACTGGAAGGAGATGAGGTGCAGGAGGAAGGGAGAGGCGGTGAAGCAGGGACTGGATTGAGAGGAGGTACAGGAGGTGAAGGGGAGACTGGAGGGGAAGTAGGTGAAGGAGGGAGAAGAGGGGGAGTAAGGACTGGCAGAAGAGGAGGTGAAGGAAGGACTTGAAGGGGATGATGAGCAGGATGGAGAGGAGGTGAAGGGCGGACTGGTGGGAGAGGAGGTGAAGGAGAGAGTGAAGGGAGAGGAGGTACAGGAAGTGAAGGAGGGATTGGAGGGAGAGGAGATGAAGGAGGGACTTGAAGGGGATGGAGAGCAGGATGGAGAGGAGGTGAAGGGTGGACTGGTGGGAAAGGAAATGAAGGAGAGAGTGAAGGGAGAGGAGGTATGGGAAGTAAAGGAGGAACTGGAGGGAGAGGAGATGAAGGAGGCACTGGAGGGAGAGGAGGTGGAGGAGGGACTGGAGGGACAGGAGATGGAGGAGACACTGGAAGGAGATGAGGTGCAGGAGGAAGGGAGAGGAGGTGAAGCAGGGACTGGATTGAGAGGAGGTACAGGAGGTGAAGGAGAGAGTGAAGGGAGAGGAGGTACGGGAAGTAAAGGAGGAACTGAAGGGAGAGGAGATGAAGGAGGAAGTGGGGCATAGAAGGTGAAGAAGGGATTGGAAGGAGAATGTGAAGGAGGGTCTGGAGGGAGAGCAGGTGTAGGAGGGACTGGATGAAGGTGAGGTGTCAGAGACTGTAAGGAGATGAGGAGCAGTAGGGAGATGAGGTGAAGGAGAGACAAGAGGGAGATGACGTGAAGGAGGGAGAAGAGGTGAAGTTAGTGACATTAGAGAGAAGAGGTGATGGTGGCACTTGAAGGGGATGATGAGCAGGATGGAGGGGTGATGAAGGAGGGACTGGAGGGAGAGGAGAGGAATGAAGGACTGCAAGGAGAGGAGGTGAAGGAAAGACTGGACCGTGATGAGGTGCAGGAGGTAAAGGAGGTGAAGAGGGAGATAAAGGGCATGAACCACTGGAGGGAGAGGAGGTGAAGGTGTGGGACTGTAGACAGAGGTGGTGAAGGAGACACTAGAGGGACAGGATGCACAGTAGGGACTGTAGGCAGAGCAGGTGAAGGAGGGACTGGGTGGAGTGAAGAATGGACTGGATGGAGATGAGGTGTAGGAGAGACTGGAAGGAGATGAGGAGCAGGAGTGAGAGGAGGTGAATGAGGGACTGGCGAAGAGGAAGGGACCAGAAACGAAACCATTTGCCTGTTCTCATTATCATAAAATATTTATTTGTATACACAACCACACACGCACACTTACAATGTTATCAAAACAGAAATGAAACGATGTTGCTGTTCTCGTTGTAATTTTTTTGATGAAATTGCAATTTGAGTTTTCACTCAGAAACATCCAGTGTGAGGAGAAACCATTTCACTGTCTTGTTCATACACACACACAGAAAGAGAGAGGGATTGAGAAATATGAGAAACCATGTTGCTGTTCTTTTCATGAAAAATGCTGGATGCAATTACATACAAAAATATTAGACTAGAAAAGAAACCATTTGTCTGTTCTCTTCATCATAAATTTTTTATTTGTACACACACACGTATGGTGTGAGCAGAAACCATTTCACTGTCTTGTTAACACACACAGAAAGAGAGAGAGAGAGGAGAAACCCTGTCCTCCTTTACCTCCTCTTCCTCCTTCACCTCCTGTCCGTCCTGCTCCTCATCTCCTTTCAGTCTCTCCTCCACCTTATCTTCATCCAGTCCCTTTAACATTGGTGTGCACATTTTAAATCCAAAATCTATTTTTAAAGTCACAAGAAACATAAAAGACATTCAATTAATTTGTTCTTTACACTTCGAAATATTTGGGATGTAATGAGCTAATCATCAAATCACTAATGAACAGATAGGATGTGTTATTGTTGCTGTTTGGATCACATTTTTCATTTCGGTGACGAAACCCAGAGTGTTCTGAAGAGCGCCTTTGAAGCTCAAATGGGGAGGTTCCAAATTTCGTCATCTTTGAAGTGTTGGGAAAGTGTAGGAACACGGACCCACAACAGGGGGCGCAAATGAACGGACAATGGAGAAAGTCAAATCACAAAGTTTTACTGTTGTGAATTCACACAACAAACACAACAGATTACAAATACAGCAGTAACCGAATTCCAAAGGTGTCGTGTGGGCAGGCTCGACGATAGGAGACGTCTGTCCGAGTCGAACCGGAACCACCCGATTTCCTCTGCCACCGAACCCCGGGGATACTGGAGCCGCCAAGTCCCGAACCCCAGGTGGCCACTGCCTCCGCTCGTCGGATCCGGTACTGCTGGCAAGGAACAGAAACAGTCAGGTGTGGGTGCGGCTGCACCCAGCAACACACAGGGTGGAACACCACCTCCACCTCTTGTCAGGAAAACACTAAAGTGCAGGAGTGTGAGTACTTATCCAAATACTGTTTCCTGCTGCTCTTCTCTCTCTCTGTATAAAGGCAAAAGGTAATTAAGGTTGATATAATCGGCTGGATACGTACCTCCTTGGTAAAGCGATATCTCGGCAATGAGGTGGAGATGCCGTCCTGCTGATATACCTCCCTGTTGATTGATATCAGCTGTCTCGTCTCAGGTGATGGGTGACAGCTGTCACCCTGGCTGCTCCTGTGAGGCGACAGCGCCCTCTGGTGCCTGGAGCCCGCACTCCAGACAGGGCGCCCTCTGGTGGTGGTGGGCCAGCAGTACCTCCTCTTCGGCGGCCCACACAACATGAAGGGCCTGACTCAACTTCCACCAACCCATAAAAGGATGAAGAGGTGGAGTGTCAGCATGACTGGTGTGGGATTTCATTGATTAACTAATCCCGTATGCTGTTAGTCAGACAGGATTGGACACCTATGTCTGGATTAAGCCAATGCGATTCCTCCGACTGTTGGAGTTGAACTAACCTATCAGGCTTTGCAGTGATATTTCCACGTGTACTGTCAGTGTGGAACCTTCTTGTTTCTCTGGGGCTAGATGTCCGTACATGGACGGAATGGATTGTCCCATCATGTCCTCCATGGTCACCATGTGGTCAAACATATGGTTGTCAGAGGGGAACTGGTCCATGGTGTCAATCTGCAGGTTATCAGTAAAAAAAAAAAAAAAAAAGGATGTGTAAATATGGTTTGCTTTTCCCAAAAAAGTTGCCTGGTTTCTTTTGACACACAAGAAACACACCGTTGTTATAAGCATTAGTTCTGTTGTGAAAGTGTAGGTACACGGACTGACAACAGGGGGCGCAAATGAACGGACGATGGAATAAGCCAAAATATAACAATTTAATGTTGTGAATGTGCACAACAGAGCAACAGACAACACAATTGAGATCAACAGGCAATAAGTCATGGTGACGTGTGGGCAGGCTCGAGGATAGAAGACGCCCGTCCAGAAAAGAGCCGGATCCCACACGCTTTCTACTGCCACTGGATCTGAAGCACCCCAGAGCCATTAAGCACTGGGTCCCCAGGTGGCCACTGCCTCCGGCTGTCAGATCGGGTACTGCTGGCAGGAAGAACAGACAGGTGATGGTGGGTGCGTGAACACCCAGCAAACAGTCAGAAAGGGTGGGAAACACCTCCACCTCTTAAGCACAGTCACACAGGAACAAAAACGTGCAGCGCCTGAAAGACTACTTATCCGAGGAGTGAAGACGTCGTCTCCTCCCAGCTTCCAGCTGCTGACCAGTCAAACAGGTACGCCTGCAAATGTTCAGAATGTTGTATGGCACAAAACAACGGCTGAGTGTTTACCTGATTGGTAGACAATTTTCTCGGCAGTGAGGTGAAGATGCTGCCCGGCTTTTATGGAGATGTGGTTGTGGTGATGATGAGTGACAGCTGGTGCTGGTGATGACTGCCAGCTGCCACTCCCGGTTGCTCCGGCGCCCTCTCGTGCCTGAAGCCTGCCCTCTGGTGGTGGGTCAGCAGTACCTCCTCTTCAGCGGCCCACACAACAGGACCCCCCCCCCCCCCCCCAACGGGCGCCTCCTGGCGCCCAACCAGGCTTGTCCGGATGCCGGCGGTAGAAATCGGCCAGGAGGGCCTGGACCAGGATGAAGCTCCTCTTCACCCAGGAGCGTTCTTCGGGTCCATAACCCTCCCAGTCCACCAGATACTGGAAACCCCGGGCCTGTCGATGGACGTCCAGGAGCCTACGCACTGTCCAGGCCGGCTCCCCATCGATGATCCGGACAGGAGGCGGCGCCGGTCCGGGAGTGCAGAGGGAAGAGGTGTGGTACGGCTTGATCCGGGAGACGTGGAAAACCGGGTAAATCCGCAGTGAAGCTGGCAGCTTCAGCTTCACTGCGGCCGGGCTGAGGACCTTGAGGATGGAGAAGGGGCCGATGTACCGGTCTTTTAGTTTTTGTGACTCCACCTGCAATGGAATGTCCTTCGTTGACAGACAAACATCCTGCCCGGGCTGGTATGCAGGGGCCGGGGATCGCCGGCAGCCTGCATGGGCCTTGGCCCTCGTCCGGGCTTTGAGCAGGGCAGAGCTGGCAGAGCGCCACAACCGACGTCACCTCCTCAGATGGGCATGGACCGAGGGCACCCCTACCTCTCCCTCCACAAGCAGAAACAATGGGGGCTGGTACCCCAAACATACTTCAAACGGGGAGAGGCCAGTGGCAGATGAAACTTGGCTGTTGTGTGCGTACTCCATCCAGGCCAGATGGTTGCTCCAGGCCATCGGGTGCGCTGATGTCACGCAGCGAAGAGCCTGTTCCAATTCCTGGTTGGCCCTCTCTACCTGTCCGTTAGTCTGGGGATGGTATCCGGACGAGAGGCTCATGGTGGCCCCCAGTTCCCTACAGAAACTCCTCCAGACTTGCGAGGAGAAGTGGGGACCACAGTCAGAGATGACGTAGGATGGAATCACATGCAGATGTACGACGTGGTGGACCAGGAGGTCTGCAGTCTCCTGGGCCGTCGGGAGTTTCGGGAGGGCCACGAAGTGGGCCGCCTTGGAGAACCGGTCCACTATCGTGAAGATGGTGGTCATGCCCTGGGACGGCGGGAGGCCTGTGACGAAGTCCAGGCCGATGTGGGACCAGGGGCAGTGAGGCACAGGTAACGGCTGGAGGAGTCCCTGTGCCCGTTGGTGGTCAGCCTTTCCCCTGGCACAGGTGGTGCAGGCCTGGACGTACTCCCGGATGTCAGCTTCCATAGACGCCCACCAGAAGCGCTGCCGGACCACTGCCACGGTTTTTCGCACCCCAGGATGACAGGAGAGCTTGGATCCATGACAGAAGTCCAGGACTGCAGCTCTGGCTTCTGGTGGGACGTAAAGTCTGTTCTTTGGGCCAGTCCCCGGGTCCGGGTTCCGTGCCAGGGCCTCCTGGACGGTCTTCTCCACGTCCCAGGTGAAGGCGGCCACGATAGTGGACTCAGGGATGATGGGTTCCGGTGGATCTGACCTTGACTTCCTCTTCATGGACCCGGGACAGGGCGTCAGATCACTGGTTTTTGGTCCCGGGGCGGTAGGTGATCCGGAAGTCAAAACGCCCGAAGAACAGTGACCAGCGGGCTTGCCAGGGGTTCAGATGCCTGGCAGTCCGGATGTACTCCAGGTTCCGATGGTCCGTGAAAACTGCGAAAGGCACTGTAGCTCCCTCCAACAGGTGTCTCAACTCCTCAAGAGCCTCTTTCACCGCTAGCAGTTCCCGATTGCTGACATCGTAGTTCCGCTCTGCCGGGGTCAACCTACGGGAAAAATAGGCACAAGGATGGAGAACCTTATAGGACTCTCCGCTCTGGGACAGCACAGCTCCTATCCCTGAGTCAGAGGCATCCACTTCGACTACAAACTGGTGATTGGGTTCGGGCTCCACCACAATGGGTGCAGACGAGAACCGACGTTTCAACTCCTTAAACGCAGCTTCGCACCGATCCGACCAGGTGAAGGGGACTTTAGTGGAGGTTAGGGCCGTCAGGGGGCTAACTACCTGGCTATAGCCCTTAATAAACCTCCTGTAGAAATTTGCAAAGCTGAGGAACTGTTGCAGCTTCCTACGGCTTGTCGGTTGGGGCCAATCTCTCACCGCTGCTACCTTGGCCGGATTGGGTGCGACGGAGTTGGAGGAGATGATGAACCCCAGGAAGGACAAAGAAGTATGGTGGAACTCGCACTTCTCGCCCTTCACAAACAACCAGTTCTCCAACAACCACTGCAGGACCTGACGTACATGCTGCACATGAGTCTCAGGATCTGGGGAGAAGATGAGGATATCGTCCAGGGATACATAGACGAACCGGTGCAGGACGTCCGGCAAGACGTCATTAACCAATGTCTGGAACGTCGCGGGCGCATTGGTGAGGCCGAACGGCATGACCAGGTACTCAAAGTGACCTAACGGGGTGTTAAATGCTGTCTTCCACTCGTCTCCCTTCCGGATCCGAACCAGGTGATACACATTCCTAAGATCTAGTTTGGTGAAGATTTGGGCTCCATGCAAGGGCGTGAACACAGAATCTAGCAGAGGCAGCGGGTATCGATTGCGAACCGTGACTTCGTTCAGCCCTCTGTAGTCTATGCATGGACGGAGTCCGCTGTCCTTTTTGCCCACAAAAAAGAAACCTGCACCCCTTCGGGGAGGTGGAGTTCCGGATCAACCCGGCAGCTAAGGAGTCCCGGATGTAGGTCTCCATTGATTCGCGCTCAGGATGAGAGAGATTGTACAACCTGCTGGACAGGTACTCAGCGCCCGGGATCAAATCAATGGCACAATCACATGGACGGTGCGGGGGGAGAGTGAGTGCCAGATCTTTGCTGAAGACGTCAGCAAGATCATGGTACTCCTCCGGCACCGCCGACAGATTGGGGTGAACTTTAACCTCCTCATTAGGTGATTAATGGGAGAAGGGTGCCATCTAGTGCCCGTACCTTCAACGGTGAAGGTAGAGCCACTAGAGGGAGCCCTACCTCCCTGGCCCATCTGCTGTCCAGCAGATTCCCTTCAGACCCCGTGTCCACCAGTGGTGGAGCGTGAAGGGTAAGATCCCCACAAAGGATCGTCACTGGGATGCGTGCGGATCTATGGGATTTCCCCGCATGGATGTTATGGCCCACCCTTAACCCAGTCTCTAAGGGCGGGCGTTGAAGTTTAACTGCTTGGGGCAGTTTCTTTGTATGTGCTCATTCGAGCCACAGAAAAAAAAAACATTCTCCGCGAACCAGCCTCCGTTGTCTGTCATGTGATTTTACTTTAGCCCTGCTTGTGTCCATAGCTTCGTCAGCAGGGGGAGCTGTTGCCCCATGGAGCTCTCCGACTGTGGAGCGTGGGGACGGCAGCACCCTTTCGGACCCGGAAGGAAGAGGGACAGCTCGCGCCCGGCCACACCCTTCACCCCGCTCCCGACGGTGTTCTTCTAACCGGTTGTCTAACCGTATGACCAGGTCGACAAACCCGTCAAAATCCCGCAGCTCATCCTTAGTCAGCAGGTGCTCCTTCAGGACCGGAGACAGTCCGTTTATGAAGGCGGCGCGGAGTGCAACGTTATTACAGCCGGACCTCGCAGCCGCGATGCGGAAGTCGACTGCATACTCGGCTGCACTCCGACGTCCCTGTCTCATTGACAGCAGCACGGTCGAAGTGGTCTCGCCTCTATTGGGATGATCAAACACCTGTTTAAACTCCCTCACAAACCCAGTGTATGTCATTAGGAGCCGTGAATTTTAGTCCCAGAGCGCCGTAGCCCAGGCGCGTGCCTCTCCTCGAAGCAAATTAATAACATAAGCCACCCGGCTGGCATCTGACGCATACAAAACGGGACACTGTGCAAAGACGAGCGAACACTGCATTAAGAAGTCTGCGCACGTCTCGACACAATCTCCGTATGGTTCTTGAGGGCTTATGTATGGTTCAGGGGATGGGGGAGGGGTTCGTTGAATCACCACTGGAATGTCTGTATTTAGTGCTCAGTCAGCAGGAGGAGGTGCTGCAGCAGCGGCCTGAGTGTGCACTTCCACCTGGGCGGTGAGAGCCTCCATCCTCCGGTTAAGTATAGCGTTCTGCTCGGTTACCAAGTCCAACCGAGCAGTGAAGATGGTTAAGATGTGCTGCAGTTCACCTAACACGCCTCCTGCCGATGCCTGTGCACCCTGTGTTTCCATTGGCAGTTCAATCGATGGTTGACGCCCCTCGGGATCCATGACGCTGGCCGAGAAATCCTGTTGTGAAAGTGTAGGTATACGGACCCACAACAGGGGGCGCAAATGAACGGACAATGGAATAAGCCAAAATATAACAATTTAATGTTGTGAATGTGCACAACAGAGCAACAGACAACATAATTGAGATCAACAGTCAATAATTCACGGTGAAGTGTGGGCAGTCTCGAGGATAGAAGACGCCCATCCAGAAAAGAGCCGGATCCCACACGCTTTCCACTGCCACTGGATCTGAAGCACCCCAGAGCCATTAAGCACTGGGTCCCCAGGTGGCCACTGCCTCCGGCTGTCAGATCGGGTACTGCTGGCAGGAAGAACAGACAGGTGATGGTGGGTGCGTGAACACCCAGCAAACAGTCAGAAAGGGTGGGAAACACCTCCACCTCTTAAGCACAGTCACACAGGAACAAAAACGTGCAGCACCTGAAAGACTACTTATCCGAGGAGCGAAGACGTCGTCTCCTCCCAGCTTCCAGCTGCTGACCAGTCAAACAGGTATGCCTGCAAATGTTCAGAATGTTGTATGGCACAAAACAACGGCTGAGTGTTTACCTGATTGGTAGACAATTTTCTCGGCAGTGAGGTGAAGATGCTGCCCGGCTTTTATGGAGATGTGGTTGTGGTGATGATGAGTGACAGCTGGTGCTGGTGATGACTGCCAGCTGCCACTCCCGGTTGCTCCTGCACCCTCTGGTGCCTGAAGCCCACACTTCAGGCAGGGTGCCCTCTGGTGGTGGGCCAGCAATACCTCCTCTTCAGCGGCCCACACAACAAGTTCTTTACAATAATGACTATCATCAGGCAACTTTGTGTCTTAGGAAAGTGGTTGGACCCAAAGTCGTACTATGTCAACTCACCCACCAACTTTAGCAGTCAATGCATCACTCTTGGGGGCCCTGATGTGCTCCATTGATCTCAAAATTAAGGTATATTTGACGGTATTTTTCATGTTTTGTTTCTTTAGTATTTTATAAAAAAAATGGCCAAATGTGTGTTATTACAGTGTTCATAGTATTGCTTCCGTACTGTGGTGCACTATTACACCGGGGATGACTGTGACGCCGGTGTACTGCCAACCCAGAGTTTAAGCCAATACGTTTTCTCCAGCTTAACTAACTTCCTAGGTTTTGCAGTGATGTTTCCTCTTGTCCTGTCAGAGCAGAACTGACTTCTTGTTCTGGGACAAGATGTCCATAGGGGTATGGACGGGGGGACTGGGTCATCTTGTTCTGCAGCATCAACATGCAGTCCAACATCTCCTGGAGGTCAGAGGGCAACTGGTGTCTGCAGGTCATCAGAAAAAAAAATCATGGATGTGTAAATATGATTGTGCTTCTCAAAAAAAGTGACTGGTTTCATTTGACACAGAAGAAACACGTTATTGTAAGAAGCTTTTTTTTTTTTCTTTCTTTCTTTTTTACTTTTTACACTCAGGACTGTCATCAGTTAACTTGCTGTCTTGTTTAAGAGTTTTAATGAAAGCACTTGGACGCAGAGTCATACCGTGCCAACTTACCCACCAATTTTAGCTCACTCAGTTTTTGTCAATTGTCCCCTCATGATTAACCAAACAGCAACATCATCAGTTTGTGCGTGTTTTTACATCCACGCATATAATTGCACACACGTGGGTGTGTTAATTGCTCATCAGTGTTTCTGGTCTGCACATCACTCTGATAAATTCATGTTTTCACACACTAACCTAAAGAAACAGCAAAGAATTCAGCAAACGTGGGTAACAAATTGTAGGATTCTCATCAAACTGAATGGTACACCAGAAGAAGCAAAAGTTATGGTGGTGAGAAATATAGAAGAGCTTGACAAATATAACTGAAAGATAAAGGTAACAATGTGAGACTCTATACACCACCATGAACATTACAACAAACATATTTACACCAAAGAACAACAAAGATACAGATTTGTTACAGAGAATCTTACAATTTAAACAAAAGGAACTGGAAACATTTAAATATACTGAGCACAACACACAAGATCAGGAAAATGAAACTGACCCGGTCAACAACCTTCTTGTTTCAATAAATATGAACTGTGATTACTATACACAAGACCAGTATACAAATGTTACGACTTCGGACGACAAATTGTCAATCATACATTTCAACAGCCGAAGTTTGTACACTAATTTTAACTCTATAAAGGAATATTTGCAACAGTTTATATCACCATTTAGTATTATTGCCATATCAGAATCCTGGTTACAAAAGGAAAAAGGTATTGATTTTGATTTAGAAGATTATGAGTTGCATTATGTAAACAGGAAATACAAAACAGGAGGTGGTGTTGCATTATATATTCATAAAACAATTCAGTTTACGGTTGTAGAAAGTATGTTGTGAAAGTGTAGGTACACGGACCCACAACAGGGGGCGCAATGAACGGACAATAGAGAAAGGTGAATAACAAGTTTTACTGTTGTGAACAGGGCACAACCAATACAACAATTAATACTTTGTAAGTCGAAATCTGCTGGTGTTGTGTGGGCAGGCTCGAAGGTAGGAGACGTCCGTCCCCGTCGAACCGGAACCACCCAGATTTCCTCTGCCACCGAAAACCAGGAGTACTGGAACCGCCAAGTCCCGAATTCCCAGGTGGCCACTGCCTTCGCTCGTCGGATCCGGTACTGCTGGCGGGAAAGAGCACAAACACACAGGTATGGGTGCGACAGCACCCAGTAGACGGAGAGGGGAGAAGCCGCCTCCACCTCTTGAAATAATGAAGCAGGAAGGTGAGTACTTATCCAAGCAAGGTGCTTTCTGTAATCAGCTGTCCTGAAATAGTTTAGCAAGGTTTATCAGAGTCCTCAAAATATATACTAGCAGAGTAGGTTACCTTAATCTCAAGGCGATATCTCGGCACTGAGGTGGAGACGCTGTCCTGCTGATATACTCCGTCCTGAGTGCAGTCAGCTGTGTCTAGTAATGGGTGACAGCTGTCAGCCTGACAGCCTTCGTCGGCGGCAGCGCCCTCTGGTGCCTGGAGCCCGCACTCCAGGCAGGGCGCCCTCTGGTGGTGGTGGGCCAGCAGTACCTCCTCTTCAGCGGCCCACACAACAAAGTATGTCAGTAACAATAGATGGAGTAATGGAATGTCTGACAGTCGAAATAGACAACAAAAAGAGGAAAAATATTATTGTAAGTTGTGTATATCGGTCACCTGGTTCAAGTATTGACATTTTTAATGAACAAATGGAAAAAATGTTCTCGGAAATAAGTACTAAAAATATATTTGTCTGTGGGGATTTTAATATAGATCTTTTGAATCCTGAAAAACTGAAATCAATAGATGCTTTTTCTGACACAATGTATAGTATGTCCCTTTATCCAGCAATTACAAAACCAAGTAGAATAACATCTCACTGTGCCACAATAATCGATAATATCTTTACGAATATTATTGAAAATCAAGTTACAAGTGGCCTGTTCATATGTGATATCACTGATCACTTACCTGTTTTTATTGTTTATGACTGTGACCTTAAAAAAACTAATCATGACAGAGAAGTAGTCCATAAACGAATAAGAACAGAAGAAACAATAAATGCCTTCAACAGCAGTTTAAGTATACAAGACTGGAGTACAGTCTACAGTGAGTCAGATGTAGATGGTGCATATAGCAATTTTATAGATATTTTCTGCACATTGTATAAAAAACATTGTCCCCTTAAAGAATACTATAAAAATAAAAGATACAATAAATGTCCTTGGCTAACTAAAGGAATATTAAAAGCCTGCAAAAAAAAAAACAGCCTTTATAAAAAATTTATTAATTCAAAAACAAAAGAAGCTGAAATAAGATATAAAGTATATAAAAACAAATTAACAGAAGTCATCCGAATAAGTAAAAAGTTGTACTATGATGAAATTCTACAAAAAAATTAAAACAACATCAAAGAAACTTGGAACATTTTGAACAACCTAATTAAACCAGGATCTTCCAATACAAGATATCCAGATTATTTTATTGATAAAAATGTTCATGATTACAACATGAATAATATAGTGAATGGTTTTAATAAATTTTTTGTACATGTTGGCCCTGATTTGGCAGCTGAAATCCCAAATCCAGGAATTCAGCAGTCTAATGAAACTATAAAAAGAAACATAAATTCAATTTTTCTTTCAGCAACAAATGAACAGGAAATAAAAGACATTGTTAATAAATGCAGAAACAAACTGTCTACAGACTGTCACGATATAGACATGGTATTAGTCAAAAAAGTCATCAACAACATTTCAAAACCTCTGACCTATATCTGTAATTTGTCATTCCAAACTGGATGTGTTCCGGAAAAAATGAAAATTGCAAAAGTTATACCACTGTACAAAAATGACAACAAACATATTTTTACCAATTATAGACCAATTTCTTTACTCCCACAGTTTTCAAAAATCCTAGAAAAATTGTTTGACTCTCGTTTGGAAAAATTCATAGAAAAATATCAGTTAATAAACGAAGGTCAATATGGTTTTAGAAAGAAAAGAACCACTTCAATGGCTGTTATTGAGGCAATAGAAGAAATTACTAATGCATTGGACAGAAAAAGATATGCTGTTGGAATATTCATTGATCTTAAAAAAGCATTTGATACAATTAACCATTCAATTTTAATCAACAAATTAGAGAATTATGGTATCAGAGGAGTTGCAGGAAATTGGATAAAAAGTTATCTTACAGATAGGGTCCAATACGTGGAAATGGGAAATTACAAATCTGAGTGTCTTGGCATTGCTTGTGGTGTCCCCCAGGGGGCAGTGTTGGGTCCCAAATTGTTTAATATGTATATTAATGACATTTTTAATGCATCTAGATCATTGAAACTAATATTATTCGCTGATGATACAAATATATTCTACAGTAGTGATAATTACAATGAACTTATAAATACTGTAAATGACGAACTAAGTAAAATAAAAAAATGGATGGACAGTAACAAATTATCATTAAATTTAAATAAAACAAAAGCAATGATATTTGGTAATTATAACGTTAAATCTAAATTACAAATATGTATAGACAGTGTCCAAATTGAAAACTCAGCTGAAAACAAATTTTTAGGAGTAATAATAGACAGTAAATTAACATGGAAAGCCCACATCAGACACATAAAAATGAAAATTTCAAAAAGCCTCTCTATTATGAATAAGGTAAAGCAATTTCTTGATCATAATGCACTCCGTACATTATACTGTTCTTTAGTTCTCCCATACTTAACATATTGTGTTGAAGTGTGGGGTAACAACTATCAATGTTCAACACAACCACTATTTATACTACAAAAACGAGCAATAAGGATCATACATAAAGTTGGATTTTTAGAACATAGCAATAATCTTTTTATGCAATCAAAATTGCTTAAATTTCATGATCTTGTAAAATATTCTACATTACAGATTTTATTTAAGGTATTTAACAAATCACTGCCAAGTAACATTCTAAAGTTCTTCTCAGTTAAAGAGTGTGTTCATAATCTTAGAGGTTTTGCCAAATTCACATTATTAAAAGTTAGAACCACTCGGAAAATTTTTTGTGTGTCTGTCTGTGGAGCAAAGTTATGGAATGGTTTGGACGTCAGACTCAAGCAATGCCAAAGCATTCATGAATTCAAGTCACATTATATACAGAGGGTCTGGGATCGGTATAGAATGATTGAGACTTAACAATAAAAGCCATTTTACATTCATGGCTCATGACTCTGTATCACAATTGTTGGTTTGTGCATTATATGTTTCTTTCTTTCATATGTTTGGTTCTTCATCATAATTGGTATTGTTGTCTCTTATCATTGTTGGTATGTTTTTTATATGTTTGCTTTCTTACCGTAATTGGTATTGTTGTCTCTTATCATTGTTGGTATGTTTTTTATATGTTTGCTTTCTTACCGTAATTGGTATTGTTGTTTTCTTACCATTGTTGGTATGAGCATCATATGTTTGTTTTCTTTGCCATAACTGGTATCGTTGATTTCTTACCGTTGTTGGTATGTGCTTGTCGCTTGTTTATTATACTGGTATTGTTTTCTTGCTGCTGTTGGTATCTATTGTGGGAATTTACAAGTATTTAAATGTATTATTTTCTTAATTTTCTATCTAATTGACGGGAAGCAGCTATGCACTTTATGTTAAATTTGAATAAAGGGGTGGGATTAAATAAGTTTTCTTCCTCCCACTCCTTTTTGAGCAGATTCAATGTTCTGAGTTAATAGTAAATTCAGTTTTTTTGTTTTTTATGTTATTGTTAAATTGTTTTCTTTTTTTTTTTTCTGTTTTCTGTATTTCTTATCCTCTGCTCAAATAAAATAGATGATGATGATGATGATGATGATGATGACTAATGGCTCTGAGCATCAACTCTCTGTGTCACCAGTTCAACAAAAGCAGTAGAAACATGAATACGCCAGCCAGGATTTGTGCGTGACGCCACGCACATTTCCATAGTCATTTCACTTTTGATACATCTGAATGTTACCATTGAGACAGACGTACGCCACATTTTTGTGCATATGCACACCTTGTATCTGAGGCCCCTGGTGTCGTTGAGTGTCAAGAAAAGGATTCAAGAGCCTCAAGAATTTGTCCAGTTTATGACTGAGGGAATTTCTCCAATGGTAGAAAAGCATCTGTGACCTTTCTCATAGTATGATTAAAATTTTTTGCAAGATTACTTTTTTACAGAAACAGACAGACAGAGATTTGGTTTACAAAATAAAATAAACAGATTGTTTTGAGAATCTCTTGAATCACAGGATGAAGGTAATTTCAGAAACAGTGAATCAATTATAGTCACTTTTAACATAACTGTCTGGCAACATTGTCAAAAAGTAATAAGACTTTTAAAAAACATTTTAAAAAATTTGAATCATACCAGGATTTTTAACAATTCTTGTTTTTTAACAACAGAGAAATGGTAGTAAAAAACCCTTTGTATTCAAATATATATATCAATGAATTATAAGAAAACAAATATTAAAATTAACAATTAAACAGCTTGTCATAGATGGTTAACATGCTGTTCAACAACAAAATGTTTTAAAAACAACTGAGCAAAGCCACAATTTGGACAAACATAATATATTTTGTGCTTTCTGAACTTTAAAGATTAACTGATAAGTGATGGATACTTTTGGACTGGTGGTTGGCTCTCACTGCGGTATTGTATCACTTCCTGTTCTGGAGCATAGCGGTGTTTTGCTGTATCTGTTAGCTGTTTAATCTGCGTAGTTAGATTGATCTAGATAACTAGATAACGATTTGTTTCACAGTGTAATCTTTACGTGCCTTAACTAAAGCACTCCCTCTGCTGAATTCAACTCTAAATTATTTACACATTATTCACTTTGTGTGTTTTTAGGAATCCGCTAGCTTAGCGCAGCTACTAGCTCTTAGCCGGTTAGCATGGCGGCTTCTCCTGTCTCTCGCACACTTCTCTGCTCTGGGTGTGAAATGTTTAGTTATTCCTCGGCCTCCATTAGCAGTAATGGTACTTGTAATAAGTGTAGCTTATTCGTAGCTTTGCAGGCCAGGCTGGGCGAATTGGAGACTCGGCTCCGCACCTTGGAAAATCCTACAGCTAGCCTGGCCCCTGTAGTCGGTGCGGACCAAGGTAGCTTAGCCGCCGTTAGCTGCCCCCCGTCAGAACCCGAGCAGCCGGAAAAGCAGGCCGGCTGGGTGACTGTGAGGAGGAAGCGTAGCTCTAAACAGAAGCCCCCTTTACACCACCAACCCGCTCACATATCTAACCGTTTTTCCCCACTCGGCGACACACCCGCCGAGGAACAAACTCTGGTTATTGGCGACTCTGTTTTGAGAAATGTGAAGTTAGTGACACCAGCAACCATAGTCAATTGTCTTCCGGGGGCCAGAGCAGGCAACACTGAAGGAAATTTGAAACTGCTGACTAAGGCTAAGCGTAAATTCGGTAAGATTGTAATTCAGGTCGGCAGTAATGACACCCGGTTACGCCAATCAGAGGTCACTAAAATTAACATTGAATCGGTGTGTAACTTTGCAAAAACAATGTCGGACTCTGTAGTTTTCTCTGGGCCCCTCCCCAGTCGGACCGGAAGTGACATGTTTAGCCGCATGTTCTCCTTGAATTGCTGGCTGTCTGAGTGGTGTCCAAAAAATGAGGTGGGCTTCATAGATAATTGGCAAAGCTTCTGGGGAAAACCTGGTCTTGTTAGGAGAGATGGCATCCATCCCACTTTGGATGGAGCAGCTCTCATTTCTAGAAACCTGGCCAGTTTTATTAAACCCTCCAAACCGTGACTATCCAGGGTTGGGACCAGGAAGCAGAGTTGTAGTCTTACACACCTCTCTGCAGCTTCTCTCCGCCTGCCATACCCCAAATACCCCATCCCCGTAGAGACGGTGCCTGCTCCCAGACCACCAACAACCAGTAAAAATCTATTTAAGCATAAAAATTCAAAAAGAAAAAAATAATATAGCACCTTCAACTGCACCACAGACTAAAACAGTTAAATCAATCAATCAATCAATCAATTTTTTTTTTAGATAGCGCCAAATCACAACAAACAGTTGCCCCAAGGTGCTTTATATTGTAAGGCAAGGCCATGCAATAATTATGTAAAACCCCAACGGTCAAAACGACCCCCTGTGAGCAAGCACTTGGCTACAGTGGGAAGGAAAAACTCCCTTTTAACAGGAAGAAACCTCCAGCAGAACCAGGCTCAGGGAGGGGCAGTCTTCTGCTGGGACTGGTTGGGGCTGAGGGAGAGAACCAGGAAAAAGACATGCTGTGGAGGGGAGCAGAGATCGATCACTAATGATTAAATGCAGAGTGGTGCATACAGAGCAAAAAGAGAAAGAAACAGTGCATCATGGGAACCCCCCAGCAGTCTACGTCTATAGCAGCATAACTAAGGGAAGTTTCAGGGTCACCCGATCCAGCCCTAACTATAAGCTTTAGCAAAAAGGAAAGTTTTAAGCCTAATCTTAAAAGTAGAGAGGGTGTCTGTCTCCCTGATCTGAATTGGGAGCTGGTTCCACAGGAGAGGAGCCTGAAAGCTGAAGGCTCTGCCTCCCATTCTACTCTTACAAACCCTAGGAACTACAAGTAAGCCTGCAGTCTGAGAGCGAAGCGCTCTATTGGGGTGATATGGTACTACGAGGTCCCTAAGATAAGATGGGACCTGATTATTCAAAACCTTATAAGTAAGAAGAAGAAATTTAAATTCTATTCTAGAATTAACAGGAAGCCAATGAAGAGAGGCCAATATGGGTGAGATATGCTCTCTCCTTCTAGTCCCCGCTAGTACTCTAGCTGCAGCATTTTGAATTAACTGAAGGCTTTTTAGGGAACTTTTAGGACAACCTGATAATAATGAATTACAATAGTCCAGCCTAGAGGAAATAAATGCATGAATTAGTTTTTCAGCATCACTCTGAGACAAGACCTTTCTAATTTTAGAGATATTGCGTAAATGCAAAAAAGCAGTCCTACATATTTGTTTAATATGCGCTTTGAATGACATATCCTGATCAAAAATGACTCCAAGATTTCTCACAGTGTTACTAGAGGTCAGGGTAATGCCATCCAGAGTAAGGATCTGGTTAGACACCATGTTTCTAAGATTTGTGGGGCCAAGTACAATAACTTCAGTTTTATCTGAGTTTAAAAGCAGGAAATTAGAGGTCATCCATGTCTTTATGTCTGTAAGACAATCCTGCAGTTTAGTTAATTGGTGTGTGTCCTCTGGCTTCATGGATAGATAAAGCTGGGTATCATCTGCGTAACAATGAAAATTTAAGCAATACCGTCTAATAATACTGCCTAAGGGAAGCATGTATAAAGTGAATAAAATTGGTCCTAGCACAGAACCTTGTGGAACTCCATAATTAACTTTAGTCTGTGAAGAAGATTCCCCATTTACATGAACAAATTGTAATCTATTAGACAAATATGATTCAAACCACCGCAGCGCAGTGCCTTTAATACCTATGGCATGCTCTAATCTCTGTAATAAAATTTTATGGTCAACAGTATCAAAAGCAACACTGAGGTCTAACAGAACAAGCACAGAGATGAGTCCACTGTCCGAGGCCATAAGAATATCATTTGTAACCTTCACTAATGCTGTTTCTGTACTATGATGAATTCTAAAACCTGACTGAAACTCTTCAAATAGACCATTCCTCTGCAGATGATCAGTTAGCTGTTTTACAACTACCCTTTCAAGAATTTTTGAGAGAAAGGGAAGGTTGGAGATTGGCCTATAATTAGCTAAGATAGCTGGGTCAAGTGATGGCTTTTTAAGTAATGGTTTAATTACTGCCACCTTAAAAGCCTGTGGTACATAGCCAACTAACAAAGATAAATTGATCATATTTAAGATCAAAGCATTAAATAATGGTAGGGCTTCCTTGAGCAGCCTGGTAGGAATGGGGTCTAATAAACATGTTGATGGTTTGGATGAAGTAACTAATGAAAATAACTCAGACAGAACAATCGGAGAGAAAGAGTCTAACCAAATACCAGCATCACTGAAAGCAACCAAAGATAACGATACGTCTTTGGGATGGTTATGAGTAATTTTTTCTCTAATAGTTAAAATTTTGTTAGCAAAGAAAGTCATGAAGTCATTACTAGTTAAAGTTAATGGAATACTCAGCTCAATAGAGCTCTGACTCTTTGTCAGCCTGGCTACAGTGCTGAAATGAAACCTGGGGTTGTTCTTACACTCAACAAAAATATGAATGCAACACTTTTGGTTTTGCTCCCATTTTGTATGAGATGAACTCAAAGATCTAAAACTTTTTCCACATACACAATATCACCATTTCCTTCAAATATTGTTCACAAACCAGTTTAAATCTGTGATAGTGCACAGGTGTGCCTTAGACTGTCCACAATAAAAGGCCACTCTGAAAGGTGCAGTTTTGTTTTATTGGGGGGGATACCAGTCAGTATCTGGTGTGACCACCATTTGCCTCATGCAGTGCAACACATCTCCTTCGCATAGAGTTGATCAGGTTGTCAATTGTGGCCTGTGGAATGTTGGTCCACTCCTCTTTAATGGCTGTGCGAAGTTGCTGGATATTGGCAGGAACTGGTACACGCTGTTGTATACGCCGGTGCAGAGCATCCCAAACATGCTCAATGGGTGACATGTCCGGTGAGTATGCCGACCATGCAAGAACTGGGACATTTTCAGCTTCCAAGAATTGTGTACAGATCCTTGCAACATGGGGCCGTGCATCATCCTGCTGCAACATGAGGTGATGTTCTTGGATGTATGGCACAACAATGGGCCTCAGGATCTCGTCACGGTATCTCTGTGCATTCAAAATGCCATCAATAAAATGCACCTGTTCTTCGTCCATAACAGACGCCTGCCCATACCATAACCCCACCGCCACCATGGGCCACTCGATCCACAACATTGACATCAGAAAACCGCTCACCCACACGACGCCACACACGCTGTCTGCCATCTGCCCTGGACAGTGTGAACCAGGATTCATCCGTGAAGAGAACACCTCTCCAACGTGCCAAACGCCAACGAATGTGAGCATTTGCCCACTCAAGTCGGTTATGACAACAAACTGGAGTCAGGTCGAGACCCTGATGAGGACGACGAGCATGCAGATGAGCTTCCCTGAGACGGTTTCTGACAGTTTGTGCAGAAATTCTTTGGTTATGCAAACCAATTGTTTCAGCAGCTGTCCGAGTGGCTGGTCTCAGACGATCTTGGAGGTGAACATGCTGGATGTGGAGGTCCTGGGCTGGTGTGGTTACACGTGGTCTGCGGTTGTGAGGCTGGTTGGATGTACTGCCAAATTCTCTGAAACGCCTTTGGAGACGGCTTATGGTAGAGAAATGAACATTCAATACACGAGCAACAGCTCTGGTTGACATTCCTGCTGTCAGCATGCCAAGTGCACGCTCCCTCAAATCTTGCGACATCTGTGGCATTGTGCTGTGTGATAAAACTGTAGCTTTCAGAGTGGCCTTTTATTGTGGACAGTCTAAGGCACACCTGTGCACTAATCATGGTGTCTAAGCAGCATCTTGATATGGCACACCTGTGAGGTGGGATGGATTATCTCAGCAAAGAAGTGCTCACTATCACAGATTTAGACTGGTTTGTGAACAATATTTGAGGGAAATGGTGATATTGTGTATGTGGAAAAAGTTTTAGATCTTTGAGTAAATCTCATTCAAAATGGGAGCAAAATCAAAAGTGTTGCGTTTATATTTTTGTTGAGTGTATTTTCTTCAATTAGTGATGAGTAGAAAGATGTCCTAGCTTTACGGAGGGCTTTTTTATAGAGCAACAGACTCTTTTTCCAGGCTAAGTGAAGATCTTCTAAATTAGTGAGACACCATTTCCTCTCCAACTTACGGGTTATCTGCTTTAAGCTGCGAGTTTGTGAGTTATACCACGGAGTCAGGCACTTCTGATTTAAAGCTCTCTTTTTCAGAGGAGCTACAGCATCCAAAGTTGTCTTCAATGAGGATGTAAAACTATTGATGAGATACTCTATCTCACTTATAGAGTTTAGGTAGCTACTCTGCACTGTGTTGGCATATGGCATTAGAGAACATAAAGAAGGAATCATATCCTTAAACCTAGTTACAGTGCTTTCTGAAAGACTTCTAGTGTAATGAAACTTATTCCCCACTGCTGGGTAGTCCATCAGAGTAAATGTAAATGTTATTAAGAAATGATCAGACAGAAGGGAGTTTTCAGGGAATACTGTTAAGTCTTCAATTTCCATACCATAAGTCAGAACAAGATCTAAGATATGATTAAAGTGGTGGGTGGACTCATTTACATTTTGAGCAAAGCCAATTGAGTCTAATAATAGATTAAATGCAGTGTTGAGGCTGTCATTCTCAGCATCTGTGTGGATGTTAAAATCGCCAACTATAATTATCTTATCTGAGCTAAGCATTAAGTCAGACAAAAGGTCTGAAAATTCACAGAGAAACTCACAGTAACGACCAGGTGGACGATAGATAATAACAAATAAACTGTTTTTTGGGACTTCCAATTTTAATGTGGTCTATTAAACATTAGGTCTCTCTCTTCTAAGTCCCTGTTAGTAAATGATGTAATAATTGATCAACATATTGATTTATTCTGCCTTACAGAAACCTGGTTACAGCAGGATGAATATGTTAGTTTAAATGAGTCAACACCCCCGAGTTACACAAACTGTCAGAATGCTCATAGCACGGGCCGAGGGGGAGGATTAGCAGCAATCTTCCACTCCAGCTTATTAATTAATCAAAAACCCAGACAGAGCTTTAATTCATTTGAAAGCTTGACTCTTAGTCTTGTCCATCCAAATTGGAAGTCCCAAAAAACAGTTTTATTTGTTATTTATCGTCCACCCGGTCGTTACTGTGAGTTTCTCTGTGAATTTTCAGACCTTTTGTCTGACTTAGTGCTTAGCTCAGATAAGATAATTATAGTGGGTGATTTTAACATCCACACAGATGCTGAGAATGACAGCCTCAACACTGCATTTAATCTATTATTAGAC
The DNA here is from genome assembly GCF_902500255.1 of Thalassophryne amazonica. Lineage (NCBI taxonomy): Eukaryota > Metazoa > Chordata > Actinopteri > Batrachoidiformes > Batrachoididae > Thalassophryne > Thalassophryne amazonica. The sequence goes on along the minus strand of NC_047114.1, from coordinate 21,907,088 downwards.
TCTACTGGCTTTGCTCAAAATGTAAATGAGTCCACCCACCACTTTAATCATACTTTAGATCTTGTTTTGACTTATGGTATGGAAATTGATGACTTAACAGTATTCCCTGAAAACCCCCTTCTGTCTGATCATTTCTTAATAACATTTACATTTACTTTAATGGACTACCAAGCAGTGGGGAATAAGTTTCATTACATTAGAAGTCTTTCAGAAAGTGCTGTAACTAGGTTTAAGGATATGATTCCTTCTTTTTTTATGTTCTCCAATTCCATATACCAACACAGTGCAGAGTAGCTACCTAAACTCTGTGAGTGAGATAGATTATCTCGTCAATAGTTTTACATACTCAGTGAGCACAACCTTGGATGCTGTAGCTCCTGTGAAAAAGAGAGCCTTAAATCTGAAGTGCCTGACTCCGTGGTATAACTCACAAACTCGCAGCTTAAAGCAGATAACCCGTAAGTTGGAGAGGAAATGGTGTCTCACTAATTTAGAAGATCTTCACTTAGCCTGGAAAAAGAGTCTGTTGCTCTATAAAAAAGCCCTCCGTAAAGCTAGGACATCTTACTACTCATCACTAATTGAAGAAAATAAGAACAACCCCAGGTTTCTTTTCAGCACTGTAGCCAGGCTGACAAAGAGTCAGAGCTCTATTGAGCCGAGTCTTCCTTTAACTTTAACTAGTAATGACTTCATGAGTTTCTTTGTTAATAAAATTTTAACTATTAGAGAAAAAATTACTCATAACCATCCCAAAGACATATCGTTATCTTTGGCTGCTTTCAGTAATGCTGGTATTTGGTTAGACTCTTTCTCTCCGATTGTTCTGTCTGAGTTATTTTCATTAGTCACTTCCTCCAAACCATCAACATGTCTATTAGACCCCATTCCTACCAGGCTGCTCAAGGAAGCCCCACCATTAATTACTGCATCGATCTTAAATATGATCAATCTATCTTTATTAGTTGGCTATGTACCACAGGCTTTTAATGTGGCAGTAATTAAACCATTACTTAAAAAGCCATCACTTGACCCAGCTATCTTAGCTAATTATAGGCCAATCTCCAACCTTCCTTTTCTCTCAAAAATTCTTGAAAGGGTAGTTGTAAAACAGCTAACTGATCATCTGCAGAGGAATGGTCTATTTGAAGAGTTTCAGTCGGGCTTCAGAATTCATCATAGTACAGAAACAGCATTAGTGAAGGTTACAAATGATCTTCTTATGGCCTCAGACAGTGGACTCATCTCTTTGCTTGTCCTGTTAGACCTCGGTGCTGCTTTTGATACTGTTTACCATAAAATTTTATTACAGAGATTAGACCATGCAATAGGTATTAAAGGCACTGCGCTGCGGTGGTTTGAATCATATTCATCTAATAGATTACAATTTGTTCATGTAAATGGGGAGTCTTCTTCACAGACTAAGGTTAATTATGGAGTTCCACAAGGTTCTGTGCTAGGACCAATTTTATTCACTTTATACATGCTTCCCTTAGGCAGTATTATTAGAAAGCACTGCATAAATTTAAACTGCTTAAATTTTCATTGTTACGCAGATGATACCCAGCTTTATCTATCCATGAAGCCAGAGGACACACACCAATTAATTAAACTGCAGGAATGTCTTACAGACATAAAGACATAGATGACCTCTAATTTCCTGCTTTTAAATTCAGATTAAAACTGAAGTTATTGTACTTGGCCCCACAAATCTTAGAAACATGGTGTCTAACCAGATCCTTACTCTGGATGACATTACCCTGACCTCTAGTAATACTGTGAGAAATCTTGGAGTCATTTTTGATCAGGATATGTCCTTCAATGCGCATATGAAGCAAATATGTAGGACTGCTTTTTTTACATTTGCGCATTATCTGTAAAATTAGAAAGGTCTTGTCGCAGAGTAATGCTGAAAAACTAATTCATGCATTTATTTCCTCTAGGTTGGACTATTGTAATTCATTATTATCAGGTTGTCCTAAAAGTTCCCTGAAAAGCCTTCAGTTAATTCCAAATGCTGCAGCTAGAGTACTTATGGGGACTAGAAGGAGAGAGCATATTTCACCCATATTGGCCTCTCTTCATTGGCTTCCTGTTAATTCTAGAATAGAATTAAAAATTCTTCTTCTTACTTATAAGGTTTTGAATAATCAGGTCCCATCTTATCTGAAGGACTTCTTATTACCATATCACCCCAATAGAGTGCTTCGCTCTCAGACTGCAGGCTTACTTGTAGTTCCTAGGGTTTGTAAGAGTAGAATGGGAGGCAGAGCCTTCAGCTTTCTGGCTCCTCTCCTGTGGAACCAGCTCCCAATTCGGATCAGGGAGACAGACACCCTCTCTACTTTTAAGATTAGGCTTAAAACTTTCCTTTTTGCTAAAGCTTATGTTGGGAAAGTGTAGTGACACGGACCCACAACAGGGGGCGTAAATGAATGGACAATGGATAAGCCAAAATATAACAATTTAATGTTGCAAACTGTGCACAATGGAATACAGACAAATGCAGTTTGAGAATGATAGTCAGTTATACGAAAAGTGACGTGTGGGCAGGCTCGACGATAGAAGACGTCCCTCCAGAGAAGAGCCATGTCCCACATGGCTTCCACCGCCAACAGATCTGAAGAACACCGGAGCCAACATGTCCTGAATCTCCAGGTGGCCACCGTCTCCAGCTGTCAGACCTGGTACTGCTGGCAGGAAGCAGAGACAGTTAATGGTGGGTGTGTGGATACACATCCAGTAAATCCTCACTCACAGAAAACAGTTGCTCCCCCTCCGGGATGGAGCACCTCCACCTCCGAAATAGGAACACGATAGCAGCTTATCTGTTTGGAGTGAGAGGCGAAGACATCGGCACTCTCACAGATCGCCAACCCAGCTGACAGGGCACCACAGGACAACGGCTGCAAACAGATCACACGTAAGTCAACATTCAGACACAGCAGAGAATATTACCTCGTTCGTAGATGATATCTCAGCAGCGAGGTGGAGTTGCTGCCTGGCTTTTATGGTGCTGGTGATGATGAGTGACAGCTGGTGCTGTTGATGTGTGACAGCTGTCACTCCCCGTTGCTCTGGCGCCCTCTCGTGCCTGAAGCCCGCACTTCAGGCAGGGCGCCCTCTGGTGGTGGGCCAGCAGTACCTCCTCTTTAGCGGCCCACACAACAGCTTATAGTTAGGGCTGGATCAGGTGACCCTGAACCATCCCTTAGTTATGCTGCTATAGATTTAGACTGCTGGGGGGTTCCCATGATGCACTGAGTGTTTCTTTCTCTTTTTGCTCTGTATGCACCACTCTGCATTTAATCATTAGTCATTGATCTCTGCTGTCTTCCACAGCATGTCTTTTTCCTAATTCTCTCCCCACAGCCCCAACCAGTCCCAGCAGAACACTGCTCCTCCCTGAGCCTGGTTCTGCTGGAGGTTTCTTCCTGTTAAAAGGGAGTTTTTCCTTCCCACTGTCGCCAAGTGCTTGCTCACAGGGGGTCGTTTTGACTGTTGGGGTTTTTCTGTGATCATTGTATGGCTTTTGCCTTCCAATATAAAGCGCCTTGGGGCAACTGTTGTTGTGATTTGGGGCTTTATAAATAAAATTGATTTGATTTTATTTGATGTTGGCTTAAAGAGGAGTTAGCTAAAGAGCGTCTCTTACAAAAATCAGTTCAATGAAATAAAGTTCTCCTTTTCACAAAAAAACAAAAACAAAAAACATTTTCAGACTGAACACAAGTTTTGTTTTGTTTTTTAGTTATTGGCTCTTGCAGCTTCTTGATCTGAACATGAAGCAGTGTTGTTGCTCGTATAAGATGTGTTCACACTGGAGCAGCACAAGGTTTTTTTTTTTTTTTGTTAAACAGTGATGTCAGCAAGACAACCAGCCACCATTTTGTCTTTTTTAGATGGCCGCCATATTTGTTAAGGAGTAGGGTGTGCTGTGACGACAATGTTCAGTTGGTCCTTCTATGTTTCTCTCTCAATTTTGTAAATGTTGTAAATGGGTCTGCACCCTGTTTTAAAGAAATGAGAGGCACAGACACTGTAAAGAAACCAGTCAGAGAGATGCAAATATATTTTATGCTCTGCGCAGAGGAGGAGAGTAGGAGCGGACAGTAGCAGCTTGTACATGCTCAGCTCCAAAGCTCTCCTAAAATCTCCTCCTCTTGCTCGGCTTTTTATTTAGTTCACCAACATGAGAAAAACAAACAAACAAGGACAGTCAGGGAGAGGTTACACATGAGTCATGTCTGCATGGGGGAGATAGCAAGGCAAGGTAGCGGCTGGAACCTTCCATTCCTGCAACATGAGCCTTGTGGCTTGTCAAACCGGGATAAGGCATTTCTGCATAATAAAAAACAGTTTGCTCAATCATGAAGAATGCAAACAAACAAGTTTTTCTTTTTAAATCATCCTCTTCTCACAAAGAGGAAAAGTACACGTAGTCATAAAAGGAAATAAATGACAATATAAGCATGAACTATATAAAATCCTTGACATAATCCTCCCTGTTTATCGTTTATTTACTTCACTGGCGTTGAGACAATCTATTGCTAATTAAATAGACTCCCTTTGTAGCCAGACTTCCCCTTACACTGTGGAGGCAGCCAACACACGCTGTATCTTACAGTGACTTAGATGTATCCACGTTGATCTCTCCGCTATCTTTACTGCAGTTGGTGTTGTTAACAGCACTTGGTATGGACCTTCCCAATGAGGACTGGACCAGTTCTTCCTCTTAATCACTCTGATGAACACCCAGTCTCCTGGCTGGACTACTGGAAGGCCGTCCTGTGGAAGATCAGAATTATTCGGCAGTAAATGTGTTTGAGTTATCGCTTTCTGTGTTAATGTCTTTTTCATAAAATCAGCTAATGTTTGTTCCTCATCTGCTGTTTTAGTATCCATGTCAAAAATTGATAGACGATATGGTCATCCGTAAAGTATCTCAAATGGTGTTAAACCTGATGGTGTTGGTGTTATTCTCATATACAATTTTACTAGGTCCAAACATTCAATCCAGGTTCGTTTTGTCTCTTCCATACATTTCTTTAATCTTGTTTTTATTGTGCCATTTGTCGTTTCCACTAATCCTGCACTTTGTGGGTGGTAAGCACAATGATGTTTTAACTTAATTTTCATGTGTTCTGCTACTCTTTGTACAACTTAATTTACAAAATGTGTTCCATTATCACTGTACAATGTCTCTGGTATTCCATAGTACGGAATAATTGTCTTACACAGTGCTTTTGCTACTGTTAAAGCATCTGCTTTTTGTGATGGAACAATTTCTACCCATTTTGAAAAAGCATCAATTAATACTAGACAGTATTGATAAGGTCCACATCGATTTAGTTCAATAAAGTCCATATGAACAATTTGAAAAGGATACTGTGGTTTTGGGAATTGCCCTCTCCGGGTTCTTATATTTCCCTGTGGGTTGTGTTTCAATCAGGTAACACAGGCTTTACAAAAAAAAAAAGAGTATAAATTAAATCCATAGGTAGTAAAGTGTTGGTCTACCATATGTACCATCCCCCCTGTCGACACATGTGTTGACCCATGTGTCGCAATTGCAGCTGCTTTGAATAAGCTTTTGGGTAGGATGGGTTTGTTATGTACACAATAAAGTCCTTTGGGGTTTGGGGTTGCACCATTTTTCAACCACAGATTTTGTTCCTGTGTTGATGCTTGTTTTTGCATATCCAATAAAAGGTCAGAGTCTATTAATGGTTCATTGTCTGTCTGAGCTGTGTAAATAGAAGAAGTGCCATATCGACCAGCTGCTGCTTCTTTTGCTATTTTGTCTGCGAGACAGTTTCCTCTGGAGACAAAATCTGTGCCTCTGGTGTGGGCTGCGCATTTACATAATGCCAGGTGTGATGGTAATGTCACTGCTTCTAGCAAATTTGTGAGTAAGCCTGCATGCGTCACTGGTTTCCCTGTAGAGGATATCATACCTCTTTGTTGCCATTGTTTTGCAAAGAACCAAATTGTTGAAAATGCATATTGGCTATCTGTATAGACTGTCAGTTTCTGTCCTTTAGCCAAGATACAAGCTCTGGTTAATGCAATGAGTTCTGCAGCTTGGGGTGATTTAAAATGATCAATCTGTTTTGCTTCAATAACAGTATTTGGTAATTGAACAACAACATAGCCTGTTAATGTCTGTCCTTTGTGATCCTTGAAACATGAGCCATCCACAAAGTAATGTAGTCCATCTGTAAATGGTTCGTCTGTTAAATCTGGTCGAGGTAATTGCTGTTTCTGTGTGTCTGCCATATGTTGCAAAAGCATCATGGTACATTTTGTACAGCTGTCTTTTGTCTTTCCTGCCACCAAAATGTCATCTACATACACCAAGATTTGTGAATCTTCTGGTGGAGTAAATGAAGATAAGCAACAATTTATTGCTTGTGTAAAAATGGTCGGACTGTCAGCAAAACCTTGAGGGAATCTTTTTTCACAGGATATATTGAAGTGTTACAGGATGCATCTAAACATTCCCTGATGACTCCTGCTTCAAGTAATTCTGCAATAACCAGTTCAATTCCTTTTTCTGCTTCAGGTTTTAACGGATATTGTTTGATCCGTGGTCTCCAATCAGATCGTGGCTTCATTTTGACTGGCGGAATGTTTTTCAACAGTCCTACATCTGTGGGTGCATTCACCCAGAGATGAGGAGGCAGTTTGGCCAATAAAGTCTCATCTTCCTGTGTCAACAACACAGATGTTGTTAAATTTCAATCGTCCAGATCTAATTCATGTATCACCGGTGTCGTCCAAGCACTTACAAACATGTATTTCCGATACAAGCCTGTGGATGGACTGAAATCCCACACCGACATTGCATCTGCTTTGTGCCAATCAGTTGCTTCCTCAGCTATTTTAGCAATTCCTCCAAGGTCCTTCCAGGACTGAGTGTCTGCCCTTGTCAGTGAAATATGCGGCACAGCCTCAGGATTTCCTCTGTACCATTTGTCTGCACTTTGGGTCAGCACTACACTACACACAGAGGTGGTTTTTCTGTCTGTGTATAGGTGTGCTACTGTCTGTAATTCTGATGGAATTTTTAGAAATCCTGCTGCATACCTTTCATCCTTTTGTGGAGTGAATAGCATAGTTATGTGTAGATCTTTTGGTGACATCATTACTACATGTTCTTTGTTTTCACAGGTCGTCAGACCTTCCTCCAGTAATTGTTCAGTTTGTCTCAACTCCGATAGATGGAGTTATCTACAGTATTACAGTCATAATTCCATTTAGTTATGTACTTCAGATTTTCCGGATTGTGTTTGTGCACGTATTTTTCGTCGCCCTGAAATAGGGGCTTATTTTATGTGCATGTGTTTCCCATGTTGGTCACCTATTTCCCTTCACTCTGCAAAGTTCAGGTCAAGCTTCTACCCCGTGGGGCGGACCTTCCTTGGAATCCCCCTCTTTGCAGACTCTTCGGGAATATGTGAGTGTGGTGCGTATGGACTTAAAATGATCTACTTTGCAGATGACAGCTTCACTTTTGTCCCCTGATAGAATGGGATATCAAGCTGTCCGTGCTTCAGTCACTCACAGTCCCATTCTCTCACATTCATACCACAAACACACTTAGTTTCACTTTTGGAATATTCAATTAATTCACGTCTCTCTAACTGCTTCTCCTGAATTTTATTTTTACTCCTCCTGTATTTCTTAGCCGGATGGGGACTCGAACCCCTCCGCCAAATGTGCCGGCAGGACCGGAGACTCTAACTCCCTCCTCCGCACTTTATTCCGGATGGGGACTCGAACCCCTCCACCAAATGTGCCGGCAGGACCGGAGACTCTAACTCCCTCCCCTGCACTTTATTATCCATGTTAACGTTATTTTATCCTCACAGGCAGGCAGTAATTACTTACGTTAATTTGTTGCGCCTCTCATTTGGTTCGGAGACGTCGTCAATCTACTATGGTGAGCGGAGGTGGACGTCTATGGTCACCGGCCCGATGGAGAATTAACTCCTCAGGACTTTCTTCAGTGCGCGCTGTCAGCGGTGCGTCTCCCTCCGTTCGCTTGAGAAGATCTGTCGATGCCCCACGTTGGGCGCCAGGAAAAAACTGTTGGGTCTGCACCCTGTTTTAAAGAAATGAGAGGCACAGACACTGTAAAGAAACCAGTCAGAGAGAGGCAAATATATCTTTTATGCTCTGCGCAGAGGAGGAGAGTAGAAGCGGGCAGTAGCAGCTTGTAAGTGCTCAGCTCCAAAGCTCTCCTAAAATCTCCTCCTCTGGCTCGGCTTTTTATTTAGTTCACCAACATGAGAAAAAACAAACAAGGACAGTCAGGAAGAGGTTACACATGAGTCATGTCTGCATGGGGGAGATAGCAAAGCAAGGTAGCGGCTGGAACCTTCCATTCAAAAACAGGATAAGGCACTTATGCAAAATGAAAAACAGTTTGCTTAATCATGAAGAATGCAGACAAGTCTTTCTTTTTAAATCATCCTCTTCTCACAAAGAGGAAAAGTACATGTAGTCATAAAAGGAAATAAATGATAATATAAGCATGAACTATATAAAATCCTTGACATGTAGTCAATTCTGATTGGCTGTGACATCATGGGGGCGGGATTAGGGGAGGGTTAGGGGTGGGGCTTAGTGACATAGTCGATTCTGATTGGCTGTAATGTCATCCATCAAACTAAAGCCTTTGATGTGACAGGTTGTGTCTTAGTTTTCTCTCTTATTTCACATTAAAACACCTAGCAGCTCAAACACTCTTTATTATAACATGTCAGTTTTGCATACAATACACATGAGGAATACATGAAAATGAGTACATATAGCATTTGTCGTGTTTTTACTAGTGTTTCAGATTTGTGTATTAGTGTTAATAAATTTGCTGTTAAGTTATTTGTCTGTTTTGCAACAAACCTCCTCCATCAACCTTACAACTCTCTCAGCTACTATGAGTAGAGAAGCATTTCACAGTTTTGGGACACTTACGTTTGGATATTGATGACAGCAGGACTTCATAATCTGTTAGAAAACCAGGCCCGCGACCATGTAGTTGCAATGAAATCGCAAGTTACCCTCAGCTGTTCTCGTCACTTTGCAAGAAGGAAAAATGCAGTAAGTGCTAAAATTCCTCTTGAGTTCCACCTGGCACTGTGAAGTGTTGGCAGCTTGTGCCATTAGATGCGAGACCATTTTTCCTCCATTTTGTAAAACTTGTATGCTTCACAAAGCTCAAAAAGGAATTTAAAATCGTCTCTGCAGCCAAGGTTCTCATATTCTGGTATCACTTCTGTGCCCATGTGTGCATTTTGCAAATCATCATACTGTTCCAAAATCTCATCAATAAACTCTTAGTTAATGTTAGGTGACCGTGACCATATAGGAAAAAAGAAGTCCAACACATGTCGCAGAACACGATCAAGAATGTGGTGCTGGCAGCCGATGTATTGAGGTTCATCGAATCCCTTGTGTCGAAATGTTCTCTGAAGCCTGGCTACAACACAAATTTTGTGACCAGTATTGACTGCTGTTGTGTCAGAGATTATCATCTGAATACTGTTCCATGCATTGTACTCATCAAGCAGGTCCTGTAGTGGTATATAGATGTCTGCAGTGGTTCTACTGTCACAAGCCAAAATGCCAAGTTCTAATGTTCTTCTATCATTTTTCAAGTACACAACATGGTACTCCTTATTGTCAATTTTCTTACCATCAAAATGCAAACAAAATTTCTTTTCAGAGATCAGTTCCATGAGGCGGTACTTCATCTCTGATTGTTTGACGCCAGACAGCAGACTGTGATGGTGTTGGGACACTAACTCCATCTTCAGCCAGACTTTGAAGCACCTGTGACGTTTTTCTGGTTGACAAAGAGTGTTTAGACACCAGTTTGGCAGCAGACTTTGTTGAGTGGCATGTTCATGTTTATCTATAAATGGACTGCATTTATATAAACGGTAAATGGACTGCATTTATATAGCGCTTTTCCATCTGCATCAAACGCTCAAAGTGCTTTACAATTATGCCTCACATTACCCCAATGTCAGTGTGCTGCCATACAAGGCGCTCACCACACACCGGGAGCAATATGGGATTAAAGGCCTTGTCCAAGGGCCCTTAATGATTTTCCAGTCAGGCGGGTATTTGAACCCATGATCTTCTGGACTCAAGCTCAACACCTTAACCACTAGATCATCACCTACCCTGGAACCTACCAGACTCTCATTTTTCTTTTTCTTTGGCAGCTTCCTCAGTCTCAGCTTGATCATTGTACATACAAGATAGTGATCCCTGATGATGTCTGTGGATCTGTGGACTATTGTGCCTTTCACTGAATTTCTGAACAGTTTTCCATTTTGAACATCTGTCTGGTTCTTCACCTTCCTTTCTGTCTTTTTTTGGGATCTGCGTTCCTGTTATTATGACCTCATTCAAATCCAATCAAATCAAATCAATTTTATTTATATAGCGCCAAATCACAACAAACAGTTGCCCCAAGGCGCATTATATTGTAAGGCAAAAGCCATACAATAATTACAGAAAAGCCCCAACGGTCAAAACGACCCCCTGTAAGCAAGCACTTGGCGACAGTGGGAAGGAAAAACTCCCTTTTAACAGGAAGAAACCTCCAGCAGAACCAGGCTCAGGGAGGGGCAGTCTTCTGCTGGGACTGGTTGGGGCTGAGGGAGAGAACCAGGAAAAAGACATGCTGTGGAAGAGAGCAGAGATCAATCACTAATGATTAAATGCAGAGTGGTGCATACAGAGCCAAATAATTCATTCATTCATTCATTTTGCCATCTTGCTAAGATTTTCTCCATTGTCATTCAGTAATCCCACACCATATCTCCTCTTTCATAATCCCAGTTTTAACCTCAGACCACAGGATTGTGTTGTGCAGAATTAATTTTTGACGTGTTCACCTACATCCTCTTTGGGTGTGTAAATATTTACTTCATGTGCTTGCAAAAGTATCTTGCTTGAGTTCCTCTCTTGTTTATTGGGGTTCATTTTATTCAAGCTCCTGCTGCTCTTTCTGACATCAGTCACTTCTTCTCTGTGGCTGCCATTGTCTCTTTGAGAGTAAATAAAGGTTCATTAAATAAATATTTAAAATATAAAATATTTAAATAAAGGTTTCTCCAGCTGCAAGTTGTACTTCCCGTTCACTTGGTCCAAAGTGTTCCACTGATGCTTATGATGTCTTTCCCCATCCTGCTGCCTTCACCTGTTGCTTGTGCTGTGTTGCTACTTGTCCAAGTGTACATGTGCCCCAGCTACTTTCATGATGATCTTCATGATGTGCAAAAGGTGCACCACTGGCATTTCTCAAACTTTTTCTCTGAGGTGTTTTTTTTTTTTTTGTGCATCATTATTATCCTTATAGAGCCCCTGTTCCAACTGTTTGGAATGTGTTATAGGCCTTAAATGCAGGAATGGATGTATATTAAAGTTGTTCACTCGAAACATGAAATATCTTTGGTTCATACTGTCTACAATGACATAGAAGTCAAAGTGAAAGTCAGAATTGCTGTGGGTTTGGGGGCAGTGATCATGTTGTGGCACATGAAGGTGTTTAGTTTAACAGGATTAACTTGCTGAGCAGCTACTGACGTGTGTGTCTCCTGTTACAAACAAATGCAAACAGCGTTGTTGCTCCGTTGCTGTTCTTGTGACTGTTGGATGTTGTTTCTTACTGATTTCATATGTTTGTCAGGGACATCAGGTTTTTTAAATCTGTTCCTCACTTTAGGTTACAGGATTTAAGAAAAAAAATGTGAATAAACAATCTTCTCATTTTTGTGAAAAAAAATTCTCTTTTAATGACTAAACACTTATTGATAAAGAATATCTGTCTGATATATTGAGCAATTTACATCAGAATCAGAATAAAATTTATTGCAAAGTAAGTTTGCACATACAAGGAATTTGATCTGATGATATTTGTGCATAAACAATAAGAAAAGGAAAGAAAAAACACTTCTGTAAGAAGTGAAAGAGTCAAATAGGCAAAACTATATTCACTGTTAAATGAATATAACATAATGGAATGGGACAGTGTCAAAACAGGTGAGTGGTGGACAGATGTACAGAACCTTCCAGTCTGTACTTTATGGTCCTGAGGGACGGAGGCAGATTAAGTCGGGGACTCTGACATTATTTATGAGTCCAGCTGTGGAAGGAAAGAAGCTGTTTTTGTGTGTTGAGGCAGGGTGACTAAAAGTCTGTGTCCTGGGTGGAAGGGATTGACCACAATCTTCCTTGCTCGCCTCAGGGCCCTGGAGGTATTCAGAACCTGTGGGGATGGCAGACTGCATCTGTGAACAACATAATAAAGTTATTAAAAGTCTTTCCTTCTTTGAATAAAGTCAGTGTGATCCTGCACAGTGAGGATCATGCAGGATCAATGTTTTGATTCATGTGGTGCTCCGCATATGGAAAAATAAACATGATTTCTGTGTGCACAGACCACCTCCGTGTCCGGCTGTGATCATCAGCCTCAGCTCTGCAGTGCTGATCACAGTCACACTGTAATCACTGAACTCCAAATTCATGAATATTTGAGATATCAGTCATTATTTTATCTGCTATTTTTAACAATTCTTGCCCGGTGGGAATCTGCATGATTCCAGGGGGGAAACAGATTTCCCATCATGTTGATGTAATCCTTATGGTGATGCACTATCACAGCGTTGATAACTCTGGCACCGGTGTACCACCCACACCTGCCCATAAATCTTCCTGGAGGTGCAGTTATGACACCAATTACCTCATTGTTGTATATTTCCAAACCACTGAGTTAAAAAAAAAAAAAATGTTTCTGCATTTTCCACTGAAACTTCCTGGATGTACCATGAATGATGCAACCACAACAAATTTTATACATAATCACACTGTAATAACAAAAACTAAACAAAACCAATCTGCAGCTGAGATGCAGCAGTGATGAGTTTTATCATGTGACACAGTGGAATGTTGGGAATCCTGTGTGACAGCATGTTGTGTTTGTGTGAAGGTGTGGACTCTGCGATGGATCAGTGTGAGGACACAGAGGAGGGACCCCAGAAAACTGGTCTGTGTGGGGACCAGGAGATCCAGATCAACAGCAACAGCTCCCCCTGCTGACGTTGTTAGGGAAACGCACAGGGCCAAAATGAGGAGGCTGATCCGCGGGGAGTGTTTTCTCTGCAGCTCAAAGGAGCACACACAGAAAAACTGCCCCAAACGGCCACAACAACAACCGCCCTCAGAGACTGGGCTAAGGGGGGGTCAAAACATTCACGTGAGACACACACAGATTGCCACACGACTCCCAGTTACAATCCTGAGCGGGGATTTAACCCTTCAAGCCCCAGCACTGGTGGACACGGGGTCAGAAGGGAATTTGCTAGACAGCAGATGGGCAAGGGAGGTAGGGCTCCCTCTGGTGGCGCTTCCTTCGCCATTGCAGGTGCGGGCACTAGATGGCACCCTCCTCCCTTTAATCACACACAAGACACAACCAGTAACTCTGGTGGTGTCTGGAAACCATCGGGAGGAGATTGAGTTTTTTGTAACTCCTTCTACCTCCCGCGTGATTTTGGGCATCCCATGGATGTTGAAGCACAATCCCCGGATTGATTGGCCGTCTGGGGTGGTGGTTCAGTGGAGCGAAACCTGCCATCGGGTGTGTTTAGGATCCTCGGTTCCTCCCGGTTTACAGGCTAAGGAGGAGGTCAAAGTCCCTCCCAATCTGACGGCAGTGCCGGTTGAGTACCATGATCTTGCTGACGTCTTCAGCAAGGATCTGGCGCTCACCCTTCCCCCGCACCGTCCGTACAATTGTGCCATTGATTTGGTTCCAGGCGCTGAGTTCCCGTCCAGCAGGCTGTACAACCTCTCACGACCTGAGCGCGAATCAATGGAGACCTACATCCAGGACTCATTAGCTGCCGGGCTGATCCGGAACTCCACCTCCCCGATGGCGGCAGGTTTCTTTTTTGTGGGTAAGAAAGATGGCGGACTCCGTCCATGCATTGATTACAGGGGGCTGAATGAGATAACGGTTCGCAACCGATACCCGTTGCCATTGTTGGATTCCATGTTCACCCCCCTGCATGGAGCCAAAATCTTTACTAAGCTGGATCTTAGAAATGCGTATCACCTGGTTCGGATCCGGAAGGGAGACGAATGGAAGACGGCATTTAACACCCCATTAGGTCACTTTGAGTACCTGGTCATGCCGTTCGGCCTCACCAACGCCCCCGCGACGTTCCAAGCCTTGGTTAACGATGTCTTGCGGGACTTCCTGCACCGATTCATCTTTGTATATCTGGACGATATTCTCATCTTTTCTCCGGATCCTGAGACCCATGTCCAGCATGTACGTCAGGTCCTGCAGCGGTTATTAGAGAACCGACTGTTTGTGAAGGGCGAGAAGTGCGAGTTTCACCACACGTCTTTGTCCTTCCTGGGGTTTATCATCTCCTCTAACTCCGTCGCCCCTGATCCTGCCAAGGTTGCGGCGGTGAGAGATTGGCCCCAACCAACAAGCCGTAGGAAGCTGCAACAGTTCCTCGACTTCGCTAATTTCTATAGGAGGTTCATTAAGGGCTACAGTCAGGTAGTTAGCCCCCTGACAGCCCTGACCTCTCCAAAAGTCCCCTTCACCTGGTCGGATCGGTGCGAAGCCGCGTTTAAGGAGTTGAAACGACGGTTCTCTACTGCGCCAGTTTTGGTGCAGCCCGACCCTAGCCTCCAGTTCGTGGTTGAAGTGGACGCCTCTGACTCAGGGATAGGACGTGCTATCCCAGAGCGGAGAGACCGATAAGGTTCTTCACCCGTGTGCCTACTTTTCACGCAGGTTGACCCCGGCTGAACGGAACTATGACGTCGGCAATCGAGAACTCCTTGCGGTGAAAGAGGCTCTTGAGGAGTGGAGACACCTGTTGGAGGGAGCGTCTGTGCCGTTCACGGTTTTCACTGACCATCGGAACCTGGAGTATATCAGGACCGCCAAGCGGCTGAACCCCAGGCAAGCCCACTGGTCACTGTTCTTCGGGTGTTTTGACTTCCGGATCACCTATCGCCCCGGGACCAAGAACCAGAGGTCGGATGCCTTGTCCCGGGTACATGAAGAGGAGGTCAAGACTGCACTGTCAGATACACCGTAGCCCATCCTGCCTGAGTCCACTATCGTGGCCACCCTCACCTGGGACGTGGAGAAGATCATCCGGGAGGCCCTGGCACGGAGCCCGGACCCAGGAACAGGTCCGAAGAACCGGTTGTACATCCCACCAGAGGCCAGAGCTGCAGTCTTGGACTTCTGTCACGGTTCCAAGCTCTCCTGTCATCCAGGGGTGCGAAGGACCGTGGCAGTTGTCCGGCAGCACTTCTGGTGGGCGTCTATGGAGGCCGACGTCCGGGAGTACATCCAGGCCTGCACCACCTGTGCCAGGGGCAAGGCAGGCCATAAAAGGTCCCAAGGACTTCTCCAGCCATTACCTGTGCCTCATCGCCCCTGGTCCCACATCGGCCTGGATTTCGTCACGGGCCTCCCGCCGTCCCAGGGCAACACCACCATCTTCACGATAGTGGACCGATTCTCCAAGGCGGCCCACTTCGTGGCCCTCCCGAAGCTCCCAACAGCCCAGGAGACAGCAGACCTCCTGGTCCACCACGTCGTCCGTCTGCATGGGATACCCACTGACATCATCTCAGATCGTGGTCCCCAGTTCTCCTCACACGTCTGGAAGAGCTTCTGCCGGGAACTGGGGGCTACTGTGAGCCTCTCGTCCGGGTATCATCCGCAGACCAATGGACAGGCAGAATGGGCCAATCAGGAATTGGAGCAAGCTCTATGCTGTGTGACGTCCGCACACCCAACGGCCTGGAGTAAACATCTGGCCTGGATCGAGTATGCGCATAACAGCCAGGTGTCCTCTGCCACCGGCCTCTCCCCATTTGAGGTGTGTTTGGGGTATCAGCCCCCGTTGTTTCCCGTGGTGGAGGGAGAGGTCGGTGTGCCCTCGGTCCAGGCCCACCTGCGGAAGTGCCGTCGGGTGTGGCACTCCGCCCGTTCTGCCTTGTTGAAGGCCCGGACGAGGGCGAAGACCCATGCAGACCGCCGGCGATCCCCGGCCCCTGCTTACCAGCCCGGGCAGGAGGTGTGGCTTTCCACAAAGGACATCCCCTTCCAGGTGGACTCCCCGAAACTTCAGGACAGATATATCGGACCATTCAAGATCCTCAAAGTCCTCAGTCCTGCCGCAGTGAAGCTCCAACTCCCAGCTTCACTGCGGATCCATCCGGTTTTTCATGTGTCACGCATCAAGCCTCACCACACATCACCCCTCTGTGCTCCCGGACCGGCGCCGCCTCCTGCTCGGATCATCGACGGGGAGCCGGCTTGGACGGTGCGCCGGCTCCTGGACGTCCGTCGGATGGGCCGGGGGTTCCAGTACTTGGTGGACTGGGAGGGATATGGACCTGAAGAACGCTCCTGGGTGAAGAGGAGCTTCATCCTGGATCCGGCCCTCCTGGCCGACTTCTACCACCGTCACCCGAATGCACCAAATTGCACCATTTACTAGAAAATGGTGCAATTTGGTCCCCCAGACCCCCAAACTCAATATTGCTCCCCCAGCTTTAAAAAGGGTTCTGACTCCCCCTGGTGTGATCTAAGGTATACATGATTTAGACCTGGTTTGACTACGCATTAGAAATTTGGTGTTTGCGTTAATAAAAAAGAACATAACAGTGTGTGTGTGGGGGGGAGGGGGGGGGTCTTCAATATGGCTTGTACCTAGGGCCCAGAATTTGGTGCTATGCCCCTGTCTGCGTGCGCAACATTCAGTGCGTGTGGGAGAGAAAAAAAGCTTGAGTATCGATCTTTTTATACGAGGATTGTTCAATATCAATACCGGCGTTGGTATAGATATTATCAATATTAGGATCGATACGCCCACCTTCATCAGAATTAAGCAGTGTGGGGTTAGGGTTAGGGCCTGGTTAGTACTTGGATGGGAGACCTCTTCAGAACACCAGCAGCTGTGTGTGTGTTTTTCCAGGTAACACCGGAGTTGCATCAGGAAGGGCATGTGCTATGGTGATCCCGAAAAAAAAACAAAAACAAAAAAAAAAACGGGAGCAGCCGAATATACAACAACAACGACAACAGCAGAAGTTTTCTTGAGAAATGTCAGAGGATGAATACATGAACATTTCCAAGTCACTGAATATTTCTTAGATTTTATTTTTATTAGGGGAGGTGATGATCTAGTGGTTAAGGTGTTGAGCTTGAGTCCAGAAGATCATGGGTTCAAATCCCCACCTTACTGGAAAATGACTAAGGGCCCCTTGGCAAGGCCTTTAATCCCCTATTGCTCCCAGTGTGTAGTGAGCGCCCTGTATGGCAGCACCCTGACATCGGGGTGAATGTGAGGCATAATTGTCAAGAGCTTTGAGCATCTGATGCAGATGGAAAAGTGCTATATAAATGCAGTTCATTTACCATTTTATTTTCATCAATCATTCAGAAATACAAAATATAGTAAAAATCATATTTAATATTTGGAGTCAGTCTGCTCCATTTTGTTACTTTTTACCCCATTTTGTGGTTATTAGGCTCCATTTCACCCCAGTTTGTCCATTTTGTATTTTAGTATGGCCCTAACCGTGGCCGCAAATCATTTTGGTTGGCCATTCCCATAACACCAAAAAGGAGGGCATTTTTCAAAACTGAACAAAATCAGGATAAAAACTGAAAAATAACATCAAACCCATAACATAATATTACTTTGGTGTACTCACCAAAGAAGTGCATGTCTATTTTTAAGCCTTTCTTGGCTGCTTCCAAGAGTTTTTTTGTGTGCAAGGAATTTATGGTACATGCCTGTGCACTCAAATGTGACGTTCACACAGATTTGCAACTCTGCCTTGACGCTGTCCACATCCAGGTGAATTCTCTCATTTGTCCATGCTGAGGTCATCATTAAGAAGACATGTTCTGTATGTGAGTTGCTGCATGGGATGGTGAAGATGACATTCCTCAGGTTCACAAGTGGGATATCTGCTTTGGAAAACAGCTTCAGATACCACTCTTCACTGTGTCAACCATCCATTTCTGAAGAGCTGACAATAGTTTCCACCATGCTATATTCCTCAGAGTCCATCCATATCAATGCCCTTCAGTTTGCAGGCCTGGACTGCATCACTGTGCTGTTCATAAGACACAACAGTTTTGAAGCTGAGCTTTGACACTTTGCTGTGAATGCTGTTCTCAGAGAAGTCATACCTTTCACTCATGTATTCTTTTACTCTTTCATAGAACAGAATGAAATCATCACATTTCTTTGCCAGCTCAGGACTTGGCTGTTTAAGTTTGTTGTTCATGGCAAAGCCAAAAAAATTTGTCCTTCAGCCTCCTCTCAAGTTCCCCTTTCAGTTCAGTCATCACTTTAAATACAGATGTTATGCTGAAAGATTAGGCCTCCAGTGCTTCGATGCAGTCTGTCTGAGAACACCATCAGAATGTGACTGATGGCCCAGTCACACGGCACTTAATGAAGGGCAACGAAGCCCTAACGAAACAAGAAATCTGGACTTTCGTTGACTTGAGTTGGCATTGTTTAACCTTCGCGCAGCTTCGTTCTTGCAGCTGGCACTTCGTCAGGATTTTTCAACTGTTGAAAAATTTGAACGAAGGGCAACGAAAACCTCATTTCGTCCATGCTTCGTTTTGCTGTCGTTCTTGACATTTTTTTAATCGTTTGTATGTATAGTTTTTGTAACGTTATTGTTTAGTTTGACTTCGCTCGACCCGCTGAATGTTTTCACACCATGCAGAAGCCAGTTTGTGAGCACTGAGGCTATTGCTGCGTTCATGTACCATCAGAAATTACAGGGCAAACTCAGCCTGTTTGCTTGGATGTTTTTATCTGGATGTCTTTTATCTGGGTAGCTTCAATGGGCTCACGCACCTTATATAGGCCAGAAATAATCTTTTGTGTGGATACAAGTAATTATTTTGCCACAAGCAACTGCTGAATTTGAAACAACAAAAAAGTTGTGTAATTTCCAACGGTCCGAAGGTAGGGGAGGTGATGGTCTAGTGGTTAAGGTGTTGGGCTTGAGTCCAGAAGATCATGGCTTCAAATCCCCGCCTGACTAAGGGCCTTTGGGCAAGGCCTTTCCCGGTGTGTAGTGAGCGCCTTGTGTGGCAGCACCCTGACATCGGGGTGAATGTGAGGCATAATTGTAAAGCGCTTTGAGCGTCTGACGCAGATGGAAAAGTGCTATATGAATGTAGTCCATTTACTTGAATGCAGCAGCAGCTGCTTCTTATTTTTTATTAAATATAACAATATGAGTGTAAGAATGACAACCCAGCCCTTCTGTACATGTGGCAACAGGTAGATAATTCAAAAGATTATGTAAAGAGCTGTTCTGGAAGTCAGAATTCACATTGTGGATCAGCTGCAGCTGGTTGAAATAACCGCACATGTGAGTCAATGCGCGGCGTTCACATGGATTGATCAATTTACTGCTCTGATATATTCAATCATCTTTACACTTATATTTATTCCCCTTTTTGACAGTTTTCTGTTATAAATCAATATATATGGCTTAGAACATAATACAGTGATACAGCAGTGACCACGGCACACCAGAGGTTTTTTTTTTTTTGTTTGCTTGTTTTTTTGTAATTGGAGCAAGATGTAGCACGCAGCGTGTCATCAGACAGTGAGGATTCTGATGATGGAGATGATCCCTCTTTTGTACTGGACCAGGAACCAAAGCAGGTGGGTCCACCGACGTGCACACAGATCTCCACAGCTTCTGTTTGCAGCTTCTCCGGGACTCAGGCGATATGAGCTGCGTCTCAGGGCCGAGTGCTGGAAATCAGAGATGCAGACACACACTGCTCCAGCTGTGGCTCCAGGCGCATTTAGTTTAAAGCCTTGAGGTAGCTTCAGTTTTGTTAAGTTCCTCTTTCGTCCCTTTTGTGCTCTTGCTTCACAGGCTGATCGGTGATAAAGCTCTTTCGTCCACCTTTTCTCAATGAATTGTGACTTTTTTTTACTTTTTCCCTTCGTTCAGGAATCGCCATGTGACTGGGCCACGAGGAAGAGGATGAACATTTCGGATACTTCAGTGCCATCCTCTGCAAATCACTTCCACAAAATCTTGGGGCATTCTTTATCACCAAGGCTCTGAAAATAGCTCGTCAGGGGCTTCCTGTTGTGAAAGTGTTGGAACACGGACCCACAACAGGGGGCGCAAATGAACGGACAATGGAGGAGTCAAATAACACTGTTTTTACTGTTGTGAAACAGGCACAACAAACACAGCCGATTACAATATTGAAATTGAGTCCAATTACAACGGTGTCGTGTGGGCAGGCTCGACGATAGGAGACGTCTGTCCAAGTCGAACCGGAACCAACCCGATTTCCTCTGCCACCGAACCCCGGGAATACTGGAGCCGCCAAGTCCCGAACTCCCAGGTGGCCACTGCCTCCGCTCGTCAGATCCGGTACTGCTGGCAAGGAACAGAAACAGTCAGGTGTGGGTGCGGCTGCACCCAGCAACACGGAGGGTGGAGATTCCACCTCCACCTCTCGTCAACAACAATAAAGGAATGTAGGAAGGTGAGTACTTATCCAAGAGTTGTCCAGTAGTCAGCTACCCTACAAACAATCAACAAGAATTACAACTGTAATTAATAGCACGTCTGGGCGGAGGTTGTTACCTCTTTGATAGGGCGATATCTCGGCAATGAGGTGGAGATGCCGTCCTGCTGATATACCTCCCTGTTGATTGGAATCAGCTGTCTCAGGTGATGGGTGACAGCTGTCACCCTGGCTGCTTCTGTGAGGCGGCAGCGCCCTCCGATGCCTGGAGCCCGCACTCCAGGCAGGGCGCCCTCTGGTGGTGGTGGGCCAGCAGTACCTCCTCTTCAGCGGCCCACACAACACTTCCAGTACTTCAGCATTCAGTCAATAGATGACAGGAGAGACAACCACCTTGTGATGACGTGCCACAACAAGTTGCACTCATTCACCTGCACCAACCCATAAAATTTTCTCAGCTGTGCTGTTCTGCAGGCTGAGATGCTGAAATGACTATACACCTTTAACACAACATTTTCAATGTCCAGATCCAACCACATATCTTGTGGCATTGTGCAGAATGTGTGCTAAACAGTTTGCAGCAAGCACATCATTTTGAGCTAGTTTTAGTTTCTGATAAACACTGTTGTTTTTCGTAGCTAAAGCTGGAATTGTTTGCTGCATATGCTGACATTTTTGCACATCTAAACCAGGCGTCTCAAGTTTTGCCAGCAGCTGATTGGTTATAGCTTTCGATGTCTCGTCACTGTCACTGTAAAAATCTAGCAGTGCATGCTGCTCCTCAAAGTGAAAATATCTTGATACTGTAGGAAAACACCTGAACGTACCTTTGTTTGATGCATCAGTTACCAGTGAATAATGCAGTTTTTTCCTCCACCAGCTAAGTTGGGCAGAGGTTAAGCTTTTGCCCCGGTTTGTTTGTGAACAGTCTGGAGCTCACAATTTTCCATATATAATTATGGAATTTCTGCTGAAGAGTCATATCCTGATAGGCAAGGTCAAAGTCAGGGAAAACTGGGAAATCCCTATCTTTTACACTGAACAAATTTTCAATGATTCATAACTTCTGTCCAAAAATATCAAAATTCTTTTATATATTAGTGTTATGGAGGATGGTATCCTTTATTGACTGACAATATTTGATCTGGATCTGGTCCAGATTACAGATTTTGTGGCCATTTAAATTTAACATTGAAAACCCCATTTAATGTATGTTTTATATTTTATCTTAATCAAACGAGCCTCAATCACTGTCATATTTGGAAGTGAGGTGTAGACTGGCACTCACTATCGCCTGACAGAGTTTAATCTGGATTATGGAGGATTTTGAATTTAATATTGAAAAGGTGTACATTTTGCATTATATCTCAATCAAAAGTGTCTAAGTCACTCTCATTTTTCTGTTATGAATTTACCTGTTCCACCAAAATCGGATGGAGTTTCCAATATATTTATTTATTTGTTTGTTTATTTGACAGGGACAGTTAGGCCTTTGTGGTATATCTGATTTAGCCATTACACAGTATAATTTTGGCCAACAGTAGAGATTTGGACTCCACGGACTAATCACGATTAGGGATGGGTATTGATAAGATTTTATTTATCAATACCATTATTAATTCCGCTTATCGATCAGATTCCTCATCGATTCCCTTATTGATACCTCTTGTGAATTTTCTGTGTACTAAAAGTAGGCTTAACAGGTTTTCTATGTCAACAACATTTTATTGAGTCTTAAAGTAAATAAGTATGAAATTGGTCACTGGATTCTTAAACTCTGGACATAAATAGAAATAAACAAAATCTGTAGTTTTTGTCAAAAGCATTTCCTTTCAGACATTATTGGCATTAATCTCACACCATACCTCTGAGCTGAGCTCTTGCAGCTGGCTGTGCTACATGTCAGCATCAATTTAATTCATAAAGAACGCAGGACGTCTCATTTTGGGAGGAAAAAAAAAACATTTTAGTCGTTTGTAGTTTCTTGTCTGTATTGCAACGTTTGGAAAGAGGTTTCAATTCAATTTCAATTTATTTTAGACCAGACTCAACGGGGTGACCCTCTGCTTGGACCATGCTACAGACATAAATTACAGAACAGTTCACAAAAGGAATATACAGGAAATACTGTTAGTGCACATGACAGGATGGCACAAATACAACTCCCATCTCTGGATGGAGCTGCACCTTAAACAGAGAGAAAAAAGAATCAGGCACCAGAAAGACAAGAAATACCATATAATTTGCCAGTATCAACAAGAAAAACAGAAGAAATACTAAGGTGATTGCCGGCCAATAGCTCTAAGCTTCACTAAAAGACCCAGAATTTAGATAAAGTTGAGGCCACGGCACTCGCCGTTTACTAATAAAATGAATTAAAAGCGTAAAACAAAACTATCAGTATGTTAGCCATACTGAGGTGTCATTTTATTTAAAGCTGCGTTTTATTTTGAAGTTATTTTGACCGGACTCCAACATGACTCAGCAGAGAGCCACGGAGTGTTTGGAGCTGTGCCAAGGGAACGGAGGACTATTCTCGTTTCTTGACTGCAACAAGACAAGAGTCCCAGTTAGTGACTTTAATATGCGCAAAAGTGACTCACGATTGACATTGTTAAATGGCTTTGAGAGGGGTTAAGAAGCGGACTTGTCACTTCTGAAAAGCAGCGAAGCAATGAACCACCGAAGCAGTGGATCGGAGCACTTCTTCATTGTTTCAAGCTTCAAAGCACAGCCGTTACAGATGCGGTTCATTACAGATCCACTGCAGGGTCTGCAATCAACATCAAGAAATGATCATTTTCCCAATAAAACACCTTCAAAAACAACGGCAGCTCTGAAGGACCGATAAGGGAATTGTTAAGCAAAAAGGCTATTGATGTCGGTGGATCAAATAATTTCTTAATGATTCTCAAAATGAACCAGTTCATGATACCCATCCCTCGCTCTTCCAGGAGGCGCGTGCCTCACAGTTTGAACACCACTGGTTTAAGGTATTGTCACATTGTGTTTTAGCTATTGTTACAAGAAGTGATGGATTTGAAGTTTTAGTCTGAGCATTCGCTTTTTGGGTGTAAGCATTTGGTAAAAACTGTAACAGCAAGCTGTCTCAGCATGTTTTTGTGATCGTTTGGCTTACACGCTGTGGAGGGGGGCATTAGGTGCTGCATTCAAATCTTATAATAGAAGTGAAAACCTGGTGTTTATTCTGGCATTCTGTTTGCTAAAATGTTAGTCCTATTTGGCACAGGTTGTGTGTTTTTTTTTTTGTTTTTTTTTTTTTTTTTGTGCTTTTTTTTAACATTTCGGTTGAGAATGTTGAGGCATTTACAGCAAAAATGCATCAGACATGCTTTGGCTGCATTCACATAATGGTGATATTGTGATCATATCTGACCCATAGAAAATGGACCAGCTGTTCTTTTTGAACAGTGCCTTACTGTATGTGGTAGCACATGGCTGACAGTCAAATGAGACCATCACATCAGAAGATGTTGGGTCTTAAAAGTTACTGGGTGGTTGCAGTGGTTACCTCCACCAGTAGCATTGGGTCTTTCAGGTTTGGGAACAAATGTAATGGGCACAACAGCAATTCAAACAAACAATCCAAACAATATCAGCAGTATTGAATTATTGGTATTTTTAAGTACTTACGCACCAGCAATTCTGTTGAATTCCAATCAAATCAGTCAGGTCCTTCGGGGTCGCCACAGCAGATCCAAGGGGTGGAGCTGCATGTTGAATTGGCTTTTCCTAATGCAACTCCACATTACATGGAGAAATGTGGCAGGACGTTGGGTTTGAACTGGGAACCTTTCACCCTGAAATCTAGCGCACTAACCACTTAAGCCACCACCCGTGCCCTATTAGGTATTCCAATGTAACTGTTAAATATAACGCAATGCTAAAATACCCTCGCCCATATGAGCATTGTGTTCTTTATAATTTGCAGTTGTTTAAGTAATTATTAGGTTGGCTGTAATTATTGGTTGGTTGTCACCCCTGCCATTCAAAAGGCTAAACTGAACATATTGAACGCTAACGCCTGCTAAATGTCTTTTAAAAGCCAGTTTTTAGGTTTCTATTAGAGCAGGGGTGGCCAAGTTCGGTCCTCAAGAGCCACATTCATGACCCCTTCAGATTTGTCCCCCCAAAATTTTATGGGTAGATGTACATTAGAAAGGAACAGAAATCACATTTTGTATCCTTGATAGGGTCTGCTTTTTTAGGGGGTCCTTTAGGGAAATTGAGCAACAGTGGCAAAAGTGTACATTTTTCATAAGAACCAAACCTTGTTTATTATTTTCAGTTTACTTCCTATTTGGCAACCAGGTGGCAGCCTACAGCCAGAATGGCTTGCCACACTGCACTCAAACTTAGGCCCTTTACCCTGTTATGGGAGCAAATTCTGCAAGTTTCATGAAAATCGGAAGAAGTTGCCAATTTACCATATTTGGCCTCTCTGTGACATGGTCCAGCAAAAATGGTGCAAAAAGGGTCAATACCAAAACCAGCCACAAAACTCTCTTTACCACTGAAACTAGAGATGCTGAGTGACAATATGAGCCATATTTCATCATTTTTGACTTTGGGCACATGGAGAAATCACTTTGTGAAAAAGTGGTAATTTCGCATTTTGGCAAAAAAGCACCTCCTATACTTATGCGTCCAAAGTTAGCCGCCAAAATTTTTATTGAAATCAAAGTAAGAGATCCTAATCTATCGTCACATAAATAACCTTGGCTGACTCGGGGCGCAGGTCACACCTCCCCTGTGAAAATGTGTACAATTCCAAAAAAATAGCGATTTGCAGCACTACCTGTGGGCTGCATCCTGAGTCAGCTGCCAAAATTTTCACGTTTTTGGAGAGTCCATACCCAATAGACTAACACTAATGAAAATCATTTTGGCTCACTCAGGGCGCACGGAAATATGATCATTCAAGCACCTAAATTTTGTGATTTTGCCACTTTTGCTCAGTTTCCCTAAATAAATCACCACCTGCCTGACTTATAAATACTGGCTCTTAAATCACTTCAGAGGTATTATATATATATACGTATATATATATATCTGATGGACGTGTTTAACTTGGGGAGAAATTCACTTATTTGGGGAGTGACATTCATGTCTCTGGGTCCTTGGCCATTGAAAAGCACTTATGAGGTTGCTAATAATAATTAATAATAATAAATTTATTTATAAAACACTTTAAATGAAGACAGTCAACAAAGTGCTGAACATAACTCCAGACATCCACAAGTAAAACCAAAAAATTCAAATGTACAGTCAGCAAAATAATTAAAACAAGGTAAAACTAACAGGATTAGATATAAAATAAGAGATTTCAGACTAGTCTTAAAAGACTCAATGGAAGTTGCCTTTGTGGCATTGGAGCTGAGCTGCCCCAGGTGGGCTGTGTGATGCTGTTCTGGCATTGCAAACAGTTTTTCATTCTATCTGGAAGAGAGACATCATCCCTACAGTTTGGAAGAAAGGGCTTCTTTTCCCAATCTGGAAAGGAAAGGGTGATGATATGGATTGCAACAACTATAGGGGTATTACACTACTCTGTGCCAGGGAAAGTGCTTGCAAGGATCATTCCTAATAGGATTCGCTTTCAGCTAAATGCTGAAACTTGCTCAATGACCAGAACAGTCTGGCTTCACACTCAAGAAGTCAGCTGTTGATATTTTAGCCCTGTGGGTACTCCTATAATGCAAACGTGAGTATTGGCAGTGCTTGTTTGCACCCTGTGTTGATTTTTGCAAAGCGTTTGATTCAGTTTATCGGGCCGCTCTCTGGAACAGCCTGAGAATTTGTGGAATTCCCAAGACGCAACTGGACATCATAGCCAGTATACTGCATACACTGATACTGCGAGTGCTGTTCTGAGTGGAGGCAGAGACTGAGTTTTTCCCAGTGAAAACTGCCATTTTTCAGGAGTGTGTTTTGGCGCCTACACTGTTCAGTGTTTGCATGGACTGGGTATTGAGAAGAATTGTGGAAACCAGTGACTTAGGTGCTTTTGTTGGCAAGGAAAGGTTTACTGACCATGACTTTACAAATGATGCTGTGATCTTTGTGGAATCAATGCATACTCTGATTGCAGCACTTGAGAAGCTGAGTGAGGAATCAAAGTGTCTGGGTTTGAGATTGTCCTGGATCAAGGCTAAGATTTGGGCTTTTCCGGACTTCTTGGACCATCCATCAGAATTGTATCTGTTTATGGTGAAAGAGTTGAACTTCTAGAGACATTCACTTGTCTCTGCAGTGACGTACATCTCTCCGGGTCCTCAGCCTTTGAGATCAAGGGACGTCTGGGAAGAGCTTGTGGAGTCATGAGGTCACTGGACAGAGGTGTTTGGTGATGCCGATATCTTTCTAGGCCAATGAAAGTCAAAGTATGTAGGGTCCTTGTGATGCCTGTCTTTCTGAATGTTTATGAGATTTGGGCACTAACTAGTGACCTAAGCCGATGACTGGATGTCTTTGAAGGATCCTTGGATTCTGCTGGAATAACTTTGCATCAAAAGAACAGATATTAAGAGAGACTAGGATGAGTATCACTTGCAGTGTGAGGGAGCGTAGGCTATGGCATTTTGGCTATGTGCCCCATTTCTCTGTGCATGATCCAGTATGCAGGTGCCTGAGTGTTGAGGGCCCCAGTAGCTGGAGAAGGTCAAGAGAACGCTTACATTTAGTCTGGCTGTGGCAGATAGATGGTTATTTTAGAGATGTGGGAATGGATCGGGATGTCTGCCTGAGTGCCTGTCATCCAGACTCAAGCTGGCTCCTTGGTGTTGTGGATGTGGCAAAGAGCAGCATCACCTCATGCCCCCAGAGTTCACTTGAAGTTGTCTTTCTAATAAACAGGCAGGCTGTTCTACAATGTAGGAACATGGCAGTAAAATGCTCTGAAGCCTGCTGACTTCTTTATAACCCTTGGGACACAGCGCAAGTCTACATCCAGTGGTCACAGTGCACGAGGACCCATATGTTCAGCAAGATATGTGGGGGCATTGAACTTTATATGTCTGCAACAAAACCATAACATCTGCCTTTACAATCACAGGGAGCCAATGGTGACCAAACAAAACATAAATTGCTCGTTCACACTGTCTGCTATAAAGCAGAAGGCAAAGTAAATATAACAGTCATTGCATTTTTATTTGTATTTTTCATACCGTCCCAAGTTTTTCATGATTTGAGGTTGTATTTTTACTGTTGATTTGATGATTTGCTCAGTATAGAACTGAACCTACCAACAGTGTTACTGTTAAAGACAAACTTAGTGGTAAATCAGATTAGACAGTTTTACTGATTTAATTCTGTGCAGTTAAATCTGTTCACCTAAAACCAGACTTCTATTTGGACCAGAAACTCTCCAGTCAGAAATGTTTTATTTTCAAAATTACTTGCAGTGATTTACAGATGTGTTCCAGAGATTTTCTTATTGCTGTTTTTTCCCCCTCTCTCTCTTTACAGGTTTTCCAGAGTCAAAATCTGACATTTTGTCTGAAGAGAACAAACCAGAAAAATCAGTTCTCAGCTCACTCAGATCAGCTTTGGAAACCAGTCTTCTGAACCCTGGTTAGTTAACTCTTTGAACATTATACTTGTATGTGACTATGGAGTGGTCTTTTGTTTATTCTGGTGCATTGTACACTAAAAATGATAGATGTGTAAAGCATTGAACTGGACCCAATGTCAATTTGAACGTGACATAATGTTGAACCCTAATTGTATGCCGAGTTTCACTTTGATATGCAGATAATTTGTTGACATGTCATACACATTTTCTAAGAAACATCCCCCTGATGGCCACAATTGGAATTGAAATACCAGTAGTATATGTGGAACTCCTCACGCTTTTCATCACAGTGTGTGTGAAGCTTGATTGAGAGGAAAGAACTCTGACTGTCCACAGCCCCTAGTTCCACTCTCCTTGACAACTGTATGGGGATGATTTTTTTTTTAAAGTTGAAGATGCTTAGTTTAAGCCATAAACATATTAATAATTAGGGGCATGGCTGCTTTCAGTGACCATTTGTGTGTTGTCACTAGTGGAGACTCAGAGCACCGATTGCTCAAAGATTGTCTGTTATTTTAAGCATTTTGTTACAAATTTCCATAATAATACGGCCAGTTGTGTGGTTAATTCTCCTTACGGATCATCACAGACATCTGTATGGCAGTACTTGCATTGAATAAAATAATTGTGTGGTTTAGTTTCGGATGCTGACAGCATTAGCACGTTTAGCTGTTATGAGTAGGGTTGGGCATCGAGAACTGGTTCTTTTCGGGTATCGTTAAGAAATGATTCCATCCACCAATATCAATAGTCTTTTTGCTTAATGATTCCCTTATTGATCCTTCAGAGCAGCCATTGTTTTTGAGGGCAGCAGCTCTCTAATCAACCGCTTCTGCAGCGCGACCTTCACTTTGAAGCGTGAACCAATGAAGCAATGCTTTGATCTGCTGGCTTGTTGGTTCTTTGTTTTATTTCGCTTCATCTTAATTTCCCCCCGCTAAAACTCTAAACAGCATATGTCTGTGAGTAATATTTACCTTTTTATGTTAAACCGACCTGTTATGGTCTTCTGAAACAGTTGATAGATGTATTTTATAACTTAAAAACAGGACCGATGCTGATGCGATAGCATGTCTATGGCATTTTCAATGTTAAAGTTAGCATTAGCTGTTCACATCTCAGCATGTTTGTGTGCATTTGTTGTCTGTATAATAAATAATGGTTACAAATAATAACCATTAGGTTATTTGTTGTCGTAATAGTCAAATGTATTAAAAATTGTATTCTTTTTAATTTATTTTTATTTATATATTAATCATAATAATAACAACACCACCAATAATAGTAATAGTAACTCTTCAGAAGCGGCAGGTCCGCTTCTTAACCCCTCTCAAAGCCATTAAAATATTTCAATTGTGAGTCACTTTTGTGTGGATTAAAGTCACTAACTGGGACTCTTGTCTTCTTGCAGTCAAGAAACGACAATCGTTCTCCGTTCCGTTGGCACAGCTCCAAACGCTTCGCGGGCTGTCTGCCGAGACAGTCTGGTCAAAATTAATAACTTCAAAATGAATTGCTGCTTTAAATAAAATGACACCTCTTTCCAAATGCTGTAATACAGACAATAAACTACTATTGACTAAAACGTTTTTTTCCTCCCAAAATGAGACGTCCTGCACTCTAAGAAATAAAATGTAGAATTTAACTGATAAAGTTAAGGTAACTTTTTCCGCATAACTTTGTCAATTAAGTGCAAAAGAGTATTGGGATTTAAGTAATAATGTTTTATTTGATTTAATTAATTTCAGCTACAATGTTGTTTTGCACTTAATTGACAATGTTATGTGGAAAAAGTTACCTTAAATTTCTCAACTAAATTCAGTGTCATATGCCTAAGAGTTTATGTTTCATTTTCTTTATGAATTACATCCTGACGATGTGCAGCACAGCCAGCTGCAAGAGCTCAGCTCAGATATATGGAAAGACTTTCATGCCAATAATGTCTGAAAGGAAATGCTTTTGACAAAAATTACAGATTTTGTTTATTTC
Organism: Thalassophryne amazonica; assembly: GCF_902500255.1. NCBI lineage: Eukaryota > Metazoa > Chordata > Actinopteri > Batrachoidiformes > Batrachoididae > Thalassophryne > Thalassophryne amazonica. Next base: position 21,876,903 of record NC_047114.1, on the reverse strand, counting down.
TATTTATGTTCAGAGATCAAGGATCCACCATGTAGTGTTTATTTAGGTCCAGAGTTTAAGGATTCAGTGACCAATTTCATATTCTTTTACTTCAAGACTAAATAAAATGTTGTTGACATAGAAAACCTGTAAAACCTACTTTTAGTACACAGAAAATTCACAAGCGGTATCGATAAGGGAATCAATAAGGACTCGGCTCGATAAGCGGAATCGATAATGGTATCTATTGATAAAATCTTATTAATACCCATCCCTAGTTATATGATGTTGGATCCAGATTTGTGATTATGATTGTGATGTGATTAATTGTGCACCCCTTGTGGAAAACCAGCCGAATATGACTTTATAAAGAAGCAGAGCTCCATGAAGGACAAATTGGTCCAGAAAAGGGGGCGAAACAAAAAAACAACCAGGAACCATAGACTGCAGGCAGAAAGAAAGTCCCGTCTTGTTCTCCATGTCACGCCCTTTACTATTCCGGTGTTAAATTGCATTACAGCACCCACTGAGAACTTCGTAAGGGCCACGCACACATCAACATCATTGCATGGCCACAGAGTTATGGAGTTGTACAACCCCTGGCAAAAATTATGGAATCACCGGCCTCTGAGGATGTTCATTCAGTTGTTTAATTTTGTAGAAAAAAGCAGATCACAGACATGACACAAAACTAAAGTCATTTCAAATGGCAACTTTCTGGCTTTAAGAAACACTGTAAGAAATCAAGAAAAAAAATTTTGGCAGTTAGTAACGGTTACTTTTTTAGACCAAGCAGCGGGAAAAAAATATGGAATCACTCAATTCTGAGGAAAAAATTATGGAATCATGAAAAACAAAAGAACGCTCCAAAACATCACTAGTATTTTGTTGCACCACCTCTGGCTTTTATAACAGCTTGCAGTCTCTGAGGCATGGACTTAATGAGTGACAAACAGTACTCTTCATCAATCTGGCTCCAACTTTCTCTGATTGCTGTTGCCAGATCAGCTTTGCAGGTTGAAGCCTTGTCATGGACCATTTTCTTCAACTTCCACCAAAGATTTTCAATTGGATTAAGATCCGGACTATTTGCAGGCCATGACATTGACCCTATGTGTCTTTTTGCAAGGAATGTTTTCAAAGTTTTTGCTCTATGGCAAGATGCATTATCATCTTGAAAAATGATTTCATCATCCCCAAACATCCTTTCAATTGATGGGATAAGGAAAGTGTCCAAAATATCAACGTAAACTTGTGCATTTATTGATGATGTAATGACAGCCATCTCCCCAGTGCCTTTACATGCAGCCTCATATCATCAATGACTGTGGAAATTTACTTGTTCTCTTCATGCAGTCATCTTTATAAATCTCATTGGAACGGCACCAAACAAAAGTTCCAGCATCATCACCTTGCCCAATGCAGATTCGAGATTCATCACTGAATATGACTTTCTTCCAGTCATCCACAGTCCACAATTGCTTTTCCTTAGCCCATTGTAACCTTGTTTTTTTCTGTTTAGGTGTTAATGATGGCTTTCGTTTAGCTTTTCTGTATGTAAATCCCATTTCCTTTAGGCGGTTTCTTACAGTTCGGTCACAGACGTTGACTCCAGTTTCCTCCCATTCGTTCCTCATTTGTTTTGTTGTGCATTTTCGATTTTTGAGACATATTGCTTTAAGTTTTCTGTCTTGACGCTTTGATGTCTTCCTTGGTCTACCAGTATGTTTGCCTTTAACAACCTTCCCATGTTGTTTGTATTTGGTCCAGAGTTTAGACACAGCTGACTGTGAACAACCAACATCTTTTACAACATTGCGTGATGATTTACCCTCTTTTAAGAGTTTGATAATCCTCTCCTTTGTTTCAATTGACATCTCTCGTGTTGGAGCCATGATTCATGTCAGTCCACTTGGTGCAACAACTCTCCAAGGTGTGATCACTCCTTTTTAGATGCAGACTAATGAGCAGATCTAATTTGATGCAGGTGTTAGTTTTGGGGATGAAAATTTACAGGGTGATTCCATAATTTATTCCTCAGAATTGAGTGATTCCATATTTTTTTTCCCTCTGCTTGGTCTAAAAAGTAACCGTTACTGACTGCCACAATTATTTTTCCTGATTTCTTATAGTGTTTCTTAAAGCCAGAAAGTTGCCATTTGAAATGACTGTAGTTTTGTGTCATGTCTGTGATCTGCTTTTTTTTCTACAAAATTAAACAACTGAATGAACATCCTCCAAGGCCAGTGATTCCATAATTATTGCCAGGGGTTGTACAACTCCATAACTCTGTGGCATAAATCAGGTGTTGGGATTTTAAGATACCACTCTGCAGTGAAAAAGAGTGACTTGACTAAATGTAGTCCTTGTTAATGCAGGTAAAAACTGGGATTAGTGCAGCATTTTATTTTAATTTGTATTTTACATGTCTGAAGTTTTTCTTATTTAGTATTGTATATGTTGCATTTCTGAAATTACAGAACTACTCTCAAGAAAAGTGTTTGCATTTTATTGTTTATTTTTTTAAGTTGTTAGAACAAATTAAAATGGCAAACTTATTAAAAAGGAGAAAAAATACACTGCAGACATACTTTGTAATAAATCTGTTGTGTGGGCCGCCAGAAGAGGAGGTACTGCTGGCCCACCACCAGAGGGCGCAGCCGCCTCACAGGAGCAGCCAGGGTGACAGCTGTCACGCATCACCTGCAACAGCTGTTACCAATCATCTGATCGGCAGGAGTATATCAGCAGGACGACGTCTCCACCTCTTTGCCGAGATATCGTTTCTACCAAGAAGGTAATAATCTCAGCTGACTGCTTGACAGTAACTTTTGTGATTTTTGTGAGTGATTGCAGAACTTTCCAACGAGAGGTGGAGGCAGCTTACCTGCCGTTCGGATTCCTGGGTGCGAACGCGCCCTCCTTTAATTGTTCTTTATTCCTCGCCAGCAGTACCAGGTCCGACACGCGGAGGCAGTGGCCACCTGGGAATTCGGGACTTGGCGGCTCCAGTATTCCCGGGGTCTGGTGGCGGAGGAAACCGTGTGGTTCCGGTTCTACTTTGGAGAGGCGTCTCCTATCTTCGAGCCTGCCCACACGACACCTGTGTGAATTTGACTTTGTCCATTATTGTAATCTGTTGTACTTGTTGTGCATATTCACAACAGTAAAGTGTGTTATTTGACCTATTCCATTGTCCGTTCATTTGCGCCCCCTGTTGTGGGTCCGTGTACTTACACTTTCACAACAGGATATCTCGGCCAACGTCATGGACCCCGTGGGGCGTCAACCGGCTGTTGAACGGCCAATGGAAGAACAGGGCGCACTGGCGTCCGCAGGAGGAATGATCGGTGAGTTGCAGCGGATCCTCACCGCTTTCACGGCTCGGTTGGATTTAATGACCGAGCAGAACGTCCTCCTTAACCGCAGGGTGGAGGCTCTCGCCGCGCAGGTGGAAGCGCGCCCTCAGGGCGCTGCTGCGGCTCTCCCTCCTGTCGACCCTGTGCGTAACAGTGACGTTCCACAGGCCGTTCAACGACCCCTCCCACCTTCCCCTGAAGCATACATAAGCCCTCCAGAGCCGTACGGGGGTTGTGTGGAGACATGCGCGGACTTTCTTATGCAGTGTTCGCTCGTCTTCGCACAACGTCCCGTCATGTACGCGACTGATGCTAGTAAGATAGCTTATGTAATTAATCTGCTTCGCGGCAAGGCACGCGCTTGGGCTACAGCGCTTTGGGAGCAAAATTCACGGCTCCTTCTGACATATGATGGGTTTGTGAGGGAGTTCAGAACAGTGTTCGATCATCCAAATAGAGGAGAGACCGCTTCAGCTGTGCTGTTGTCAATGACACAGGGGCGCCGGAGCGCAGCTGTTTATGCAGTCAACTTCCGCATCGCGGCTGCGAGGTCCGGCTGGAATAACACTGCCCTCCGCGCCGCCTTCGTAAACGGACTGTCGTTGGTCCTGAAGGAGCTCCTGGTGGCCAAGGACGAACCGCGGGATTTAGACGGGCTTATTGATCTCGTTATACGATTAGACAATCGGTTAGAGGAACGCCGTCGGGAGCGAGGCGAAGGACGTGACCGGATACGCGCCGCCCCTCTCCCTTCCGGGTTCGAAAAGGGGCCGCCCTCCCCACGCTCCACAGCCGCAGCGCTTTGTGGGGCAACAGCTCCCCCTGTTGACGTTGTTAGGGAAACGCACAGGGCCAAAATGGGGAGGCTGATCCGTGGAGAGTGTTTTCTCTGCAGCTCAACAGAGCACACACAGAGAGACTGCCCCAAACGGCCAAAACGTCAACACTCGCCCTTAGAGACTGGGCTAAGAGGGGGCCAAGACATTCAAGTGAGACACACACAAATTGCCACACGACTCCCAGTCACAATCCTGAGCGGGGATTTAACCCTTCAAGCCCGAGCACTGGTGGACACGGGGTCAGAAGGGAATCTGCTAGACAGCAGATGGGCAAAGGAGGTAGGGCTCCCTCTGGTGGCGCTTCCTACGCCATTGCAGGTGCGGGCACTAGATGGCACCCTCCTCCCTTTACTCACACACAAGACACCACCAGTAACTCTGGTGATGTCTGGAAACCACCGGGAGGAGATTGAGTTTTTTGTAACTCCTTCTACCTCCCGCGTGATTTTGGGCATCCCATGGATGTTAAAGCACAATCCCCGGATCGATTGGCCGTCTGGGGTGGTGGTTCAGTGGAGCGAAACCTGCCATCGGGTGTGTTTAGGATCCTCGGTTCCTCCCGGTTCCCAGGCTAAGGAGGAGGTCAAAGTCCCTCCCAATTTGACGGCAGTGCCGGTTGAGTACCACGATCTTGCTGACGTCTTCAGCAAGGATCTGGCACTCACCCTTCCCCCGCACCATCCGTACGATTGTGCCATTGATTTGGTTCCAGGCGCTGAGTTCCCGTCCAGCAACCTCTCACGACCTGAGCGCGAATCAATGGAGACCTACATCCGGGACTCATTAGCTGCCGGGCTGATCCGGAACTCCACCTCCCCGATGGGGGCAGGTTTCTTTTTTGTGGGCAAGAAAGATGGCGGACTTCGTCCATGTATTGATTACAGGGGGCTGAATGAGATTACGGTTCGCAACCGATACCCGTTGCCATTATTAGATTCCGTGTTCACCCCCCTGCATGGAGCCAAAATCTTTACTAAGCTGGATCTTAGAAATGCGTATCACCTGGTTCGGATCCGGAAGGGAGACGAATGGAAGACGGCATTTAACACCCCGTTAGGTCACTTTGAGTACCTGGTCATGCCGTTCGGCCTCACAAACGCCCCCGCGACGTTCCAAGCATTGGTTAATGATGTCTTGCGGGATTTCCTGCACCGATTCGTCTTCGTATATCTAGACGATATCCTCATCTTTTCTCCGGATCCTGAGACTCATGTCCGGCATGTACGTCAGGTCCTGCAGCGGTTGTTGGAGAACCGGCTGTTTGTGAAGGGCGAGAAGTGCGAGTTTCACCGCACTTCTTTGTCCTTCCTGGGGTTCATCATCTCCCCCAACTCCGTCGCTCCTGATCCGGCCAAGGTTGCGGCGGTGAGAGACTGGCCCCAACCCACGAGCCGTAGGAAGCTGCAACAGTTCCTCGGCTTTGCAAATTTTTACAGGAGGTTCATTAAGGGGTATAGTCAGGTAGTTAGCCCCCTGACAGCCCTGACCTCACCAAAAGTCCCCTTCACCTGGTCGGATCGTTGCGATGCCGCATTCAAGGAGTTGAAACGGCGCTTCTCGTCTGCACCCGTTCTGGTGCAGCCCGATCCTAGTCGCCAGTTAGTGGTTGAAGTGGACGCCTCGGACTCAGGGATAGGAGCTGTGCTTTCCCAGAGCGGGAGGACCGATAAGGTCCTTCACCCGTGTGCCTATTTTTCCCGCAGGTTGACCCCGGCCGAACGGAACTATGACGTCGGCAATCGAGAACTCCTTGCGGTGAAAGAGGCTCTTGAAGAGTGGAGACATCTGTTGGAGGGAACGTCCGTGCCATTCACGGTTTTCACTGACCACCGGAACCTGGAGTATATCAGGACCGCCAAGCGGCTGAACCCCAGGCAAGCCCGCTGGTCACTGTTCTTCGGCCGTTTTGACTTCCGGATCACCTACCGTCCCGGGACCAAGAACCAGAAATCGGATGCCTTGTCCCGGGTACATGAAGATGAAATCAAAACGGAGTTGTCGGATCCACCGGAACCCATCATCCCGGAGTCCACTATCGTGGCCACCCTCACCTGGGACGTAGAGAGAACCGTCCGGGAGGCCCTGGCACGAAGCCCGGACCCCGGGACTGGGCCGAAGAACAAACTCTACGTCCCATCAGAAGCTAGGGCTGCAGTCCTGGACTTCTGTCACGGCTCTAAGCTCTCCTGTCATCCAGGGGTGCGAAGAACCGTGGCAGTTGTCCGGCAGCGCTTCTGGTGGGCGTCCCTAGAGGCCGACGTCCGGGATTATATCCAGGCCTGCACCACCTGCGCCAGGGGCAAGGCTGACCATCGCAGGGCTTCGGGACTGCTCCAGCCGCTGCCCGTGCCCCATCGCCCCTGGTCCCACATCGGCCTGGATTTTGTCACGGGCCTCCCGCCGTCCCAGGGCAACACCACCATCCTCACGATAGTGGACCGATTCTCCAAGGCGGCCCACTTCGTGGCCCTCCCGAAGCTCCCGACGGCCCAGGAGACAGCGGACCTCCTGGTCCACCACGTCGTCCGGCTGCATGGGATACCATCGGACATCGTTTCGGATCGTGGTCCCCAGTTCTCCTCGCAAGTCTGGAGGAGCTTCTGCCGGGAACTGGGGGCCACGGTGAGTCTCTCATCCGGGTATCATCCCCAGACCAACGGGCAAGCAGAACGGGCCAATCAGGAGGTGGAGCAGGCCCTGCGTTGCGTGACAGCCGCGCACCCAGCGGCCTGGAGTACCCATCTGGCCTGGATCGAGTACGCCCATAACAGCCAGGTGTCGGCAGCCACCGGCCTCTCCCCTTTCGAGGTGTGTCTGGGGTACCAACCTCCTTTGTTTCCAGTGGTTGAGGGAGAGGTCGGTGTGCCCTCGGTCCAGGCCCACATACGGAAGTGCCGTCGGGTGTGGCGTGCCGCCCGTTCTGCCTTGCTGAAGGCCCGGATGAGGATGAAGGCTCATGCAGACCGTCGGCGGACCCCGGCCCCTACGTACCGGCCAGGGCAGGCAGTGTGGTTGTCTACAAAGGACATACCCCTTCAAGTGGACTCCCCCAAACTGCAGGACCGGTACATCGGTCCGTTCAAGATCATCAAGGTACTCAGTCCAGCCGCAGTGAGGCTTCAGCTTCCGGCCTCACTGCGGATCCATCCCGTTTTCCACGTGTCCCGGATTAAGCCCCATCACACCTCACCTTTCTGTACTCCCGGTCCGGCACCACCTCCTGCCCGGATCATCGATGGCGAGCCGGCTTGGACTGTGCGCCGGCTCTTGGATGTCCGTAGGATGGGCCGGGGCTTCCAGTATTTGGTGGACTGGGAGGGGTACGGACCTGAAGAACGCTCCTGGGTGAAGAGGAGCTTCATCCTGGACCCGGCCCTCCTGGCCGATTTCTACCGCCGCCACCCGGACAAACCTGGTCGGGCGCCAGGAGGCGCCCGTTGAGGGGGGGGTCCTGTTGTGTGGGCCGCCAGAAGAGGAGGTACTGCTGGCCCACCACCAGAGGGCGCAGCCGCCTCACAGGAGCAGCCAGGGTGACAGCTGTCACGCATCACCTGCAACAGCTGTTACCAATCATCTGATCGGCAGGAGTATATCAGCAGGACGACGTCTCCACCTCTTTGCCGAGATATCGTTTCTACCGAGAAGGTAATAATCTCAGCTGACTGCTTGACAGTAACTTTTGTGATTTTTGTGAGTGATTGCAGAACTTTCCAACGAGAGGTGGAGGCAGCTTACCTGCCGTTCGGATTCCTGGGTGCGAACGCGCCCTCCTTTAATTGTTCTTTATTCCTCGCCAGCAGTACCAGGTCCGACACGCGGAGGCAGTGGCCACCTGGGAATTCGGGACTTGGCGGCTCCAGTATTCCCGGGGTCTGGTGGCGGAGGAAACCGTGTGGTTCCGGTTCTACTTTGGAGAGGCGTCTCCTATCTTCGAGCCTGCCCACACGACACCTGTGTGAATTTGACTTTGTCCATTATTGTAATCTGTTGTACTTGTTGTGCATATTCACAACAGTAAAGTGTGTTATTTGACCTATTCCATTGTCCGTTCATTTGCGCCCCCTGTTGTGGGTCCGTGTACTTACACTTTCACAACAAAATCAAACAAAACAATGCAGGCTTATTTGACTCCCCATATTTTTTGAAAATAAATAACAAAATAATAGGTAACTCACTTTGAAATAACATAGCTGCAGCCTTATAGTCTAAACATGTCACTCCACACTAAAATTCTTCTTCTTTGCTCTATCTTACATGCACTGAAGCTTGTTCAGCAGAATGTATTATTTGAGTCCAAAAACAAAGTTCTGTCCTTTGTGTGTGATTGGTTGGCTGCAAGGGCATTACAGGTATGTTACAGTGTCACTCTGATGGGGAAAAAAAAAATCTATATATTAAAAGCAAAGTGGCCTCCGTGTATACATGTGTGGGTGTAACTGCAATCACGGAGAAACTGGGGAGAGCCGGCATTTGCCGTTTGATATGCTTATGCATTTTGGGTCAAGGATGAAGGCCACGAAAATGGACAGTTGATAGAACTAATATTTTTGTAGAAATTATGGATATTAGGGAACAACCGTGAACAGTAGGTGTTGATGTCATTACTCAGTCCCTGGTAAGCACACAAGCTCTGAACAAAGGAAATATCTCAACCTTGCCAGCTGTAAAACATGACATCAACTTAAATGTGCCAAATATTAAATAAATTCACAAAACTTTCTCATTTTAATTTCCTGCACGTTCGGTTAAAATCTTTATAAAAACTTTGTATAATTTATTACTATCCTTGAAAAATATCAGCTACCTATTTTAGAAACAATACCCAATCTACAGCCCGTGGATCCCCACAGGCAATGCGCTAGTAAATAAATAAGATTCAGTCACAGAGTCAGGGAGCTCCCACGGAAGGGTTAAAGAGCTGCAGGTTGGTGATACCTCGGGTAAGACATCCCTGCTGCAATATTCATGCTGAGTGAAATCCTTATCTTATTTAATGCTGTATGCTAACTAGGTTAGCACTTTGAGCAGCAATCTGTAGCTTGCTCCATTAAGTCCTATTAAGGCATGATTACTAAGGAAATAAGTGGCCCATAACTTATGAGAACCACCAAACAGTCCCCAAAAATATGATTGAATAAACTTCTGAACTGAGGTTAGGCTGTTTAGTTTAGCTGGTTTGGACTTTAATATAGCGGTCTGTTCAGGCTTCTTTCATCACACACGGTGACACACACTCCACATCTCTGTCCATATATGGGTTCGTCGTGACATAGACAACATGGTGACGCCCCGATATGGGCTTCATATTGGCTCTTCTGGGTCTCTATAGAAAACCTATGGGTGATGTCGCACGGGGTTTGTCCACTGAGTATATAGACACTCTGGTCACAGTCAGCATTCTGCTGCTTTACCTTTTCTTGCGATTAATGTTGTTCTTGATATTATTAATTTATTTCTTCACAGCTATGATGCAGCTGTTGGTGAGTAAAGAAGAAAAGTTAATTACACACATTAAGGAAGAACAAGAGGAACTCGGGACAAATCAGGAGGGACGGCAACTTCAGCAACTGGAGGACTCTGATGTCACAAAGTTACCATACACTGCTGTCCCTTTGAAAAGTGAAAATGAAGAAAAACCGCTGTTATTACAGGATCATCAAAGTGAAACTAAAGAGAACACAGAGGCAGAATCTCTACCCAGCAGCTCAACTGCACACAAAAAACAAATTGCACAAGATGATGGAGAGAACTATGATGGACCACAGCCAGGCGGTGACTTGAGTTCATATAGTTGCTTACAACCTGATGCTACTGTTTGCAGTCCAGATAGTTCTAAAATTGAGACTGACGATAATTGTGAGGGGAAGCACTTTAGGGAACTTTGTTCAGGATTTAACCACATGCCAAACAGTGATGCCACTGTTTGTGTTGTGTGGGCCGCTGAAGAGGAGGTACTGCTGGCCCACCACCACCAGAGGGCGCCCTGCCTGGAGTGCGGGCTCCAGGCACCAGAGGGCGCTGCCACCTTATGGGAGCAGCCTGGGTGACAGCTGTCACCCATCACTGGACACAGCTGTTCCACTCAGCACGGAGGTATATCAGTAGGACGGCGTCTCCACCTCAGTGCCGAGATATCGCCTTGAGTTTAAGGTAATCCTTCTCTGCAAACGTATACTAAAGATAAACCTTGCTAAACCTTTTCAGGACAGCTGATTACAGAAAGCAACTTGCTCAGATAAGTACTCACCTTTCCTGCTTCTGTGTAACAAGAGGTGGAGGCGGCTTCGCCCCTCTCCATCTACTGGGTGCGGTCGCATCCCTACCTGTGTGTTTGTGCTCTTTCCCGCCAGCAGTACCGGATCCGACGAGCGAAGGCAGTGGCCACCTGGGAATTCGGGACTTGGCGGTTCCAGTACTTCTGGGTTTCGGTGGCAGAGGAGATCTGGGTGGTTCCGGTTCGACTAGGACGGACGTCTCCTACCTTCGAGCCTGCCCACACAACACCAGCAGATTTCAGCTTACACCTCCAAATTATTGATTGTTGTATTAGTTGTGCTCTTTTCACAACAGTAAAACTTGTTCTTTACTTTTCTCCATTGTCCGTTCATTGCGCCCCCTGTTGTGGGTCCGTGTACCTACACTTTCACAACAGTTTGTGAGAGCAGTTGTAATATTGCTAAGAATCAGTTTAATTGTTCTAAATGTGGAGAAGCATTTGATCACACAATCTTTTCAAAGCATCGCAAGAAAAGTCAAGGTAGTGTGAAACTCTTGAACTGTCCTAACTGTGGTAAAAGTTGCACAGAAAAGGCCAATCTGGACAAAGGCGTGACAAGTCAAAGAGAAGAGAAAATGTTTGGCTGCTCTGAATGTGGTAAGCAGTTTCTCTATAAACGTGTTCGGGACACACACTCGAGAATTCATACTGGGGAAAAACCATTTGCCTGTTCTGAGTGTGGTAAAAGATTTAGATTTAAAGGTGATCTAAATACACACAAGAGAATTCATACAGGGGAAAAACCATTTGCTTGTTCTGAGTGTGGTAAAAGATTTCAATATAAAAATGTTCTGGAAGCACACAAAAGAATTCATACAGGAGAAAAACCATTTGCCTGTTTTGAGTGTAGTAAAAGATTTCAATATAAAAGCGTTCTGGACGCACACAAAAGAATTCATACAGAGGAAAAAAAGTGGGTTGGAGTTCCTACTGGACATTTGCCTCAAATGTCCTCGGTCCCACTGTGAAGAGGGTTTGCGGGTAGAGATCTCTGTATGAGGACATTCAGTGAAAACGAACCCTAGCTAAAAACTCCACAAAGCAAATATGGAAAAGTCGAAAAATGGCAAATTGTACTGGCCGGATGTCTCCCAGGATAAAAAGGTCCCCAAATCACGCCTAGGCACCAGGGTGTGTGAGGAAAGTAATGGTGCAACTTCTCTTAGTGCTGCAGGGAATGATCTCCCCTGCGAGAGCACTCAACTGGATAACCCATCAGATCAGCATAGCTCTGATCCTGGACTCCAGCAGCAACAGCCTCAAAGGCCAAAAAGAAATCTACGAAAATACACCACTGTTACTTGGACCATTGAAGAGAAGAAAACAATCTTCTACTGCTTCGCTTACTCAAGACATGAGAAGTGGGGCAGGAGAAAAAAGGCAGTATTTGAGGAGAAGATAAAAGAAGCGGATTTACCAAGGAAAAACCATTTGCCTGTTCTGAGTGTGGTAAAAGATGTCGACATAAAGGTGATCTGACCACACACATGAGAATTCATACTGGTTTTGAACCATTTGGCTGTTGTGAGTGTGGTAAAAGATTTAGACATAAATGTAATCTGAACAAGCACATGACAGTTCATACGGGCGAGAAACCATTTAGCTGTTCGGAGTGTGATAAAAGATATCGATATAAATGTAATTTGAATACGCACATGACAAGTCATACAGGGGAGAAACCATTTGGCTGTTTAGAGTGTGAGAAAAGATTTCGGCGTAAAAGTGATCTGAACAGACACGTGAGAATTCATGCACAAGTTCAAGCCATTTAGCAGCGTTGTGTGTAAGAGATAAAATTTTATCCAATACTTGAGAATTCATGCAGCAGAGAAACCATGTAGCTCTTTGACTTCCAGATACTGCTGACATCAGTGCTCACCTTGATCTACAGTGCCCTCCAAAAGTATTGGAACACTTGGTATTTCACACATTTTAATTTATTTATGCCATTTCAGATACAAAATATACAAAAAATAAAAAAATCTAAAATGATCTTCCTTAAACTCAAAGCAAATCTCTACAACTTGATAGAAATTAATTAAAAATATAAATGACAAGATGATGGGTTGCATAAGTAATGAAACGCTTTGGTATAATACCTGTGTATATAATTCAGGAGATGAATGTATTGAGATGAATACATGAACATTTACAGGTTTTGACCGTTAAGTCAGAAAACACCCAAAAACAGTTTGAAAGGTCTGAATATTGCCCCCAAAAAGTTTTACCTCACTGTAAAGAGGTGAAAATGTTGTCCAGTTGTTAATTTTGCTCCAAACTCATCCAACTCCGAACTATTCTGAGCACTGCTGTTAGATATTGTGGCAGTTAACACATATGTAATGATGTCTGAGCGGGTGGGTGTCACGTGACGGTTAGGGGCCGAATATATGCGTGCGCACACACACACACACATACACACACGCACATATATGCGCACGGTATTTTTACCCTGCGTATATATTATGCGTATGTATTATTTTCGGACCATTTTAGATCCGGGTAAGATATGTGATCACCGTTCATAGCTTATCAAGCTATATGGTTTTATACCACTAAAACACTCTTGGCAGTGGTTTTAGACTCATTGAATGCAAGAATAATAAATTGTATTCATGTAATATTTGTAAGATAAAAGTTATGTTACATATTTCTGTCAAAGCCTAAGTTAATAACTTAAATAACGTTGAAAATGTTAACACAATATTTAATTGACATAGCATTTACGCTTCAAAAATGACAGTAGTTTTTAATCCAGTGAAGCAGGCAATTTTTTCTGTCATCCTGACAGTTATTTTTTTTTTCAACAGTTTCAGTATGATTGCATTATTTTTTCTTTTTAAACAATATAACATGTAATTGTCTTGTTTGAACAAGACCTAAACCTGGATTGATTGGTCAGACCTGCTGTTTTAAATAAAAAACTTTGTGAATAAGTTTCACTTTTCTTTCATTGGCACTCTGCCCCTAGAGCTTCTCTCTCTCTCTCTCTCTCTCTCTCTCTCTCTCTCTCTCTCTCTCTCTCTCTCTCTCTCTCTCTCTCTCACTGTCGTCTGCTGTTTTTCAAACTCTGAGCTTTTTGGAAACACAAAACCTTTCAGCTGTAAAATAAACCAAATTTCTGAATGTATCATCAGATACGGATACAGAAGGACCTGGATTAATGTCTGTTTTAACACAAGCCCCACCCACCACTTCCAGAACGACTGATTGGAGTTAGCTTTATCAACACAGTAGGTTCACTCTGAGTTAAGAGTGTGCACAAAACTCAATGTTAATGGTGACGCCATATTGGGATTCACCATGGCAACCACACAAAAAGGTTACACAACACTGTTTCAGCTGCAACAGAGCAAGGAAGGTGGGAGAAAATTGCTGCCCAAGTCATTGAATTTGTTTAGTTTATTATTTATATTTAATATTTTCTGGTAATCACGATATTACAGGTGAAAACAGGTAGAATGAAACTAAATTATTTCATTTAGGTGCAATCCTGTGCCCAAAAAAGGATATGGAAGCATCTGAAAATGAAATATGAGAATAAACTTCAGATTAGTAAGACTATGCCTTCAAAGATCTTTCATGGATATATATATATTTGTCCCAGCAGATTCAGCTGTAAGACATATTCTGATGTACATCTGCATGTTGATTTGACACAAGTTTTACACTGGATGCCCTTTCTGACACAACTACATATTACACAGAAAATGGGCAGGGGTGATCTTGAAGCAGGAACTGTCTTCTCTGGAACTAAGTGCACTAACCACTTGACCACTGCACTTTCCTATCAAGTACTCCAAAGATTATGCCAAAACTTAGGACAAAGTCTACGAAGATATGATAGTCAACTTCACAGGATGACACAGCTGAATGAACAAGGAAGTGAAACAGTTATGTAAGATTCTGCTTTCTTGTTAGCACGTGTCAGCTTTTTAATCACTTCTATGCAGTCTGCGTATGGAATGGACTCTGCCGAGGGAACAGGCCCACTGACGGTGTGAGCAATGCTGGATGACCCCTGCATGTCACATAACCGCTTGGGTGGATTTCTCATCAAATATCAAATACATATTCTTTTGTTATTATGTCATGATTTTTTTAATTTCCTGTTTTCTGGTTCTTCAGCTTTGTAAAAACCATGTAACTGTTAAGCCCCCATCATACATAGCAAAAATGTGCAGGAACCAGCCCGACACGGTAAATATTTCCATAATCGGACGCAGTCAGTAGGGAAAGAGGCGTGGTCAGCTGTGTCAGAACGCAGCCAGATTACCTCATCCACAACTGCACGATGGCATCCAAAGCGTATGTGGACAACAGGTAGATGAGACAGACTGATTGTTGTGCAAAAGCTTCAGATATCTGATATACTGCGGCTGATGACGCATGTGCAGTGAAGGCAGGGCGCACCGATTTTTAGGGGGGACCGTTTGGTCGGTGACACCAGAGTGGAAGGGAGCGCTGTGTTCCTCCCTTTGCACAGTGCCTGCACAGCCTTTAATAGCAGAGGGTCACCCCTTTGAGTCTGATCTGCTTGAGCTTTGTTCCTCAAATCATCAGAGGGAGTTTTTCCTTACCACTGTCACCTGTGTGCTTGCTCTAGGGGTTGGTAAGGTTCGACCTTGCTTGTGTGAAGCACCTTTGTTGTGATTTGGTGCGATATAAAATTAAATCAATTAAAATTTTAGCTTGACACACTTGAGTGTTTTCATTGAGCTTTTCCATTAGCTTTGAAGTCAACATTCTACACACCTGACGTGCCCACACAGAATTATAATCTTGACATGTGTTATCTGTGCTGTGACACCTTCCACTTCACATGGAATCCAAAGGTCTATGTGCCTGTTCATCTGTAGTAAACATTTGTGTGCTCAGCACGTGACAGAATGTTTGTTCTTGTGATCTTTTGGGTAGATGGACCTACCAATGCTCCTTATACTTTTAAGTGGTTACAGTGCTCATTATCACAGAGTTCACCCTCCATCTCTTCCTCATCTATTTCATTCATGATGATTGACATCAATGATTAACATTACTTTGAGCAGATGGGATGAGTTCATCAGTGAAATCACCTGCTGGAGTCAGTGGCTGCCAAGAAAACCTGCACCCTCTTGGCCCTTTCTGGAATGTCTTTGGACACCACTGGCTATTACATTATGTGACATCTGAAAGACTGAAAAACACCTTTGGCCCTCAGGCCATCAGACTGTACAACTCCTGTTGGGTATTTTCTCCTCCAAACATTCTTAAAACCTTTGATAAGACAAACAGAGTCAAGAAACACCAGTGAGACAGAAAGTCAAATTAATCACGCGCGGAGTGCGGCCAGGCTGTACACCAAGGCTACACTAAAGTCTGGCCTGTGCTCCCGCTCTTTTTATTAGAGAAGCCCTCATTACATCATGAAACTTGTCCTAAGGGGGGGGGGGGGGGACAACGCAAGACAAGTTTCTTCCCGTAACATAAACACATACATCAATAAGTGCAGCTGTAAGGAAAAACAGTTTCTTTCTTTTACTCTTATCGTCGAAGGTCAGCACATCCCGTTCGTCTGTTGCAGTTATCAGCTGTTGTGCATCTGCCTGGAGTGTCCTGGTCTTCACACTAAGCATCACATCACAACAGTCAAATCAACCTTCACTTCTTTTACTCCCAGTTTAGATTGACCCCGTCATGCTTCACTCCCAGTCGTTAGCGGCTACAAAAACAAGTTGTATAATAATAATAAGTACATCCAGCTCTTCATTCCCAGTTCAGATTGACCCCAGCATGCTAAAACAGAGTTGAATAACAAATACATTCTCAGGGTTACTTTTAAGACAGGTGCATAACAGCACAATAACGTTTTCATAAGAAAGAAGACAAAGGTACAAATGTTTAACAGTGATAACATATATATATATATATATATATATAAAATCCTTAACATTTCCCACCTGTTTATCGCCTGTTAAACATATAGTAGTAGTTATCACCTAGCTTAGCACTTCTTTCTTGAGATTTTCACTAAGAGGTTCATCATGGTACGTAAAGCATCTATTTCAGTGTTTTTGAGCTGCTACTATTTTTTCAGTTACATTCATGAACAGACCCAATCGATAATTCAGTGTTTCAATCATTAATGAATTTTTTTTTTTCCCACTCCTATCCAGGGGAACAATGAATGTGCTATTTTATCTCCTACAGACCACAATTTTTGGTCCTTTGGTACATCCGAGCCCCACATGTGATCATGTGGTAACACATCTGGGTATATCGATCTCCTCCGTCTGGTGCTGCCATTCTTCTCTGTGGAGGTCCTTGGCACTACCACATATGTATGGTCAGTCACCTGGGTAGGTGCACACACACCACCCCAATTTGGTGGGAGACTCATGTACAGTCTGGAACCACAAAGCCAATAGATGTCATCATACACCGGAGTACCATTTACAGGTGGTAGCAAAAACTTACTAACATAAGCACATGATTCATCCGTTCCCCATGGACAGGAGCCTGTATAATTACATCCCCGTCCAATGTGATGAAGATAAGTACCATCCACATATTATGTTTTGGTTAGGCTTAAATTATTTGATAAAACATACGTTTGGGTACACAGACGTTTCTTAATTTTACCTACAGTTTTATTCCCTGTCCCGTAAAAGCAAATTGGGAATGGCCGTTGTGATGACAATTTAACGTGATGATATTTTTGCGTTTCCCTTCAGTCTAGTCAATGGAGCAGCACTTGGGCACGCTTGTACGTCCTCTGTTGAAATCCCTATCATATAAGTGGTTGCACTGAGGCAAGTGGTGTTACATCTTATCAGATTTGCTGAGAACTGCTGCCCCCGAAATACAGTTTGATTATGCATCCGTATGATAAGACATTCTGTCACCCTAGCAGGGTACGGTTTAGCCATCAGAGCTGGGTGTGTTGAGGATATAGGTATTTGCGAACAAACATAACAATTAGTAACGTAATTCCATAGCCAATAAATGAACATCTCTGTACCACAAATTAGTATGGTATATATGAGGGTGTCCATCTGTCTCATTCACATTATGAATAAACCTCTTCTGACGTTGCTTGCGTTGTTCTCTGGCTCGGTCCACAGTGAGCTGCAATTCTTGGGTCAACCACCAGGCCAGGAATCCGAGGAGCACGAAACACACTAAGATCACAACGCAACCGGCTGCCCTACCAACAGTCCGGCAGCGGCGGCGCTGAGCACGCTGCTCCGGGGTCTGCTGTAGTTCAGTCATGATTGCTAGGATACAGTGTTGTTAACCACCTCACCTAATAGTGCAAGGATCTCCCTGCTTCACTGGCATTGAGACAATCTATTGCTAATTAAATAGACTCCCTTTGTAGCCAGACTTCCCCTTACACTGTGGAGGCAGCCAACACACGCTGTATCTTACAGTGATGTATCCACGTTGATCTCTCCGCTATCTTTACTGCAGTTGGTGTTGTTAACAGCACTTGGTATAGACCTTCCCAATGAGGACTGGACCAGTTCTTCCTCTTAATCACTCTGATGAACACCCAGTCTCCTGGCTAGACTACTGGAAGGCCGTCCTGTGGAAGATCAAAATTATTCGGCAGTAAATGTGTTTAAGTTATCTCTTTCTGTGTTAATGTCTTTTTCATAAAATTTGCTAATGTTTGTTCCTCATCTGCTGTTTTAGTATCCATGTCAAAATTGGTAGACGATATGGTCATCCATAAAGTATCTCAAATGGTGTTAACCCTGATGGTGTTGGTGTTATTCTCATATACAATTTTACTAGGTCCAAACATTCAATCCAGGTTCGTTTTGTCTCTTCTATACATTTCCTTAATCTTATTTTTATTGTGCCCTTTGTCCTTTCCACTAATCCTGCACTGTGTGGATGATAAGCACAATGATTTTTGAGATTGACCTGTAGCGCTTCTCCTACGTATTGCACTATTGTATTAACAAAATGCGCTCCATTATCTGAATACACTGTTTCTGGTATTCCAAATCGTGGAATGATGTCTTTGCACAATGCCTTAGCCACTGTAAGTGCATCTGCATGTTTTGTAGGGAACAATTCTACCCATTTTGAGAAGGCATCAATTATGACTAAACAAAATTCCTTCCCTTCATGTTTACTCAGCTGTATATAATCCATGTGAATCACTTGAAAGGGATATTGTGGTGTTGGAAATTTGCCTCTTTGGGGTCTCAAATTGCCTTGTGAATTGTGTTTTGCACATGTCATGCATGCTCTACAATGCTGTTTTGCATATGCATCGAACCCATAAAGACAAAAAATAGATTGCAATTGCGATATCATACCCCCTGATGAGACATGCGTCACGCCATGGCTCATAATAGCTGCCCATTTAAACATATTTTTTGGCAATATGGGTTTCTTTTGTGGTCATACGTACAAATCATTTGCATACGTAGCCCCTTTAGTTATCCACATTTGTTTTTCTCTGTCAGTTGCCTGCTGTTGCATGTCAGCAAGCAGTGTATGACCTAAATGCAAATCTGGAGTGGTTTCCTGTACAACAAAAATAGAAGAAGCTGCTGCTGCCTCTTTTGCTGCTCTGTCAGCAAAATCATTTCCTTTTGAAATACTGTCAGAGCCTTTGGTGTGAGCCGCACATTTGCATATAGCAATTTGTTTAGGCAATTTCACAGCTTTCAGTAGTGCAGTTAGGAGAGTGGCATGAGTCACTGGCTTTCCAGATGATGTCACCATTCCACGCTCTTCCCACAAACACATGCACTGTGCTGAAAGCGTACTGGCTGTCTGTATAAATCGTTACAGCCGTACCTTTAAACAGATAGCAAGCTGCAGTTAAAGCTACTAATTCAGCTGCTTGTGCTGAAAATGAGGATGGCAATGAAGCAGAATCCAATACTTCTGAATTTGTGACAACAGCATATCCAGATTGTGTTTGTCCATAAGCATTTTTAGTGGAAGAACCATCCACATACACAATTGTACTGTTTGGGATGGGTGTGTCCCGGAGGTCCGGGCGTGCTTTCGTACAGACTGTAGCTACATCAAGACAATTGTGCGGCTCACCATCCTCAGGTAAAGGTATCAATGTGGATGGATTCAATGTTGTACATCGCTCTATCGTAAGGTGTGGTTGTGATAATAGCAAGGACATGCACGAAAGATGTCTTGCTGGGGACAAAAGGCTCATGTTTGTCTGCAACAGAAGTGCAGAAACTGCATGTGGAACTTTCAATGTCAGCTGATGGAATAGAACAACATTACTGCTACTTTGAACAGCCATAGAGGCTGCAACAACAGCTTGTACGCATGGTGGTAGAGCACTTGCCACTGCATCCAATTTAGATGAGTAGTAGGCAACTGGCCTCAATTTTGAGCCATACACTTGAACCAAAACACTAGTCATGAACTTATTCTTACAATCAACTGTTTGAATGAATGGTTTACTATAATCTGGTAGTGCCAAAACTGTGGATGACACTAATGTTTGTTTTACTTTTACAAAAGCTTCCTCAGCTTCTTTGTTCCATTCCAACACGGTTGACATTGAAATATCATCCTTGTACATCAAATCAGAAAGTGGACTAGTCAACTCTGCATAACAGGGAATCCATGCCCTGCAGTAATTAGTCAGTCCAAGAAATGACATCATCTGCTTTTTGGTTTGTGGTTTTGGAGCGTGCAAAATTGCTTCCGTCCTGTCAGACAGGATCATGCGCCCTGTGGCTGATAATTCATGTCCTAAATATTTTACTTTATCCCTACACAACTGAACTTTGTTTTTACTCACTTTGTGGCCATTATCAAATAAGAAACATAATAATGCTACTGTGTCAGTTATGCAGTTTTCTCGTGTGTCAGAGGCAATCAAAATGTCATCAACATACACTAATAGTTGGCTATCTGCCGGTGGAACAAAATTGGCTAAACATGCTGACATGACTTGAGAATAAATAGTTGGACTTTCTGCGTAACCCTGCGGTAATCTGGTGAATGTATATCGTTGTCCTTTAAAGGTAAAAGCAAACCAGAATTGACTATCTGGGTATACTGGCACAGAGAAAAATGCATTACTTATGTCAATTACTGAGAAACTATTAAAATTTGGTCTCAGCGAATTTAACAAGGTGTGTGGATCTGGAACACATGGTGCTCTTTTAATCACAGCAGCATTTACTGCCTGCAGATCTTGAATCATTCTCCACCCCACTGAGGGCGGAGCCTTTTTTACAGGAAATATGGGTGTGTTACATGGTGAATCTGGACATGGCACTATTACTCCTGCTGTTAATAAATTCTCTACTACTGGCCTGATTCCTTCAATTGCATCAGGTTTTAATGGATACTGTCTTACACATGGTCTGTATTCTGTTTTTGGTCTTATAACTACAGGTTGTGCATTTTTTATCAGTCCTACGTCTGAAGGACCTGTTGTCCACAATCCTGATGGTACAGAAGAGAGAAGATCATCCTCTTCAGGACTCAACTGAAACACTCAGGATTGTGAAGTGGACACATCAATGTGTGTTCCAGCTGTCAGCACCAATGAGACATTAACTGGCACTTTATACAATTTAGTTGATGGACTGAACTCCGTTCGTGGTCCAACTCTGCTCCAATCAGTGGCTGACAAAGCTGTTATGACTGTCAGTCCCAATTCTTGCCATTCTGTCAAATATGGCTTACAAAGTGACACATGTAATGGCATACCTGTGAATCTCAATTTTAAAATGTCTTCAGTGGCACCTGTCACTGTTATGACAGCTGTTGAGTTGCCATCATGAATCAAATCGGTCATTGTCAGCTTCACAGGTGAAACGTTTTTCAATTTGTTTTCATAGTCACCATCCGGACCTGGAGGATCTTTATGCCACATTGTGACATGCAGGTCAGGTGGTGACATCTTTTGTTCAGGATTTTTTAGTAGGGCTGTCGCTTGCAAGATGACATCTTTACCCCATCCTGCAGCATCTTCTTCTGAAATGTCAAATGTATAGTAATAGTGGAATGTGGGGTCATCGCTTTCTTCTCTTACCATGTTAACGCCTCCTGTGCGCTCAACAACTAATTTCCCTTGTTCCACAATTATGGACAAGCCCAATGCAGTCAATCCGTCTCGTCCTAAGAGGTTAACTGGACATTGTGGCATGTTCAACACTGACATAGTACATGTCAGGCCAAATGGATCTGCCAACGTTATGGGTTTAGTGATAGGGACATCTGATGTTTGTCCATTTGCAGAGCGAACCCTAAAAATTTCGTTGCTCAATTGATGGACAGGTATGTTGTCATTACATGTGGTTCTACATGCTTCTGTATCACAAAGGAATGCCACCGGTCGTCCATTTACCAACAAAGTCACTTCTGGTTTTGGTACCGGATTTCCCAGTAAGGCACACAGATCCATATCACATTCAGACTGCCTATCTGATGTGGAATCATAGATTATGGATTCTAGTCATTGTGGATACTGTGGCTGCGGAGGATTATTCCGTTGTGGAATTCCTCCTGCTGCTCCATCAGTAGGTGGATTCAGACAATTTCTATACATATGTCCCTCTCTCCCACAGTTCCAACAAATCAGGGGACCACGTGGTGGCCCTCCCTGTCTGTGCTGCTGTTGTGGTTGCCATGGTCCTTGACGTTGTGGCTGTCCACCTTGTCTATTTTGCCATGGCTTTTGGGGGCGTTTGCACTGCTTCTGCTGTCTTAAGTTACCCTGTTGGTAATATATTTCACCATCTCTGTGTGCTACATACACTCCTTTGTTGCTGTTCCCTGTCTTTTTCTGCTTTAAGACTCCTTCTGCATGACAGCAGTGTGTATGTGTTTCTTCCAATGTGCCTGTTGGCAGTCCAATCCAATGTTTCTGTATCCAAGCTTTTATATCCTTGTTGGAATGTTGGATCAGAGCGTTTTTCAATTGTTGTTCATACACAGGTGCAGTGTTGCCACAGTTACTTTGAAAAAGTAATCATTTACTGATTACTGATTACTCCTTGAAAAAGTAACTTAGTTACTTTACTGATTACTCAATTGTAAAAGTAACTAAGTTAGATTACTAGTTACTTTTTTAGTTACTTTCCACAGCTACCGACAACAACTCACTTTATAGTCACCCTTTCTTGACTTCAATGAAAATAAATACTTGTTTTATAAAAAGTAAAATAAAGACCTCTTTCTTGACCTCATATTTAACTGTTGACAGCACTGTAACAGTAAAACTTGCAATTTCAAACCTACATTGTTTAGAAATGTAACTATTCTAACTAAACATTTTACTTGTCGAAATTATTATTATTTTAAGCAATATTAGTAGTTGTAGTAAAAAACGGCTTCAAAACTGGACCTTTAATCTAGGGGTGTTGTGGGGGAGGGGGGCACATCCCTGCCCCACGCCCCCATTCCATCTAGATTCGCCCCTGCTTTGGCGTTTGAGCACAAAGAATGGATAACATTTATTTATGCAGAAAACAGGACCAGATTTACATGTAAGAAAGTTTTATTGTGTTTTCACATCATATGGTCCTCAGAAAGAGAGTTTAGGTGCATTTGAGTGGAAAATAGTGTTAGTTGTTGACGCGTCGCCGAGGATCAGCTGTTTTTAACGAGACGATACAGAGCAGCTCAGCTCAGAATTCTAAATAAAGGAGGAAAAAAAGTATAAAAATGTCTTTGTAAACCTCAGTGCAGGTGTGCTGATCACCGCGCTTTAAGAGGTGAGGACGAGTCGAGCAGCTGCAAAAAACCGTGGATGAAAAGCTCACAGCTCGCTTAAAGTGGGCAGTTCAGTCGAACCCCGACCTCCTGCCCACGGACCAAGTTTAATGCTGCTATCGACCCACAATGAAAAATAATAGTAACGCACAGTGACATGAAGTAACTTTAATCTGATTACTGATTTGGAAAGATTAACGCGTTAGATTACTCGTTACTAAAAAAAAGTGGTCAGATTAGAGTAACGCGTTAGTAAGTAACGCGTTACCGGCATCACTGCACAGGTGTTCCTGGCAATATGCCACTATGGACTCTAAATACACTCTCAAATCTGCATCTAAACTCTGTCCATGGTTCTCCTTCTTTCTGTGTTGTCCTGGTAATTTCAGTGTAATTTATTTTTGGCCCTAACACACCTTTTGCTCGTGTAATCATAGCTTCCACTCTTGTTTTCAAGACTAGATCATCATGTGTCAGTGGTACGCCTTGTTGGTCTGCAGGATTCCAGTCTCCGCGTATCTGACTCCATTTAGGGCCACATGCTTTCATCCACACCTGTTGGACTTCAGGTCCATTAAGGTGGTAAGAATTTCTAATGTTTTCTATATCCTGCATAAATCCCTCAATATCGACACGTGGCGATGGTATCATGTCGACTGCTGCTTTGATATCATCAGCATTCCATGTTCGATATACGAGCATGGTTGATCGATGTCCTGCTGTTCCTGCACGAGGATTTGGTACTTCTATCATAGGATAGGCATCTCCCTGGTCACTGTGTTCCACCATGGGAGGGGCTGTGGGCACTTTCGCTTGACTGCGTGTTTGTGGTTTTTCTGGTTTTTCTGGTTTTTCACTTTTTACCTTAGGTTTTACTGCCAAATCATACTGTGGTGGCGGTACATTGTCATCCTCTGGTAGAGAGGGATATAAAGGTTCCGTTGTCACCGACGATCCAGCCGGCGGTGGTTGCTGAGGCTGTTCTGATTCTCTGTGCTGAATTATCACATCTTCTTCTGCCTTACCCACAGCTTTCTTTCCTTGCTTTCCCTAATCGTCGCTTCTCTGCTCCCTTCTGTCTGTTCTCTGCTTCCTCCTCCCAAAATGCCACTAAATCTGCCCCTACTTTCTGCATCTTTTTCTCATCACCTTTATGTTTCTGTTCTAACTCCTTCTTTAGCTTCTGTATGCTGATCAGGTTCAGTCGTCCGTCAAAGTCATGTTTATTTATCCAGGTCTCCAATTTCTTTGTTGCTTTTGGATTTTTTGCTTCCATAAATTTCCAGTCGTCAGTTGATAAATTTTCCTTATTTTTAGACGTCTTACCCCCCATTTTTATTATCCCTTGTTATAATTTGGACTTCAGACGGGGGCACACCTAGGGTGTTCTAAATCTGAAGTTTTCACACTTTCTTTGGACGTGACAATTAATTTGCCGTCGTGTGATTGATTCCTTTCACCTCCCCGTAGGAAGCGGAATCACTTGCCTGCTGCTTCCACACGCACGGTTGTCACTAACGTTGTCCAAAGTATTACACTTTCACACAGTTATTTACACTTACACAAAACACTATTTACACATAGAAACACTTTTAATAATCGTACGCGTATTCTTAGCCCAGGGGAGCTCGCCCTCCCGTGAAATTTAACTAATGTCCTGCATTAGGGGACTCCGCCGTCCCTGCCAGATTTAACTGCTTTTTTACAGTGCACGTATTTCTACCCGGGATTTCCTTTACGTATTAAAACAGAGGAGTCCGTATCCTCCTTCCGGAATTTAACTACGTGCGTCCCTCGCAACCGTAGAGGAGTCCGCCCTCCTCGCGGATTTTAACTGCTTTGCATTAACAGACGATTCCACGCCATCGCTTACGGAGTTTAACTGTTTTATGTGATCACACTTTTATCCCCTACCGGTACGCGTATATAAACAGAGGAGTCCGCACCCTCCTTCGGAATTTAACTACGTGCGTTCCTCGCCATCGTAGAGGAGTCCGACCTCCTTACAGAGTTTAATTGTGTTTCATTAACAGACGATTCTGTATCATCGCTTGCGGAATTTAACTGTTTATGTGATCTGATCACCACTCACTCAGTACTGTTACAAAGAAATTTTACTCACTGACTCGACCTCCTGTCTGTCTTCTTCGGGAAAATCTCGCCAACCAGACGATGCCAACGGTGGTCGACAATTGCAGACACGATCAATCGATCGGGCCTTGGCCAAGGATTTACGTCTGGACTTGGCGACCCCCGCCGGACACCTCCGGTATTGTTGAGATCCCGGACGTAGCCCCCAGTCAATGTTGGGTATTTTCTCCTCCAAACATTCTTAAAACCTTTGATAAGACAAACAGAGTCAAGAAACACCAGTGAGACAGAAAGTCAAATTAATCACGCGCGGAGTGCGGCCAGGCTGTACACCAAGGCTACACTAAAGTCTGGCCTGTGCTCCCGCTCTTTTATTAGAGATGCCCTCATTACATCATGAAACTTGTCCTAAGGGGGGGGGGGGGGACAACGCGAGACAAGTTTCTTCCCGTAACATAAACACATACGTCAATAAGTGCAGCTGTAAGGAAAAACAGTTTCTTTCTTTTACTCTTATCGTCGAAGGTCAGCACATCCCGTTCGTCTGTTACAGTTATCAGCTGTTGTGCATCTGCCTGGAGTGTCCTGGTCTTCACACTAAGCATCACATCACAACAGTCAAATCAACCTTCAGTTCTTTTACTCCCAGTTTAGATTGACCCCGTCATGCTTCACTCCCAGTCGTTAGCGGCTACAAAAACAAGTTGTATAATAATAATAAGTACATCCAGCTCTTCATTCCCAGTTCAGATTGACCCCAGCATGCTAAAACAGAGTTGAATAACAAATACATTCTCAGGGTTACTTTTAAGACAGGTGCATAACAGCACAATAACGTTTTCATAAGAAAGAAGACAAAGGTACAAATGTTTAACAGTGATAACATATATATATATATATAAAATCCTTAACAACTCCTCACTCAGGGGGAGGAGGAGTAACAAGAAGACAGAGATTGGCAATGAGAAGAACAGTAGTAGCCAATAAACCAGTATTGATCAGTATGCCTGGTATTTATATTTTATTTACAAACTGTTTTTCTTTTTTACTTTCACTTTTGATACTCTGTGTGCTTCTTCCCCTGTGTGCTGCTATACTATGCTGCTGAAACCTCAATTTCCCTGACGGAATCTTCCCAAGGGATCAATAAATTTCTATCTAATCTAATCTCTAATGTAATCTGTCCTGCTTGTTTCCTGTCTTGCTTGTTAAACTGCGACCCCTACAGGAAGTGGCTCGAGTAGCATATCATACTGGTGTAGTGTCAAAATTCATTAATTTAAAATATCTTACACATAGCCTGCCTAAAACTTTTGCATTGAACTCTGTACTGAAGGCCCCATGTAACCTAATGAGATAAGCAGCTCCATTAATAACCACACTGTTTCTGCCTGACCTTCCCTCCTATCTCCTGTACAGCAGAAACAATCTGTGATAACATTCAGTATTCAGCGAGAGTTTTTATGGGAAACTCGAAGTTTCATTTTACTGGAAAATGCATACGTGACTGTTTGCTGTACCCCTGCCTTTCTCTGAATGTACAACAGATCTCATGAGAAATGATGTGATTGCACACACATATTCAAAATCCTGCTGTTCAGACTTTTGACTATTGTGTGTCTTTGAGGCCTCGATTTAAAAGCCTGTTATTTAATGTTAATTTCCTTGACTTTATTTCCACAGTCTCAGATACTTTGACTTAAAATCATTTCTGCCTTAACACTGGTCTTACCAGATAGGCGCAAGTGACCTGTTACCAGTGTTGTGTGTTGGGGGGTGTGGCTGGATATTTTGGTGTTCTTTTCTTTTCTTTGCTCTTCAGGTGGCATGGAAACTGATTTGTCTGTGGAGAAGGTGCTGGCTGAAGAGTCCTCACCCTCATCAACATCATGTGTAGCACCTGTGACTGGTGCTCACATGCAACCTTAAAGACTTTCAGCTGAAGCAGATAATTGGATGGCGTTCTGCATTTAAGTCATGTGTGATTCAAGCAGAACTGCCGGGAACTCGACCTTGTGATGTTCGTTTGTGAGACGCTGAGGACCGCGCCTGGGTTTGACACATCGAGCCCGTGAAGCAAGGAAGGGTGAGGACACATGCTGTCAGCACACATCAAAGGTGATTAAGTGTTTGACTAATTGTTGATAGTAACTTGGTGTTTTGTTACACAGTATACTTGAATTGTGATGAGAATTGTGCAGCTTGCTTCTCACTGCTGTGGCGTGCGGATAATTGATCCTCCACCTGTTGTGAGAAGCTGCTCATTTGCATAAAGTTAAAAAAGATACAGACCTGAATGTGTTGCTGATAGCGTGTGTCTTTTGAAAGATTGTTGTAACTGCTGACTTACCTCACCTCTTCTTTGCTTCACAGAGAGTCAGTTTGTCGTGTCCACCTGGGGGGTGTTTGGCGGTGGTAGTGGGTCCAGGAGCGCCAGGCTTTGATCCTTACGAGCGCTGGAGAGCGTGCCAACAGTCACTCCACCAGAAAGACGCTGTTTAGTTTGTACACATTGTTATGCACCAAAGAGGGTAAAAAATAAATTGTTTTGTTTTGGAACCGCTTTCTGGTTATTTTTAGCGCTGGGTTCTGTCAGACGCAGGTCCGCTCCTCAACCCGCGTCGACACATAACAGTAGTTCCCGGCCATTCCATAATGGACCCAGCGGCAGAAGCGGTTCCTTTTGCCGAAAAAGTTCAAGAACACTTGGAGAAAATATGGGAGCAATTACAGCATCTCGCAAACCAAATTAAACAAACAGACGCCCGTGTTACGGAGCTTGCAGCGCAAGCCGTTCTGCTTCCTGCTGCTCCAGCTGTGGCACCATCGATACCGGAGCAGATAACTCCATCACCCAGAGATTCGGTGTTCGAACCGATTATTTGTCATCCGGAGCCTTATGCGGGAGACGTCGAAGCCTGTGCTTCGTTTCTGATGCAATGTTCTCTGGTTTTTGCTCAGCGACCGGCTTCCTTCTCTTCTGATGGGAGCCGTGTTTCATATGTGACAAATTTGCTCCGAGGTGACGCCTTAGCTTGGGTCACAGCGTTGTGGAGTAACAACTCGCCGTTGTTAGGGTCCTTTAAGGATTTCTCCCGGGAGTTCCGACTGGTTTTGACCATCCGGTGAAAACGAATACCGTTGCTCAACGGTTGCTGAATCTCAGGCAGGGGAGGCGGAGTGCGGCGGAGTATTCCGTGGACTTCCGGATTTTTTCTGCTCAGTCAGGTTGGAATGCCGCAGCTTTACGGGGCGTGTTTGTAGACGGGTTAAATGAGTCATTAAAAGACGAGCTGGCAGTCCGTGACGAGCCAAACGATTTAGATGAGCTAATATCGTTGGTGATTCGTCTAGATGATCGGATGAAGGAGCGTGGACGCGAGAGAGGGCGGCCATCGGAGCGGGTTTTTTCGTCTCGGGGCTTTCCCCGACACAGATCTGGGCCGCCTCTTCTTCGCCCCACTGAAGCTCCTCCGACGGGACCTCTGGCTCCTCCTGTTGACGAGCCCATGCAGCTCGGACGAGCAGAGATTACTGTATTGCCCCGACATGTAAGCGTCAAGAGAAATAATGGTGACGTATCTCCAAGTGTTCTGGGACAGGCAAAATAACACACATAAAAAAAAAAAAAATCTAGCACGGGTAAATGTTTTGTTTTCTTTAAATAGGGGTTATAATTGTATGGGAAGTCAGAGGCGTATCTGGTGGAGTGACTGTTAGGCGGTTAGAAGTCCGCCTGGCTCACGTCATTGTTCATTTTTATGTGTTTTAGGTATTTTCTGTTTGGGTTGTTGGGTCGTTTTATTTCTTGTTTTTATTTCTCTACATCCCTAACCCCAACCTCACTTGCCCCAAGACCGTTGTCTTGTGGGTTGTGGGGTGGTGCAGGTTGGTCACGCTGAGCATTCTCAGAAGACCTCTGCACCTGGGGGGGGGGGGGTGTTAGAGGCGTTTTTCTTGGTTTGGTTAGGGCCCGGTTCCACTCCAGCCTCGGTGAGCCTTTGTACCGTTCGTCATTGGTGTTGCCGGGGTGTGGTGCAGCGGAGACTTACCTCAGTCGGAGGGGTGGGCCGATCTGTTGCCGTTCGCCATTTCGGTAGTTCCACCCCTCCCAAGAGGCTGGGGTATGGTCGAGTTGGGGAACCGGACGTATTTCCGGTTCTCCGCTACGCCTTGGGGTTGGAGCTGGGTTAGTTTTTTCCTGTTCCCTTCTCCGGCTTAATGTTTTGAGCCGTTCGCCAAAGTTGAGCCGCCGAGGGGCTCTGGGAGGGACCCGGGGTCTTTCGGGGTGCCGGGGAGGGTAACAGGGTTTACGGTCGTTTTATATCCCCCCGGGGTTGTTTTTGGTAGTCCTCCGGGGGTTGATTTTTGATTTTGTTTTGTTTCCTTCCGGGTTCCACCTCCAGGGTTGATGGGACGGTCCTCTGGGGGGGGAATTGGCTTGGGGCCAACTAGCCAAGTGTGACCGGGTCTGGGGTTCCGGGGTTGTGGGGAGGGGTACCTCCTGGGGTGATGTACGGTCCTCTGGGGGGCGCCGTTGCTCCATGTACACCTGGGACCTTTGTGGGATTATGGTTCTGGCTGTTCCTCCTGGAACTGGCGATGAAGGCCTTCTGGGGGGGGTTGGGCTCTGCAGGTCATTCTGGGGGGGTTGTTTGTTATTTTCTTTTATGCATTTACATTTGTATTGTGTTTTGTGGGCTGTGTTGGGTTTTTTGCGTTTGGAGTTTTTCTTTTCTTCCCGGGGTTTGATGGGACGGTCCCCTGGGGAGGTTTTGGGAGAGTTTTAATGTTTTTTTTCTGTGTGTTGAATTGTACTGGGGAATGTTTGGGGCTTTTGTTGATGCCAGCCGGCCTTCCAGCTGCGGTGCCTGTCCTGCTGTCTGTGGTGGACCTTGGGAGCGTGGTGCTGTCTGCTTCCTGACGTGGACCCCGGAGGGAGGTGCTGTTCTCGGGCCTGGTCTGTTCGGGTCGCCGGGAGGCTTCCCGTTGATGGGGGGGTACTGTTGTGTGTTGGGGGGTGTGGCTGGATATTTGGTGTTCTTTTCTTTTCTTTGCTCTTCAGGTGGCATGGAAACTGATTTGTCTGTGGAGAAGGTGCTGGCTGAAGAGTCCTCACCCTCATCAACATCATGTGTAGCACCTGTGACTGGTGCTCACATGCAACCTTAAAGACTTTCAGCTGAAGCAGATAATTGGATGGCGTTCTGCATTTAAGTCATGTGTGATTCAAGCAGAACTGCCGGGAACTCGACCTTGTGATGTTCGTTTGTGAGACGCTGAGGACCGCGCCTGGGTTTGACACATCGAGCCCGTGAAGCAAGGAAGGGTGAGGACACATGCTGTCAGCACACATCAAAGGTGATTAAGTGTTTGACTAATTGTTGATAGTAACTTGGTGTTTTGTTACACAGTATACTTGAATTGTGATGAGAATTGTGCAGCTTGCTTCTCACTGCTGTGGCGTGCGGATAATTGATCCTCCACCTGTTGTGAGAAGCTGCTCATTTGCATAAAGTTAAAAAAGATACAGACCTGAATGTGTTGCTGATAGCGTGTGTCTTTTGAAAGATATTGTTGTAACTGCTGACTTACCTCACCTCTTCTTTGCTTCACAGAGAGTCAGTTTGTCGTGTCCACCTGGGGGGTGTTTGGCGGTGGTAGTGGGTCCAGGAGCGCTGGGCTTTGATCCTTACGAGCGCTGGAGAGCGTGCCAACAGTCACTCCACCAGAAAGACGCTGTTTAGTTTGTACACATTGTTATGCACCAAAGAGGGTAAAAAATAAATTGTTTTGTTTTGGAACCGCTTTCTGGTTATTTTTAGCGCTGGGTTCTGTCAGACGCAGGTCCGCTCCTCAACCCGCGTCGACACATAACAACCAGATCAAAATCAATCTAAGATATATGCTTGAGTATAAAATAAAATACACAAGTATAATCTATAATGTAAAGTTTATGTCAACTAGAGATGTGTGAACATGCTCACTGTGACACACCCTGGCTGCTCCTTAGTGGTCATAAAACAAAATACCTGAATTAGTAAATTAGTCAACCTCTGGACATACGATTGACAATTATGTCTTTCATACAACAACAATAATGAAATGAAAGTCCGGTTATTTATCCTTGATGATGTCAGAAAATAATCCTATTGTGATTTTGTTTTTAATTGATGTGTCACATATTGACCTCATAAGCACAACTCGACCATTCAGTGAGTTTTAGTGAAAGTTCATGCAGTTGCACAACATAAGATGTGCATGAGGCCAATTATACTGATTAGACGTCTTCAACAAGAGATAACTGGACTTTTGTTTAATTTGTGCATCACACTGTATGATGCTGACATTGTAAAAGCAACTCCTCTGAAGCTGCATTAAGGATTTCAATGAAACGTCATAAAGAGCAGCACGTGTTGATGAATATTTATTTTATTTTTTTTTTTAAACAACTTATGTGATTCTGTAATCAGCTCTCCACATTACAGAGTAAATGAAGCTCTTACGGAGAGTCGGGCGATCACCATACCGACAAATAAGCCCATGGCGAAGAGTCCTCCAACCTGGGCTTTGTGTTGGCTTGGTGTTTGCAGGCTACGAGGAGAGCGGTGCCACCAGCTTTGGGATGGTTGTTCAGCCACCACAGAGTCCGTATTCGTGTCATATTCCTCATCCTCTGAAGTCTCTGGGAGCTCTGCAGATTCACGCAAATTCTTGAATTCATTTGGAATATTTTGGACTCTCCTGAAGATCTCCTCCTCCTGTCTGCTCTCCAGCTGATCTTGGAGACTCTGTATCTCCTGTTTCAGAGCCTCCCTGCTGTTATTTAGCTCCTCGATTTGTTGGTGTTGATATGACAGTTCCAGCTTTTGTTTGTCAATTATTTCTTCTTTGTCAAAGAGTTCATCTACAAGATTGTCCAGTTCATTCTGCCGATGATCCAGAGACTTCTTCAGTGTTTCAATCTGTTGGTCCTTCTCCCTCAGAGAAACATGTTGTTCCTGATTTTTGTCCATCAGAGCAGATTTGTTTCTCTCAAATTCTTCTGTCTCCTTTTTCAGCCTTTGTATCTCTTTGTCCTTCTCCCTCTGACATGTGTTTTGTTCCTTAATATTCTTCATTAGATCAGAATTGTCCCTGTCCAATTTTTCTGCTTCGTCCTTAAGCATTTCCATCGTTTTCTGATTTTCACTGAGAAGATGTTGTTTATGTGCACATTCTGCCATGAGTTTGTCAACCTTTTCTTCCCAGAGTGTCTCAATGATCTCAAAATCCTTCACAGTGGTCCTCAGGGTTTTCATGTCCTCCTGCTGTCTTTTAAATTGATGCATAAGATCAGATATCTCAGCCCTGAGCTGTTGGATCTCTTGCTCCATATTATCCTCCAATTAAGGGACCCAAACCATGTCCTGAGACGGTCTGAAGGATTCGTGGTGGCTGCTGCTCAGCTTCATCAGAGCTCCTCCTTCAAACACTGTGTAGTCGCAAATTGTTTCAACTCCTGATGTGTAAATATCATCTGATTCCATTTCAAGTTTAGAGGCCTTCAAAATGTGGTTGGTACTCTCAGAGAGACGAAATGGTTATCCACCACCAGCAGCAGCAGAAGCAGGAAATTGTGTGTGTGTGTGTGTGTGTGTGTGTGTGTGTGTGTGTGTGTGTGTGTGTGTGTGTGTGTGTGTGTGTGTGTGTGTGTGTGTGCACAAGCATCATAAAGCAGACTGAGGTACAAAGCAGTAAAGTGGATTACTGCCTCTTTGTGTTTTTTTCTCATTCAATTCAAGATCTGGCTTTGTGACGTCACAGCTCTACACTGGCATGCATGAGCATTTACATTTTGATTTTTGTTAAACATAAAATAACACAGGTTTACAAAGATAATTTATGAATTATGCCATTATCTGATAAGTCCAAAACATCTGCTTCTGGAAAATAATAAACATTGAAATAAATAGTTGATAAACAAACTTTTTTTAAATTATTATTTTTTTTATCATATCCCGTGTGGGTAAAACCATATGCCTATGGGTGAAACCATCGGAATCCGTCACACACACGTCATCTATGACGTCGACGCTGAAAGGTCGCTACGCCGCCCGCGCGGGCGGGGACGTTCCATAATCGAGCACACAGGCAGCTTTTTTTTTAAAAGCAGGTAGCTTATGTTTTCAGAAAAGACTGACGAGATGCAGGTTCAAGGTGAGACTTTGTGCCACTGAAACAGCTTTTTCTACCAACATTGTTGGCAGCATGTTGCGTTCAGTCCAGTATTTCAAAGGTTGTTCCGTACAAGAACGTTAGCAAAACTTGGCTAGCTGTTAGCCTCCGTTTACATTGACGCTAACAAGAATCCAGTAATATAATGCTCCACTCCTAACCAGTTGGAGGCGGTAATGCACCGTATTGGTTTGCAAACCGTCAATAAAATTCAATGAAGAAGAAGAAGAAGAAGAAGAAGAAGAACGTCCAGTAGTTTCACAATTGTACAGTTGGTGGCGGTAATGCAACATTCTGGATGCCAACCGCCAATAAATTGCAAGAAGAAGAAGAAGAAGAAGAAGGAGGAGGAGGAGGAGATCGTCCATGCGCAAACTGTTATGATTGTAGCCTCGTATCGCCGAGTTGCAAAGTTAACACATTTGCAGCGTTTGATGCTTTACGGTGACTGTACTATTGTGTAAGTACTTGTACTGCTGTTTTTCAGTAAAGCAAATCACTGTTGCTATTTTATGCTACTTACGACGTGAGTTAGTGTCGTCATGTCGTGTTCGCTAGTACGTTAGCATTGTATGCTGATGCTGCTAGAGGACCTACAATAAACATAAACATGTAGTCAGACTGTTGTCACCGCATGTTTATGTGTAATGTTTGGTTGTTTGTGAGATTGGCATTATAATGGTTCTGTACTGGTGTAGCCTATTGCTTTTAGGCCTTTCCATATCGGAAAAGCGCCGCAGAAAGCGAGGAAGCCAGGAGACAGGCCCGCTCACGTCCTGTGTCCCAAATCAGGGTCAGTACCCTTCTGAAGCCACGGCTCAATAAATCTTGAGAAAAACGTTGTAGAAAAACAAAGTTTCTAATCTCAAGAACGTAGATGAAGAGCTACAACCTAATTGTTATTAGGGTTGGGAAGACGTATGAAAATCTTTCGTCAATTTGTACCATTAGTCATTGCCTAATTCTCATAATAAATAACCACGTTTAAAGTGTAGGTGACACGTAATGCCATGTTTTCATGAATATTTACGACGAAAATTAAACAGTTTGAAATTTATCCTTTCCTAGTTTGCAGTTTGTGAAGAGATAAATATTTGGATTTTGAACTGCACGCCACTAAAAAAACAGGAACTTCCCTGTGTGCCAACATTGGACAAGGAGGAGGAAGTGGCGTCAGGTCCGGAACCATTATTTAATTGTACCATTAATTTATGGATTTTTACAGGCTACTGATAGCCCCGTGGTTCAGGTCAGAGCTGCACCATGTTTTCATTGTCAGAACGGTTACTTTTCACCGCCAGAATGGCAGGTGGAACACTTATATTGACGAGCTGCTCCACTCCACACTGAAAACAAAACTGAGGATCTTCAGATTATTTTATTGTTTTCTGGATCATGGGATATGTAGCTTGTAGATGAGGCGCTGGAAGTCTTTTTCCTGCAGCGCGAAGCCGCTCGTTAACAACACAGACAGGATTGATCAGCTGCAATAATTGATTACGCTGGAACCTGGCACCAAAGTTTAGTGTGTCAAATGAAATGGAGTTTTCTTCAACCAGAACAGAAGGAATTCAGTTATTTTTCAGATGTGGTTTTGTAAAGGTGGATAAGTTTAAAGATGATCTCACTGAAATGCGCAGGTAAGACTATATATTTACTTCTTGTGTGAATGGTTTTAATCTTTAATAACGTATTTAAGAAGGAAAACAATATTTATTTTAAAAATAGCTATTTTCAGTCCCTCGTGTCACTTTTCAGATTTGAAATTGCTTCTAAGCAAAAATAAATAAACAAAAAAATCCACATTTCCTCATCACTTTATTCTAATGTCACAGTTTGTCACACTTTTTTTTTGTTTTATCAGTTGATTACAGCCCAAGAGCTGGCAAAAAACAATCAAAAGCAGTTTATCACCTCCACCTGTGCCAAAATCGTCTGCATTATTTATTTTTTTAAAAGTACCATTCTGTGTTCTGAACTCTGGCAGTATCGTCACTGTTGTCAGACTGAAGGTTTTCCTCTACAGTTTATTGTCATCTAAATAAGGCTGCAAACCATAAATGCTGTCCCCCACAGCTGCTTCAGAATCACCTTCAGACTGGATTAAAAAAACGCTCCACACTATAAAAAACATTATCCGAAAACAGCTCGACCTCTGCCATGTTTACAACTGATTTGGGCTTGAATCAGCAGGTGCCATTCCGGTGATGATGTAGCAACAATATGGCCACAGCTGTTCAGGATTTTTTTTTTCTTAAATATCATAACATTTAATCATTTTTAGTTATTATTTGTGCACATTTTTTGGTATCACCTACACTTTAAGCACTGAAATTCCAAACTGACTTTATTTAAGGTACAGAACCAAAGACTTGCAAATGCAATAAGAGAATATATTAACACAGTGGTCTCTATAGAGATACTGCTTTAGGTACAAATTCACATCACATATCAATGGTCTCCTGCTGGTTATACTACAACACTGTTTGTTAAAATATCCTATTGCATAATTTTGAGGGACATTTAGATTTGACTTGTTAGTCTCGAAAGCCACCTTTTAACACTACACAAACGCTTGCTTACAAAAGAGACTTTCTCTACTCCTTTCCTAAGGTTACATTCAATTCAAAGTCAGTGGGAAGAGTTAAAAATGATAGAGCTCTGAAGAAAGACCATAATGATGGATATGAGTACTAGAGAGTGCAGTAGCAATGCTGGCTTCATAATGCAAATGTGTCTTCATGGACAGCGATTTGCAAAAAGCTTGCAAAATATGTGTTAAAAGACCATTCTGACCTGGATATCAAGCCAGTAAAATTAATTTACTTTAAATTATGTAAAGAAAATAATAAACTTACCTAACACCTCCACATTCCGAAATATTAGTGTTGAAAGTTTACACGGGTCCGATCTCTTCCAGCTGCAAATAAATCAGCTGCGCTGAGATGTTCAGCTGCTGCTGCTGCATTCAGTGCAGTGCAGCTGAACACTGTAAATCAATCCATTAGTATATATATGTACAGTGTATGTGTGTGTGTATATGTATAGCTGTAAATGATTTCTGATTCTGGGAACAATGAGAGAATGGTTTCATCAGTCAAGTTCTGAAAGCATATGCTTCATCGGCTACAAAATATTTTATTTTCGTGTTGAAAGTTTACACAGATCCGATATGTACCAGCTTCCAAATTCTGCAGACATAAGGCACAATATCACATAATCCAGACTGGGCACACAGCAGGGATAGAAAGTCAGATTTGATTTTTGCAGGGACTGCGGCACTCAAAAAAAATTTTTTGCTCATGCACTTTGCTTGCTCGCATCATATTAAAGATATATTAGGCTACTCATAAATGATAACGTTTGTCCAGTGCACTAAAATCTACTTCAACACCTCACGGACAGCATATTCTGTTTATTATTTTCTTGTATTCATCAAATTTACGTTTACTATTTTGGAGAAAATAAAAAGACAGGAAAATACAGACTGGGATGCAGAGACCCTCCAGTACACTAGCGCTAGTACTGTTCATTAAGCCATATAAAGAAGTGTTTTTGAGCTCTACAGACTCTGTAAGCAGACTCTGTAGCAGTTGTGGTCCCAGTGAGTACTGCTTCTTGTAATTTTTCTAAATTAAAAGTTGTGAAAACATACCTCGGATCCCATCAGGGCTGTGAAAACTCTGCAGATCTGAGGAATTTCGCAGATTTCATCATGGCGGGTTAGGGTTATGGCCCAGTCACAAGGCACTTAACGAAGGGCAATGAAGCCCTAACAAAACAGGAAATCTGGACTTTCATTGGCATCGTTTAACCTTTGCTCAGCTTCGTTCCTGCAGCTGGCACTTTGTCAGGATTTTTAAACTGTTGAAAAATTTGAATGAAGGGCAATGAAAACCTCAATTCATCTGTTTCATTTTGCTGTCATTCTTGATGTCTTTTAATCTGTTTAGTTTTTGTAACGTTATTGTTTAGTTTGACTTTGTGCGACCAGCTGAACGTTTTCACACAGTGCAGAAGCTGCTTCTGAGCACTGCTGCTGACTCTGCGTTCATGTACCATTGGAAATTACAGGGCAAAGTCGGCCCGTTTGCTTGGATTTTTTTTTTTTTAATCTGAGTGGGGGGGGGGGGGGTCAGCTTCAATGGGCTCACGCACCTTATATAGGGAATAATTAATCTTTTTCTGTGGATACAATTAAGTATTTTGCCACAAGCAACTGCTGGATTTCAAACAAAAAAAAAAGTTGTCTAACTTCCGACGGCACTTGAATGCAGCGGCAGTGACAGCTGCAGCCCCTGCGTGCGCTTATTATTTTTTATTAAATATAACAATATGAGTGTAGGAATGACAATCCAGCCATTATGTACATGTGGCAACTGGTAGATAATTCAAAGGATTATATAAAGAGCTGTTCTGGAAGACAGAATTCGCGTTGTGACTCAGCTGCAGCTGGTGGAAATAACCGCATGAGTCAATCTGCACGTTCACACGGATTGATCAATTTACTGCTCTGATATATTCAGTCATCTTTACACTTATATTTATTCCCTATTTTGTTTATTATTCCCTAACAGGCTACGCTAATGTTAGCCCATCATTAAACCTTCAAAGCAGTTCAGTAAACGTCACGTTTTATTTTTACATTATTCTCACCTCGATAAAGCTGCAGAACTAAACTCCATTGGGCAAACTGGGACTTCGCATATATCCAAAAAGTGGGAGATTTCGGACTGAGTGGGTCTGCTCCATCACCCCGGCTGCCTGCCTCGGTCTGCCCAGTGATGATGCCTGAAGGCCGGCTTCTCTGTGCGGGTCGGCCCGCTGTCGCGGTTCAATCGATAGCCCACCAAGTCGTCGGTCCTCCCTTGGTCGGCATCACTCCGAAAAGTAGCTGGGAAAAAAGTTTCTCCCAACAGGGTGATGGGAGAATCGTTCTACTGCTGTTTTTTAAAGCTTTTTTTGTGGTTCAGGCGACCCAAATTCAAGATGGCAATCGCTGAACTTTTTCAGATTGTGGAAACAGCCAGAGTGTGACGTGGCAATCTCCGCCCCCCCCCACCCTTTTTTTTTTTTTGCTGCTTCCAAAGTGACGCGTCTGACGTCATGCGGATCCGACGGATCCCGACACGTTGACGGATTGGCCTGACGTATTCAGTGTGAAAGGCCCATAAGGCTAACTTAGCATTAACTTGTGGTGGTATATAGACAACAGTTATCAATACAGATGTGATTTCCTGAGGCAGATAAAAAGGTCTACAACTCAGGATTGTGTACGTATTCAATGCCTGTTGAGCAGTGAGTCTCCATTACCCTGGCATCGGTGCACCATCTGTTGTGTGTGTATATAGATGCACAGACCCCTCACCTCTGCTCTTAGTGGAGTGACTGTTGTGGTCTGCTCTGTAAACAATGTGGCCTGCTAGCTCGATAGCAGCGTCCGGCATGTTTGAATCCAGCCATGTCGCTGATATAATCATCACACAGTGCTCCAGGGACTCGATGTAATCCGCAGTCTCAGCTCGTCCATCTTGTTGTGTAGTGACCGTGCGTGGGTGAGGAAAAGGCTGGGGATTGCTGGTCTGTGTGGGTTAACTGAGTGTTGGGGGAGGAAGTCTTGTGCTTTATTCAAAATGACAATGATCTTTGGCATTTTAGATTTAACATACTTTGTGTTTTCCAACTTAGATTATCATCAGTAAAGATCCCAAGAAATTTGGTTTCATTTACAAGTTCAATTTCAACATCATGCACTCAGAAATTTCAGCATAAATTTCTGGGCTTATTTCCAGATATGATACACTTTGTTTTACCAAAGTGAAGTGACAATTTGTTAGCGTCAAACCATTCCATAAATGTCTGTATTTCCCTCTGTATCATGTCCAGAATGAGAATTGAGGTAGCAGGGAGATTGGCCTGTAGTTTGAAATGTGTTAATCACCAGATTTGAAGAGCGGTACTTCTTTAGCTATTTTCATTTTGGAGTGAAATCTCCCAGCTGTCAATGACAAGTTACAGATAGAAGTTAAAGGTTTAATGACACAATCAATTATAGTTTTATCAAAGACGTATCAACATTATTGTAATCGGTTGACTTTTTCCCCTTTAGTTTATGTACTTGTCAATTATTTCATATTTATCAGTTTCTCTAATAAATATTGAATCTGAAAGGTTAGTCCTCATTGTCCTGTTATCCCAAGAACTCATATTAGAAGGTACAGTTGAACTTGCTAAATGTTTCCCCACATTGGTAAAATAATCATTAAAATGATCTACAACCCCTGGCAAAAATTATGGAATCACCGGCCTCGGAGGATGTTCATTCAGTTGTTTAATTTTGTAGAAAAAAAGCAGATCACAGACATGACACAAAACTAAAGTCATTTCAAATGGCAACTTTCTGGCTTTAAGAAACACTATAAGAAATCAGGAAAAAAAAATTGTGGCAGTCAGTAAAGGTTACTTTTTTTAGACCAAGCAGAGGGAAAAAAATATGGAATCACTCAATTCTGAGGAAAAAAATTATGGAATCACCCTGTAAATTTTCATCCCCAAAACTAACACCTGCATCAAATCAGATCTGCTCGTTAGTCTGCATCTAAAAAGGAGTGATCACACCTTGGAGAGCTGTTGCACCAAGTGGACTGACATGAATCATGGCTCCAACACGAGAGATGTCAATTGAAACAAAGGAGAGTATTATCAAACTCTTAAGAGGGTGAATCATCACGCAATGTTGCAAAAGATGTTGGTTGTTCAGTCAGCTGTGTCTAAACTCTGGACCAAATACAAACACCATGGGAAGGTTGTTAAAGGCAAACATACTGGTAGACCAAGGAAGACATCAAAGCGTCAAGACAGAAAACTTAAAGCAATATGTCTCAAAAATCGAAAATGAACAAAACAAATGAGGAATGAATGGGAGGAAACTGGAGTCAATGTCTGACCGAACTGTAAGAAACCACCTAAAGGAAATGGGGATTTACATACAGAAAAGCTAAACGAAAGCCATTATTAACACCTAAACAGAAAACAACAAGGTTACTATGGGCTAAGGGAAAGCAATCGTGGACTGTGGATGACTGGATGAAAGTCATATTCAGTGATGAATCTCGAATCTGCATTGGGCAAGGTGATGATGCTGGAACTTTTGTTTGGTGCCGTTCCAATGAGATTTATAAAGATGACTGCCTGAAGAGAACATGTAAATTTCCACAGTCATTGATGATATGGGGCTGCATGTCAGGTAAAGGCACTGGGGAGATGGCTGTCATTACATCATCAATAAATGCACAAGTTTACCTTGACATTTTGGACACTTTTCGTATCCCATCAATTGAAAGGATGTTTGGGGATGATGAAATCATTTTTCAAGATGATAATGCATCTTGCCATAGAGCAAAAACTGAAAACATTCCTTGCAAAAAGACACATAGGGTCAATGTCATGGCCTGCACATAGTCCGGATCTTAATCCAATTGAAAATCTTTGGTGGAAGTTTAAGAAAATGGTCCAAGACAACTCTCCAACCTGCAAAGCTGATCTGGCAACAGCAATCAGAGAAAGTTGGAGCCAGATTGATGAAGAGTACTGTTTGTCACTCATTAAGTCCATGCCTCAGAGACTGCAAGCTGTTATAAAAGCCAGAGGTGGTGCAACAAAATACTAGTGATGTGTTGGAGTGTGTTCTTTTGTTTTTCATGATTCCATAATTTTTTCCTCAGAATTGAGTGATTCCATATTTTTTATTTTTTTTCCCTCTGCTTGGTCTAAAAAATGTAACCGTTACTGACTGCCACAATTTTTTTCCTGATTTCTCAAAGCCAGAAAGTTGCCATTTGAAATGACTTTAGTTTTGTGTCATGTCTGTGATCTGCTTTTTTTCTACTAAATTAAACAACTGAATGAACATCCTCCGAGGCCGATAATTTTTGCCAGGGGTTGTACTATAGCTTTCTTTTCCTTGACCACTGTATCAGTATTTGAGTAAAAATATGTTGGATAATCTTTGACAACTTTTTTTATTTTTGATAATTTCATTTAAGAGTGTGTTCACCAAGCTGGGCATCAATATGTAACAGCAACAGTGGGGTTGGGGGGGGGGGGGGGGTTCTTCAAAACAAGTGGAACATGTATTTGTTTTTAAGTATGGACCACTAGGGTTTTGAGAATGTAGGTTTTTTTTTTTTTTTTTTTTTCAACAATTTTTATTCTCTGAATAAAATCCTGGTCGCTCTTTTGCATGAAAGAGCGACAGATGATCAAAAGACACATTTCCAAATAAGTATGGAACTATTTAACTTCCTCCACAGTTTCATTGATGCCAGTTGTTGCACCATGCAGCAGTGTGGGAAACAATGTGTTAAGTTCAAATTTTTTTTAAACAGGTCCATTATTTCACTTGCTGTAAAAACAAAACCAGAAGAAAGAAGAAAAAACTGTTTGAAACATGCCTTCTGTAGTGCCCAAGCCTCATGCAAGAGGTTTTGCTGTAAGGGGTATAGTTTTATGTAGAGAATGTGTTGAAATATCTGTGATGGACGTACACTGTGGGACAATGTGCATGTGACGGACACACACTGTGGGACATATAGACCATCAAAAATTTAACAAGGATTTACATATGTTTTCTATACATAGAGCACTGAAATGCAAACGATATTAAAGCCGTTGTCCATTTGAATTAAGCGTGCCACAGTTAATTTCCTTTTTTGTTTACTTTTTGAAGACGCTTGCATTTTCTAATGTGGTCTGTCGATACCATGAATCCTATTTAGCCAAGTTGCCAATACATCAAATTAAAGGGCAAGGTTTTATAGGAGTAATTTACTAAAAGTAAACAAAAGCCTGATTTTACATGGAATGGACCATGCTTTAAGGATTTCCATGCAGTTGAAAACGCAGTATTAAGCATCCAAACATACCTTGAAATGAAAACAAAATGACAAGATATTAATGAGTTATTTAGTGGAAACCAAAATCAAGATGGCTGCCATGGGGGCATCTTGATTATTGGAGCATGCCACAAATCTATATGAAACATCCTTACCACCATAACGTACTTTTAGTACCCTGAGAAAATGAAAACAAAAGGACCGGGCATTTTTAAGATTTATAAGGCAGAAAATAAAATCAATGTGGCTGCCAAGCATGTAATAGCCATCTTGATTTATCAGAGTGAGATGTGAATTTAAAGGGAAATCATAGCAGGATGTGTATAAAAAGGAATCATCCTAAAACCAACCCCAGCACACCCTAGAATATTTGACACATGCATTTTTTTTTTTTTTACTTGTCAAAAGTCAAATTTGACAAACAGCTTTTGAAAGAATGTGAATTGAAGGAAAATCAGGTAACTCATGGTGACACACCTTCAGAAAGCTTTATAGAGTACAGTTCAAGATTTCCTGTCCAAATGAGGATTCTGAAGCCACCGATCAAAATAAACATGCTGTTTACAACTTGCACCCTGTGACACTGATTGCACTTAGCATGCACTCATTGAACTGCACTTGGTGCTTCTGCACTTACATTGCTGCTTCATTCTAAAGTGATATATTGCAAGTAATTAATCTGAGGGGCCCTAAAATCAATGAAGCATAAACATGCAATCAGTACTTGACCAATTTCATCTTTAAAAGACAGGTTACTTATAATGACTGATAATATTAGACTGAGCTCCCGACTGTACATGGGACGGATGGACACTGTGTGACCAAAATTATGATTTCTATCTCTGAAACCTTCAATATCCCAAAGTTAAATATGTGTGAATAATAAATCTTCACAAATTCTGATTTGAGTAAAAAAAGTCACCTTCATCTATGTAAACTGGTAATGAATGAAGAAAAATAATCTCCAGTATCATAAGAACAAAATTAGTGAGCCTTAAGAGATCTGTCGTCATGCAAAAGTAAATGCAATTTGTGAAAAATGCACAAATATCTGTTGTAAACAATGTGACTGCAAAATAATACATACAAATGATACCTTTTCCATACAAATAATGTACAGTACCAAAGGAAAAAATGTCCCACAAGATGTTTGTCCATCACATGTGACGGACGGACATTTTGTGGGACGGAAATGGTTCATTGGTTGTGGGGACTTGGCCACTTGAATTTTTTTCATGGATGTCATTATAGAGTATGCTTGTGGGTAGGTCTTCATCACACTTATGTCAGCATTTTTTTTTTTTTTTCCCCACAGTGAGGAGTAACATGTAGCGTTATAGACGGACACTGTGGGATGGAAAAAATATGCCCAAAATAAAAAGGCTACAGTATCAAATTCCAAAAATCTAATGAAAAGTTATTTTTGTCAACTCTGTTGATCAACCAGTAGGTGTTTTGGGTGCTTCCACAAGTTTTAACATGTTTTTATCCACTAAATGCAAGGTGACCTGTGTGTACGGTAAATTTTGGTATTTTTGCATTATGCTTCATTGAAGAAAAACAGGACGGACCAGCTGCAATTTCCCTGAAAGTACCACATGCCATATATCAATGGAAACGAGAAACAATAAGGATGCTGTAAATATGATGTTTCCTAATGATTAATAGGTGTACATCTTATTTCTGTCCAGCTGAATTTACATAATATCAAAGATGTTACATTATTTTGGAAAAACCATCATGTTTTTGGGTCAATTAAAGCTCACTGTGGGACTATTAAACACAACAGCCACCTGAATTTGTCTTGACAGATTCCTAGGAGCAGTGGCAAGACAATAAGGCCAATAACTTCTTTGAAAAATGAGTTTTGTCTGTTTCTGAAACTTGAATTGAAGGTAATTGGTTTTGATGCCCAGCATTGTGAACACACTCTTAAGAGCTTCCAAGTACCTTTGATGTTTGTTCTATTTCTTTTTTTTTTTTTTTCACAACAACTCACTGTAATACTGCCATTTGCAAGATCGCATGATATTGGTTAACTTGTTTTTATGTCTTGTATTTACTCTCAGCCTCAATTGTTCTACCCTTTAAAACTTGCCTATACAAAAAATGTTTCTTCTTACATGCATTCAGCAGTCCCTTAGTGATGCAATGTTTGTTGGTAATTCATTTGTATCCCACATTTGGTATCAGTGGACAATATTTATCATGCAACTTGGACATAATGAAGATAAATTATTCATATGATCGGTTAATGTCTTCAGTATAGATGCCACGGCAATCTTGGTGCGATAA
Source organism: Thalassophryne amazonica (assembly GCF_902500255.1). Classification (NCBI taxonomy): domain Eukaryota; kingdom Metazoa; phylum Chordata; class Actinopteri; order Batrachoidiformes; family Batrachoididae; genus Thalassophryne; species Thalassophryne amazonica. The sequence continues at coordinate 21,832,247 of NC_047114.1, read as the reverse complement.
ATCCATTCTGAGATTGGCCGTAGATTCCTCAGTTATTTTTCTTTTGAAATTTGGAGTGTCAATATGATCAACTTTATCAGCTAAAGAATTGTAACGACAAACCCGGCAAGTGATCACTGATGCCACTAATAAGTAATCCACCCGTTAAATTCCCAACAATAACATTTGTTAATATCTTGTCAATGAGCGTCTGTGTTCGTCGTAATCCTGGTTGTGTTATCGCTGGATATAATCCCATACAGAACACAGAATCTAAGAATTCAGATTTTTTCATATATATATGGGCAAACATAAAAAATCTTAATCGTATTAACTCAATGACTTTCTGTGATTAGTCACATGGTATATGTGAAACCCAAAAATGAATTCAAAACCCGCTTAAAAGCACAGTTTTATTTTAAAATGTAAATGAATGTTGCATATATTTGAAAATGTAAATTTCAACTGAAACACACTAATGAAATCAAATATAAAACCACTGGCAGGTCATTTGTTATCCTGTTTCATATCAAATTGAGAATCTGTAAAAATAAAAAAAATAAAAAACAGTAACTGTTGAGGTGGTACCTGAGACTTGTATAGCTTCGGTGAAACGCAAATTCTGCATTGCAATGATTACAGATAACTTTGCTTTTCTCCAGTGCGCCATCCTGCAGGGCTGGATCCAGAGTGAAAATCTGACAGATACATTTTTGCCCAATGATAAAATAAAAATCATACGTGTCTTGTCATTCAATAATCCTCATTGTTTTATTCGTGTGCAACATACACTGTCACACTTCTTTTAATATATTTATTATACTTCATGGACCATAGTGAACACTTATTTGTATAAATATGATGTTCTAAAAAAACACTAACAAAAATTGACTGTAAACAAGATCAAATTTATTGCACAAATCTTTCAATTATACCTGAATCTACATATGATTTTTTTTTTCAATTGATAAAATCAATAAAAATTTGACTGCATATGTTCTTAATATATTGAGATACAGACAGTTCACAGAAGACATTTTCCATCGATACCAGTCAAAATTAGAAACAGTCCAGCAGGTACCAATATTCACGTCCATGACTAAATATACTAAAACAAATATGTCACAATTGTACACATACCACAATTTGATATGTGTACAATTGTGATGTATTTGTTTTAGTATATTTAGATGTTGTTGTGATTTGGCACTTTATAAGCTGATTAAATTGAAAATTTTATTGAGTCTTAAAGTAAATATGAAATTGATCACTGGATCCTTAAACTTTGGACATAAACTCTACATGGTGAATCCTTGATCTCTGGACATAAATAGGAATAAACAAAATCTGTAGTTTTTGTCAAAAGCATTTCCTTTCAGGCATTATTGGCATGAATGTCTTTCCATATATCTGAGCTGAGCTCTTACAGCTGCTGTGCTTCACTTCAGGATGTAATATGAAAAGAAAATACAGCACGTTTCATTTTGGGAGGAAAAAAATGTTTTAGTCGATTGTAGTTTCTTGTCTGTATTACAACGTTTGGAAAGAGGTGTCATTTTATATAAAACGGCGATTCATTTTGAACTTATTAATTCTGACCGGACTGTCTCGGCCGCGCAGCGTTTCAAGCTGTGTGAACGGAACGGCGATAATGACCTCAATAATTAACGCAACGTTAGCGTGTTAACGTTGCCCAGCCCTAATATATATAATATGGCCATGAGGATTTAGGAAATCTATGTTGAAGTCTCCACAACCAAATAAAAGCTTGTTGTTTTTAATTGAGTTCTACATCTCAGTAACACAGTAACATTCCATAACGCCATCCTAGGAAAATGACATATTCAGAACAATTTCACAATAATGATTGGATCTGACGTAAAGAGCCACACTACCACCCCGCTTATTTGCAAAAAAAATCATAACCCTCAAGATGGACAGAATCAACATACTCTTCTTTTAACCACGTCTCAGTAACTGCAATAACGGAAAAATATTTATTAGCAATTTTCAAACAGTCCTGGATTTTGGAAAAATTCCTAGAAAGGCTTCTACTATTAAAATGCATAATGGAGAATGCCCCGCTTGTGAAGGAATATTGCTTAAATTGTTCCTCAGTAAAATAATTACAATGATGATTTCTACCTATAAGAAAGAAACTGTCCGGATCAATATTGTTCTCAATGTTATGAAATCTATGCATCTTTGCTTGTGAACTACTGAGCCTTTTGGGGATGTTCCATTTATACCCAATCATGACACTCACAGTTAGTGTCCTCAGTTCAGCCTGGTTCACATGACAGGATTTTAAAATTATCTTTAGGTTTCCAAAACCTGAGAGACCACACACATGAAGATAAAAAAATATCATAGCTCTAACAGGTTTGGTCGTACAGTTTGTGGTGTTCAGCCACACGGTAAGGACAGCAACACCACACACGAACATACAATCTAGCAAAATCTCTCAAGATTAAACGTGACTTCAGAGTAAACAGAGATACTTTGTGGACTATTTAAAACAGAGGGAAAAAAAACAATGCAAAAAAAAGACAGGGCATTCTTTAAAGGAGTGGATACAGCGTGACCACCGCACTTTCTGGTAAGTCAGAACAGCTGTTTTGATTTTATTGTTTTGAGATTTTAACATATTAAAGACAGAACCACAAAACAACAACAAAAACAGATCAGAACCATAAACACTGAGCAATCTGAGTTAGAAATTAGGTCAGGGATATATATATATATATATATATATATATATATATATATATATATATATAAAATGGTAGGCAATTTACCTAAAACATACAGACCTCTTCAATTAGAAGAGCCAGCCTAAGGTTCTCCACCTCAACAAGCCTGTGCCCCTCTGCAAGGCATCACTTAAATCACTGGGCAAGTATTCCAGTAGAAGGCGCCATAAGTCCAGATGTTTATCCTCATTACCCCTTAACTTTGCACTTAAGCTTTCCATTGGTAATACTCAAAAAATTTTGTTATACCATTCAGTTACTCTTGGTGGCTTCTCCTTAATCCACTTAATCAAAATACATTTTCGTGCTAAGAATAAAAGTTTTCTTAAAAATTTTTTATTTATTTTTGTCCATCAATTTATTGGGAGATGCCAGCCCTAATAGAAACTGGCCTGGATCCTTACAGATTGTCATCTTCAGTATAGCACCAATTTCCTTAGTTACACAAGACCAATATTTAACTATTTTTGGACAACTCCAACAGTCCAAATATGTCCCATTAGTTACTTTGCATTTAAAATACAAAGGCGACCTATATGGGTCTGTTTTGTTCATAAATGATCATTTTATTTCTCCCTCTTCCTTTCTCTCTGGTAGCCAGTTCTCCTCTGCTGGCAGAGGATTGAGTGCTGCCACTCATAGCTGTCTGTCTGCTACAAAATATGTAACAGGCAGGCACTAAAATCTATGATTTCAGAGTTTACAACTGTTTTTAACTGTTAAGTTTTATTCACTATGCCTGCACAAATATGTTAGCGGTCTAAAAGTTATTGGAACTAAATGTATCAAAGCTAATTGCTCCGCTGATGGTTTTCAAAGTTATCTGAAGAGCTAATCTGCTAACAAAAATGTTAGCTTCGATAATTAGTGGTTAGCGGAACTGTGCCCACCACTGACACCAAGTGAACTATAACTTTTGGACTTTGTGATTTGTTTGTAACATGTAGAGAAATGTGCACAAAAGGGAAAAATGACCCTAATGTTTTGTTTTTCCCTTCCTCTTTATTTATTTTTTATAAGGATTCCAGATGGTGGTTCTCCTGAAAGGTGGTGGTCGTCGTCATTGAAGCCATGAAAACAGTTGAGTGTTTGAGCCAGAGAACATTCCAAGGCCGTTGCTGAACTGGAGATCAGACTGAAGAATGCAGAACAGAGGTACATCGTAATAACGTTGAGGATAATACTAACATTTCCATTCAGGCATTGCAGTGTGAAATTTTTAGGCTGTTTGTGTGAAACATTGAAATCGGCAAGGGGGGACTATGTGTATGAAGTAGATGTGGTTAGTGGGCCATTCTCGGGGCTTTTAAGATGATTTTTCTGTTATTTCCATCTGAAATCAGATGGTTTGCTGCACAGAATCGACCACAATAAAGACAAAAAAAATATCCTTTTGACTGAGTGCTTTGGCTCACCGTATATTATGAGCTTTGGAACAAACCCCATGAATGCTTTATAGTTTTTAGAAAGCTGTGAGATGGAATTTCTCTGTTTTCTCAGCTGTATGGAGACACTATAGACTAAGTCCACAGGTCTGTTGAGATATAGAAAGCAAATGTGGTGTCATGTTTCTTTATTATTATTCAGAGCCACCAATATCCTTCATACCCATGTTATTTTTAAATAGAAACACTGTTTCACAGTAAAATGCCTCTAAAACATAACATACAGGAGCCTGATATTGTCCTTTTTATAGATGGACATATTCACTACAAATGACATGGAAATTTTTAATCAGTCAACAAGCATGTTTTGTTTTTAGCTGTGTTGTGTGAGGCATTTCATACAGGCCCATAACAAACATATGAAACAAAAGTTGCAGAGTATTACACAAGAAAGCCTAAAAATGATTTCCATTTTGGTACCTAGGCAAGATATATTTGTAATCTTGTACCATTGTAGGTGACATTGTTGGACATAGTGTATTTGCCTGTCAGAGGGCCCAGGGCCAATTATCAGCCCACTTCTTTTTGAAGAAAGTTGATCATACGCCCAGCTTAAATTAAATTACAAAGAACACATTTATTAAATTGGAAAAAGACAAAAAACGGACACAACCAGGTGAGTTGTTTGATATATTTTTCGTTTGTGATGAAATTAGACGTTTTATTGAAATTGGCATTCCAATGTGCATGCATGGGTGATAGTCTTCTGTCATATGATGGATTTCCGTCAAAATCGAAATTCAGATTTCATTATTTTCGTACTATAATAAATTATTCCCATACTGTTTTTTCAGTGCCACTATACGGAGTGGCATCATCTGGCGATGCGATAGCATGAGACTTGGTGGGAATCTGACCGAGCACAGACCCATTTTTGCAGGGAAATTTCACATAAACAACTTCAACTCTTTATTTTTTGCTGTTTACATCCAGACGACACAAACCATGAAAAAATGCATTACATGAAGAGTTATGATCAGAGGACAATCTCTGCATTTTTTTTTTTTCATCTTGGCGGGGACCACAGCCTGTGTAGCCTAGGAGGAGCAGCCAGAAAAATGTCCCAATGTGCGGGGTGCTGTGATCGACGGTCCGTCTTGGGAGGGGGTACGCCGGTGCTGAGCATCATGGAGGCTGTGGCCGGTGCCCAAAAGACTCGATTGATGCTGTCTGCCATGGGATCGGTCAGATCGGAGGCTAACAATGCTGCAGTCCCTATGACAGGGAACAGGGAGGCTTTTATAAAGAAAATGGCAGAACGGAGATGTATTATTTCCATTCTTCTATGTTTTAAAGGACATGTCGCAGATTGATTGCAAAGCTTACATAAGTGTGATGTCGTGTTATGATGAATCGTTTTTAAGTGATAACTGTTACTTTTGATGCAGTCACAGTACAAAATGGCAGCCGCTTGCCACTGTTACTTGGTGCGCATGCACTTTCATCATGAATGGAGCCTGTTAAAACAGTCTGCTAGAAGCTCAGCTTTGTGCAGGCTTATAAGTGTTGTCATCACAATAACTGTGAAAAATCTAAGAAATACATCTGTGATCAGACAGCCTGAAAAACAGAGGTCCACAACATGGTGCATGCTCTGATTCTGATGGGCAGAACTCTGATGGACAAAGGAAAAAGAGGCCAGCCCCTTATGCCTGGTTCACACGGCAAGATAATTAGGCTGATATCGGACCCGATCTTCCCCTTCTGACAATCCTAAGGATGCCCCGACAATTGTGATGACGCTAAAGATAATCTTATCAGATATTTCTGTGGTGTGTTACGAGCAGCTCTGATCTGCTCGGAAGGACGTCTGAGGCACTCTAATTGTAAATCGGGGATATTCAACATGTTGGATTGTCTTGGCCCGATATCGCAGCGTGTGTGGTGTCCTCTGACCACTAACGAGCATGCAGCCTGCTGAATGTGATGTGTAGCCAATCAGAAAGCGAGGTGACGGATGCAGGGAGTGGAAAATAAAACCAAAACAGCTGTTCTGACTTACCAGAAAGTCTGGTGGTCGCACTGTCACCACTCCTTTAAAGAACACTTTTTTTTTTTTTTTTTTACCCTCTGTTGTAAATGGTCCACAAAGTATCTCCATTTGTTTACTCTGAAGTCACGTTTAATCTCAAGAGATTTTGCAAGGTCTTCTGTCTAATCTGGGAATGTTTGTGTGTGATGTCTGTTCGTGTGTGGTGTTGTCCTCACAGTGTGGCTGAACTGTCGTACACACTGTACGACCAAACCTGTTAGATCTATGACCACGTGTGGTCTCTGTTTTTGGAAACCTACAGATAATTTTAAAATCCTGCCATGTGAACCAGGCTTTACCCATCAAATCAAACATTTCACAATTGGTTAAAAGCTCAGATAAATGATAAATAATGATAAATCTATTCTGGAAACTGTAAATACATAATCTCATAAGTTAAATGTACAACCCCTGGCAAAAATTATGGAATCACCGGCCTCGGAGGATGTTCATTCAGTTGTTTAATTTTGTAGAAAAAAAGCAGATCACAGACATGACACAAAACTAAAGTCATTTCAAATGGCAACTTTCTGGCTTTAAGAAACACGATAAGAAATCAGGAAAAAAAATTGTGGCAGTCAGTAACGGTTACTTTTTTAGACCAAGCAGAGGGGGAAAAAAAATATGGAATCACTCAATTCTGAGGAAAAAATTATGGAATCATGAAAAACAAAAGAACGCTCCAACACATCACTAGTATTTTGTTGCACCACCTCTGGCTTTTATAACAGCTTGCAGTCTCTGAGGCATGGACTTAATGAGTGACAAACAGTACTCTTCATCAATCTGGCTCCAACTTTCTCTGATTGCTGTTGCCAGATCAGCTTTGCGGGTTGGAGCCTTGTCATGGACCATTTTCTTCAACTTCCACCAAAGGTTTTCAATTGGATTAAGATCCGGACTATTTGCAGGCCATGACATTGACCCCTATGTCTTTTTGCAAGGAAAGTTTTCACAGTTTTTGTTCTATGGCAAGATGCATTATCATCTTGAAAAATGTTTTCATCATCCCCAAACATCCTTTCAATTGATGGGATAAGAAAAGTGTCCAAAATATCAACGTAAACTTGTGCATTTATTGATGATTAGGGATGGGTATTGATAACATTTTATCTATCAATGCCATTATCGATTCTGCTTATCGATCCGATTCCTTATCGATTCCCTTATCGATACCTCGTGAATTTTGTACTAAAAGTAGGCTTTACAGGTTTTCTGTGTATTTCCTTGAGTCTTAAAGTAAATAAATATGAAATTAGTCACTGTATCCTTGATCTCTGGACATAAATAAAAATAAACAAAACTGTGTTTCGCGTTGAAATTATTAATTCAGACTGGATTCTATCATTCTATCTTGACTTGTCAGAGAGCCGCGCAACGTTTGGAGCTGTGTGAACACAACGGAGGAAGAGTCTCGTTTCTTTCTCGCAACGAGACAGGAGTCCCAGTTAGTAACTTTAATCTGCACAAAAGTGAATCACAACTCATATTCAGGGATGAAAGTAGTGAAAAACAAAAAAAGCTGAAACCCAAAATTACCCCCCAACACCACCTGCACAAAAATGTTTCAATTCTAGAAGCTCTGAAATGCAATCTGGGACTATTCCAGACGATAAACTGGAGTGAGTGCAGCATCCATTTAGGTGAGAGAAAAAAAAATACACAACTTTCCTTATTCAGATTCATTCCAGTAGTGTTCTGCTCTTACTAGGATGCAGCAGTTTTCTAGTTTGGCAGATAGTTCTGGAGAAAATCACTGAAGAAATGAACAAACCGAAAATATGGTTTGACCGAAACAAACTATCATCAAACTTAAATAAGACAGGGATGAAATGGAGGTGTGAGAGTCACTTGGTGTTCACAGGAAACATTTATTTCTGTATGTATTTATTTATGTTCATTGTTAGTTGCTATTATATATTTTCTGTTGTGTTTCTATTCAGGTTCTTTGTCTCTTTCTCTAAAACTGTATATAATAATCATTAGATTATTAATATATAAGCAAAAATAAATTTAAGGAATACTACAATTTGAAAACAAATGCACCCAAACATGACGGCTGCAGTTGCTAAATGCTAACTTTTAACATTGAAAATGCCATAGACATGCTAACGCGTTAGCATCGCTCCCGTTTTTAAGTTATAAAATACATCTATCAACTGTTTCAGAAACCATAACAGGTCAGTTTAACATAGAAAAGGTAAATAATACTGACAGACATATGCTCTTTAGGGTTTTAGCGGGGGAAAATTAAGCGAAAGAAAGAAATAAACGAAGCAATCAATCAATCAATTTTTTTATATAGCGCCAAATCACAACAAACAGTTGCCCCAAGGCGCTTTATATTGTAAGGCAAGGCCATACAATAATTATGTAAAACCCCAACGGTCAAAATGACCCCCTGTGAGCAAGCACTTGGCTACAGTGGGAAGGAAAAACTCCCTTTTAACAGGAAGAAACCTCCAGCAGAACCAGGCTCAGGGAGGGGCAGTCCTCTGCTGGGACTGGTTGGGGCTGAGGGAGAGAACCAGGAAAAAGACATGCTGTGGAGGGGAGCAGAGATCGATCACTAATGATTAAATGCAGAGTGGTGCATACAGAGCAAAAAGAGAAAGAAACAGTGCATCATGGGAACCCCCCAGCAGTCTACGTCTATAGCAGCATAACTAAGGGATGGTTCAGGGTCACCTGATCCAGCCCTAACTAGAAGCTTTAGCAAAAAGGAAAGTTTTAAGCCTAATCTTAAAAGTAGAGAGGGTGTCTGTCTCCCTGATCTGAATTGGGAGCTGGTTCCACAGGAGAGGAGCCTGAAAGCTGAAGGCTCTGCCTCCCATTCTACTCTTACAAACCCTAGGAACTACAAGTAAGCCTGCAGTCTGAGAGCGAAGCGCTCTATTGGGGTGATATGGTACTATGAGGTCCCTAAGATAAGATGGGACCTGATTATTCAAAACCTTATAAGTAAGAAGAAGAATTTTAAATTCTATTCTAGAACTAACAGGAAGCCAATGAAGAGAGGCCAATATGGGTGAGATATGCTCTCTCCTTCTAGTCCCCGTCAGTACTCTAGCTGCAGCATTTTGAATTAACTGAAGGCCGAAGCATTGCTTCAGTCTGCGAACCACTGCTTCGATTGGTTCAAGGTTCAAAGCAAAGCCATGCTGCAGAAAAGTTAAGGACCCGCTGCAGGGTCTGTAATCAATGTAGAGAAATTATAATTTTCCTGGCAAGCACCGCCAAAACAACGGCCACTCTGAAGGACAGATAACAGAATCGTTAAGCATAAAGCTTATTGATGTCGGTGGATCGAATCATTTCTTAACGATACCCGAAAGGAACCTGTTCTCGATACCCATCTCTGTTGATGATGTAATGACAGCCATCTCCCCAGTGCCTTTACCTGACATGCAGCCCCATGTCATCAATGACTGTGGAAATTTACATGTTCTCTTCAGGCAGTCATCTTTATAAATCTCATTGGAACGGCACCAAACAAAAGTTCCAGCATCATCACCTTGCCCAATGCAGATTCGAGATTCATCACTGAATATGACTTTCATCCACAGTCCACGATTGCTTTTCCTTAGCCCATTGTAACCTTGTTTTTTTCTGTTTAGGTGTTAATGATGGCTTTCGCTTAGCTTTTCTGTATATAAATCCCATTTCCTTTAGGCGGTTTCTTAGTTCGGTCACAGACGTTGACTCCAGTTTCCTCCCATTCGTTCCTCATTTGTTTTGTTGTGCATTTTCGATTTTTGAGACGTATTGCTTTACGTTTTCTGTCTTGAGGCTTTGATGTCTTCCTTGGTCTACCAGTATGTTTGCCTTTAACAACCTTCTCATGTTGTTTGTATTTGGTCCAGAGTTGAGACACAGCTGACTGTGAACAACCAACAGCTTTTGCAACATTGCGTGATGATTTACCCTCTTTTAAGAGTTTGATAATCCTCTCCTTTGTTTCAATTGACATCTCTCATGTTGGAGCCATGATTCATGTCAGTCCACTTGGTGCAACAGCTCTCCAAGGTGTGATCATTCCTTTTTGATGCAGACTATCGAGCAGATCTGATTTGATGCGTGTTAGTTTTGGGAATGAAAATTTACAGGGTGATTCCATTATTTATTCCTCAGAATTGAGTGAGCCCATATTTTTTTTCCCTCTGATTGGTCTAAAAAAGTAACTGTTACTGACTGCCACAATATTTTTCTTCTTGATTTCTTATAAGCCAGAAAGTTGCCATTTGAAATGACTTTAGTTTTGTGTCATGTCTGTGATCTGCTTTTTTTTTTTTCTACAAAATTAAACAACTGAATGAACATCCTCTGAGGCCGGTGATTCCATAATTATTGCCAGGGGTTGTAGTATCCATTTAGCCAATTTATTTTTTAATTTGAATTCACAAAGAAACAGAATCATCTGCAGTAATGCTGACTGAAGATGGTAATGATTCAATCAGAGAAAGTATGCATCATTGGCAGGAAAAGGAAGGAAAATATGTGCAAATCATAGTTAACATCTATTTGATCACATATTTTGATGTAGAGAATAGTCATTGATTATTGTTCATTGTTGGATTAGATAGAACTTTTTTGATCCCTTGGGAAGACTCCATCAGGGAATTTGAAGTTCCAACAGCATTGTATATCAGCATAGAGGGAAAGAAGCACTTGAGTATCAAAAGTGAAAGTAAAAAACGTATTTGCAAATATAAATATATAATAATAAATATACAGGAAGAAGGTAAGAGGAGCCACCACTGCGCCCTGGGGTGCTCTGGTGCTGCTGATCAGTGTTTGATGTGGTGTCCCTCAGCCTGACTATGTTGATTGTTGTTTATTGATCATTGATTATTATTATTACATATAAAATTATTTAAATATATTAATTTGGATGTCTTATTATAGTATATATTGGGTTATGGTGGTACCATTAAAAATGTATTTCTGGGGGGCATTGGGGCGCATGCCCCTGGACCTCCCTGGAGGACTTTATGCCTTTGGTGCTTTTGCCCAACAGCAAAAAAGTTTCATCCAAAAAATTTATATAGAAAAATTTTTAATTATATTTTATTTTTGGCAGTGGAGCAGTGACGAAACATTTCTTTAATTTTAGCACACACTCATCATGTAATATTGTATGTTAATATTTGTCTTTCATAAAAGAATACTGATTTGAATGGGCAGAAAAAATATAATACCCTGCAAAATAGTAATTACATCTCAGTATTCACTAAGATGCACTGTTTTTCAAGTAATTTTTGAAAAAAGTCCCCTTCGGGGAGGGAGCATTGTTTTCCATATTGACACAAAAGTCTTCTTGTTTCTTCAGTTGGTGTGTGTCTTGATCAGGGATATCGGTAGCACGTGTAATGAGTTACTCTAATCTGACTGCTTTTTTTCAGGAATTAGTTAATCTGACATGTTAATATTTCTAAATCAGTAACTAGATTAAAGTTACTTCTCAAAGTCACTGTGTGTTAGATATATTTCTGTATGAAATGTTATTCTGCTACACGAGATGACTTAAATTCATCAGAAAATGGGACAGCCTGTCTTGTGATGACGGTGTGAAGAACAACTTTAGGTGGCAGTGGTTAGAGGAAAAAGACAAGAATGGCAATTGTTTTGAAAATTAACTTCAAGAGGATAATTTATGTTGCCTGTAAACCACAAACTCTTGCTTATAGATTATGTTGGTAAGATAGACGTTATGCCTCTTGTGTCACTTAAAACTGCCTAGTCACACCTCACAGTAACCCTCTTTTTATCTTCCAAAAACAAAGCCACTGTTTAATCACTGCTATTAAGTATCATGGTTTTCTTTTATAGTGGTGTGACAGTGTGTCCAACATAAGTAATCTGACTAAATAATGAAATAAGTTGGATTTATTTATTATTGCAATAAGATATTATGTTTTATTGATCAGTTGTTGATAGTCTAGTTATGGTTGTGTTCTTCAAGAATTTGAGCATTTACATGTTAAACCAGCAATCAGATTTGACTGCAGTTAGCTGTAATTGTTCATGTCACTTTGGTCAGTTGCATACTCACAAGCTGAGTTAAATTCAATTGGACTCAACATCAGAACTATGAAAATGTTAATCTGGATCCAGTTAAAGACTGAAGTATAAATTAAGCACTAGAATACAATTCCATCAGTACAACAACTGAGTATGAGATCCCACTCACTAAAAACCTGTTATTTATGTTGTAATGAATATTGTTCGTAATTTCATGATTTTAATTGCTTATTTACAGACATGCAGCAGCTGTTGTTGAGTGAAGAAGAAATGGTCCCTGAACAGCAGGACTTACATCCAATTGTTGAAAAGAAGCTTGTTAAAGAGGAACAACAGGAACTCTTGACAAGTCAGGAGATAGAGCGGCTTCACAAGGTGGAGGAGACTGACATTCCAACGTTACCATTCACTGTTATCCTTGTGAAAACGGAAAATGCTGAAGAGAAACCACAGGTTCACCAAAGCCAAAGTGGGGGTAACACAAATGTTGAAACTGTAACAACTGCACCCAGAACACTGACAGCAAAAGCTGAAGAAGAGGACTATGTAGGACCACAACCACTCAGTAACGTGAGTCCAAATAATTGTTTACAATCAGACACCCAGAGCAGCCTCCCAGACAGTTCTGAAACTGAGTCTAACCATAACAGTGAAGGGACTCGCATCAGACTGCTTTGTCTAGGTTCAAACTGTTTGAAAATCAGTGATACCTTTGTTGGCGATAGCAGAGATAATTTCTCTGAATGTGGAACAGCATTGCGTCACATGAATTTTTCAAAGCAACACATCACAACTCATGGAATTAAGAAACATGTTAGTTTTCATGAGTGGGATAAAAGGTGGCAACAAAAGGGCTATTTGGCCGCCAAAAATGGCCACAGAGGTGGCAAGTTGCTGGGCTGTGTTGAATGTGGTAAAAGATTCAGGACAAAAAGTGATCTGAGCACACACACACGAATTCATACAGGAGAGAAACCATTTGGTTGTTCTGAGTGTGGAAAAAAGTTTAGAGTAAAAAGCAATCTAAAAGTACACACGAGAATTCATACAGGAGAGAAACCCTTTGGTTGTTCAGTGTGTGGAAAAAAGTTTAGAGAAAAGAAGAAACTGACCATACACCTGCGAATTCATACAGGGGAGAAACCATTTAGCTGTTCTCAGTGTGGTAAAGGATTTAAAGATAAACACTTTCTAATTCGTCACATGAGAATTCACACAGGAGACAAACCATTTGTTTGTTCTGAGTGTAGTAAAAGATTTCTAGAGAAAGTCCATTTGAACAACCATATGAGAATTCATACAGGAGAAAAACCATTTGGGTGTTCCGAATGTGGTAAAAGATTTCGAGAAAACGTCAGTCTGAAGAGACACCGGAGCATTCATACAGGAGAGAAACCATTTGGCTGTTCTCAGTGTGGTAAACGATTTAGAATAAATGCTAGGTTAGAGACACACATGAGAATTCATACAGGAGAGAAACCATTTGGCTGCCGTGAGTGTGGGAAAACATTCAGGGAGAAACGCATTCTGAATTTACATTTGAGAATTCATACAGAGGAGAAACAGTTTGGTTGCTGGGAATGTGGTAATAGCTTTCAAGATAAATACACTCTGAACAAACACATGAGAATTCACACAGGAGACAAGCCATTTGTCTGTTCTGATTGTGATAAAAGATTTCGAGAAAAAGCCCACTTGACCAGCCACATGAGAAGTCATACAGGAGAGAAGCCATTTGGCTGTTCTGAGTGCGGTAAAAGATTTGGTGAAAAGGTAAGTCTGAACAGACACCTGAGCATTCATACAGGCGACAAACCTTTTTCCTGTTCTGAATGTAGTAAAAGATTTCGTCAAAAATGTTATCTAGACAGGCATATGAGAATTCATACGGGTGAGAAACCATTTGTCTGTTGTGTGTGTGGTAAAGAATTTGGAGAAAAAGGCAATTTGAACAGACATATGAAAATACACACATAGGTGGGTTGGACTTCCTATTGGGCACTAGCCTTGAGTGTCCTCGGTCCCACTGTGAAGAGGGTTTGCTGGGAGAGATCTCGATGACGTTTCAATGATAACAAACCCCAGCTAAAACCTCCACAAAGCAAATATGAAAGTCTAACAATGATAAATTGTACTGGCCGAATGTCACCCAGGATTAAGAAGGTCCCCAAATCACAAAGCAGAAAAAGATCTTTTCCTGCTTTGCTTACTTAAGGCATGAGAAGTAGGGCAGGAGGGAAAAAGGCAGCATTTGAAGAGCAGATAACAGAAGCTTATTTCCCAACAGAGAAGAAAGAAGCCACCACAACTGCAAAACTACAATTGTGAGTTTGAAAGAAGTCAGTGGAAGAGGGAAGAAGAGTGGGCACTGCTATGGGCAACAGAATATCCCAAAAGGGAAATACACCAATCAGAGTCTGTTTATCCTTCTCATTAAAGAAAAATCATGTTTTTTTCCATTGTGCCAGTAAGCAGCCAGAGATGAAAATTTTTAATTTTTGATGGGGAGATCTGTCATGGTACGTGGATTGCATGGTCACAGCCAGAGGTGGTGGCTGGCTATGTTATGAAAAACTTACTTTGTCTGATGCACTACATGTCAAAAGCACAGTTAGACATATGTACATATTGTATGTTTACGGTATATTGTGTGCATGAATGAACATTGTGCTGTACCTTTAAACATATACAGTTGTGCAAATTTTACTTTGTTCATTCAAAATGGAGCCAACTGATAGTTGATTACAGTGCATCTGGAAAGTATTCGCAGCGCTTCACTTTATCCACATTTTTTATGTTTGCAACCTTATTCCAAAATGGAATAGATTCATTTTTCCCTCAAAATTCTATTCACAACACCCCACAATGACAATGTGGAAAAAGTTTTTAAAATTTTTGTAAGTTTATTAAAAATAAACCAAGAAATCACATGTACATAAGTATTCACAACCTTTGATGCACCTTTGGCAACAATTACAGCCTCAAGTCTCCTTAAATATGACGCCACAAGCTTGGAGCATCTATCTTTGGGCAGTTTTGCCCGTTCCACTTTGCAGCACCTCCCAAGCTCCATTAGGTTGGATGAGTGTTGGTGCACAGCCATTTTCAGATCTCTCCAGAGATGTTCAATCAGATTCAGGTCTGGGCTCTGGCTGGGCCACTCATGGACATTGCTGCATTCATCTTTCCCTCAATCCTGACTAGTCTTCCAGTTCCTGTCACTGAAAAACATCCCCACAGCATGATGCTGCCACCACCATGCTTCACTGTAGGGATGGTGCCTGGTTTCCCCAATAGCACCTGGCATTCACGCCAAAGAGTTTAATCTTTGTCTCATCAGAGCAGAGAATTTTGTTTCTCATGGTCTGAGAGTCCTTTAGGTACCTTTTGGCAAACTCCAGACGGGCTGCCATGTGCCTTTTACTAAGGAGTGGCCTCTCTCTGGCCACTCTACCATACAGGCCTGATTGGTGGAGAGATGGTTGTCCTTCTGGAAGGTTTTCCTCTCTCCACAGAGGAATGCTGGATCTCTGACAAAATGACCATCAGGTTCTTGGTCACCTCCCTGATAAAGGCCCTTCTCCCTCGATCGCTCCGTTTAAACGGATGGCCAGCTCTCAGAAGAGTCCTGGTGGATTTAAACTTCATTTATGGATGATGGAGGCCACTGTGCTCATTGGAACCTTCAAAGCAGCAGAAATGTTTCTGTACCCTTCCCCGGACTTGTGCCTTGAGACAACCCTGTGTCAGATCTACAGACAATTCCTTTGACTTCATGCTTGGTTTGTGCACTGACATGCACTGTCAACTGTGGGACCTTATATGTAGAAAAGATGTATCCAATCAACTGAATTTACCCCAGGTGGACTTCAATTAAGCTGTAGAAACATCTCAAGGACGATCAGTGGAAACAAGATGCACCTGAGCTCAGTTTTAAGTTTCATTGCAACGACTGTGAATACTTATGACATGTGACTCCTTTGTTTTTTATTTTTAATAAATTTGCAAAGATGTAAAAAACAAAAAAAGGAAACTTCTTCACATTGGGTGTAGAATTGAGGGGGAAAAAAATGTATCCATTTTGCAATAAGGCTGTAACATAAAATGTGGAAAATGCTAAAAACCGCTAGAATGGTAGGTTGTTGAGCTTGTTTGACTAAAATTTTTATTGACATTCAGTGTTGTCATTTTTGCATTGTGATATAAAGAATCCTTAGTGGAGACAGCTCAGACACAAACATGGGTATTTATTTCATGATTCTGTCACAGCTTTTTTTCTTTTTTTTAACCTGCTATCATGTCAAATTTGGGAGTGTGTGTGTGTGTATATATGTATATATATATGTATATATATATGTATATATATATATGTATATATATATGTATATATATATATATGTATATATATGTATATATACACACAAAAAATTAAAGGAACACTTTAATCCAAGTATAGCATCAAGTCAATTCAACTTCAGCAGAGGGGTTATTAATCAGTTTCAGCTGCTTTGGTTTGGATGACACCCAAAACAGGAATGGCTTTTACAGGTAGAGGACACTGACATTTTTTCTCACTATTTGACCGGTTTTTCACAAGTTTTATATTTGGGTAGGGTCAGTGTCACTACTGGTAGCATGGTCAAGAAAGCCCAACAAAGGCTCTTCTACAGAGCCAGAATAGTGTATCCCCTGCGTCAGAGTGATGGTATGGTTTGACAGCTGCACAGGACAGAATGGCCTTTACCTGGGCAGTGAGAACAATGCAAGGGATTGTGGGAAGTTCCCTCCCAGATCTGGATTCAGCATATGCTGGACGGGTGCAGAAGAGGGCCAGGTATATCGCTGCGGATCCCACACACCCAGACAATGGACTGTTTGTACAGCATTCCTTCCAGAAAGCAGTACAAAAACCTAAAATACCACCAGGTTGAAAGAGAACTTCTTCCCCAGAGCTGTGAAATCTGCCCCTTGCATGCACGCACACACACACACCACCCCCTGTAGACACATACAGGGAATAAAGTTCTCCTTCAATATGAATTGGGCTACCAAAAGGCAGGATTCACGCTGACACTGTCCTGACGCAGAATCAAGGTTGGACGCAAGGTTAAAATTTTACCACATTCTTTGGGCATAGGTGCACCGCATTCAAAATGTTAAAAAATTGATTTTTAGAATGTCTCTGTTTTGTCCTGTTTCCTCTGTGTCTCTGTCCTGTCTGCACTTTGCAGGAGGAGTGCGGTGTTGTCAACCTACTGTGTGGTTGAGTGTAGATGTTTCAGTGCGGTGAGAACAGTAGCAGAGTGCAGAGTTTTACAAACATATTTTCTTTCAAAAACTGCTCTCTCTGTGAGCGTCCTTGCTGTAATTGAACTACAAACACAGCTGCAGACCCGTGACAAATTAACCCCTTAAGCCCTAGAGCCTATTTCACCAAAATCACATACCCATACACTGTGATTTATTTCTCAGCTTGTACAAGGTCAAAAATGCAAATGTTTGGCTCAGTTAAAAGACAGGTCCTAGGGAGAAAACCTCCTCCATCTCCTCTGTCTAGGACCTGTCTCCCTAGGGGGGGGGGAAAAAAAATCAAAATAAATACTTGGTAGGAGTAAATGAGGCCCCCCCCCCCCCCCAAAAAAAAAAAACAACAAACAAACTCCGATTTATGTCTATTTGCTTGGTGTTTCAGCTGGGGTTAGTTGATATGTGATTGAAGTGGATACTTTTGTAGAGGAGACCTCGCTTGACATTTTGATGTATAATAAGTGTATGTTGGTGTCAGCATTGGTTATTTATGAGTGTTCAAATGTTCCAAAACAGGGGGACTCCAGGGTTTAAGAGGTCCCATAAACTCTCTTGCTGAGGTATGACAATATGTGCTCAAACTTTCTTACCTCTCAATCAGGTTGCACGTTCCACATTCAGACTGCAAACCAGGGAGAAATCTAGACAGAAAGAGGGTGTTGGGGGGGGTTGCCGGTGCCCTCCTGCCCTCCATAACACTCCTTGATTAAAAGGACACTTGAAGACCTTTTTCATACTGCTGCTACTACTTATAATAGTAATAATTTTAACAACTAAAATGTTTAAATCAGTATTACTCTGGGCTTAGGTTTTGCTGTAGTGACAGACTGTTTAATTAATGAACCATATAAAATAAGTTTACTTAATTTAACTTTTCTGCACAACTAAGGAGGGATGTGAAGCAATATTTTTATTTAATGTTTAAGCTTGGCATTACTGGGTCTGTTTTGGGTTCTCGCTTTAAAATTGTCAGTTAGGATGAGGGAAGCCAAAAATAAAAGGATTACAGGTCTTATGGTTAGTAATCTTATGAAATATACATGTTGTGATATCAATTTTGGTTAAAGACAAAGAAAAGGTGAAAATGTGCCAAAGAAAATGCAGATGTACAACACACATTAAGCAGGACGACCCCCCCCCCCGCTACACACATCAGAATTTCAGGTCCTGGAAAAACTCAGATTGTCACTGAATGGTGAGCTTCTGTTATTTAGCCTAATAGATTTGAATTAGCATTGAATGAAGTAAAAGCACTTTAAAAAAAGCTGTCCCCTTAAAATGTGTTTATCCTGAAGTATTTAAATATTGTAGGTTAAAGCTTTTCTATAACATGATGCTGCATTAGAAAAGAGCAGCGATGGTTGAGTGAAATATAACCTTGTTCAGCAGAACAGTAATTTGCTGGGGTTTTTTTTTTTTTTTTTTTAGCTCTCCACCTTGGTTTATCTTCAGTCCTAGGACATGATTACAAAATGGTTTCTATAAAAAGGTAGATGAACAGCTTATGATTTGGCCCTGAAAAAAAATTTCAGTCAGATATTTCAGTCATTTAACCAGTCAAAGCAATGGAAACGTGGGTTCTCCCAAAGAAAGCCAAAGCTGTCTCATCTGATGGAAAGGTCATGGCCGCTGTCTACTGGGATACTGACCCCGGTCATATGCGCAAGCTGTGACCGCAAACATTGTGGACAGAACCGGTGAGCTGGAGATGAGCTCCGCGGAGCAACAAGTGGCAGCTTTTCTCGCGACCAGAAACATTCATCTGGACGTGGACACCATCGAGGCTTGCCACCCTCTCCCAGCTACGGACAACAACACGCCTGCTCTGATTCTGAGGTTTGTAAGCAGGAAAAACAAAATTGCACTAATGAAACAAGGGAAAAAGCTAAAGGGTACGAATGTTTGTCTGAACGACCATTTAATAAAAAGGAATGCTGATATTGCCAAGAAAGCCAGATATTTACGGAAACAAAATAACAGAATACGTGGGTTATGAACTGTAAAGTATACATTAAACTTAAAGGTACACCTGAGGAAGCTAAGGTATTAGTTATCAAAGACATAGAAGAACTGAATAAATATGAATGAGGATAAAACTGGTTTTGGTTTGTGATTATTGATAAAAATCTATAGATAACATAATGACCATTGACAGTGATCAGTTTATTTCAGCCCAGGAGCTCGGTTTGGAAACATTCACTCACTGTAATTATGCTTCCCGCCCCTTTGGTCTTGAAATCGACCCTGACTCCTTTTTCACTGAAAAAATAGTACGACAATGTAATTATTTTACAGAACAACAACTCAGAGTATAAAATTAACAATGGGGCCTTTTCAATTATACATTTTAATAGTAGAAGTCTTCTTCGGAACATGTCCAGTATAAGTGATTGTTTGTCAACAACCAAAAGAAGCTTTTCAGTTATTGCAATCTCAGAAACATGGCTAACGGATGATATCAAAGATTTAGTACATCTGGATGGTTATGAATTATTTCTAGTTAATAGACAGAGGAAAAGGGGCGGAGGCGTACCACTGTATGTAAGGTCTGATTATACGAGGTCTGTGAGAAAACTATCGTACCTTTTTATTTTTTTCAAAAATCATATGGATTTGAATCAAGTGATTGCATCAGACAAGCTTGAACCTGCACATGCGTGAGTTTTTTTCACGCCTGTCGGTTACGTCATTCATCCTGTGAGCACGCCTTATGGGAGGAGTGCTCCACCCCCCTCGTCGGAGTTCTGTTTGTGCGGATAATGGCGGAACACTTGGAGCGACGCTATTGCATCAAATTCTGCCAGAAACTTGGCGACAGCCAAGTGGAAACCATTCGGAAAATTAAGACGGCTTTCGGAGATGAAGCCATGAGCACCACACGGATTAAGGAGTGGTACAACCGGTTTAAAGACGGACGTGTAACGGTGGAGAGCGAGCCGCGCCCCGGCCGACCATCGACGTCCCGAAATCACGAGATCGTTTCCAAAGTGAACGCTGTGGTGATGCGGGACCATTGCCTGACCATCTGAGAAATTGCGGAGGAAGTGGACATTAGTACTTTTTCGGCACATTCCATTGTTAGAGAAGATTTGGGTATGAAGTGAGTGGCTGCGAAGTTCGTGCCGAGGTTGCTGACGGCGGACCAAAAGCACCTCCGTGTTGAAGTCTCACAGGACATGCTGGACTCCATTCACACTGATCCCAGCTTTATGGACACCATTATAACCGGTGATGAGTCCTGGGTGTACGGGTATGACCCGGAAACCAAATTCCAGTCATCACAGTGGAAACATTCCACGTCGCCACGGCCGAAGAAGGCGCGCCAAGTGCGCAGCAATGTAAAGGCAATGCTGACTGTTTTTTTTGACTCCCGTGGTGTGGTACACCACGAGTATGCACCACAGGGTCAAACAGTAACGAAGGAGTATTACAGAGATGTCCTCCGTCGCCTCTGTGATGCTGTACGGCGCAAGAGACGGGAGTTGTCGGCCACAGGAAATTGGCGCTTCCACCACGACAATGCTCCAGCTCATTCCTCCAACTTAATTTGGACTTTTTTGTCTCAAAACCAAACTCCTGTGGTTCGACAGGCTCCATACTCTCCTGACATGGCCCCTTGCGACTTGTGGCTGTTCCCAAAAATCAAAACACCATTAAAAGGAACGCATTTTGAGACGAGGGAGGACATCATGGCTGCAACGATGGCGGCGCTGCGCTCCATCCCGAAAGAGGCTTTTTTGGAATGCTTCCAACAGTGGCGACACCGCTGGGAGAAGTGTGTGGAGTCCCAAGGAGACTACTTCGAGGGTGATTAGGTTTCCAACGCTCCAGGTAAGCCAGTTTTTTTTCCCCAGCCAAAGGTCCGATACTTTTCTCACAGACCTCGTAACTGCAAACTTGTTAACAATATGTCATTTACAGTGGACAATATTACGGAATGCGTTACTGTGGAAATCATAACCGTGAAGTCTAATAATATCATTGTCAGCTGCATATACAGAGCTCCTGGAGCAAACATTAATTCTTTTGAAGAAATAGTCATGGCAACATATAACAAAATCAATAGAAATAAGTATTTATTTGTCTGTGGAGACTTTAATGTAGATTTTTTTTTAATCCTCACAATCATCCACAAACCACCTCTTTCATAAATTCCTTATACTGTTTGGGATTATTTCCAACTATCACTCATCCAAGCAGAGTCACTGTTAACTGTACAACCCTTATTGACAATATTCTATCTAATGTTATATCTGGTAATCTCACAGCAGGAATTTTGGTAAGTGATATTAGTGATCATTTGCCAGTCTTTACTGTGTTTGCATCACAGGGTCATAGTAGTAGTAATCACCAAAGTGAACTAAAAACCTTGAGGAGAACAGTAACACCTGTAATCATTGATAACTTTAGGGAGGAATTATTGTGCCAGAACTGGGACGAGGTGTATGTTGATGAATCTTGTAATGCTTTTATTTCAACTGTCTCCAGGTTATATGACAAACATTGTCCTCTTGTTAACAAAAGGCACAGAAATCGATATTGTCACAAACCATGGATAACTAAGGGACTTCAGAATGCATGTAAAAAGAACTTGTTGTATAAAAATTTATAAATTAAGAACAAAGGAAGCTGAAACTAAATACAAAATATATAAGAATAAATTAATATTATGAGATTTTCTAAGAAAATATATAGAGAGTTACTGGGTATAAATAGAAATAACATCAAAAACACATGGAATATTATAAATGAAATAAGAGTAAAAATGTTAGCGATTATCCTTCATTTTTTTATTTAAATAGTAACAATATGATTAATGACAAGTCTATTGCTAGCCACTTTAATGAATATTTTGTTAATGTTGGGAAAAATCTTGCTAGTGTTGACTCATCAAATAACTTCTGGGTCAATAATACATCATTTAATAAATCTATGTCAATGTTTATTGGTGGCACTGGTGAGAGAGAAATAATTGATTTGGTGTATGGTTCCAAAAGTAAGAAATCGACTGATTTTAACAGTTTGGATATGGCTTTATTGAAAAAAATTGTGTAGTAAAACCTTTCAATTACATTTGCAATTTGTCACTGAGCACTGGTACATTTCCCTCTCAAATGAAAATAGCCAAAATAATACCTCTGTTTAAATCCTGCAATAAACACACCTTTTCTAATTATAGACTCATTTCACTTTTGCCACAATTTTCCAAAATTTTAGAAAAATTTTTTGCTAAGAGACTGCAGGACTATTTATCAAAATACGACATTCTCTGCGAAGAACAATACGGATTCAGAAAGTCTCGGACTACATCACTTGCTGTGATGGATTTGGTGGAAAATATAGCGACTGCAATTGATAATAAACAATACACAGTAAGCATTTTCTTTGATTTAAAGAAAGCATTTGCCACAGTTAATCATGGAATACTATTATCTAAATTGCAGCA
Source organism: Thalassophryne amazonica (assembly GCF_902500255.1). Lineage (NCBI taxonomy): Eukaryota > Metazoa > Chordata > Actinopteri > Batrachoidiformes > Batrachoididae > Thalassophryne > Thalassophryne amazonica. The sequence goes on along the minus strand of NC_047114.1, from coordinate 21,809,264 downwards.
AAACGGAATCAGAGGTCTTGCATATGATTGGATTAATAGTTATTTACATGGCAGATTTCAGTATGTTCACTTTAACAATATCGATTCTGAACCCCGGGAAATCAGAGGATTAGTATTGGGTCCATTGTTATTTTTACTGTATATTAATGATAAAAGCTGGGTGTCGAGATCACTGAGGTGTGTCCTTTTTGCTGATGACACAACTGTGTTTTGCAGTGGTGATAATGTCGAACAGCTTCTGGACATGGTGGAGAACGAATTGGGAAAGTTCAAGGTTGGTTTGATGCTAATAAATTGTCACTCCACCTTGGGAAAACTAAATGTATTATATTTGGAAATAAACAATTACCTAAGTTTAAAAATTTGACTATAAACAATACGGAAATTGAGGTAGTAACAGAATAAATTCCTTGGTGTTATAATTGACAAACTAAGTTGGAAAGTACATATAAACTATATTAAATCAAAAATGTCCAAATCTATCGCCATCTTGTATAAAGCCAAAGACACATTATCAGGGGAAGGGTTACTTACTTTATACCATTCATTAGGACATGCCCAGCTCTCCACAATTTCTCTGATACTTACTGGACTGGTAAGCATTGAAAGCTGAGATAGGCATGTCCCAACTTGTCCCATGACACGCCGAAACGGAGGTGTTCTTTGTCTCGCTCAAACAGCTAATTGGTGGTTACGCTCTAAGCCTCCGCGCTGCTTTCCATGACAAAATCTCTTGTTAAAAGTGAAATCTGCCGGAAAATGGCTGATGTCTAGCTCTTGTGATAACCAGAGAAAGTGCACACGACGGTCTCGTATCCACAGAGCCATCAGCTTAGAAATGATCTGGTGTTTTCTGCCTCGTCATCGCAGCTTGGAGTGCGACGCGTCGAGCGTCCTTAAAGCTGTCCTTAAAGCTGTAGTAACAGTCCTTATTCTCTGTGAAGCCTGTAAAATTTTCACTGAAAGCCAGATACATTTTTCAAATGGTTTCCAGGTGCCAGTCTCTAACAGCTTCTGAAAAAATTCTGATGGAAAAAAGTCCAAATCATTCTGCCATTTCCAGACAATGAAAATCCAACGAGGGGGCGGGACCACTCCTTCCACAAGGCGTGCTCACAGGCGAATGACGTCACTGACAGGCGTGGAAAAACTCACGCATGCGCACGGGGGTTCAAGCTTGTCTGACGTAAAAACATGAATGAAATCCATATAGTTTTTGAAAAAAATAAAAGGGTACGATACTTTATTGACAGACCTCGTATGTGGGTATGACCTGTAACGTGACTGAGAAGCATATGTGATGGTATATGTATTGTACAAGTATTTGTGTATAGATATATATGTGTGTGTGTGTATATATATATATATATATATATATATATATATATATATATATATATATATATATATATATGTATGTATATATATATATATATATATATATATATATATATATATATGTGTGTGTTTGCATACGTGTGTGTGTGAATCTAATTAGTAGTGAATGTATTTATTGATTTCGTGGAATAAGGGGTGGGTCTTGATAAGTTATGCTTCTACCCACCCCTTTCGGTCACATGGGTTTTGATTTTGGTCAGTTTTGGATTATTGTATTTTGTTTTCTGTTTTGCTGTATTGTTGTTTTGTTTTGTGTTTGTAAATATTGTATTTCTTTTTTATTCAACCATGTGTCGAAATAAAATAATTAAATTCAATTCAAATAGTTACCTGTTGTGACAAGTGCGTATGAAAATGAAACAGAAGGGGTGTGGAATGCTCCGTAGATGTTCTGTTTCACCACGACAAATGCTCCAGTTCACATCGGTAATCGCAATGGCTCGAATTCGCAAATGTGGCTTCACCCTTGTTCTGCACCAACGTTATTCCCCTGATTTGGCTCCTTCTGACTTCCATCCATTTCCAAACATGAAAAGGCATCTTGCTGGAACTCAATATAATACTGATCGTGATGACTTCCTTGAGCTCCAGGATGAGATCTTCTATGAGAACAGTATTAAGGCACTCCAGCAATGCTGGAAAAAGTGTATGGATGTACGAGGTCTATTAGAAAAGCATTGGACCTTTTTATTTTTTTCAAAAACCTGATGGATTTGAATCACGTGTGCTTGCATGAGCAAACCTTGAACCTTTGTGCGCATGCATGAACTTTTTCACGCCTGTCGATTGTGTCATTTCCTGGCAGGCAGCCTTTGTGTGAGGTGTGTCATGCGCTTGGCGTTTTTTCATTCCAAGGATGAAGACGGAACGACTGGAGCAGCGCCGCATCAAATTTTGCCAGAAACTGGGTGACAGCCAGGTGGAAATCATACGGATAATTCAAACGGCTTTCGGTGACGATCCTCTGGGCATCGCACAGATTTAGGAGCGGTACAACCAGTTTAACCCCTTAACACCTATTGTCGCATATATGCTACAATATTTGACTCAAATTTGCAACATACCATTATTATTATAACATAACAAAGTCATTACCAAAATACCAAAATTACTATTTATTTTTTGTGCAAAAGTGAAATGAATAATCTCAACATTATTTACCATCTACTTAAAGGCAAAAACACACATTTTTTTATATACAGCTATATAAATTCAGGCATTAAGGGGTTAAAGACGTCTGCACAATGGTGGAGAGCGAGCCACGCTCCGGTCGGCCATCAACATGCTGAAATGACCAGGTCATTCCAAAGTGAACGCTGTGGTGATACGGGACCGTCGTGTGACTGTCCGAGAAATTGCGGAAGAGGTGGACATCAGCTTTTTTTCGGTACATTCCAGTGTATAAGATTTCCACTGTAGAAGACAGATTTGGCCATGAAAAGAGTGGCTGTGAAATTCATGCTGCTGCTGATGACGCAGCAAAAGCGCCTTCGTGTTGAAGTCTCACAGGACATGCTGTGACATGCCCACCTCTTCCACAATTTCTCGGATAGTCACATGGCTGAAAATTCACCAAAAGCCGTCTGAATCATCCGAATGGTTTCCACCTGGCTGTCGTCCAGTTTCTGGCAAAATTTGATGCGCCGCTGCTCCAGTCGTTCCGTCTCACACACCCTCCTCACACAAAGGCTGCTTACCAGACAATGATGTAATCGACAGGCGTGAAAACGTTTACGCATGCGCACGAAGGTTCAAGGTTTGCTCATGCAAGCACACGTGATTCAAATCCATCAGGTTTTTGAAAAAATAAAAAGGTCCGATACTTTTCTAACAGACCTCGTACATGGGGATTATGCTGGAAAAATAAAGCATTACATTAATTCAGTTGTGGTTTCTTCTTGGTCAGGGTCAAACCTTTTCAATCACCCCTCATATATATCTCTGTGATGTCACACAAGGTTGATGGTTCAAAAAAAAAAAAAAAATGGTAGAACTCTGTCAGGTAATCAGGTAGCCCTCATTCCTCAGGATACACCTCACCTGACTAACTTCATTTGGCATAGTCATTCCAGCAATATACAAGGAGTTCCCCCATGCCAGCAACATCCAGTCATCGCCTTAGGTCACAGGTTCATGCACAAATCTCACAACCATCCGTAAAGCTGACAGAGAGGAGGCGCAGATGCAATGTGCCACAAAAACAGGTGAAAAGACAACTTTCACATGGAATCTCACTGAATTTGGAGCTCTCAACACCTGTGTGCATGGTGGCTGACTGTCTGCTGAATGCAAATTGGAGTGGTGGTGAAAAATCTTGAGCAGTCTGCACACAAACTGTGAGAACCACTGACGTGCCACGCAGCACACACACAAAAACATAATGCCACTGGTGCTGTCTGCAGGCCCCTCAAGACCAGGCACCTAAGTGGCTCTACTCTACTCTTTTCTATTCTCCTATTTTACTCTTCCTTTTTAGATATTTAGATATACCTTTGTATACTGGCATAGTTCCACCTTAGAATTGGAATATAATATATAAGATATACCTTAATGAATTTTCATGCAGCACTGCCACGGCTGAGATGACCACGTTTGTGCACATAGGATGGTGGTGGACTATTGCAGTTATGTGAAAGAATCTGAAAACTCCCCCGACTTTAGGAAGAAAAAGCACTATAAAGAATAAGTAAATAAATAAACCTGAAGAAAAGCTTGAGCTCACGAACTTACAGAATGATGTCCACTGAGCTGTGTCTCTCAAGTTCCATTGACATCCTCAAAGATAATGAAACAATAAATTGTCTCATCCACGTTCCCACATTGGTGAAATCCACTGTCCCCCAGAAAAAGATAAAACTCAAAAATCCAAGCCTGCCTGTACAGCTGCCCTGTGCATTCAGAGCCAGGCCATGCATAAAACTAAGTTCCACTTGATGGCACGGCTCTGCTGTGTTAGGACAGGACACACGGGCACCGTGATCCTTTGGAAATGCTCGATAAAAAAAGAATGAGGCCAGAGTGCTGACATTGTCCGTGCAGAATGTTGTGTACGTGGGATGAGGCCAGAGTGCTGACATTGTCTGTGCAGAATGTTGTGTACGTGGGGTGTGTGCTGAGCAGGAGGATTAAACTTGAATCCACTTCTGACCTCAAAAATAAACAGAGGTAAACTCAATGACTCTGGTCCATGCAGCTCATCTGTGGCTGGACAGGATGTGTCCATCCAGCACCTGAGTGTGCATGGTGGGTGTGTGCCGAAAAATAAATAACGACTAGTGCCCATGGGGATCCATGATAATGTATAATTTGCAGTAGGTTTACGTTTTGAGGGTCAACAAAGCACAAGCTCCCTAAAGTGTTGGACCATCACTCTCCTGCAACGTCAACAACTCTATCCAGAGATCCCATGACTACACAAGCTCTTTATAGGTGTCTCAAATTTCTTCCTACAAATTGTAAAGCAATTTTGAATATTAATTTACATCTACATTAAAAATTGCTTAAAGTGGCAGGGGGTTAAGAGGGCTGTGGTCAGCTGAAAAGCAAAAAAAGAAAAATGCTTAAAAAGGTGGGGAGAAGCAGAAGGGTTTTAGTCATGCTCATGCTCCCAAGAACCATTTTACTGAAAAAAGTCTGAAGGACCTAAAGCACATGGTTAGATGGCGAGGAGCTTTTCCAGGCGTGTGAGAGGCAAAAAAAAAAAAAAAAATGGGGGGGGGGGGGGGTTTCTGGCCTCCACTCTAGCTCCACCCATGCCAGGAAGTGTTCAACATTTGACATTTCCTGTTTCACTGTGAACTTAAAATTTGGCACTTCCTGTTTAGGACTCCCTGTACCATGAGCGAGCTTTGCGTCACTTTGCTCGTAATATATATATGTCGCGGACATGAACGAGCGAAGCTCTTCAGCATCTCACCATGCCATTTCCGGTCTGCGGCTTCATCTCTGCTTCATCTACCATCGGTTTGTGGCTTTTTCTCCACTGGGCAGATTTTTTCTGCCATTTCCGGTTTGTGCCTTGGTCTACCATAGAGCGAGCTTTGCTGCGCTTCGCTCATATTAATGGGTAGCATATTAATAGGCATGCAGTGTACACAAAATTATATTGTTTAGCCTAATTTAACTTGCCATTTTCATTTAAATAAAATTATGTTTTGACTGAACTGCACTCATTTAACTAATTAGAGAAGACACAGGAACATGAAATCATTTTTGAAGTTAATTTATTTGGGTTATTTGTTTAGTATTCAAGATATAAACAATACAATATATAAAAATTACCTCTGAATGACTTCTTTCTGTTAATCCTTGAACAATGCTACTTCATGAAGTTACCTTCTCCAAACTGATTAATTTATTATTTATTTTTATTTATTTGGTTTGGGAATCTAAAAAATGTCTGAACTTCAAGGAACAGAGCATTCAGCATTCACCGTGCCACTCCAGGTTTTTTTTTTTTTTTTTTTAATGTCATCACAAAGAACATGAAATGGAAACCAGCACCTTATTTATACAGCCCTTTTGAGCAACCGAAAGGTGACCAAAGTGCTTTCCAGTAAAATCAAGAAATAAAAGTCATAAGAATAAAAGCAAATACAGATACAATAAAATCAGGCACAAAAAAGCAAACATGTCACAGTGGCACTACTTATTAAATGCCATTTTAAATAAATACATCTTGAGCGTTGGCTTAGTGCTAGATCAGAAGTAGCGTGGAAATCAGGGGTTAACTTGTTCCTCAACACAAAAGAACAAATTATTTTTCAGCTGCACCAAAAATGGCAACTTGAAAATTAATAGAAATTGTATTCAATGCAACATCAAGGGAATAAACATATTGTGCATCTTTTAAAGGATTAATTCACCTATAAAAAAAAAACATGATTATCCAAACCTCTGAGTGCTCTACTCATCTTTAAAAGAAAGACAAAGACATATGGATATCAATAATGCAATGACAGTAAATATCTATATAACCTCAAACCATGTTTTAATCAGTGGTGGGACAGCTAACTGAAAAGATAACTTTTATAATGCTAAACCGATAAACCACAAAAAAAAAAAAAATTTGCAAAAGTTACAGCTAACCGCTATTTTTTAGTATTGACTTATTACACTGTCAGCTACTGATAAGCCAGTTTTGAGTTTAAGCACTGCAAGAGCTACTGCCTAAATTCAAAGGCGATGAGAAACCCAAAACATACAAGCCAGAGCTTTTCTCTTCATGCATCCGGCCCGCTGCTGCCAAACAAAAGTGTCATTTACTTTTAACATACAGCAACACAGACAGTGGCACCAGAGAGCAAATGCAAATCACTTTTCACTCATGGTTTCATTTATAAACAAAACTAATTCCGGACAGTTTATCGACATGAACAGCAACTCTGCCATTTTTACAAAGTGAAACTGTCGCACATATCTTTTAAAGTAATGCGCTAATTCTGAAGGTTTGAGCGTTAACAGACATGCGCCAAAAGACATTATGGGAAATGGCTGAGTCTCCTCTCATCACTTCCTCCACCGGTCAAAATGCACAGAACACTGCCATCTACTGGATGGGAGTGTAAATAGACCAATTGTAATTTGTGTGTGGTATTCCACTTTAAAATGATATACTGTCATGAAACTGAAATAAATAAAAACATATAAATGTTTCACAAAAGTTGCTGTTGAATGAAAAAAAATTCTCATCATGTCAACAAAACACATTTTTGAATGACTGAAATACCCACAACATGAAATGGGATGGTAACACATCATTCACTAATGTTTTCCTATGCATAAAGACAATGTCTGACACCCCGTGTAAATTATGTAATTATGTCTGACACCCTTTGTCAAGTTACTGTAGCATGTGTTGTTTTTTTTACAAATGTGTATTTGTAAATATGTCTTTTTTTTTCATTTAAAATAACAAAAAGCATTTTCAAAAGTGAAAATTCTGTTTGTGAAGTGTGATTCAGCCTTTGTTGATCACTGATCACACACATTCATCGCTTTGCTCAATCACCCAATACTGAGATATTCTGAGCATAAAACTGCGTTTGACATTCACAAATATGTTGGTCTATTCACACTTCCATCCAGTAGATGGCAGTGTTCTATGTATTTTGACAGGGGGAGGAAGGAGGAATTGATGCCTTTTGGTGCATGTGCCGGTTAATGCTCAAACCTTCAGATTTAGCGCATGAAGATATGTGCGATATTTTTACTTTAGAAAAATAACAGAGTTGGCCTTAATGTCGATAAAATGTCTGGCTCTGTTCATAATTATTAGTACACAATTAGTATATTACACAATTAGTTCTGTTCATAAAAGAAACCATAAGTGAAAAGTGCGTTCCATTTCATGTCTCCTGCCACACGTCTGTGTCATTGCATGTGGAAAGTAAATGACTTCTTTCTTTTTTTTTCTTTTTGCAACAGTAGCTGGCAGCCGGGCTGCCCCCTTCTGCTGGTGGAGGACTGAGCTTCTCACAGCGGTCTGCCTGTTGCAAAACACACAAAAGGTACTAACATGTATGATTTAGGGTTTACAAATATTTTTGACCATTAACCTTTACTCCCTATGCCAGCATAAAAATGTTAGCGGACTGAAAGTTAGAACAAAATTTAGTGGAAGCTAATTGGTCTGCTGATGGCTTTCAATGTTAGCTGAAAAGCTAATACGCTAAAGAAAAAGTTAGCTTTGCTAATTAGCAGTTAGCGGAACTGCGCCCACCATTGGTTTTAATGAGCTTGTGCAATTAAACCATTTGTGCATTTCATGACTAATTACAGCATATTTCTGGCAACCACTTTCTGCTGCTATGATGAAATAAATAATTCATTTAATGGACAGCCATCTGTATAAGAAGCTCTTACACTAATGGTCACCTCAAAAACACGAGCATTTGCAAGCCTTGCAGCTGAATAGTTTCTTTACAGTATGAATTTTCATAGGTGTTTCGATGTTTTTATTTTGTATGATTTATTACATTCATAACAACTAAATGGTCTCTCTAGTATGAATGTTCATTGGAATGCTCAGCCTGCCTTTTTATCCAAATATGTTACCACAGTCAGAATTGCCAAAATGTTTCTCTCTTATTCCATTTTCTTGGGTTTCTTTTTAACAGAGTGTAATGAGCACCAAACCTGGGGACTCAAAGCGTGCGTATGCACAAAAACATGGTGTCCGTAACCTCAGCTTCAGTAAGGGAAAATCCTACCATGTATTGTTTCTACCTGTGCATTTAAAACAGGTGATTTCACAGATTAGCTCATCTACCCACCTGAAACATCAACCTAGCACACTCAGCTAGTTTAGTGAGTGCATGGAACAAATATTACTCACTGAAACTGGGATTACCCACCTCTGCTGATAACTGGCCTCTAGGCATTAAGATTTTTCTCCATAAGCCCTGTCGCCCCAACCACCACTGGTATTACATCTATTTGTTTCCATGCCCATGTTATTGGCATGTCATTTTTGAGGTCTTGGTAATTTGCAATTTCTTCCCTCTCAGCTCTGTTGCTGCCATAGTAATTGGGGATTGTTACGCCTCTAATTTTGGCTGTTGTCTCTCCTGTATGAATTCTCATATGCGTTTTCCAGTTGCCTTTTTCTCTAAATCTTTTATCACACTCAGAGCAGACAAATGGTTTCTCTCCTGTATGAATTCTCATGTGTGTTTTCAGATTACCCTTTTCTCTAAATCTTTTACCACATTCACAACACCCAAATGGTTTCTCTCCTGTGTGAATTCTCATGTGTCTGCTCAGATTACTTTTTTCTCCAAATCTTTTACCACAGTCAGAACATGCAAATGGTTTTTCCCCTGTATGAAATCTTGCATGTTTATTCAGACTGCTTTCTTCTCCAAATGTTTTACCACACTCTAAACAGACAAATGGTTCCTTTACAGTATGAGTTCTGATGTGTTTTTTCAGGCTACGCTCTTCTCTAAATTCTTTACCACACACAGAACACCTAAACGGTTTTTCTCCTGTGTGAATTCTCGTGTGTGTTTCCAGGCTGACTTTTTCTCTAAATCTTTTGCCACACTCAGGACAGCAAAATGGTTTTTCTCCTGTATGAATTCTCATATGCCTGCTTAGATTGCTTTTTTCTCCAAACAGCTTACTGCACTCAGAGCAGACAAACGGTTTTTCTCCTGTATGAAATCTCATGTGTTTATTAAGATTGCTTTCTTCTCCAAATGTTTTACCACACTCAGAACAGACAAATGGCTTCTTTCCTGTATGGCGTCTGATGTGTCTCTTCAGGGTGCGTTTTTCTCTAAATCTTTTACCACACTCAGAACAAACAAACTGTTTCTCCCCTGTATGCATTCTCATGTGTGCATTCAGGCAGCTTTTTCTTCTAAACTTTTTATTACACTCAGAACAGCCAAATGGTTTCTCACCTGTGTGTATTCTCGTGTGTGTGGTCAGATGGCTTTTGTCTCGAAATCTTTGACCACATTCAGAACAGTTAAATAGTTTCTCTCCTGTATGAATTCTCATGTGTATTTTCAGATTCCATTTATGCCAAAAATGTTTACCACACTCAAAGCATCCAAATTGTCTGTCTCCTGTATGAAGTCTCATGTGTCTGTAAAGACATCTTTTTTCTCTAAATTTTTTATCACAGTCAGCACAACCAAACTGTTTCTCTGCCTCCCCTCTATGAATATTCATGTGTCTGTTCAGATCACTTTTTTGCCCAAATTTTTTATCACATTCAGAACAGCCAAATGGCTTTTCTCCTGTATGAAATCTCATGGGTGTTTCCAGACAGCTTTTTTCACCCATTTTTCCCCCACAATCAGAACAGCCAAATGCTTTCTTTGCTGTATTCCCTCTCATGAGTGTGTTCAGATTGTCCTTTTGTCTCCACCTTTTATCACACTCTGGACAATGACAGTGTTTCTCATTCACTTGAATGATCGCATGATGTTTTGAATAATTTATGTTACCACATTCTGAGAAATTAAATGGTATCAAAGCACTGTTAAAATTGCTATCACTTACAAAGGTAACAGTGTTTTCCAGGCAGTTGAAACCTGAGCTTTGATGAACCTGTGATGGCAGTAGTTTTTCTTCATTGTTTTCGCACTTTACAGGGACAATGGTGAAAGGCACCTTCATGATTTTAGACTCCTCCAGCTGGTGAAGGTGTTGTGTCTTCTGCTTTGTGAAAAGTTTCTCCTTTTCCTCTATATTGTCCTTCTGGTCAGCACTCAGATTCAACTCCTGTTTTTCAAAGAGCATTTCGTCTTTCTTCACGAACTGCTGCAGCACGACTGCAAGGAAACAAATTAACATTCAGAACAACAGCAATCCGAGATTTCCGACATCCGCACAGGGTTGACAAGGACTCAGAATTACAGATATGTGATTCACATTGTGACCCAGACTTTACCTGGATCCGGATTCCACAACACAATGCAATAATTGCATACTGAACTGGAGTGGTCCGACTGAAGATGTTGCAATGTGATATTTAATTCCCAAGCTGAAACAAAATAGTGTCTTCTTGATCTTGGTTTTACATTGTGATGTCATATCTGTGAAGTAGTTTTGACATAATCATTAAAAGTCTACAAAGTGAAATCCTGATGCAGAATCTGTATCCAGATCACCTCCAAAATTTAATGAAGTCTTCCAAGGCCTAACACAAATGTGTGGTGAAAATTTGGCAGAATCTGTGAAGTAGTTTTGACGTAAACCTTAAAAGGGTATATAAAGTGAAATCTTAATCCAGAATCCGGATTCGGATCACCTCCAAAATTTAATTTAGTCTTCCATGGGCTAATATGTGTCTGTGGTGAAAATTTCATCAAAGTCTGTACAGTAGTTTTGATGTAATCGTGCAGTCAGACAGACAAATAAAAAAACAAACCCTGATGATTTTATTACATCCTTGGCGGATTAACAACGTTCATCATAATAAAGACAATAGTGGTGATATGGCTCTAGCAACACTGAGTTATTAGATGGATGGAATAGATACTGTGGAATTGTAGACCAGGAGACTCATACACATATAAAAGTGTGTAGAATCAAACACAAAAGCATAATTTCACCAGAGTTATAAAGTCCTGTGTGTATGGATCATGGAAGTGTACATTCATGTGAGCCTTTTGTCCACTCCAACCTTTTTCTTTGAAAGTACATAGTTACACCCTCAAAAACGTATTAGCATGAACAACCAGCGGTCCCTAGCTGTCCATCAAAACATGGATCAAAAAGAAGAAAACAAAACAAAATACAAATGCAATTGCACATTCTATGCAATTACACAGAATGTGAACCTGAGACAGTCCTCCAAAGGATGGAGTAAAGGAAATATGTACCTGCATGATTAATGGAGTTTTTGAATGAGCTTTTGATTTTCAATCAGCAGATCTGAAGTAAGGGAGTATGACCAACCAGTCTACATGTGCTTTGTGGACTTGGAAAAGGCATATCACTGGGTCCCTCTGGGTATCCTGTGGGGAGTGCTGCAGATGTTTGAGGTACCGGATTTGCTGTAACATGAGATCCAGTCTCTATATGACCAAAGTAGGAGCTGTGTCCACATTCTCAGCATTACATCAGACCTGTTTCCAATGGGTGTTGGACTCCACCTGGGCTGCCCCTTTTCATCAATCCTGTTTGTGATGTTCATGGACTGGATTTCAAGGTGCAGTCCAGCACCAGAGGGTGTCCATCTTGGTGATCTCAGAATTGTATCTCTGCTTGTTGCGGATGATGTGCTTCTGTTAGCTTCATCGGGCAGTGACCTCCAATGCGCACTAACCAGGTTTGAGGTTAAGTGTGAAGCGACAGGAATGAGAATCAGCACCACCAAATCTCAGACCATGGTCAGAAAACAGTGGATTGTCCCCTCTGGGTCAGGGGAAACTTACCACAGTTTAAGTATCTCAGGGTCTTGTTCACGAGTTGGGGTAAGTTGGAGCGTGAGATCTATAGATGGATTGGGGCAGTGTCTGAAATTTTACAATGTACCAGACTGTTGTGGTGAAAAAGGAGCCAAGCTGGAAGGCTCTCAAATTATAAGTTGATTTATGCTCCAAATCTCAATTATGGTGACGAGCTTTGAGCAATGACTAAAATAATATGATCGCAGGTACAAACAGCGGAAATGAGATTACTCTGCCGGGTATCTGGGCTTGCACTCCTGAACAGGGTGAGAAGCTCAATTGTCTGGGAGGGACCGAGTAGAGCCGTTGCTTCTTTGCATCAAAAGGAGCCAGGTGAGGTGGTTCGGGCACCTGAGCATCTCCCTAGGGAGGTCTTCCAGACACGTCCAACTGGGAGGAGGACCAAGGAAGACCCAGGACATGCTGGAGAAATTATATTTCCCAGCTGGCTTGGAAATGCCTTGGGATCCCCCAGGAAGAGTTACAGAACTTGACAGAGGATAGGGAAGTGTGAGATGAGTTACTTGATCTGCAACCACCATGACCCACCAGGGCTCGACATAGCCATTTGCCCGCTGACCCGGCGCCAATTTGGCCCACTTTCAGGCCACTACATTTTATCAAATGACGGGCCACTACAAAAATAAGCAAAATTCTATTTATTTTACCATATTTTGCGGCAGCAAAGTCAAATTTCTTCACATCTCCATGTCATCAAACTTCACGGCTTTCGGTGACGATGCTATGGGCATCACACAGATCAAGGAGCGGTACAACTGGTTTAAAGACGGCCGCAGAACGGTGGAGAGCGAGCCACGCTCCGGTCGGCCATCAACATGCTGAAATGACCAGATCATTTCCAAAGTGAACGCTGTGGTGATGCGGGACCGTCGTGTGACTATCCGAGAAATTGCGGAAGAGGTGGACATCAGCACTTTTTCAGCACATTCCATTGAGACAGAAGATTTGGCCATGAAAAGAGTGGCGGCGAAATTCGTTCTGAAGCTGCTAATGGCGGTGCAAAAGCACCTTCATGTTGAAGTCTCACAGGACATGCTGTGACATGCCCACCTCTTCCACAATTTCTCGGATAGTCACACGACTGAAAAGCCACCGAAAGCCGTCTGAATCTTCCGAATGGTTTCCACCTGGCTGTCGGCCAGTTTCTGGCAAAATCTGATGCAGCAGCGCTGCTCCAGTCGTTCCATCTTTTTCCTTGCAATGAAAATCCGCCGAGAGCACGACACACGTTCTCACATAAAGGCTGCTTGCCAGCAAATGACGTAATCGACAGGCGTGAAAAAATTCACGCATGCGCATGAAGGTTCAAGGTTGGCTCATGCAAGCACACGTGATTCCCGTGACCACGTGAAGCACGTGACCAGCTCCCAATTCAGATCAGGGAGACAGACACCCTCTCTACTTTTAAGATTAGGCTTAAAACTTTCCTTTTTGCTAAAGCTTATAGTTAGGGCTGGATCAGGTGACCCTGAACCATCCCTTAGTTATGCTGCTATAGACGTAGACTGCTGGGGGGTTCCCATGATGCACTGAGTGTTTCTTTCTCTTTTTGCTCTGTATGCACCACTCTGCATTTAATCATTAGTGATCGATCTCTGCTCCCCTCCACAGCATGTCTTTTTCCTGGTTCTCTCCCTCAGCCCCAACCAGTCCCAGCAGAAGACTGCCCCTCCCTGAGCCTGGTTCTGCTGGAGGTTTCTTCCTGTTAAAAGGGAGTTTTTCCTTCCCACTGTAGCCAAGTGCTTGCTCACAGGGGGTCGTTTTGTCTGTTGGGGTTTTACATAATTATTGTATGGCCTTGCCTTACAATATAAAGCGCCTTGGGGCAACTGTTTGTTGTGATTTCGCGCTATATAAAAAAATTGATTGATTGATTGATTCAAATCCATCAGTTTTTTTTTTGTTTTTTTTAAAAAAAAGGTCCGATACTTTTCTAACAGACCTCGTATTTACCCTTTTATGTTAAACCGACCTGTTATAGTCTCTGAAACAGTTGATACGAGGTCTATTAGAAAAGTAACGGACCTTTTTATTTTTTGCAATAATCGTATGGATTTGAATCACGTGCGCTTGCATCAGCCAAGCTTGAACCTTCGTGCGCATGTGTGAGTTTTTTCACGCCTGTTGGTTGCGTCATTCGCCTGTGAGCACGCCTTGTGGGAGGAGTGGTCCAGCCCCCTCAGCGGATTTTCATTGTCAGGAAAATGGCGGAGCGACTGCCGCTTTGCTAAATCAAAATTTTTTCAGAAACTGTGAGAGACAGCCAGGTGGAAACGATTCGGAAAATTCAGATGGCTTTCGGTGAAGATCTTATGGGGATCACACAGATTAAGGACCATTACAACTGGATTAAAGACGGCGCATAATGGCAGATGGCGCGCCGTGCTCTGAGCGGCGATCGACAGGCTGAAACGACCAGATCATTTCCAAACTGAATGCTGTGTTGATCCGGGACGTCATCTGACTAGCAGAGAAATGGCAAGAGAGGTGCACATAGCACTTTTCCTGCACATTCCACTGTTAAAGGAGATTTTGTAATGAAAGACGTGCGGCAGAATTCGTGCGTCAGGACGGAGCCGCTCATGGCGCGGAACAAAAGCACCTCCGTGTTGGAAGTCTCACGGGACATGCCCAGCTCTTCCACCATTCGGAATATTCAGCCGGCTTTGGGTGGCTTTTCAGTCGAGTGAGTATCCGAGAAATTGTCAAAGAGCTGGGCATGTCAGGGCATGTCCTGTGAGACCAACACGGAGGTGCTTTCATTCCGCGCCATTAGCGGCTCCGTGGCGAATTCCTCCGCTCCTGTTTTCATGACAAAATCTCCTTTAACAGTGGAATGTGCCGAAAAAGTGCTATGTGCACCTCTCTTGCCATTTCTCTGCTAGTCAGACGACGTCCCGGATCAACACAGCATTCAGTTTGGAAATGATCTGGTCGTTTCAGCCTGTCGATCGCTGCTCGGAGCGCGGCGTGCCATCCGCCATTGTGCGCCGTCTTTAATCCGGTTGTAATGGTCCTTAATCTGTGTTAAGATCTTCACCGAAAGCCATCTGAATTTTCCAGATGGTGTCCACCTGGCTGTCTCTCACAGTTTCTGGAAAAATTTGATGCACCGCTGCTCCAGCCGTTCAGACATTTCCCTCACAATGAAAATCCAACGAGGGGGGAGGACCAGTGCTCACTCAAAGCCTGCTCACAAAAACTCACGCATGCGCACGAAGGTTCAAGCTTGGCTGATGCAATCACACATGATTCAAATCCATAAGGTTATTGCAAAAACTAAAAAGGTCCGTTACTTTTCTAACAGACCTCGTAGATGTATTTTATAACTTAAAAATGGGACAGATGCTAATGCGTTAGCATGTCTATGGTGTTTTCAATGTTAAAGTTAGCATTAGCTGTTGGCATTTTAGCACGTTTGTGTGCATTTGTTTTCTGTATAATAATTAATGGCTCAGCGCTTGTCATTAAAGAGTCAAATGTATTAAAAATTGTAATTTTTTTAAATTAATATATTAATAATAGCAACACCAACAGCAATAATAGTAACTCTTCAGAAGTGGAAAGTCAGCTTCTTAACTCCTCTCAAAGCCATTAAAATATGTCAATCGTGACTGTGAGTCACTTTTGTCCTGATTAAAGTCGCAAAGTGGGATCGTGTCTTGTGGCAGTCAAGAAACGAGAATCGTCCTCCGTTCCGTTAGCACAGCTCCAAACACTGCGCGGCTCTCTGCCAAGACAGAGTCCAGTCGGAATTAATAACTTCAATACAAATTGCCGCTTTAAATAAAATGACACCTCCTTCCAAATGCTGTAATACAGAACATAAACTACAATCGACTAAAACTTTTTTCTTCAAATGAGATGTCCTGCATTCTTTATGAATTAAACTGATGCTGACACAGCCAGCTGCAAGAGCTCAGCTCAGAGGTATGGAAAGACATTCATGCCAATGATGTCTGAAAGCAAATGCTTTTGACAAAAACTACAGGTTTTATTTATATTCAGAGATCAAGAAGCCACCATGTAGAGTTTATTTAGGTCCTGAGTTTAAGGATCCAGTGATCAATTTCATATTTATTTACTTTAAGACTCAATAAAATGCCGTTGACATAAAAACCTTTAACACCTACTTTTAGGACACAGAAAATTCACAAGTGGTATCAATAAGGGAATCGATAAGGAATCGGATCGATAAACGGAATCAATAATGGTATAGATAGATAAAATCTTATCAACAACCATCCCTAACCACACTCCATGCTCCTGCAGAATCTTGCGCATATTGAAATGCATGTCGTCGATGTGTGGAGCGTGCGTTCAGCCGTTTCCGTCACCGATCTTCAGCAATGTTCGTTAGCATCTTTAAATGTGCGGGAAGCTGCAGGAAACGAAGACGAACAAGACGCAAATCTAACAGAACGCTTTGAAATTTTTATTGAAATATGTTTAAACTACATCCACCCAAACCCGGACAACAACCAGGAAAGCGTTTCGCTAAAGGAAATCGCCAGAAGAGGAAACTTAGCGATGATGAGTTAAGGGAGAGAGACAGGCTATATGAAAGAAACAAGAGGAAATGAGGTTTTGTCCCGACCTGGCCACAGAAATGGCCGTGGCTTGGTCATGACCAAGAGAAGAATGAGGTTTTCTGCCAAATCTGCAGGGCCTAAAGTAAAGTATATGCTTGGTCCTGGTAGACCCTGGCTGTTTTGAAACTAGTTTAAAAGTCTAACCAGCTTGCCTTTGTGGAAACCCCACGGTGACAACATTAGCAAAGGAGCCAAGCATTTTTTTTTCAATTTTTAGATCTGTAACTCCAATCCAGACAAGGCATACTTTTTAGTTTTGATATGGACCTACATCTGTATTTTACATTTCTGACTGAGTTAGCCAACTCTGAGGGTTGCTTAAAAACTGCCCTCTAAATTTTATGGGAGTCACTTTATTATTTTTTTTTTTACACTTGAGAATGTCCTCTGATAAATTCTATTTTTTTTAACTTCATGGTCCATAGACTATTTCATGTTTTTTTCTGGATTGGTTTATATTATATAGGCAGTTTTATTTGCAAGATTTCAAGGTGGAATATCATAAACTCTCACGTGCAAAACCATGGGCCAGTGGTCCTACACTGTGGGCCACTAACTTCTAAATTCTACTGGGCTTGTGGACCAGTGGGGCAAATTGGTTTGTCAAGCTCTGCCCACAGCTGGATAAGCGGCTGAAAATGAATGAATGAAACGAACATTGCATAAAATCAGTTCTATCTACCTCTTACCGTTTCACGTTAAACATCTTCAAAGTCGCACACTTCTGAGTGTGTTCAGAAATTCCCTTGCTATTCACCTTATTCAGCCCCGCCCACTTTTACAACAGAGGCATTTCCGTTTTGTCTTAGGACTTCTGCTGAGTGGTGTTTTCAATATAGAACAATGAAAGATATTACATGGGTAGAAACAAAAACCTTTTTTAAAAGCTCAAAGGGATCGACTCTGGCTCACCCACAGGTCATAACAGAGTGGGAAGATGATATGAAAAAGTGGCCCTCAATTATTTTTAAGTACTTTGTGTTGTCACTCGGCGTGGATGGATTGGCTATGAGGAACTATGAGCTTCGCACTGCAGAGCGGCACAAAGCTTGTATAAAAGCACAAACAAGTTAAAATACTACCCGACAAGTAGTACCACCGTAATACCAAGATTACGTAACGTGAATATACGTATGGTGTTATTTCATGCAGTGCTTGCTTGTATCAAACGCCAGAAAATGAGAAAATTAGATAGCAGCTAATGCTACAAAACACAGCTTACCCATTTGTCTCACTAGCATCTGCCATGGCTTCTTCAATGGAGCGTTGTAGCCCAACCATTTCTCTGGGTAAGGATCCAGTGGTGTGTGCTTTTTCTCCATAAAATGAAAAGACATACATAATGGACATAGGGACGTTTGGGTGGACTTTTCAAATTCAGTGCCTTTAGCCAGCACCGGAGATCCTCGTTTTTCAATGGAGGAGGGAACAAGTTTAATGCTCATCCACAGCACTCAGATCTCTCCTTTCCATGTTCAAAACATCATTTCCTCTTCTTCCAGTTGTTGTGGAACTCACGAACTGAACAATTAATGCTGCTCATGTTGGGACACTTCTTGCATACTATGTTCCCATGTAGCTAATCATCGACGCAATGGCAAACCGGACGTTGCTTGACAAAATGGAGCCACCCACCCTGACTTCCTGAATACGGTGAATAAAACAGAATTTGTTTGTTTTTTTTAACTCTAATTTAACCTTTATTTAACCAGTTTTTTTTTTTTTTCAATTTACTTCATTTATAAAGCGCCAAATCACAACAAAGTTGCCTCAAGGCAATTCACACAATTAAGTTTTAAACTTGCCAACCCCTAGAGCAAGCACACAGGTGACAGTGGTAAGGAAAAATTCCCTCTGATGATTTGAGGAAGAAACCTCAAGCAGACCAGACTCAAAGGGTGACCCTCTGCTTGGGCCATGCTATTGCCACAATAGACAATACAGGAAATTTCGGAAGATTGCAGAAGTCCATGCTGGTGCACAAGACGGAAGGCCTGCAAAAGAAGAACACCCACTCCCGTCTCTGGATGCAGCCTCACCTTAAACAGAGAGAGAAAAAAAAAAAAAAAAAACAGAATCAGGCGGCAGACAGACAACAAATACAGTATAATTTATCAGCATTTAGCAACAAGAAAAACAGAAGAAATATTAAGGTGATCACCAGCCACTAGCCCTAAGCTTCACTAAAAGACATAGACTTTAGAAAAAGTTGAGGCCGTGGCCCACTCTGTTTAATAATAAAATGAATTTAAAAGGGTAGAGAGCATAGTACCATACTATGCCAGCCTGCTAGCCATACGAAAGGGAAAATAAGTGCTTCTAAAGTTTGGACTTGAAAGTCTCTACAGAATCTGACTGTTTTATAGATGCAAGGAGATCATTCCACAAAGCAGGTGCATGATAAGAGAAAGCTCTGTGACCCTCAAACTTTTCATTCACCCTAGGGACACAAAGTAGTTCTGCACCCTGCACACCTTCTCAATGGCCTAGGATCAACCGCTATATTTGAAAATGCTGGGAGTGTGGCAGGGGGTGGGGGTGTGGCGGAGAGTGATACGCAAAGTGATAATTGTTGCATAATGCAGCAATCCCACCAGTTCGTTTTATACAGTGCATCTGGAAAGGTGCCACAGCGCTTCACTTCTTCCATATTTTAGAAAAATACATTCAGGTCCATAAACATTTGGACAGTGACCGCATTTTTGTCCTGTGTAAACCACCACAAAGGTGTGAAAACGAAACCAATGAGATGCAAAAGGTGCATGCACTGTAAACTGTGATTTAATTCAGTTGGTTTAACAAAAAATTTCATTAACAATTTTGAAATTATACCCTTTTAGTGCACTATGCACACAGTTTCTCTAACCACAGCCGCAGAAGCCTACAACTCCTGTAGAATTCCCATGAGTGTCTTGGTAGCTTCCCTCACAAGTCTCCTCCTTACATGCTCACTCAGTTTTGATTTTTGTTAACTGTAACCCTCATACAAGTGCAGATCAGAAAAAGTGGGACAATGTGGAAAATGCTTATTTAAGAGCCAGTTTTTGTAAAAGTCAGGCAGGTTTCTATTAGAGGGTGATTCATGACCCCTTCAGCTTTGTCTGCAAAAAAAGTTTTTGGGGGGGTAGATATACATTAGAAAGGAGCAGAAATCACATTTTAGATCCTTGATAGGGTCTGCTTTCTTTTGGGGGGGGGGGGGGGGGGGTGTCCTGGTCCTGGAAATTTCTCACCTGAACTGTATTCCTGAAGGAACTCCATCAGTTTTGTGGCTGCAAAAAATATGTTTTCTTCTGTAAGAGCAGGTCAGACAGTTTTAGAATCTAGAAAATCTAAAAAGAGAAACAAGAAAACAGCCATAAGAACATCCCTGAAAGACACTGTAGGAAGAAACCACAGGAAGAATATAATAATGTGTTTAGAATATTGGAAATTATCACTTGTGGATAATTTTACCTCGAAAAGGGGGCACCACCTATCACTGCCTGAATGTTATTATAACAAGGTTATAATATCATTGATTTTAGGGTCAGCTGATAAGAAATATTAAAATCAGTCTTGAACTTTCAGGCGTAAGCTCCGCAGGTCAGATCCGACACACTCTGTAAAATCATACAAAAATCACAGACAACTTCACACATTTAAGATATTTCTTTAACTCTGGCAGGAGTTAAATAACAGGACATATCACAGTGAGCAATTTAATGATGACGACATTCAATGAGCAATGATTATATGACGTTCAGATAATTTGGTTTCGTAGCGGGAGTTTTAGGAGTTGAAAAACGTCCTAATTTAGCAATGAATTTACTTTGGTATTTATTAACTTGAGAGAAGATTAATGATTTTGAATCTTTCAATATTATTGTTAGAGCAGAATTATGTTTCACAACATTTATACATTAATTCTAATTATATTCTTTTACAACATGAATTGTATGGATATTAATAACATGCAACACAAAAATATATTTATTGCCAGTTTTTTGTAGTACCCTTTACCCCCCCCAGTCCGACGCCCCTGTGTATATATATATATATATATATATATATATACACACACACACACACACACACACACACAGGTGGGCACAGTTCCAAGATTCCGCTAACTAGCAAAGCTAACCTTTTTGTTGGCTGATTAGCTTTTCAGCTAACTTTGAAAACCATCAGTGGACCAATTATCTTCCACTAAATTTAGTTCTGATAACTTTTAGACCACTAACATATTTTTGCAGGCACAGTGAATAAAGCTTAACAGTTAAAAACATTTGTAAAGCCTAAAATCATACATTTTAGTTCCTGCCTGTTACGTGTTTTGGAGCAGACAGACAGCTATGAGAGGTAGAGCTCAATCCTCTGCCAGCAGAGGAGAGCTGAGTATCAAAGAGAAAGGAAGAAGAAGATGATCATTTATTTTCACAGCCTTACAGATTTGTAGATGTATCACAGGAGTCATGCACAGCAAGACAGTTTTGACTTATGGTTAAAATTTTAAACAAACTAATTCCGAACAAGTTACTGAAATTAACATCACCGCTGTCATTTTACAAAGTGAAAATATCAGCTGTATGTTTTAGTTTTACAGTAATGCACTAATTTTGAAGGTTTAGCGTTTACAGACACACATGCCAAAAGGCATTATGGGAATCAGTGGTTGGTCAGTATATGTAAAAACCAACACACAAGTTAATGTAACGTGTGTGTTGGTTTTTACAAATAAATTTGTATTTGTAAATATGTCTTTTTTTCCATTTGTACAAAAAGGCAATTTGAAAACTGAAAATTCTGTTTGTTAAGTGATTCAGCACTTTTAGCAATTTTTTTGGAGTAGGGAGATGAAAATTGGTACACATGTCTGACTTGCATAGACGCACAAAAAAGTCTCAAAAAAGTCTCCTCCATGGGTCTACTCCAAACAGGAAATCGGCCATTTTGAATTTTCTTGTCACTTTGGCGTGATTTCTTCATGTTGTATTTGAACAAACTCCTCCTAGGGATTTTGTCCAATGCACTTCAAATTTCTTCAAGATGACCCAGAGACGATACTGATCAAAAGTTATCAAAAGCTTTTCTTTATGTCAAAGGGTGTGGCCGCTATGGCGCCGCCATTTTGACCCTTCGCCATGGAACATTATACTTAAACAGGTACTGATGTCACAACCATGATGATTCAAACCACTGTGCTGCAGTGGTTTGAATCTTCACAGCTCTGTGGCCACAGAACGCGCTGACTCTCTGATCTATGCTGTCTGCAATTTGATAGAAAGAAAATAAGAAATATATTTCTTATTACTTTAATTAATGGTTTAAAATTGCAAAACTATGACTCTATAAGCTTGAAATATGATTGAATTGGTACATTTTCAGCAACATTTCAGTTCATTTTTCAGAAATTCTGTGCTAGGTGGCACAGCCAATTTGAACCCGAGAGCCAGGTGGAAATTTGCAGTACCAAGCAGGGCCACCTGGCACTGCCCACCATGGCTAGAGCCCTGCATACAACATGTACAACTGCCATTAATTAATGGTACTGATTTCATATTTCTGTTGTGTTTTAAGTACTGAATTCTAAAAAAAATCATTTTTGATTTTTTTTTAAACAGTGAATTAAATCAGCTGAATTAAATCTATCAGCCCCAATTATTTTATTTTATTATTGCTTCTATTTTTGCATTTGATTTTTACATGGACCACAATGGAAATAAGTGTTTTCACTTTCTTGTGTCATCCATGTATTTTTTACGTATTTACAATTATATTTAATTTCTTAAATAAAATCATGCACACACACTTTTAATATATAGATAATTTACCATCCCCTGCTGGAATAGTGTGAGTCCAGAATGTAATTATCAATGTCCATGGTTGAGTGTTGCTAGCTAATATACGAGGTCTATTAGAAAAGTATCCGACCTTATTTTTTTCAAAAACCATATGGATTTGAATCACGTCTGATTACATCAGACATGCTTGAACCCTCGTGGGCATGCAAGTGTTTTTTCACGCCTGTCGGTTACGTCATTCGCCTGTGGGCAGTCTTTGAGTGAGGAGTGGCCCACCCTCTCGTCGATTTTTTCATTGTTTAGGAATGGCTCAGAGACTGCTGCTTTGTTTGATCAAAATTTTTTCAAAACTGTAAGGCACAACTGAGTGGACACCATTCGATAAATTCAGCTGGTTTTCGGTAAAAAATTTTAACGGCTGATGAGAGATTTTGGTCTGGTAGTGTCGCCGTAAGGACGGCCCACGGCACCTGACGGCGATCTGCGCTTCGAGGCGGCAGCGTCTCACCGTTTCAAGTTGAAAACTTCCACATTTCAGGCTCTGTTGATCCAGGAAGTCGTCAGATAACAGAGAACTTTCAGAAGAAGTCGGCATGAGGAGTTTATTCGGACATTCCATTGTTAACGGACATTTTGTAATGAAAGAACGTGCGGGCAGAGTCGCATGTCGGGCCGGACCCGACCGTGGGGGGTCGCGACAGGAAAAACACCTCCGTTGGAAACCTTAACAGGCAAGTTGGAACATGCCCAAGGTGTTAAACAATTTCTCAGTTACTCACTTGTTGAAAGCCATCAAAAGCCACCTGAATTTTACAAATGGTTTTCAACTCGGATGTGTTTTTCCTGTCGCGGCGCACACAGATTTGCCGAGTCGTCATGGAAACGACTCGGCGAATTTGCGCGCACGTCTTTCATTAAAAAATGTCCTTAAACAGTAGAATGTCCGCATAAAGTCCTCATGCCGGCCTCTTCTGAATCTTCTCTGTTCTCTCACGACGTCCTGGGTGAATTAAGCCTTAAATTAGGATGTTTTCAGGTCGAAACAGGCCGACGACGGCGCCTGGAAGCGCTGCACGACGTCCTGCTCTGTGGGAAGTCCTTACACACATAATCTCTCATCAGCCGTTAAACTTTTCACCGAAAACCAGCTTAATTTCTCGAATAGTGTCCACTCGGATATTCCTCACAGGTCCAGAAAAAATGTTGATAAAGCAACGCGCGCCGTCTCGAGCAGCGTGTGAAACAAAGGAATTCAGCCGAGAGGGCGGGACCACATCTCACTCAAGGCCTGCCCACAGGGAAATGACGTCACCGATGCGTGAAAAAACTCACGCATGTGCACGAGGGTTCAAGCATGATTGGTGTAATCTCACGTCATTCAAATCCATATAGTTAAAAAAAATAAATAAAAGGGTCGGTTTATTATCTAATAGACCTCGTATATAGTTTCTCATACACGCTTCTTCATGTATGAATTTTCACTTTGTATATCAGATTTTTGGTCCTAGGATTTTGAAATGTAGCAGTCTTCCCACATCAGAATGATTTTCAGGGCAACATACAGCTAATTATCAACAATAAAAAGGTATGCAAAGTCTATAGTTTACAAATGTTTAAAGTCAATAGACTAATAATTCTTGATGTGTTCTGTTGGCATCTTTTTTTTTTTTAAGGTGGACTCTGCAGTTCTTGATCAGTGTGAAATATTTTAGATTTTAGGCATTTTCCACAATTCTGCAAATATAACTTCTTTTGGCTTCTGCCTTTTTCACTTTGGGTCACAGCAAATCAGATGTGGCTCTGCATGTTGATTTGGCAAGTTTTATATCGGATGCCATTCCTGGAGGAACTCTACATTGCATGAAAAATGGACAGGGGTGGTCTTGAATGGGAACCTAATGCTCTGGAAACAACCACACTAACTGTTTGGCCACCATGCTGCCCCTTCCACAATTCTGCAATAAAGTTTTAAAATACCATCAGTGAATCTCCTGTTTTAATTCACGTCACAATTAAATGTTTCATTTTCAAACTGTCCAAAAATATGTTTGAAACCACCTCATTTATGAACCTACAGAAGTAAAGTTATAACATATAATTCAAGGTAAAAAATACATAAAATGCACATTACTGTTAACCAAACTGTTGCCCTACCACCCTCGGCACAAAGTAGTCCAACATTGCCAAGTCTCTCATTGCTCATAGTTGTTGGTATTTTTGAGGTTGTGCTCACAACTGCCAATGCTAATGCAAAGCTATAGCTATGCAACACGTGAAAAGCTGATGGAAGTCCCTTCTTGAGATCAAGTAATTAGATGTTTGAAAATGAACATTTTAAACCAAATTGGTAAAAAACAGAGACTCACTACTGTGTCTGATTCCTGTGAAGAAGAAATAATCTGCAGAGATCTGCATCTCACTGAGCACATATTTACTTAACAAGGCCTATGTCTAACACATTGTGATCATGTACAGGATCCTGTAGTGAGCACAATATAGGCCAAACCTATTCAGAACACTAGGGATGTAACGACACACTCGCGTCATGATGTGATACATATCATGAGAAACATGTCACAATTTGATATATAATTTCATGACAGTTCACACAAATTATATAGAATTGAATATGAGCTGAATGCTGAAAGTAAAAGATTATTCAGAAGTATGAATTGTAATCTTTAATGTCATCAATTTCCTGTTTGTATATTATAGAAATCATTTATGATTGTTCTACAAGGTCATTATTTTTTCCCATGCAGTATCATGATACTGACCTCAAGAAACAATGCGATTTTATCCAGGTTCCATGATACAGTTATCACGATTCACAATATATCATTGCACCTTTACTAGGACTCGTATATGTAGTCTGAAGTATAATGTACTTACACATGTCTGTGTGTGTCGGGCAGTCTGTTCAATAGTTATACTATATAATAAATATTTAATTTAACCTTTATTTAACCAGGTTAGTCCCATTGAGATCAAGCTCTCTTTTGCAAAGGAGACCTGGACAATTATAAAGTTTCCAATTCACCTAACCTGCATGTCTTTAAAATACTATACATCACTTTATTTGTATATACTATATACGTAATATATAATAGTGTAATAAAATCATTTTGTGATCTGGTTATCTTCTTTGAAATATTAACAGTGAAATTATTTGCCAGGTTAAATGACTGATTTGTATAAACAGCATCTGGCTGCCTACTTTGCGGCCATGCGCCACTGCAGTGAATATATTAGCTAATACAATTACAACACATAAAGTTAGCTTTAATTTATTCTGTTGTGCTAACTACATCAAAACTAGCCTCGACGCTAACGTCCTGCTAGTCTGTTAATGGGCCGCAAACGTTCATTACTGACTTTTCGCTAATACACAAATATATTCTGTTACCTGTCAAAACGTCCCATCCATTTCACGGATTCGGGTACATGACAACAATAAAACGTAATTTTTGAGATATTTGATAAAAACAGTGAACGTCACAGTGCAGAGCCGCCTCCGTCCAAGTAGGAACGTGATTGGCTCAGACATTTCAGCCAATCAAAAGGTTTCTAATTGGAGGAGGCGACGCAACCTTTCCTGCACGTTTTTCCGTTTGAAAGATTTTTTTAAGCGCAGGCTCAACAGTAATTAAAAAAAAAAAAAAAAACTATATTTATAGAAAATTAAATGTTCCTATTTAGATAATTTTTAATCGTGATTTTATTTTTTGAACCATGACCATGATTGAAAATTTAGGCCACTGATCTCGTAATTATGAGGTCTTTTCTCGTTTTATATATATATATATCACACAAACCGGAGGAACCGAAACTGGTCTAGTTAGACGCGTTTTGATTGGCTGATTTGTCTGAGCCAATCAGTTTGCTATTTGGATGGAGGTGACAGTCTGCTCTTTGACGTTCACTGTTCTTGTCAAACATCTGGAATTGAACGTTTTGTCGTCGTTATTTTTCCGAGTACGTGGAATGGTACATTTTAACAGGTAACGAAAATACATTAATTGATGCTTAGGACTCATTAACAAGCTACTAGTTTTGCAGGACGTTAACAGCGGCCCAGTTTTGGTTTTGACATCAGATAAACGTGTAAAAGTATTTGCCATTGAAGCCCCAATGACATATCGAGGTTTCACAGCTTCACCAAATAGTGCGTTAGTTCATTACTCGAAGCGTCATTGGATACTGTTGACATTTAGTGGTTATTTGGATTGTAACACTTTAATTATGATAAGAGCTGCATCCTGCACATTACGTTTTATATAGGCCGTGGCTACGGGTACGGATCCGTATCTACAGAGACCATTCTAAAGATACAGAGGGTATTTCCCGGTGACGTCATGTCTTACCGACCAATCAGAATGCGCAAATATGTCCGTACCCACCTGTCATTATTGTATGCGTTGCTTAAGGCTTAAAGCCTTTGAAACAATCCCTGTAAGCCTTAACTTTCACAGTCCGCTAATGCTACTGTATACGAAATTCAATGGGAGCGGTGTGAGTTTGGTCGTTGGAATTTTTCCCCCTGTTTGACCCATGCATGCGCAGATGCGTTGCGCACTTTGCTTATTCTCCTCGGTCCATACCTTTAGCAGTCCTGCAGAAGATATGGATGTACGTATCCTTAGCCACTTCGTTTCATAAAATTGGCTGAGTGGATCCTTGTCATTTGATTGGTGCTTTGTATGTCACATGACATGGATTAATTCCATCCCATTTGTGTTGCATTGCATTCAGAGTGTGGCTTGGTTCCATTTAGAGTGCAAATTTGGTTCCATACGTTTGGTACCATTGCACTCTCATGTGCACGCCCGCACTCACACACACACACACACACACACACACACACACACACACACACAGAGAACGAAAACTGGACTCATTTCTGACATGATTTTTTTTTCGCTGTACTGAGGACGTATACAGGCTTATTTTTGTTGTCCACGCACACACAAGTGCCAACCAGGTTGCGTGTGTGTGTGTGCGCATACGCGGGGGACACGACTCTCCTGAGACATAATTTGAGCTAACTTACACTGCTAATTCTTTTAAGATATATATATATATATATATATATATATATATATATACACACACACACACACAAAACAAATCTACTGTGGTGTCTGTTAGCAGGAAGAGAGAAAGATAACCTGGACTCATTTCTGACGTGACTTTCTTTTTTGCTGCACTGAGGAGGTACACAGCTCGACCGAGCCAGTTGCATGTGTGTGCGGGACAGTGACGTGATGATTTGATTGAGTTAACTGACGCTGCTACCAGTGGTGGGCACAGTTCCGATAATCCGATAAATGATAATTATCAAAGATAATGTTTTCATTATCGGATTATCTTTTTTAGATAACTTTAAAAACCATTATCAGACTATTATCTTGCAATACATTTTTGTCCGATAAATTTTAGACCGATAACGTGGTAAATAAAGCTAAACAGCTACAGATTTTTAAAAAATTTAAAATCAGTTGAGCACCTACCTGTTAAGTATTTCGTAGCAGATGTGTAGTTCTGTCCTCTGCAAAACAGAGGAGAGCTGTTTCAAGAAGAAACTGGAAAAGGAGAACTGGTCCCTCTCCAAGAAAACTCATTTCTTTTAATCCCATACTAATACGAGGGCAATATCACCCAAGTCATCCAGAGGCATACATTTTTCACTTATGGTTCAACTTTAAACCAAACTAATTTTGAACAAGATATTTAAATGAATGTCATGTGTGAAGTTTTATAAAGTGAAAATATCAGATATATGTTTTAGTTTGAAAGTAATGCACTCATTTTTAAGGTTTTAGTGTGTATATATGCTGTGCCCAGCGTGCATTATGGGTAGGATAGGGTAATCTCAAACGTTCACGACATGAGAAGTGCATTTGAAACACTGATCAGGCTCTACAGACAACAGCATTAAACTCATAGTGCCTAAAACTCTTGTGAATATATTTTCTGGGTTTATAGACGTTGTTATTGTGTCTGCGTTTATTAAATTCCACGCATCTTAAATGTAGCAGACACGGATTATCTGGAATTTTGTTTTGGCAAGTTTTCAAGGTCTCTGCTGCTATCTACTGGCCAGTAGTGTTCATGGCAGTATTGGACCTGAAGCTGGGCTGATATTTTCAATTACTGTACTGGGCGACAGCTGAAACTGTATGACAGAACCGCACAATGTAAAAGTTCAGAGCGCACGATTTATGTTCTCACACACATTGCACGTTCAAAAACCACACATTGGACTTGTGTTTCCAGAAGCAAAACGTAAACAGAAGCTTTTTTCCAAACTTAATTTACAAAAACTCTTGATGGGAGTACGGAACCCGGGAGAGGTCACTTAAAGTGATATTTTTTCTGGCCATAATAATTTGTGCACACGTTTTCCTTTAATTGAGCCCACGAATTAATAAAACGTGCTCTGAAATTAATAAAACGTGCGCACGTTTTCCTGGCTGTGATAATTCGTGCACACGTTTTCCTTTAATTGAGCCCACGAATTAATAAAACGTGCTCTCAAATTAATAAAATGTGCGCACGTTTTCCTGGCCATGATCATTCGTGCACACGTTTTCCTTTAATTGAGCCCTAGAATTAATAAAATGTGCGCATGTTTTCCTTTCGTTCAAAATGAACTTCATAATATGACCTAAATTGTCATCCTCACGACGGGGAGACACTTCGCCCTCAGCATCCTTTTTAATGTGCTTAAACTCCAGATGATGCCATGCTGGGCAGCTGGAGTTCTCTGTGTCCTTTTGCGCCTAAACCATGATAATACACCCTGACCACATCCATTTCTAATGGGGAAATGTATTACACTGTTTGCTGGTTTGTTGGCTAATAGCCAACATTTATGTATCAAGACAATATTGAATGCACGTTTTACAAATTGTGGCCACGTTTGAGTAGATTGCGCCCTTGTTTTACTCAAACGACGCTTAAAACGAGCGCACAATATAATAAAAACGTGCACAATATAATAACGTGCGCACAACATCATAAAACGTGCGCACAATATAATAAAATGTGCGCACAATATAATAAAATGAGCACACATTCTCTCCACATGCAAAACATTTTGCGATGATACTTCCAGGGCTCCGTAAAAATGCCTGTTTTTAGAAATAAAAAAATGGAATATTTTATAAAAGCACATTTATCTGTAAACACCAACACACTACACACATCACATTAACGTGTTGGTTTACATAATGAATGACTCAACCAGTCAGTGTTTAGCAGAGGCACATTTTACCCAGAATCCTTTGCGGTAGAGAGCTGAGCTTTGCGACTCCTCTCAGCTTGCTTCTGTGCTGGAAACCATGTAGTAAACAAGAGCTTCCGGCAGGGGGCAAGATGTTCAAAGACAGAAGTGCGAGCTCATTGTTTGGGTCTGTTGTCGCTTTTGATGCTGCCAGAAGTGATTGTAGTGTTAAAACTCAAATTCAGTTTGTTAATAGTTGCAAATGTACCAGAGACAATACTGGAATTTATCGTTATCTGTAACTTCCGATACATTTTTGGGTGGTTTATCATTTTATCTTTATCAAAGATAACTTTTCAGTTATCTGATTATCTGTTATCGAAGTTAATTTTTTGGTTATCTGTGCCCACCACTGGCTGCTACACACACAAAATCCACTCCGCTGTAAGCAGTCTGGATGCATGAAGACCTGCTCACATGAAACGCTGATGTGATTTTTGGCAGGGCTGAGTAACTACACAGTCTTTTTTTTTTTTTTTTTTTTTTTTAAATGGAAGTCCGAAGTCAGTGCACAACATCACTGGACTACACGTCACAGTGGAACACCAAAATGTAAGTCCCTTTTCTGTTGTTTACAAATTAATAAAATATCAAATGACAATGATCTATTTTAGCCGTTATATAATTTGCCTCGTTGAATGGTATGTTCCAGCTTTCACCTCATGAAATAGTCCTACCACTGAACTCAAACATTCATTATTTGTATATTATTGGACATGTAGTTGTCAGCAGTATCAAACATTATTCACAACATTGGTAGATTTTTTTGCAATTAAAATAACTGAGTGGGAAGGGGTTGCTTTATTGATGATTTTTTTTTTTTTTTAATCAGTTCAACATACCTGAGGTCCAATAGCACCTGATAATAAACAATAAACATACCACAAAATTAACGGAGCTCCTTCGGGCACAGCATACATCACATTCAACAGTTGAGGGGGATTTTAGTCTGCTGAGACAGTGTTTATATTGTCTCCACAAGAACAAATTTAGCCGTTACCAATAAATAAAAATAAAATATTTGAAAAATGCTTTGTAATTCATTGGGAGGAACAGATTCATAATGTTCACTTCAGAAAAGATGCTGTCAATTCAGGATTCACAGAATCCTAATACAAAACAAAACAGTCACATGATTTCACCCAAGCAAGGCCACAGCAAGGCTTTGTTTGTCTTTGTCACGTGATATTCTGAAAAATGACACAGGGCTCACAGGCTTCATTTGGACACACTCTGTCTGCATGACACAAGCGTCAGGGCTTCAGTGTCAGAGGTAACATCACTACTATAGTAATATAGTCACTGCAGTGGCTCGGAGCTGTGAAGTAAGCAGCCAAATGCTTTTTAAACAAAGCAGTCCTTGCTGTAGTCGTATGATCCTAACATGCATTCCCTTTGAGTGAAAGCATTGGTGACTATCTGTACATAATAACCAGTTCTAGTCGTATGTAATGCTTCTGATTGGTCAATCTTGGTCACGTGATTATGACGCTGTCTACTTATACTTTTGTTTTCTATCTGTATGTATGGCCAAAATTACCTTTGTGAAGTGACAATCTTAAACACTTTCTGTGGTTCCATAATATTTGTAAGTATGGCTATGATGGTAATCACATAAAATGCATTTTTATACTTTAAGTTGAAAAAAGAAAATCTTTTAACATTATTGGCATTTGAACCTGGGGTGGCTGATGTCCTAACCTAAACCCTAACCCAACAACTAACCATAACCCTGCCCCGAACAAGGCTACGCTGTGTACAAATAAAATGTATTATTAATACAGCTATCTATGGATAGCCACATTATTGAATGAAAAAGGGGCTGAGTATTCCTGGCTGAGTATACCCTGCTGGGAGTAACTGAAGCATTCATGTATAATTTACACTTATAATCCAGAAAAGAATGGACCCACAGACGATGGAATAAATCAGACAGAGGTTATAGACATTTTGAAACAATGACATGATGTTCAGAGTCCACAGAATTTGAAGTGGCTCCATTGTAAAAATCCTGACTGGTTGATGGCCCAAAAATTCGTAGGGTGAGGAAACAGGCTAGGATTATGCACTGTCAATTTTGGAATGAATTGGATTAGGTGTTTACAAGATATAATGTTGAAAGAAAAATATGATCGAAGGACACACAAGCAGATGGAGCTTATTTTTATATCCTCTGGCCTATTGTGGCCAGTGGGGATAAAATGGCATGATGTCACACTATCTTGGACTGTTTAGTCAGGCCTCAAACCTGTTGGTTGCAGGATTGGCAGCCCAACCATTGTAAAACACCTTGGAAAGGTCAACACTGGAAAAGAAGATTTCCTATTTCTATGTTTCCTGGAAGATACCCTCCTATTGCTTTCCAACGGTGGACTGTACACATGGAATTGGATGGGGGAAACATAGTTTGATCTAGGGATTTTCTCTCTGGATGGTGGTGACTGGTGCAGTGCTGAGGATTCATCCACTGTACAGTGGTGCCCAGGAAAAGATGAGATGACTCATGCAGGTGGGAATTCAGGTCTGCAGATCTGGAGGTGGCCACATCACAGTGGATGGATACACCTGCTTTTGGTCTGATCGCTCCAATGGTCAGGTTATGAGATGCTAACCAATGACCTAAGGCAGCAACTGGATGTCTTTGGTGCCAGGCTTCTTCAGAGGATCCTTGGATACTGCTGCAGTGACTTTGTGTCGAATGAGTGGTTACTTAAGTAGACTTAAGTATTGATGAGGAGTACGACTTGGACTGTGAGCATCTGTTTTGACCTTTTAGCAATATGGCGTGTCTCTCTATGCGTTATCCAGCTCATAGGTACCTGAGTGTGAGGACCCAGTGACTGGAGAAGGTCAAGGTGATGTCATGCTTCACCTGGCAGCAGCAGATGGATGTTAATTTAGAGATATGGGGATGGACTGGCTCTTTGCCTCGATGGTTATCATCCACAACTCCCAGAATTTACTTGACTCCATTAGTAGGGTTGGCCACTGAAACTTGGTTCCAGTATTGCACTGGTGCCTCAACTATTGGTATCTACCAGACCAAATCAAAATGCAGATTTCAGTGCTGTGTTAGCACTAATGCCTGGTTCATGCTTCTCCATTTACGTCACTCTGTAGCAACACAGAGGCTCTGTACCCTCTCCGAGCCCCACTCTGTAGCCTGTTGTGCCCCTCCCAAAATCTGCAAGTTGGCTTTGGAACAAGTTTTGCTGTTGCCCTTCCTGATGCAACTCCACGTTATTGGCATGGGTAGTCTTGAACCGCGAAACTTCCACATTGGAAACAAGCACACCGAACTGCTTGGCCAAACACCCCTGCCCCTTGGTATAATATTAGTCAAAATCAGTTGTTTGTTGAAAAAGTGTAATTGAGTAGGTGTAAACTACCTAAGTGAACATGCAGAAAGCCATTTATTAATTTCATTTAACCCTTAAAAGAATAGACCTGCTGCAGCTGCCACCACTTCCTTCACTCAGTGAAGAAAGTGGTGTGGTTAGAGGTCCGGATAGATGAAATTTTCACCATATACCCTTCAAGTAGATTGATTAGGAAAGGCAAAGTCAGTTTTTCCATCAGGCAAAATTTTACTTGAATTTTGGTCAGTTCAAAATTTGAAGTCAAAATGGCCTCAGATTTTGTAAAAATTTAACAAGTTTTTCATCAACTTCTTTTGCGTTTAGAATGCTCGTTTTGATAACATCACAGAATGCAAAAATGCTTAAAACTGCATGTTACCAATTAACTTTATGCTAACAATATGTTCTATCAGTTGATGTATTCAAACTAAATTTGATCATTTTCAGGTGCTAGAATGTCCTGTTAAGCACAAAAGATATGTGAAAAATTTGAGAATGACCTTGACCTCTAATCACCAACATAACCATATAAATTGATTCTGCGTACTGGAAAACATAGGAAAGCACATCTTATTTGCTGAAATAAGCAAAAAATTGACTGATTCATGAG
Organism: Thalassophryne amazonica; assembly: GCF_902500255.1. Classification (NCBI taxonomy): domain Eukaryota; kingdom Metazoa; phylum Chordata; class Actinopteri; order Batrachoidiformes; family Batrachoididae; genus Thalassophryne; species Thalassophryne amazonica. The sequence continues at coordinate 21,775,303 of NC_047114.1, read as the reverse complement.
AAATTTCAAATTTCCCGCTCACACAGATTTGGCTCTGAAAGTGCTCACCTATTGGTGCATCAGCTAACTGAAACAATCCCGCAAATGGGGATACAATCATCAAATTCAGCACAAATCCACCTTAGACATTATTTTTTTGAAATAACCAATTAGCCACCTAAATTTTTAAATAGGCACCAGGTGGAGGTCAATTGAAGAATTTCACAGGGGTCAAAATTAAGACGTTCTAATCATATTGAAAACCATATCATATTATTTGCTTGATCATAATGATTACAACAAGGTATAGTTTGGACTGTCTATGACTGAATGCTGTGGCTCTATTGGGTAAAAACAGCAAGATTGGTGACAAAGGTGTTTCAGTTTGTACAAGGGTCAAAAGATAGATAGATAGATAGATAGATAGATAGATAGATAGATACACTCAACAAAAATATAAACGCAACACTTTTGGTTTTGCTTTCATTTTGTATGAGATGAACTCAAAGATCTAAAACTTTTTCCACATACACAGTTTCACCATTTCCCTCAAATATTGTTCACAAACCAGTCTAAATCTGTGATAGTGAGCACTTCTCCTTTGCTGAGATAATCCATCCCACCTCACAGGTGTGCCATATCAAGATGCTGATTAGACACCATGATTAGTGCACAGGTGTGCCTTAGACTGTCCACAATAAAAGGCCACTCTGAAAGGTGCAGTTTTGTTTTATTGGGGGGGGATACCAGTCAGTATCTGGTGTGACCACCATTTGCCTCATGCAGTGCAACACATCTCCTTCGCATAGAGTTGATCAGGTTGTCAATTGTGGCCTGTGGAATGTTGGTCCACTCCTCTTCAATGGCTGTGCGAAGTTGCTGGATATTGGCAGGAACTGGTACACGCTGTCGTATACGCCGGTCCAGAGCATCCCAAACATGCTCAATGGGTGACATGTCCGGTGAGTATGCCGGCCATGCAAGAACTGGGACATTTTCAGCTTCCAAGAATTGTGTACAGATCCTTGCAACATGGGGCCGTGCATTATCAGAGACATGAACCCCCAGGAATTTTGATTGCCACACCATCTCCACAGCAGAATCTTTGATGTGAATGGAGGTATGGGGGGGCTTGGGGCATCTTCTCCTGAAGACCAGCTCCTTGGTTTTCTGCACATTCAGGATCAGATTGTTGTTGCATGAATCGCTGAAGAGTCTCACTTCCTGTAGTGCATGTTGTCCTCATTCTGGATGAGCCCCACTACAGTTGTCATCAGCATATATGATTGTGTGATTTTTGCTGAACTTTGCACAACAGTCGTGGGTCATGACGATGAAGAGGAGGGGACTCAGCGCACATCCTTGTAGAGAGCCTGTGCTTAATGTGATGGTGTTCAACCTGCTGTTCTTACCTCAGGTCTTAGCTATATTTCACAGGTGGAAGAAAGCAGTTCTCATAATATCCCTAATGTGTAGGTCCAAAGGACAATGCAGGATCAAAAATCACCCCAAAGTTCCTCACTTTGTCAGTGCTATGTATGACACACATCAAATTGATGCTGATGTCTTGCTTGACCAAGAACCATCATTTCAGTCTTGTCCGAGTTCAAAAGTAGGAAATTGCTAGACATCCATCTTTTCACTGATGCAAGGTAATCCTCTAAGGATTTTATCTGTATGAGATTACCAGCAGTTATTGGCATGTGTAACTGAGTATCATCATCTTAGCAATGAAAGGTAATCCCAAAATACAGCAATATCTGCCCAATGGGTGCTATAGAAAGGGAGAAAAGCAAGGGGCCTACACTGAAAAAAGTGAAACACAGTGCACTTCATTCAAAGTACTTATTTACCTTGGTCTAATTGAAAATTGTGGTTTCCAGTTTAAATCTGCTGGAATCACTATACAAAATCATAAATATACATTGTGAGAAACAAAAAAATTAGCTGTAACAAATTACATCAATTTTTTAAAGTTGATCCAAAGTAGCATTTTTTTTTTTTTTTTCAGTGTAAGACGGACCCCTGTGGAACCCCAAACTTCATGTCACTAAGGTTAGAGGTAGTGTTGTACAAGACATAATGAGAACAACTGGTATGATGTCAACCATGCATGGGCATTAACAGCAATCCCAAAATGATTCTCCAGCCTATTAAGTAGAATACAGTGATTCACCTTATCAAGTGCAGCACTAAGTCATAACAGCACCAGAACCGTACTGGTGTCTGAATCCAATGCAAGAGGATCATTTACCACTTTAGTGAGAGCTGTCTCTGTGGAATGATATGCTTTAAATGCAGATTGCATTATGGTGCAACATACAGGCCTGACGTATATACTACAGTCTACGGTACAGAGATATTTGTTGAAACTACTGTTTTTATGAAAAACGTTTTGAAAACAACAAAGATTGTATCCATTTCCATTTGGACAGGGCTTAGTTTGTCATTTAAAACAAAATGTAAAGCTGAAGTTTCAGGAAATGGTTTCTACTGGTATTTGAAAAAGGCGAAATGCTAGAGCTTCTCCCAATGAATGCAGGAGTGCCAACACAGCTCTACGCAGTGCATTATTGGTGTGTATGTGTTTCCTTTGACTGGTTTATTAAAAATGGGATTTTGTCTCATTTAATGATATTGTCTAAAATAATTGTGGGAGTCAGTGGTTTGAATGATGTTTTAATGTGATTAGCATTGTAGACGGTAAACTAATCCATTAAATGAAGAATTTAGCTTGTCAATATGTTTCAATTCATAAAATTTCTCTTAACCTTCACGGTGTTGTCATTTTTGCAGTGTAACACAATGGAGTGTCCACAGTGGAGGTAGAACTAATGCACAAATATGGGTGTCTCTATAACGCTGTATGTATCACAGCTGATGTTTTTTACCAGTGCTGAGAACACAACGTTTGGGGAGCTGCATTAATTCTACTGCAGGTGCAACACAAACATTTTTTTTCAATCAATGATCAATTTGTAAAGCACATCTAAAATACAATGTTTTTGACAAGTTCAGATTTTATAATATCAGTCTTTAGCTGTCTAAGCAGTAAGGAAGTGGTTTCCAAACTTGCATTAAGTCCCTTTGGAAGCTGCAAAAAAGTAAACTTCGAATCCAAGAAGATACTTTTGTTGCTTACATCACATTGTTTGCCAATTGAACAAAAGTGTGTCATCCATCATGACCAAATATGACCTATTGTGATCAGAATCCACCAATTCCACATCTGGATTCTGATCACACTAAAATTTAATGACTTCTTAAAAATTAAAAATTTGATCATTTCATCAGCTTTTATGTTTTGTGAAAGTACTGCATAAGAAACAAACAGATGTTGGAGGAGGTAATAACTGCTGTTTAGTTTTATTTTTGTTACCTGCATTAATTTTCAGAGGAGGGTTGAGGGTATGTGATCAATCAACCCTGTGACTGAGTGCCATAGACTGTATACAGCAGGTAAAATATTGAACAAGTCACCATTTTTCTCAGTAATCTATTTCGAAAGGTGCTATTGACATGAAATTTTCACCACATGTTGGTAACCCAAGTAATTCATAGATGCAAAGAAACCAAAACAAATAAGTTATGTATGACAAAATGTATTGACATGGAAAAAATATTGAACACACTGAAATTTATTTAATACTTCATAGAAAAGTCTTTGTTGGTAATGACGGCTTCAAGACGCCTCCTGTATGGAGAAACTAGCTGCATACATTGCTCGGGTGTGATTTTGGCCCATTCTTCCACACAAATAGTCTTCAAATCTTGAAAGTTCTGTGTATCTCCTCTATGAACTCTGATCTATAGTTCTTTCCATAGATTTACTGTTGGATTCAAGTCAAGTGATTGGCTAGACCATTCTAGCAGCTTTATTTTAATTCTCTGAAACAAACTGACAGTTTCCTTTGGCTGTGTGTTTTGGATCATTGTCTTATGGACATGTCCATCCTCGCGTCATCTTCTCAAGAATGTCACCCATTGGTGATAGGAAGGCTGTGTCTGGGCTATGTTGTGAGTAGTTCCATGTTCACAGCAGCTGAATGATGAACTCATTAATGCATAAAGGGGTGGAGTGTGGGTGGTTCTGTGTGTGACAACAGACTCCTGAACATGACTCTCTCTTAAGAATCCAAGCCACCTAATCTGTGTTTGGGTGTTTATTAAATCACAATTTTGGGGACATTAAAAGTTATGAGCCAGGTACACACATTCATCATCTTAAGCCTCTACTGGTGGTTGGCTCTCACTGCGGTATTGAATCACTTCCTGTTCCGGAACACAGTGGTGTTTTGCTGTATCTGTTAGCTGTTTAATCTGCGCAGTTAGATTGATCTAGATAACGATTTGTTTCACAGTGTAACCTTCACGTGCCTTAACTAAAGCACTCCCTCTGCTGAATCACCTCTAAATTATTTACACATTATTTACTTTGTGTGTTTTTAGGAATCCGCTAGCTTAGCGCAGCTACTAGCTCTTAGCCGGTTTAGAATGGCGGCTTCTCCTGTCTCTCCCGCACTTTTCTGCTCTGGGTGTGAAATGTTTAGTTATTCCTCGGCCTCCTTTAGCAGTAATGGTACTTGTAATAAGTGTAGCTTATTCGTAGCTTTGGAGGCCAGGCTGGGCGAATTGGAGACTCGGCTCCGCACCGTGGAAAATTCTACAGCTAGCCAGGCCCCTGTAGTCGGTGCGGACCAAGGTAGCTTAGCCGCCGTTAGTTCCCTTCCAGCAGATCCCGAGCAGCCGGGAAAGCAGGCCGACTGGGTGACTGTGAGGAGGAAGCGTAGCCCTAAACAGAAGTCCCGTGTACACCGCCAACCTGTTCACATTTCTAACCGTTTTTCCCCACTCGGCGACACACCCGCCGAGGATCAAACTCTGGTTATTGGCGACTCTGTTTTGAGAAATGTGAAGTTAGAGACACCAGCAACCATAGTCAGTTGTCTTCCGGGGGCCAGAGTAGGCGACATTGAAGGAAATTTGAAACTGCTGGCTAAGGCTAAGCGTAAATTTGGTAAGATTGTAATTCACGTCGGCAGTAATGACACCCGGTTACGCCAATCGGAGGTCACTAAAATTAACATTGAATCGGTGTGTAACTTTGCAAAAACAATGTCGGACTCTGTAGTTTTCTCTGGGCCCCTCCCCAATCGGACCGGGAGTGACATGTTTAGCCGCATGTTCTCCCTGAATTGCTGGCTGTCTGAGTGGTGTCCAAAAAATGAGGTGGGCTTCATAGATAATTGGCAAAGCTTCTGGGGAAAACCTGGTCTTGTTAGGAGAGACGGCATCCATCCCACTTTGGATGGAGCAGCTCTCATTTCTAGAAATCTGGCCAATTTTCTTAAATCTTCCAAACCGTGACTATCCAGGGTTGGGACCAGGAAGCAGAGTTGTAGTCTTACACACCTCTCTGCAGCTTCTCTCCCCCTGCCATCCCCTCATTATCCCATCCCCATAGAGACGGTGCCTGCTCCCAGACCACCAATAACCAGCAAAAATCTATTTAAGCATAAAAATTCAAAAAGAAAAAATAATATAGCACCTTCAACTGCACCACAGACTAAAACAGTTAAATGTGGTCTATTAAACATTAGGTCTCTCTAAGTTCCTGTTAGTAAATGATATAATAATTGATCAACATATTGATTTATTCTGCCTTACAAAAACCTGGTTACAGCAGGATGAATATGTTAGTTTAAATGAGTCAACACCCCCGAGTCACACTAACTGCCAGAACGCTCGTAGCATGGGCCGAGGCGGAGGATTAGCAGCAGTCTTCCATTCCAGCTTATTAATTAATCCAAAACCCAGACAGAGCTTTAATTCATTTGAAAGCTTGACTCTTAGTCTTGTCCATCCAAATTGGAAGTCCCAAAAACCAGTTTTATTTATTATCTATCGTCCACCTGGTCGTTACTGTGAGTTTCTCTATGAATTTTCAGACCTTTTGTCTGACTTAGTGCTTAGCTCAGATAAGATAATTATAGTGGGCGATTTTAACATCCACACAGATGCTGAGAATGACAGCCTCAACACTGCATTTAATCTATTATTAGACTCAATTGGCTTTGCTCAAAATGTAAATGAGTCCACCCACCACTTTAACCATATCTTAGATCTTGTTCTGACTTATGGTATGGAAATTGAAGACTTAACAGTATTCCCTGAAAACTCCCTTCTGTCTGATCATTTCTTAATAACATTTACATTTACTCTGATGGACTACTCAGCAGTGGGGAATAAGTTTCATTACACTAGAAGTCTTTCAGAAAGCGCTGTAACTAGGTTTAAGGATATGATTCCTTCTTTATGTTCTCTAACGCCATATACCAACACAGTGCAGAGTAGCTACCTAAACTCTGTGAGTGAGATAGAGTATCTCGTCAATAGTTTTACATCCTCATTGAAGACAACTTTGGATGCTGTAGCTCCTCTGAAAAAGAGAGCCTTAAATCAGAAGTGCCTGACTCCGTGGTATAACTCACAAACCCGCAGCTTAAAGCAGATAACCCATAAGTTGGAGAGGAAATGGCATCTCACTAATTTAGAAGATCTTCAATTAGCCTGGAAAAAGAGTCTGTTGCTCTATAAAAAAGCCCTCCGTAAAGCTAGGACATCTTACTACTCATCACTAATTGAAGAAAATAAGAACAACCCCAGGTTTCTTTTCAGCACTGTAGCCAGGCTGAGAGAGTCAGAGCTCTATTGAGCCGAGTATTCCTTTAACTTCAACTAGTAATGACTTCATGACTTTCTTTGCTAATAAAATTCTAACTATTAGAGAAAAAATTACTCATAACCATCCCAAAGACATATCGTTATCTTTGGCTGCTTTCAGTGATGCCGGTATTTTGTTAGACTCTTTCTCTCCGATTGTTCTGTCTGAGTTATTTTCATTAGTTACTTCCTCCAAACCATCAACCATACAAACCATACAACTATTAGACCCCATTCCTACCAGGCTGCTCAAGGAAGCCCTACCATTAATTAATGCTTTGATCTTAAATATGATCAATCTATCTTTATTAGTTGGCTATGTACCACAGGCTTTTAAGGTGGCAGTAATTAAACCATTACTTAAAAAGCCATCACTTGACCCAGCTATCTTAGCTAATTATAGGCCAATCTCCAACCTTCCTTTTCTCTCAAAAATTCTTGAAAGGGGAGTTGTAAAAATCTAACTGATCATCTGCAGAGGAATGGTCTATTTGAAGAGTTTCAGTCAGGTTTTAGAATCCATCATAGTACAGAAACAGCATTAGTGAAGGTTACAAATGATCTTCTTATGGCCTCAGACAGTGGACTCATCTCTGTGCTTGTTCTGTTAGACCTCAGTGCTGCTTTTGATACTGTTGACCATAAAATTTTATTACAGAGATTAGAGCATGCCATAGGTATTAAAGGCACTGCGCTGCGGTGGTTTGAATCATATTTATCTAATAGACTGCAATTTGTTCATGTAAATGGGGAATCTTCTTCACAGACTAAGGTTAATTATGGAGTTCCACAAGGTTCTGTGCTAGGACCAATTTTATTCACTTTATACATGTTTCCCTTAGGCAGTATTATTAGACAGCATTGCTTAAATTTTCATTGTTACGCAGATGATACCCAGCTTTATCTATCCATGAAGCCAGAGGACACACACCAATTAGCTAAACTGCAGGATTGTCTTACAGACATAAAGACATGGATGACCTCTAATTTCCTGCTTTTAAACTCAGATAAAACTGAAGTTATTGTACTTGGCCCCACAAATCTTAGAAACATGGTGTCTAATCAGATCCTTACTCTGGATGGCATTACCCTGACCTCTAGTAATACTGTGAGAAATCTTGGAGTCATTTTTGATCAGGATATGTCATTCAATGCGCATATTAAACAAATATGTAGGACTGCTTTTTTGCATTTGCGCAATATCTCTAAAATTAGAAAGGTCTTGTCTCAGAGTGATGCTGAAAAACTAATCTATGCATTTATTTCCTCTAGGCTGGACTATTGTAATTCATTATTATCAGGTTGTCCTAAAAGTTCCCTGAAAAGCCTTCAGTTAATTCAAAATGCTGCAGCTAGAGTACTGACGGGGACTAGAAGGAGAGAGCATATCTCACCCATATTGGCCTCTCTTCATTGGCTTCCTGTTAATTCTAGAATAGAATTTAAAATTCTTCTTCTTACTTATAAGGTTTTAGAGCGCTTTGCTCTCAGACTGCAGGCTTACTTGTAGTTCCTAGGGTTTGTAAGAGTAGAATGGGAGGCAGAGCCTTCAGCTTTCAGGCTCCTCTCCTCTGGAACCAGCTCCCAATTCAGATCAGGGAGACAGACACCCTCTCTACTTTTAAGATTGGGCTTAAAACTTTCCTTTTTGCTAAAGCTTATAGTTAGGGCTGGATCAGGTGACCCTGAACCATCCCTTAGTTATGCTGCTATAGGCTTACTGGGGGTTCCCATGATGCACTCAGTGTTTCTTTCTCTTTTTGCTCTGTACGCACCACTCTGCATTTAATCATTAGTGATTGATCTCTGCTCTCTTCCACAGCATGTCTTTTTCCTGGTTCTCTCCCTCGGCCCCAACCAGTCCCAGCAGAAGACTGCCCCTCCCTGAGCCTGGTTCTGCTGGAGGTTTATTCCTGTTAAAAGGGAGTTTTTCCTTCCCACTGTTGCCAAGTGATTGCTCACAGGGGGTCTTTTTTTTCCGTAATTATTGTATGGCCTTGCCTTACAATATAAAGCGCCTTGGGGCAGCTGTTTGTTGTGATTTGGCGCTATATAAATAAAATTGATTTGATTTTGATTTGATTCATCTTCAACCGCTTACTCCAATTAAACGTCGTGGGGGCTGGAGACAATCCCAGCAGTCATAGCGCGCGAGGCAGGGTACACCCAGAACAGGATGCCAGTCTGTCACAGGGCCACAAACCGACAAACACATTCACACCTACGGACAACTTAAAGTTTCCAATCCACCTAACGCGCATGTCTGACGATGTGGGAGGAAACCCACGCAAACACAGGGAGAACATGCAAACTCCACACAGAAAGGCCACAGGCGGGAATTGAACCTATGACCTTCTCACTGTGAGGCAACAGTGCTAACCACTAAGCCACCATGCTGCCCATGAGCCAGGTATTTTCTCAGTAATCGTGCATTATGTAGACCGAGGGAGTGAAGTTACCAACTGTTGCTAAAAGTGTTAATGCAATTAGCATACAACATCAATCAAATGAGTTTCACTCAGCGTGAATACTGCAACAGTAATGTCTTAGATACAAGGTTGGGTAGGATTACTTTGAAAGAATACATGTGGATTACATGTATGTACATTTGGATTACTTGTAATCTGATTACTTTTGGATTACATTTCAAAGTAATCCTACCCAACCTTGCTTAGATGATCCACTAGGATGTTTCACTGCATAGGTTGTATTATTGCAGGCATTTGTAATAAAATACTCCAAGACACACAGTCTCCACTTTCTGCTGCATTGAGCAGACTGAGTTAAAGGCAAGAGGTGGAGACACTGGCCTCATCTGTTGTCACTCAAAGCGACATGTTCCCAAAATTACAGAACATTATGGCTTAAAACATCTTCAACTAAGAAGTTAGTAAAAAAAAAAAAAAAAAAGAATCTCCCCTACAGTTTTCATGGACAAGGAAACTTTCTATAAAGACCAAAGCCAGTTTTTGTACCAGGCTGTAAACATGTGCTCTGTTTTGGAGCCAGCATCAAGCGGCCAGTCAGGGAACTGCTTTTCTGCCATGGAGTTGTATATAACTGCATACACCTCATTTCAGGCACTCAGGTTCTCGATTGCTGAGTGCACAACATCTGAGAATGTACATGATGGATTTCATGTAAATTTTATCGAGAGGTTGTGCTTTGGAAAAGAAAAGAGTTACATTTTTGTTGTGGGGGCTGTATGTGCCTTGCTGTATGTGCCACCCAAAAAAAAGCAAGCCGATTTGCTGAAATCGGCTTGCTTTTTTTTTGTTTGGCGAATTTCAGTGATGGCGGTACAGCTGGTGTAAGAACCGGCACGACTGCTAGGTGGCAAGTATGCTTTGCGCAAAGTTTACTGAGTCAGTGAGATTTTTTTTTTTTTTTACTTCTGACATTCTGTACATTTTTCAGCCAATCAGAAAGTCAGAAGCACCCTATGAAAAATCTTGCATGAGCGTTCTCCCCAAGGCGACCTTGAGCGACATTTACAGGCAGTATGCTGGACAACGGTTGCAAGGTGAGTTTTTCCACAGGGAGTTGCTCTGTGCTGACACATTCTGTTGTGCCTTCTGGCAAACTGTAGCAGAAATTTCACATCTTTTGAAGAAAATTTTTCTCTCTTGTTCTATCAGAGAAAGCTAAACAAACAAACGAAAAAAACGCCCTCCCTAATCACTTTTCTGATGTCAAGGATGATAAACTAATTTTTTTTTTTTTTTAATGAGGTCTCACACATTAGTTATACACAACGTGTTTTAGAAATAAATCACAATTCAATCCCCACTCATTTCTTTCCAGCTTCAGTTTTATTATTCATGTCATCCACATCTTTGTGGTGCATGCTCCAGATGTTCAGAAGCGCACACATCCCTATGAAGCCCTCTGTGGCTGTCACATCAAATTTCATGACTCCAATATCTAAAACGCCAATGATCCAAAAGACAAGTGATTAAAAATATGAAGGCAATCTGCAGTCATACAGGAGGAAGTCCCCACAGGGTTGCACCGAAATCACTTCTTTCCAGACTAAGTACAATACATTTGTACATACATTTTCGTACTCGGTGTACTTTTTGGCTGTAACTGCTACCAGTATCATTAGCTTTGTTTTTATTTACAAACATTTCACTTAAATAATGTAACTTCACTTTTTTGACTACAACAAATTGTCCAACATTAATTGTGTGTTTCTTAACAAACATGACTGCCAGACATTTCACTTAAATGTAACCTGTGGACTTCAGCACGACAAAATATACAACACTAATAACCGAACTGAAACTGTCCATCAAAAGCTTTATGTTTGTGAGGACTAAAAGCCTTGTTTGAAAATGTGAGGGCAAGTTTATTTTTATGAAAAGAAGCTTCTCTGCATTATCAGCTGAGAGCCTTTGTTTTTATCTAGTGTGTAACACTGAGCTAAACAGCCTTTCACTCTCCACACTATTTTTCAACTTTTAATTAAATACGCGCCGGTTACATACACAAATACAAACTGTGAATGGTATCCCCCCCCCCCCCCCCCCCGCAAAAGGTGGAACATGTAATATTGGAGGAGCACAGCGTGCGCGCACATGCACACCCACTGTGTTGCGCGGCATCTCTGCAACACACAAAGGTAAAACGGAGTAATTTTAACATTTTATTTTTTCTTTGCAGATCATGGGATAATTTCCTCATGTTCAGGCAGAATAGCCCATTGCCTGTGGTAAATGAGCTGTTAATGAATGAGGTGCGCAGTGACTCTTTAAACTTCCTGCCCAAAATGTGGCTCGTGGAGGCAAGCGGAGGGTCTGAACGCAGTGCCACAGCGATTCCGCAAACGGTTTACACCTGTAGCGGGCTGAGATGGCCTCCCATCAGCATGAACACCCACACCAAGGGCTGAAACTCACCAACCTGATGGACAATCTCCACTGCTGAAACCCTGATCTGAGTTCTGGTGGAGGAACTGTGGCACAAAGTGCTGAACTTGTAGAATTTTCGGGATGATGTCAGCAAGAGATGAGACCAGCAAGCAAGGACCACCAGGAATCCTTATACAGCGAGAAAGGTTTAATTGCAGTTTAATAACATAAACCCATTAACAGATATACCTGGAGGAGACCCCGACAGACACGCAAGCCAACATAAAGCACAGAGTCGTCTGACCTTAGCAACCCCCAGAGCCATCATTGACATATAAAGACCCATTCATTATTTAATATGTAACAGATAACCAAAACATAGCACTTTCTTAAAATACAGCACTTTGTTTATTCCGCCAAGGACTAGGGCTGAAACGATTAGTCGAGTAGTAGAGAAGCTTGAATCTTCGACTGGACTGGGTTGCTTGATGCGAGGACGTTTCGCTTCAAATCACAGAAGCTTCCTCAGCTAAAATTCTTGCTCTGGTAGTCTGACTTCTGTCTTGACTCTTGTAGAAAAGAATAACAGAAGCCACAACAGCTGGAGTTTTAAACCTAACCACACCCCTGCTACAGAGAGGCAGACTGCTATGGCTAGTGACTAAACAATTGCTCTAATTAGCACCTATTGTGCTCTAGTTAGGACCCTCCTAATGACAGGGTAGCTGTCCCTCCTAACGATGGGACTGCCACCTCTCCTGACGACTCTGCTGATGACGTGAATGACTCATTACCATGAACAAAAGACTGAAACTGCTTTGACCTGAGTACCCCATTGTAAACAGCGTGTCTCAGACCCCCTCCCCGGTTAAGGCTGTGTTTCAAATGTTTCACATACAATGCCTCCTTCACTCCTCTCTCAAACCATTCTTTTCTCTGGCTAAGATTTTAACTTCCTTGTCCTCAAATGTGTGGTTAGTGCCTTTAAGGTGGAGATGAACTGCAGACTGTGGTCCACCTCTGCGTTGCTGGTATAGCCTTTTGTGTAACGGCTGCTTAGTCTCACCTCTGCAGTGTTCATTACAGTTTTCCTGACATCTGATAGAATACACTACATTGCTCTGTTTGTAACTAGGGATCTTGTCCTTAGGGTGGACTAATTTGTGTCTCATGGTGTTAACAGGTTTAAACTGGGATTTTGTGTTGTCTAGTTTTTTGAAGTGTACCTATGCTGAAAATTACAGACATCTCATCTTTCTAAGCTGGAGAACTTGCACAATCAGGGACTAACTAAATACTTTTTGCCCCACTGTAATCAATGTAGCACCAAAAGCTACAGCTTTCCAATGCGACACACAGAGTAAAATAAAGCCTTTTAAGAGAAAGAGGGTCCACACTGATCATCTGAAATAGCTTACTGCATATTTAAAGTGAAGCAGTGTGTTTGTCTATTTTTAAAAAACACACGATTTGGTCCACTGGCTGCTCTCCACTCTACATGCACTTTAAGTCAAGTTTTCATCCACAGGGTGCAGAGATGTGCAGCCTGACTGACTGAGGATAACACCGATCGTCTGTGCTTAAGGTCCAGAAACTGGGAAAGATCCAAAACATGTTGTTTTGAAACACAAGGTTCGGTCAGATCAGCACACAGAAATGATCACACAGACTGCATTTTGCTAGAATAAAAAGGCGTATATTTATTCCCCACAAAAGCAGTTACATCAAACACAAGTGGTTGCAGCGCATTTTTCTCTCTTACCGTGACGCCTTTAAGGTGGAGAGCCAACACCTTCAGCAGAGTGCGCCTGTCAACCGGCTGGGCGTTCGTACGTTAACCCGCAGCAGACTCTGTTGAAGCATGGTTCTGCTCCCTCTTTTCTAGTGTGTCCGCGAAGGGAGGGTGAGTGGCCAACTCAACCTCCCTGGCGCACATAATTCCTTTAAGCAACAGGCATCTGAAAGTTATTTTCTCTTGCAAAAACATAAAAAAAGCAGTTCTTCACTCCCAGTCGTTAGTGGCTACAAAAACAAAGTTGTGCTATCAGTGTAATACTAACAAGTACATCCAGCTCTTCACTCCCAGTTCAGACTGACCCCAGCATGCTAAAACAAAGTTGAATAACAAGTACATTCTCAGGGTTACTTTAAGACAGGTGCAAAACAGCACAATAACATTTTTATTATACATTTCCACTCTTGGTGTTTTGCACCAATCAATTTATGTAACTTTGTATGGAAATAGGTAAATATGGATTCCATCCATAAACATTGACTATATCGTGCCAGAACATTTCCCACAGTTCTCTTCCCCAAACTTCCTTGGAATGTATTTTCCAATTAGTGGCATGCCATGTAGGCATCCAGGTAAGTAGTCCTTGGGTCACTGACCATGAGTCTGTATAAATATGGAGGCCCTGTGGTCCTCCCTGCATGACCACCATATGCACGGCCTTCAACTCCGCCCACTGACTGCTTTTTCCTTCTCCTAATTCTTCCAGAGACTGACCTAATTGTGGATTAAAAGCTCCTGCTTTCCATCGCCTTTTTCCTGCTTGATATTGACAGGAACCATCAGTGAACCATGCTCGACTTTTCTCATCATCTGACAAATCATCCCATCTTTTTCCTGCTTTAACAGGAGATTCCTCCAATGGTTGAACTTCAAAAGGTTCCTCATCTTCCTCAGGAGCATCAGCTACTTGTTCATGCAGCAATGACACCCCTTTTTCACCTGGTTTTACACGCTCTGACACATACCATTTCCATTTTATCACACTAGCCTCCTGAGCTGTCCCTATTCGGTGAGTGGTGGGATTACTCATCACCCATGTCAAAATAGGTACGTGTGTCCTCATCATTACTTCATGTCCCACCGTTTGTGATTCAGTTTCAATCAACGCCCAATAACATGCTAAAAACTGTTTCTCAAAGGGAGTATAACGCGTACCCGCATCTGGGAGTTTCCTCGACCAGAATCCTAAAGGTTTGCGTATCTTATTTTGTTTTTGCCATAAGCTCCAATTAGCATAATCATTTAGAGCAGACACTTGAAGTTCTACTGGTCCTGATTGCATTTTCCCTAAAGACACAGCTTGTTGTATGGCTTCCTTTGCCATATCAAATGAGCATTGTTGTTCCTCTCCCCATACAAACTCCTCTTTCTTTCTAGTGCATCGATATAAAGGCTGTAAAATCTGTCCCAAATGTGGAATATGATGTCTCCAAAATCCAAATAAACCAATATATCGTTGTGCATCTGTCTTACTGTGAGGTACTGGAAAGTTAGCTATTTTCTCTTTAGCTTTTTGTGTGATTTCCCTCTCTCCTTTATTCCAAACTATTCCTAAGAATTTCACTGTTTGAGCTGGTCCCTGAATCTTTGCTGGATTAATTTCCCAGCCAAATGATTTCATATGAGTCACTAATTTCGGTAGATATTCCACTACTTCTGCTTCTGTATCTCCTTGAAGCATAATGTCATCAATGTAATGTGAGATCATCATTCTCATTGGAACCTGGAACTGTTCCAAATGCTCCGCCACCACTCTATGACAAATAGTGGGACTGTGTAAATATCCTTGTGGCAATCTTGTGAATGTATATTGCCGTCCTTCCCACGTAAATGCAAACTGTTCCATCCTATCCTCTGGGATTGGTATAGTAAAGAATGCATTAGCCAAGTCTATGACAGCATACCACGTGCCGCTGTGATGTTGCACTCGTTCAATTATGCTCACAGCATCAGGCACGGCTGAAGTTAATGGAGGCGTGTGTTTATTTAGACCTCTAAAGTCTACAGTCATTCTCCATGTACCATCCGATTTACGGACTGACCACAATGGATTATTCCATTTTGTTGTCACTGGTTTCAAAACTCCTGCCTCCAAGTAGTCTTTTATGGTTGCAGTAATTTCTGCTTGTCCTCCAGAATACGATATTGTTTCTGATTAATCACACATGTAGCCTCTGGAATGGGAAAAGGTTTCATTTTTACTTTTCCCACCAGAATCATTCTTACGTTTGCTATCCCAAATTGAAATTTACCCTGTTTTAAATGCAAAGTCATTCCAGCTAAAACATCCATGCCAATTATCCATTCATTAATTGGAGTCACTATTACAGTGTACACTTTAATTGGCATATTTCCAATTTTAAGCAGTATTGATATATTTTTTCCATACACCAATTGTCCGCCTAATCCAGTTAAGGGAACTATAGGTCCCTTCATTTTCTCTGGATTTCCATGAATCAATGAGGCCTCCGCTCCTGTGTCCACTAAAGCCGAGGTGACTTGAACTGATTTTTTCCAAAATATTTCCAATCACACATGGGGTCTAATATCACTTGTGAACCATTGTTTTAATTCTCGGCGGGCCACAAGAGTTTGACCATCATCCTAATCTTCCTCGCAAGGGTCAAAGCTCCAAGAACGCCTTTCTTTATTTTTCCCCTTCTTTTTGTCTTTCTTTCCTTTCCGGACTGCAGCTATTTGCACCAGATCATCATCAGAGTCCTCCTCCTCCTCCTCCTGTAGGGGAGGGGCACTAGGTTTCACTCCTTTCTTTTCTCCCTGCACAATTTCTTTCAACAATGAGGCCAATTCAAACATATCAGGGCGCATCCCTGACACGCAATTTATTTTCAGCCCCTTTTGTTTACATTTCTCAGCCAAGACGGAAGTTGGTACACCGTCTATTTCTTCGGCTTGAATTTCCAATTGCTTCACTTGTTGTTCTAATCTTGTCACCTTTTGTGATTTAGCACATTCTGATGAGCGGACTGTATCTAAAGTTAAAACCCGCTCTTTCCAGGCTTCTGCACAAATCCACATCATTTCACTAATTCCTCCCAATGGAGCTTTATCTTTAACCTCCACCCGTTTCAACATTTCACATAAAACTGGCGGAGTCGCGGTGGGAATTGCTCCAGTCCACGACCCAGGGCATCCCCCACGTCGCCGTAGAAGCTGGCCTATTTCTTTAGAAGTGATCCCATCCCACCCAGGGACCACTTCTTCCTGTTGAGATGCCTCCTCGGCATCCTTCTTTCCCAATCTAAAGCAAGACTCCTGCTGAGATGCCACCTCTGCATCTCTTTTTCCTTTCCCAAAACAAGACATTTCTGTGTGTAGTCTGAACACCCGTCGTTATCCTGCCGACAACGCCAAAAATGTTTTGAAACACAAGGTTCGGTCAGATCGGCACACAGAAATGATCACACAGACTGCATTTTGCTAGAATAAAAAGGCGTATATTTATTCCCCACAAAAGCAGTTACATCAAACACAAGTGGTTGCAGCGCATTTTTCTCTCTTACCGTGACGCCTTTAAGGTGGAGAGCCAACACCTTCAGCAGAGTGCGCCTGTCAACCGGCTGGGCGTTCGTACGTTAACCCGCAGCAGACTCTGTTGAAGCATGGTTCTGCTCCCTCTTTTCTAGTGTGTCCGCGAAGGGAGGGTGAGTGGCCAACTCAACCTCCCTGGCGCACATAATTCCTTTAAGCAACAGGCATCTGAAAGTTATTTTCTCTTGCAAAAACATAAAAAAAGCAGTTCTTCACTCCCAGTCGTTAGTGGCTACAAAAACAAAGTTGTGCTATCAGTGTAATACTAACAAGTACATCCAGCTCTTCACTCCCAGTTCAGACTGACCCCAGCATGCTAAAACAAAGTTGAATAACAAGTACATTCTCAGGGTTACTTTAAGACAGGTGCAAAACAGCACAATAACATTTTTATTATACACATGTAAAGACGTAAAAATATAAATAATTACCCTGGAAAACAGAAAGGGATACCCTAAATTTGATAATCTCCGTGATGGCGCAGCGACATTGTGCAATTGCTTTGGGAGAACCCTGAACTGTTGTTTAAAAATGCAAAAGTGCTTTTTATGGGATTACTCGATTAATCGCCAGAATAATCGATAGAATACTCGATTACTAAAATAATCAATAGCTGTAGCCCTACCAATGATGTAATAAAATCATCTGCATTTATTTATTTGTCTGTCTGTTAACAAGATTACAAAAACTACTGCACGGATTTTGATGAAATTTTCACCACAGATAGGTGTTAGGCCAAGGAAAACTTGGAGGTGATCTGGATCTGGATTCTGAATCAAGTTTCACTTTATAGAGGCTTTGAAAGTTTACTGTTAGCGGGATTACGTCAAAACTACTGCAAGGATTCTCACCAAATTTGCACCACAGATATTCAATCATGAAAGACCATTAAATGTGGCGGGTGATCCATATCCTGGATCATGTTTCACTTTATATAGGCTTTGAAGGATTATGTCAAAACTACTTCACAGATTCTCACCACATTTTCACCACGGATACATATTAGGCCATGGAAGACTCCGTTAAATTTTGGAAGTGATCCAAATCCCGATCCAGATTCTGGATCAAAATTTCTGTTTATATAGGCTTTGAAGGATTACATCAAAACTACTTCACGGATTTGCACCAAATTTGCACCACAGATAGATATTAGGGCATGGAATCAAATCAAATCAAATCAATTTTATTTATATAGCGCCAAATCACAACAAACAGTTGCCCCAAGGCACTTTATATTGTAAGGCAAGGCCATACAATAATTACGTAAAAACCCCAACGGTCAAAACGACCCCCTGTGAGCAAGCACTTGGCGACAGTGGGAAGGAAAAACTCCCTTTTTAACAGGAAGAAACCTCCAGCAGAACCAGGCTCAGGGAGGGGCAGTCCTCTGCTGGGACTGGTTGGGGCTGAGGGAGAGAACCAGGAAAAAGACATGCTGTGGAGGGGAGCAGAGATCAATCACTAATGATTAAATGCAGAGTGGTGCATACAGAGCAAAAAGAGAAAGAAACACTCAGTGCATCATGGGAACCCCCCAGCAGTCTAAGTCTATAGCAGCATAACTAAGGGATGGTTCAGGGTCACCTGATCCAGCCCTAACTATAAGCTTTAGCAAAAAGGAAAGTTTTAAGCCTAATCTTAAAAGTAGAGAGGGTGTCTGTCTCCCTGATCTGAATTGGGAGCTGGTTCCACAGGAGAGGAGCCTGAAAGCTGAAGGCTCTGCCTCCCATTCTACTCTTACAAACCCTAGGAACTACAAGTAAGCCTGCAGTCTGAGAGCGAAGCACTCTACTGGGGTGATATGGTACTATGAGGTCCCTAAGATAAGATGGGACCTGATTATTCAAAACCTTATAAGTAAGAAGAAGAATTTTAAATTCTATTCTAGAATTAACAGGAAGCCAATGAAGAGAGGCCAATATAGGTGAGATATGCTCTCTCCTTCTAGTCCCTGTTAGTACTCTAGCTGCAGCATTTTGAATTAACTGAAGGCTTTTCAGGGAACTTTTAGGACAACCTGATAATAATGAATTACAATAGTCCAGCCTAGAGGAAATAAATGCATGAATTAGTTTTTCAGCATCACTCTGAGACAAGACCTTTCTAATTTTAGAGATATTGCGTAAATGCAAAAAAGCAGTCCTACATATTTGTTTAATATGCGCATTGAATGACATATCCTGATCAAAAATGACTCCAAGATTTCTCAGTATTACTAGACATCAGGGTAATGCCATCCAGAGTAAGGATCTGATTAGACACCATGTTTCTAAGATTTGTGGGGCCAAGTACAATAACTTCAGTTTTATTTGAGTTTAAAAGCAGGAAATTAGAGGTCATCCATGTCTTTATGTCTGTAAGACAATCCTGCAGTTTAGCTAATTGGTGTGTGTCCTCTGGCTTCATGGATAGATAAAGCTGGGTATCATCTGCGTAACAATGAAAATTTAAGCAATGCCGTCTAATAATACTGCCTAAGGGAAGCATGTATAAAGTGAATAAAATTGGTCCTAGCACAGAACCTTGTGGAACTCCATAATTAACCTTAGTCTGTGAAGAAGATTCCCCATTTACATGAACAAATTGTAATCTATTAGATAAATATGATTCAAACCACCGCAGCGCAGTGCCTTTAATACCTATGGCATGCTCTAATCTCTGTAATAAAATTTTATGGTCAACAGTATCAAAAGCAGCACTGAGGTCTAACAGAACAAGCACAGAGATGATTCCACTGTCTGAGGCCATAAGATCATTTGTAACCTTCACTAATGCTGTTTCTGCACTATGATGAATTCTAAAACCTGACTGAAACTCTTCAAATAGACCATTCCTCTGCAGATGATCAGTTAGCTGTTTTACAACTACCCTTTCAAGAATTTTTGAGAGAAAAGGAAGGTTGGAGATTGGCCTATAATTAGCTAAGATAGCTGGGTCAAGTGATGGCTTTTTAAGTAATGGTTTAATTACTGCCACCTTAAAAGCCTGTGGTGCATAGCCAACTAACAAAGATAGATTGATCATATTTAAGATCGAAGCATTAAATAATGGTAGGGCTTCCTTGAGCAGCCTGGTAGGAATGGGGTCTAATAGACATGTTGATGGTCTGGAGGAAGTAACTAATGAAAATAACTCAGACAGAACAATCGGAGAGAAAGAGTCTAACCAAATACCGGCATCACTGAAAGCAGCCAAAGATAACGATACGTCTTTGGGATGGTTATGAGTAATTTTTTCTCTAATAGTTAAAATTTTATTAGCAAAGAAAGTCATGAAGTCATTACTAGTTAAAGGAATACTCGGCTCAATAGAGCTCTGACTCTTTGTCAGCCTGGCTACAGTGCTGAAAAGAAACCTGGAGTTGTTCTTATTTTCTTCAATTAGTGATGAGTAGTAAGATGTCCTTGCTTTACGGAGGGCTTTTTTATAGAGCAACAAACTCTTTTTCCAGGCTAAGTGAAGATCTTCTAAATTAGTGAGACGCCATTTCCTCTCCAATTTACGGGTTATCTGCTTTAAGCTGCGAGTTTGTGAGTTATACCACGGAGTCAGGCACTTCTGATTTAAAGCTCTCTTTTTCAGAGGAGCTACAGCATCCAAAGTTGTCTTCAATGAGGATGTAAAACTATTGACGAGATACTCTATCTCACTTACAGAGTTTAGGTAGCTACTCTGCACTGTGTTGGTATATGGCATTAGAGAACATAAAGAAGGAATCATATCCTTAAACCTAGTTACAGCGCTTTCTGAAAGACTTCTAGTGTAATGAAACTTATTCCCCACTGCTGGGTAGTCCATCAGAGTAAATGTAAATGTTATTAAGAAATGATCAGACAGAAGGGAGTTTTCAGGGAATACTGTTAAGTCTTCAATTTCCATACCATAAGTCACAACAACATCTAAGATATAATTAAAGTGGTGGGTGGACTCATTTACATTTTAAGCAAAGCCAATTGAGTCTAATAATAGATTAAATGCAGTGTTGAGGCTGTCATTCTCAGCATCTGTGTGGATATTAAAATCAACCACTATAATTATCTTATCTGAGCTAAGCACTAAGTCAGACAAAAGGTCTGAAAATTCACAGAGAAACTCACAGTAACGACCAGGTGGACGATAGATAATAACAAATAAAACTGGTTTTTGGGACTTCCAATTTGGATGGACAAGACTAAGAGTCAAGCTTTCAAATTAATTAAAGCTCTGTCTGGGTTTTTGATTAATTAATAAGCTGGAATGGAAGATTAATGCTAATCCTCTGCCTCGGCCCGTGCTACGAGCATTCTGGCAGTTAGTGTGACTCGGGGGTGTTGACTCATTTAAACTTCATCCTGCTGTAACCAGGTTTCTGTAAGGCAGAATAAATCAATATGTTGATCCATTATTATATCATTTTCTAACAGGGACTTAGAAGAGAGAGACCTAATGTTTAATAGACCACATTAACTGTTTTAGTCTGTGGTGCAGTTGAAGGTGCTATATTATTTTTTCTTTTTGAATTTTTATGCTTAAATAGATTTTTGCTGGTTATTGGTGGTCTGGGAGCAGGCACCATCTCTACGGGGATGGGGTAATGAGGGGATGGCAGGGGGAGAGAAGCTGCAGAGAGGTGTGTAAGACTACAACTCTGCTTCCTGGTCCCAACCCTGGATAGTCACGGTTTGGAGGATTTAAGAAAATTGGCCAGATTTCTAGAAATGAGAGCTGCTCCATCCAAAGTGGGATGGATGCCGTCTCTCCTAACAAGACCAGGTTTTCCCCAGAAGCTTTGCCAATTATCTATGAAGCCCACCTCATTTTTTGGACACCACTCAGACAGCCAGCAATTCAAGGAGAACATGCGGCTAAACATGTCACTCCCGGTCCGATTGGGGAGGGGCCCAGAGAAAACTACAGAGTCCGACATTGTTTTTGCAAAGTTACACACCGATTCAATGTTTATTTTAGTGACCTCCGATTGGCATAACCGGGTGTCATTACTGCTGACGTGAATTACAATCTTACCAAATTTACGCTTAGCCTTAGCCAGCAGTTTCAAATTTCCTTCAATGTCGCCTGCTCTGGCCCCCGGAAGACAACTGACTATGGTTGCTGGTGTCTCTAACTTCACATTTCTCAAAACAGAGTCGCCAATAACCAGAGTTTGATCCTCGGCGGGTGTGTCATCGAGTGGGGAAAAATGGTTAGAAATGTGAACGGGTTGGCGGTGTACACGGGGCTTCTGTTTAGGGCTATGCTTCCTCCTCACAGTCACCCAGTCGGCCTGCTTTCCCGGCTGCTCGGGATCTGCCAGAGGGAAACTAACGGCGGCTAAGCTACCTTGGTCTGCACAGCCTACAGGGGCCTGGCTAGCTGTAGAATTTTCCACGGTGCGGAGCCGAGTCTCCAATTTGCCCAGCCTGGCCTCCAAAGCTACGAATAAGCTACACTTATTACAAGTACCATTACTGCTAAAGGAGGCAGAGGAATAACTAAACATTTCACACCCAGAGCAGAAAAGTGCAGGAGAGACAGGAGAAGCTGCCATGCTAAATTGGCTAAGAGCTAGTAGCTGCGCTAAGCTAGCGGATTCCTAAAAACACACAAAGTGAATAATGTAAATAATTTAGAGGTGATTCAGCAGAGGGAGAGCTTTAGTTAAGAAGATTACACTGTGAAACAAATCGTTATCTAGTTAACTAGATCAATCTAACTGCGCAGATTAAACAGCTAACAGATACAGCAAAACACCGCTGTGCTCCAGAACAGGAAGTGATACAATACCGCAGTGAGACGGAGATGGAAGACTCCTTTCAATTTTGGAGTTGATCCGGATTCTGACTCAGGATTTCACTTTATAGGTTTTTAAGGATTATGACAAAACTACTTCATGGATTCTCACCAAATTTGCACCAGATACATATTAGGGCACTGAATTTTGGAGGTGTTCCAGATCCGGATTGGCGAATGTCAGAAATCTCTGATTGCTCGTTACTCATAATTAGCCTTTGGATAACTGATTCGGTGTTTTCTGATGTTCTGTTAAGGTATCTTGAAAGATGAGTTGGATTTCCTGTGTAGGTCATTGTTGGGGAGAGGTTGTCTCTGATGGCCTCTTTAGCAATTTGCTGTGCAGAGGAGAATGGTTGTGACAGGGCAGTAGTTAAGATCCCATAAAAGGTGTGGGAAAATGCCTGATATCAAGAAGGACATTGACATATTAAAAAAAAAAAAAACACACACAGACACCATATAAAAACTGCATTTTTTTTGAATCCCTCTTATTGAGCAGGCGATACAAGTACAGTAGTGTTCAGAATAATAGTAGTGCTATGTGACTAAAAAGATTAATCCAGGTTTTGAGTATATTTCTTATTGTTACATGGGAAACAAGGTACCAGTAGATTCAGTAGATTCTCACAAATCCAACAAGACCAAGCATTCATGATATGCACACTCTTAAGGCTATGAAATTGGGCTATTAGCAAAAAAAAAAAAAAAAAAAAAAAAAAAAAAAAAACAACTAAAAAAGGGGGTGTTCACAATAATAGTAGTGTTGCATTCAGTCAGTGAGTTCGTCAATTTTGTGGAACAAACAGGTGTGAATCAGGTGTCCCCTATGTAAGGATGAAGCCAGCACCTGTTGAACATGCTTTTCTCTTTGAAAGCCTGAGGAAAATAGGACGTTCAAGACACTTATACGCAGGTGCAAAAAATTATAGGCTGTTCATCTACAATGATCTCCAATGTTTTAAAATGGACAAAAAAAAAACAAAGAGACGTGTGGAAGAAAATGGAAAACCATCAAAATGGATAAAACAATAACCAGAATGGCAAAGGCTCACCCATTGATCAGCTCCAGAATGATCAAAGACAGTCTGGAGTTACCTGTAAGTGCTGTGACAGTTAGAAGACACCTGTGTGAAGCTAATTTATTTGCAAGAATCCCCCGCAAAGTCCCTCTGTTAAATAAAAGACGTGCAGAAGAGGTTACAATTTGCCAAAGAACACATCAACTGGCCTAAAGAGAAATGGAGGAATATTTTGTGGACTGATGAGAGTAAAATTGTTCTTTTTGGGTCCAAGGGCCACAGACAGTTTGTGAGACGACCCCCAAACTCTGAATTCAAGCCACAGTTCACAGTGAAGACAGTGAAGCATGGTGGTGCAAGCATCATGATATGGGCATGTTTCTCCTACTATGGTGTTGGGACTATATATCGCATACCAGGTATCATGGATCAGTTTGGATATGTCAAAATACTTGAATAGGTCATGTTGCCTTATGCTGAAGAGGACATGCCCTTGAAATGGGTGTTTCAACAAGACAATGACCCCAAGCACACTAGTAAACCAGCAAAATCTTGGTTCCAAACCAACAAAATGAATGCCTCGCAGATGTGAAGAAATCATGAAAAACTGTGGTTATACAACTAAATACTAGGTTAGTTATTCAAAGGATTGCTAAAAAAGCAGTTTGAACATAATAGTTTGTAGTATCAACAGATGCTACTATTATTAACACCCCCTTTTCTACTTTTTTTTTTTTTTTTTTAACTAACAGCCCAATTTCATAGCCTTAAGAGTGTGCATGTCATGAATGCTTGGTTTTGTTGGATTTGTGAGAATCTACTGAACCTACTGGTACCTTGTTTCCCATGTAACAATAAGAAATATACTCAAAACCTGGATTAATCTTTTTAGTCACACAGCACTACTATATCATGGATTTTCTAGATCATATCAGTCAACGTGACAGTTCTGGGTCTTCCTGATCTTGTTCCATCTTCTGACACTTGTTCTGCCCTTTTTGAATTCAGCTGACCAGCATTTAACTGCAACATAAGATGGGGCATTCTTCCCTAATGTCAGTACCATGTCCTTACAGCTCTTCTTTAGAGACCTTTCCTTTTTGGGAGAAATTGTATCATGGCACGCCCACCAGCTTTGTCCATTTTGCCAGTCTGATACACCCCTACTCACTTCACTGAAATCGAGTGAAGTGAAGCGAGTCAAAATTTCACACGTTCTCAAGAGAAATGCTGGTTTCTCAGAATGCAAAAGAAGTAGAACTACACCCTACTGTTTGTGGGTAAGGCTCACAACTTTTAAATCACCCCTCATACAATGAATGAACACATTTGTTAATGTTAAAACTTTCAGTGCAGCTCAAGCAGCTTTGTCAGAAATGGAGAAAACTCAGCTGTGACAAAGTAACAGCAGTGTCTGAGCTCTGCTTCTACCGTGGACGCTCAGTTTTGTTACACTGCAAAAATTACAACAAAGTGAATTTCAATAGAAATTTTATTGTCAAACATTGTAACATAATCAACAAGCAGTTACCTCATGAAAAAACAACTGGATACTCAATGAGGTCATGCTATAGTGAGAAATGTGTGGCAACACTGGCATTGCAGACTGTTGTATCCCAGTGTAAAGGTATTGAAAATGTTCAAAAGATTTGTGAAGTTGTAACACATTGTGATCCACAAAAGTGAACAAGTCGATTGTAATCTGTGTAGATAGGGGGGATATGCATCTGTTATTTTAATGTTATAGACAACTTTATTTTTTATTTCATTACCACATCTTGAAATAAATCTTTTCTGATTGAATGTGGATTTGGCTGTGTAGTCACTCTGATGCCAAGTTACAATTACAGGCTGAATTTAAAATATAATGCAGGTTTTTGTTTTTTTGTTTTGGGGGGGGGGGGGGTGATTTCATTGACCTGAGTGCAGTAGCTGTGCACTGGGGAGTGAGAGGGGTATAGCATATAACGGCTTGGCCAGATGTATGCAAGCTGCTTCGACTGGGTCAGCCATATCTACAGAGTATTAACAAATGTTTCCTTGAATATGGATTGGTCAGCTGTCATTTTGATGCCAGGCTACAATCTAAGAAATTAAAATACAATGCAGAATGTTTGTGAAGTAAGCACAGTGGTCCATGTGCATACAGTTCAAGACTCACTGCACGCTGCCCTCTTTAATCTCCTCTGAAAATATAACTTAAATCCATAAGACCATGGATGGCATGCAGTACTCTTGTGGACAATCACACCGGATTACCTTATATTTGGACTCTGGAAATTGATCGGAGCCAACAAAAATCGGCAACGCAGAACTGTCCTCATCCATTTAAAAAAGGTTGAGTGGCTGTGTTGCATTTTTATGTCTAACAGCGAAATGGCTTCTGTTTTTGTCTTCATTTCATTTCTCTTGATTTTTTTTCTAATAGAATGCAATGAGCCCCAAACCTGGGGTCTATAGTTGCACCCTAAGCATTGCTGGCTTTGTATCCGAGGGTTCTCTTCAAGATTTAATTTAATTTAATCTTTATTTAACCAGGTTAGTCCCACTGAGATCAAGATTTCTTTTATAAGGGAGACCTGAACAATTATAAAGTTTCCAGTTCACCTAACCTGCATGTCTTCAGATGTGGGAGGAAACCGGAGTGCCTGGAGGGAACCTACTCAAACACTGGGAGAATATGCAAACTCCACAGAAAGGCCACAGGTGGGAATTGATCCCATGATCTTCTTGCTGTGAAGCAACAGTGCTAACCATTAAGCACCAAGATGGTAACCATTCCCTTAATTGCTGATAACTGCACTTCATGGGCACTTGGATGATCAGGGATAGCCTCAAGGTATTTCTTGACGTTCTTCATAAACCCTGTTGCCCCCATCACAACTGGTATTATATGTACTTCTTTCAATGACCAACTTGTTCGTAGGTCATTTTTAAGATCTTGGTATTTCTGGATACCCCCCACCCCCACCCTTTCAGCTTGTATAATGTCCATCTGTCATGAGGATCTGGCATGCTGATATTAGGACAGTGATATTAGTGACAGATACACTCAACAGCTGCATGACAGAATCGGCATTGATCATTTTGTGAAATTCCTGCCATTTTTTTTAAAGCCATTTGTTAGAAGTCCCTGATCTTGTGCTCCAACTATAATTATTTCTTCATCGAATCCAAGTTCTCCATTTGTAACCCACCGTATAGACCCTTCTTTGTCTATGTATTCCTTTTTGAGTTCTTCTTGGAATTGGCTAGCCCTTTTGTACTGTTTCCATCTGTTCATTCGATGTTTCTGTTCTCTTTTGCTGTATTTTTCCCTGGTCTATCTTGCTAGTATCGTTGCAGGTGTCAGATCATTGCTTTCTCTTTCTCTTAGCACGGGCCGAGGCGGAGGATTAGCAGCAATCTTCCATTCCAGCTTATTAATTAATCAAAAACCCAGACAGAGCTTTAATTCATTTGAAAGCTTGACTCTTAGTCTTGTCCATCCAAATTGGAAGTCCCAAAAACCAGTTTTATTTGTTATTATCTATCGTCCACCTGGTCATTACTGTGAGTTTCTCTGTGAATTTTCAGACCTTTTGTCTGACTTAGTGCTTAGCTCAGATAAGATAATTATAGTGGGTGATTTTAACATCCACACAGATGCTGAGAATGACAGCCTCAACACTGCATTTAATCTATTATTAGACTCAATTGGCTTTGCTCAAAATGTAAATGAGTCCACCCACCACTTTAATCATAGCTTAAATCTTGTTCTGACTTATGGTATGGAAATTGAAGACTTAACAGTATTCCCTGAAAACTCCCTTCTGTCTGATCATTTCTTAATAACATTTACTCTGATGGACTACCCAGCAGTGGGGAATAGCTCCTCTGAAAAAGAGAGCTTTAAATCAGAAGTGCCTGACTCCGTGGTATAACTCACAAACTCGCAGCTTAAAGCAGATAACCCGTAAATTGGAGAGGAAATGGCGTCTCACTAATTTAGAAGATCTTCACTTAGCCTGGAAAAAGAGTCTGTTGCTCTATAAAAAAGCCCTCCGTAAAGCAAGGACATCTTACTACTCATCACTAATTGAAGAAAATAAGAACAACCCCAGGTTTCTTTTCAGCACTGTAGCCAGGCTGACAAAGAGTCAGAGCTCTATTGAGCCGAGTATTCCTTTAACTTTAACTAGTAATGACTTAATGACTTTCTTTGCTAATAAAATTTTAACTATTAGAGAAAAAATTACTCATAACCATCCCAAAGACGTATCGTTATCTTTGGCTGCTTTCAGTGATGCCGGTATTTGGTTAGACTCTTTCTCTCCGATTGTTCTGTCTGAGTTATTTTCATTAGTTACTTCCTCCAAACCATCAACATGTCTATTAGACCCCATTCCTACCAGGCTGCTCAAGGAAGCCCTACCATTATTTAATGCTTCGATCTTAAATATGATCAATCTATCTTTATTAGTTGGCTATGTACCACAGGCTTTTAAGGTGGCAGTAATTAAACCATTACTTAAAAAGCCATCACTTGACCCAGCTATCTTAGCTAATTATAGGCCAATCTCCAACCTTCCTTTTCTCTCAAAAATTCTTGAAAGGGTAGTTGTAAAACAGCTAACTGATCATCTGCAGAGGAATGGTCTATTTGAAGAGTTTCAGTCAGGTTTTAGAATTCATCATAGTACAGAAACAGCATTAGTGAAGGTTACAAATGATCTTCTTATGGCCTCAGACAGTGGACTCATCTCTGTGCTTGTTCTGTTAGACCTCAGTGCTGCTTTTGATACTGTTAACCATAACATTTTATTACAGAGATTAGAGCATGCCATAGGTATTAAAGGCACTGCGCTGCGGTGGTTTGAATCATATTTATCTAATAGATTACAATTTGTTCATGTAAATGGGCAATCTTCTTCACAGACTAAGGTTAATTATGGAGTTCCACAAGGTTCTGTGCTAGGACCAATTTTATTCACTTTATACATGCTTCCCTTAGGCAGTATTATTAGACGGCATTGCTTAAATTTTCATTGTTACACAGATGATACCCAGCTTTATCTATCCATGAAGCCAGAGGACACACACCAATTAGCTAAACTGCAGGATTGTCTTACAGACATAAAGACATGGATGACCTCTAATTTCCTGCTTTTAAACTCAGATAAAACTGAAGTTATTGTACTTGGCCCCACAAATCTTAGAAACATGGTGTCTAACCAGATCCTTACTCTGGATGGCATTACCCTGACCTCTAGTAATACTGTGAGAAATCTTGGAGTCATTTTTGATCAGGATATGTCATTCAAAGCGCATATTAAACAAATATGTAGGACTGCTTTTTTGCATTTACACAATATCTCTAAAATTAGAAAGGTCTTGTCTCAGAGTGATGCTGAAAAACTAATTCATGCATTTATTTCCTCTAGGCTGGACTATTGTAATTCATTATTATCAGGTTGTCCTAAAAGTTCCCTGAAAAGCCTTCAGTTAATTCAAAATGCTGCAGCTAGAGTACTAACGGGGACTAGAAGGAGAGAGCATATCTCACCCATATTGGCCTCTCTTCATTGGCTTCCTGTTAATTCTAGAATAGAATTTAAAATTCTTCTTCTTACTTATAAGGTTTTGAATAATCAGGTCCCATCTTATCTTAGGGACCTCATAGTACCATATCACCCCAATAGAGCGCTTCGCTCTCAGACTGCAGGCTTACTTGTAGTTCCTAGGGTTTGTAAGAGTAGAATGGGAGGCAGAGCCTTCAGCTTTCAGGCTCCTCTCCTGTGGAACCAGCTCCCAATTCGGATCAGGGAGACAGACACCCTCTCTACTTTTAAGATTAGGCTTAAAACTTTCCTTTTTGCTAAAGCTTATAGTTAGGGCTGGATCAGGTGACCCTGAACCATCCCTTAGTTATGCTGCTATAGACTTAGACTGCTGGGGGGTTCCCATGATGCACTGAGTGTTTCTTTCTCTTTTTGCTCTGTATGCACCACTCTGCATTTAATCATTAGTGATTGATCTCTGCTCCCCTCCACAGCATGTCTTTTTCCTGGTTCTCTCCCTCAGCCCCAACCAGTCCCAGCAGAGGACTGCCCCTCCCTGGGCCTGGTTCTGCAGGAGGTTTCTTCCTGTTAGGGGGGAGTTTTTCCTTCCCACTGTCATCAAGTGCTTGCTCACAGGGGGTTGTTTTGACCGTTGGGGTTTTTACATAATTATTGTATGGCCTTGCCTTACAATATAAAGCGCCTTGGGGCAACTGTTTGTTGTGATTTGGCGCTATATAAATAAAACTGATTGATTGATTGATTGAATATGCCTCTCTGCACTTTTATGTCTGACATTATTATTTGTCCTTCTTTATGATTTAAGGTGATGGTGGTGCTCCACCTACTCATCTGGGCCCTCATCAAAGATCTTATTCCCTCATTGATATTATAAAGTTCTAAGCACCTCCTAATCCAGGTGTGTGGCACACTGTCAAATGCCTTTTTATAATCAATCCAGGTCATGCTGAGGTTTCTCCTCCTCTTTTGCCTGTCCTCCATGATAGCTTTGTCTATCACTAACTGGTCTTTAGCTCCCAATCTTTTCCTTTTGCAACCTTTTTGTTCATTTTCCAGGTATCCACCAGTGTCCAGATGTTCATAAATGGCATCATCTATGATTCTTGTCAGCCATTTATATGTTGTTGTTAGGCAGCAGATGGGTCTGTACTTATTGAGTAGTTATGTTTCCTTGGTTTTTGGTAGTAGGCTTGTGTTCCCAGTCATTAGCCAGTCTGGTGTGTCCTCTTCTCCATTCAGTATTTTGGTGCATATAGTGGTGGTGCAATGCTGTCAGCCTTTTCAACCAAAAATTTGGGACTTTATCAATGCCAGGTGCCTTAAAGTTACTGTAATCATGAATTTTATTTATCACTTCTTCAGTTATTATAGTTGCTGGTATTTGCTGTTTGTCTTTGTTTTTCTGTTTTATTATTTCAATCCACTTTGCCTCCTGGTGCTGTTTAGGGTCTTCAAAAAGTGGTCTCCAGAATCTGTCAACGTCTTCTCTCTTGGGTAGCCATTGTACTTCTATTGTGCCCTTTGCCATATTTCTGTAGACTAGACTGGGATTTTGAAAAATATTCTCCACAAATACTGCCTTTTCCCTCCTGCCCCACTTCTCATGCCTTGAGTAAGCAAAGCAGTAAAAGATCTTTTTCTTCTCCTCAATGGTCCAATTTACAGTGGCGTAGTTTCGTAAATTTCTTTTGGCCCTTTGAGGCTGCTGTTGCTGGAGTCCAGGATCAGAACTATGCTGATCTGGTGGATCATCCAGTTGAGTGCTCCTGCAGGAGAGATCATTCCCCACAGCACTGGGAGAAGTTGCACCATTGCTCTCCTTACACACCCTGGTGCCTAAGCAAAATTTGGGGACCTTTTTATCCTGGGAGACATCCAGCCAGTACAACTGATCATTTTCAGACTTTTTCATATTTGCTTTGTGGAGTTTTTAGCTGGGGTTGGTTTTCATTGACACGTCCTCATAGAGATCTCTCCCCGCAAACCCTCTTCACAGTGGGATAGAGGACACTCAAGGCAAGTGTCCACTAGAACTCCTAACCCACCTGCTCTGTATGTATTCTCACATGTCTGTTCAGACCACTTTTATCTCCAAATCTTTTACCACACACAGAACAGCCAAATGGTTTCTCTCCCGTATGTGTTCTCATGTGGCAGTTCAGACCACGTTTATCTCCAAATCTTTTATTACACACAAAACAGCCAAATGGTTTCTCTCCAGTATGAATTCTCACGTGTCTGTTCATGTCACCTTTTCTTCGAAATCTTTTACCACATACAGAACAGCCAAATGGTTTTTCTCCTTTATGAATTTTCATGTGGCCGTCCAGATGGCCTTTTTGACGAAATCTTTTATCACACACTACACAGCCAAATGGTTTCTCTCCTGTGTGAATTCTCATATGTGCATTCACCTCAACCTTTCCTCCAAATCTTTTACCACATTCAGAACATCCAAACGGTTTCTCTCGTGTATGACTTATCAGATGTCTGTCCAAATGGGTTTTACCACGAAATCTTTTACTACACACAGAACAGCCAAATGGTTTGTCTCCTGTATGAATTCTTTTGTGGCTGTTTAAATGGTCTTTTCCTCGAAATCTTTTCCCACACTCAGAACAGACAAACGGTTTGTCTCCTGTGTGAATTCTCATGTGTATGTTCATATTGTTTTTATCTTGAAAACATTTACCACACTCAACACAGCTAAACGGTTTTTCCCCTGTATGAATTCTCATGTGGCTGCTCAGATTGCTTTTTACCCCAAATCTTTTACCACAATCACAGCAGCCAAATGGTTTTTCCCCTGTATGAATTGTCATGTGCCTGCTCAGGCTGTTTTTATCTCGAAACCTTTTTCCACACTCACAACAGCAAAATGGTTTCTGTCCTGCATGAATTTTCCTATGTCTGTTCCGATCACTTTCATCATTGAATCTTTTACCACAGTCAAAGCAGCCAAACATTTTACCTGCTGTATGACTTCTCTTTATGGTCAGATAGCCCTTTCGTCTGCACAATTTAGCCCACTCAGGAGGGCTAGCATGTTTCTCATTTGCTTGAATTCTCCCATGTTGCTTTGAAAAGTGACCCAGTGCTTTTCCACCTTCAGAGGAATTACCCCTGCTATCAACACCAGAGGCGTCACAGTTTTTCAGACAGTTAATACCTGAAAAATGTTCCTTGATGTGCTTTCCTTCGCCATTATCATCTGTTTCACAACTGTCTGAATGGCTGCTCTTAATATTTGGTTGTAAACAACTATATGGATTGAGGTTACTGCCTAGATGTGGTCCTCCACAGTCCTCTCCATCAATTTTGGCTGTCAGTGTTCTACGTACAGTTGAGCTGCTGATTAGAGGTCCTGCATTTTTGTTCTCATTTAGGTTTTGATGAACCCGTGACTGTGGTTCATCTTCAGCATTTTCACACTTCACAAGGACAACAGTGAAAGGTAACTCTGGAATGTCAGCCTCCTCCACCTTGTGATGCTGCTCTCCTTCCTGACTTGTCCAGAGTTCCTCTTGTTCCTCTTTAATGTATTTCTGGTCAACAATCAGATTCCTGTCCTGCTGTTCAGGGTGTATTTCTTCTTTACTCACCAACATCTGCCGTAGGTCTGTCAAGACATACAACCCCAAATCAGAAAAAAATACATCTGGAAATTACAGGAAAAACAAAAACCAGAGTGATCTTGATATTTCGTGTGACTTCTATATCAATGCAGACAGTACGAGCCCAAGATATTGCGTGTGTTGTGTGGTCAGCTTAATTTCATTTGTTAATATACATCCATTCCTGAATGAAAGGCCTGCGTGATATTCCAGTGGTTCAAGTACCAAGTTACAGTTTACTGACATAGAAGCCAAAAAATAAACCTTCTTATAACACAATAAAAATACTGTTTCTAGCTGAACAAAATACTTATCAATATATAATCGAAAGAATTAATACAAAATCTTTATCCAAAAAGTTATGTGAACTTAACCGAAGCTATATCTAACCTTGGCAGTAACTAAATTTTACAGACCTATGAGACAGCAGTCTCACCATAGGTTGCTTAAACTAAATTCATCAAAACATATTAACTTATTTTCTTGAAATTCTACAATATTCTTAACATTTTAGTCCTGTCTCAGCTCAGACAGTGCCATATGGTAGAGGTGCAATGTATTTTCATTGCGAGAAGCCCTGCTTGAATCAACTCTATTCTCAGCTAGGAGATCAACATTTGAAGACCTAATCCTGCTGAAGGTTCCATTTCCATACCACTGCACAATGACAGTATCATTGGTTGACCTGAGCAGTGTTTTTTTTTTTTTTTTCTGTAGTGAGCAGGAACATCATTCCTGGTGATAGATATATCTGTTTCAGAAATAGATCTAAACTCTCATGACATACACCATGTTTTCAAAAATACCTCTACAGCACCACTATGAAGGTCTTTCTAAAAAAAAAAAAAAAATCTCAAAAAATACACGAGATACAGAAATCTAAATACAATCTCATTGACATATATTTGGCAATGGAAAGATATGGTTTTCATTGAGCTAGGATGAAAATCGTTTGAGATTATTATTATTTATTTATTTATTTATTTTTACACAGGGCAGTATTTTTTCACGCATTCAACTTCTGATATGGCTGGCTGTCTACTTTGTGACATAAGCACGCTGTATTTAGAAATAGATAAAAATTTATTATTTTGTGTATTAACATATGTTCACAATGTTTGTGTGAAATATCTCAATTTTATCATGAATAATTTGGAGTAGACAAGTATTAGAAGTTCCGCTTTTGGCTTCAATGTCTAAATTTTGTTGTGCTTTTTAACTTTGCTTGTTTGTCATTTGGCAATGATTTTCTTAGACAAACTGTATGGAATACCTAAAAACTGGAGTTTTGAAATTTCAAATATGGTTTGTGAGTTCCATGCAAAAGTTTTGAGTGCCTATATAAATAGAAAATGTGTAACAGGGCAAAATAGGTGGCATTCTCTGAAATTCTCAACCCCCCCCCCCCCCCCCCCCAAAAAAAAACCCAGTAATTTCATGCGATTTTCACCATATATTTGTACTTTTTTTTAATAAAAACATATTTTCATGACTACAGAAAGGTTATAGATCAAAAGCCAACTATTTTCTGCTAATAATGCCACAAAAATGAAAGATATCTAAAAAATGGGTTTCCTGAGATTTTTTTCACACCCATGTCAGTAAAATGTAACTCAATGCTTGAAGCTTAATATTAAATCATTACTTTTACAGAATGTTTTCTTGAGTCCAGTCAGGGGATGATAAATGAACATTAACCAAGTCACTGAATATATCTTGGACTCAATTTACTTCAATCATTAAGAAATACAAACAGTGTGGTACTGCATGGTAAATGTGTGTCAAGTAGTCAGTTCTCAAAAACTGAGTGACCATGCTGTATGGAGAATACATCCCAATTCACATTGTCACACTGGAGCGGTGTAGAGAAGGCTTGTAAAACAGGAAAACAGATAAAATCAAGGCTCTGGTTTCTAATGTGCCAGCTGGCAAACTACACCTGAAATTTTGCTTTATTTTTTCCCCTCCTCTATGCCACTTCATAACAAAAGTGGGGTACCTGATCCAGCAGTCATTTCATATTGATGCAAAAGTAAAACTTTGTGGTACCAAATTAAAGCTTAGAGTCTCTTAACAATTTTCAATAGAATGCAATGATCAAATATAATTATAATAGGATAATATAATTATATTCTAATATCATTTTTGGAAGTTTCAAAATACATACCTATAGTTACTGAAAGAAGCGCGAAAATAAATTGAGTAAATAGTCTGCTTGGCAATTGAGACAAATTTTTATATGCTTGCCAGCTGATAACAAAATGAAATTTGTGATGTTTGTGAAATGAGTAATGTTGTCATCAAAGCATCTGAGGGCATTAGGCTAAAAGTCCATCCTGTAGAATGTTGAAAAATTGAAAACTTATGAGTGCACATATGCGTGCTTTAAATAGTATATTATTTAAAAGGCCATGATGATGTGTAGATCTATGTATGTAACTGAAACTGAATGAAACTGAAACCAATATTCCATGAAACATTATGTTTTCAAGGGGGATTTTTTTTTTTCCTTGGGGGATAAAGCAAAAAAAATGTATATTTTAAACAAATTTTTGAACAAACCATCAAAACTGGGGCTACTAGAATGAAAGTATTTGCATCTCAGGTTGTAAGTCACTGAATCAAAACAACTGATGTTATATGTCCAATGTGGACCATAAAGTCAAAAACATTACGAGAGATTTACTTCACATTACTCTCACATCAGATTCTGGCAAAGCTTTATGTCCCCGTGTGGCCCCTAAGAGATCTGATCATTGTCCACTCAGAGTGAAATTGTTACCGAGACACAAACGTCAATGGATGATTTTCAAGTTGCCGCTAGACCAGCACCTACACGCATGCATGACGACATCACAACTCTTTCTGGTTAGGGATATCGTCAAGGTTTGTGCAAGACGTCGGACGTGGGAGGTTGGACAAAGTTGGACGACAGTCAAACGGAATGCTGACGGTACGGGAACTAAGCAAACGATGAGAAACTGTCAAGACAGAAAGCAAACCGGAATACGGACAAATTGAAGTTGTCGTCGGGATTCATTCACATTTTTCAACACTTTGAAAATTCTGACGAAGCCCCAGCTACAGTAACAAAGCTGGACGCTGGTTAAACGATGTCTCCGAAAGTCAATGTAAGCCTAGATTTCTTGTTTAGTTTTGGCTTTGTTGTCCTTCGTTAGTGCCATGTAACCGGGTCTTTACATCGACATTCACACCACTGCAGCACTCCTTCTCATTCATGTGGCTCAACAACAACAAAAAATTCATTACCGATACGGCATGTAATTCGCCTCCAGTGGCCATTTCACTCCCTGGAAATTTGACAGCTGAGCTGTTGTTTCTAATGATGCCAAACACACGTGCTAGAGGCTCACTAACCGAAGTCTCGGTTTCAAGATACCGGCGCAACTTGAAAATTGCCCATTTCCTACCAATATAATTAAATAAATAATTTGACTGTAAACTGTAAATTATACCACTCTTGGCACTCCTCCACAAGGTCTCTTTTGAAAATACACGTCAATGCATCATTTTTTGAAAATTTATAAAGCCATTATACTCCCAACCCGGTTGACCTCACAGAATTGTTGAATCGCCCAGAACAAGCAGAAAAGCTTTCAGGACAACAGAGGTACTCTATTATGTTGACCGAATTGGATAAGTGCACTTTTTTTTATGTAAAGTTTATTAGTGCATTTTAGCTGCATAATTTAAACCAGAGGTTGACTGGGGAACCATGTGTATGATGTCACAGAGTTGTCATTGTTATCAACAAACTGCTTTGCCAGTTGCCAGGGAGATGCAAATGCAGCTTAAGCATGGCTAATCATCAGAAAATTTCTTTATTAAGTTTCATTTCAGACTGTGACTAATGACGTGAGAAGTGAATGGAGTAGAAGCAGTGAATCAAGATTGATTTAATCATTCATGTGACCTGAAAAATCAAACCCTTGAATGAAAAAGTTCAGATTTTTGAAAACAGGGCATCTCTTTGTGCTGAGTTACAGTCCCACCTTAAATTGACTTCCAATATATGCTTCCTACAGTTTTTGCACATTTGTGGAGTTAGATGATGTGCATGTTTTGTTTTTTTTTTATAAGAGGTCTTTGATCTGAAATATCTGACACACTGGTCTATTGTGAAGCAATAAGTTGCACATATAATAAAGTTTCACATACGAGGTCTGTTAGAAAACTATCCGACCTTTTTATTTTTTTAACAAACTATATGGATTTGAATCATGTGCGCTTGCATCAGCCAAGCTTGAACCTTCGTGCGCATGCGTGAGTTTTTTCACTCCTGTCCCTTGCGTCATTCGCCTGTGGGCAGGCTTTGAGTGATGACTGGTCCACCCCTCTCATCGGATTTTCATTGTCAGGAAAATGGCTGAGCGATTGGAGCAGCGCTGAATCAAATTTTTCCAGAAACTGTGAGAGATAGCCAGGTGGAAACCATTCGGAAGATTCAGATGGCTTTCGGTGAAGATACTCTGGGCGTCACACAGATTAAGGATCATTACAACCAGATTAAAGACGGCCCACAGCGGCACAGGGCGCGCCGCGCTCCGAGCGGCCATTGACAGGCTGAAACGACCAGATCATTTCCAAAGTGAAGGCTGTGTTGATCCGGGACGTCGTCTGACTACCAGAGAAATTGTGGAAGAGGTGTACATCAGCACTTTTGCGGCACATTCCACTGTTAAAGGAGATTTTGTAATGAAAAAGGTGCGGAGGAATTCGCACGTTGGGATGGAGCCGCTCATGGCGCACAACAAAAAGCACGTCCGTGTTGGAAGTCTCACAGGACAAGTTGTGACATGCCCAGCTATTACACAATTTCTCAGATACTCACTCGAATGAAAAGCCACCGAAAGCCGTCTGAATCTTCCGAATGGTTTCCAACACGGACGTGCTTTTTGTTGTGTTTAACAAATTGTAAAACACTTCTTATTTGAATGAAACAATGTGAAACTTATGTGAAATTGTATTTTTATTCATTTTATCATGCTACGTATATAAAAATATACAAATTTGTTTGTTTTTTTTCCATTTTCCACATATCACATGTTGGATAGGTGGCTAACTTTCTCACTGTGAATCCACTAAGGAAAGTATATTCTGAACCGTGGTCTCTTGCTTTGTCTGCTTTTGTTGTCTCCCTACATTTTCATTAAAATGAAGGGTTGCCACCAAAGTCCTAAAACAGAAGTTAAAACAACATTAATAAAAACACTGCTTATATACACATTACAAAATGCTGTTTGAAATTTAGGGTGTTATTGAGATAACATAGACAACTTACCTGCAAAGCTGACCCTGATATGAGAAGGAGACTCGATCACGAGTGGCATCGACTGACTGTGTTCACATGAGCACCTGAACAAAAACAGAACATTGACATTTTTGTGTTTTCCATATGCATGTAAACTGAACAGCCTGTTTTTTGTTCAGACGTCTGTTCTTTCAAAGTAGATTAGATGTGATACAATTTATGATTACAGATGTTCTGTATGTGTATTTTAGACAGGTAAGTCTCCATTTAGCATAAACATTTTTTACAATATTATGCCTGACAAAATTTGACAAAAGATATAGAAGTAAAATTCTTTTATTTAGAAATCTTTTCCCCCCATCCCATGTGGGTCTACAGCTTTTCAGAGAAAGATTTGCAATCGTTTGCTTTGAATAAAAAGTGAAGAATTAGCAATCACAAGAAACTGACATAAACAATTAAATATATACAGAATGTACAGAAACTTTATTTTCAGTGATTTTAGAACAAACTCCTGAGTTTAAG
This sequence comes from Thalassophryne amazonica, assembly GCF_902500255.1. Lineage (NCBI taxonomy): Eukaryota > Metazoa > Chordata > Actinopteri > Batrachoidiformes > Batrachoididae > Thalassophryne > Thalassophryne amazonica. Next base: position 21,736,638 of record NC_047114.1, on the reverse strand, counting down.
CACACTGTGCTGCTCAAATATTTTTTTTCATACACAAACACACCGTGCCAGGAATAAATGATCATTTATAAGAAGAGGTGGTGAGTGAACAAACCATTCAGCAGCTTATATCGTCCTCCTCAACGCTGCTGCTGGCTTCCTTTCATCAGAAACCTCATCTTCTTCAAAAACAATCGATATGTCACTTAAATCTTCGCTATAATCGCGCACTATGCCTTCGCTGTCCGTGTCTGCCGTGTTGGTAAACAGAGCCGCGTTGCAAGACATCTACTCGAATGACGTCACATCCGTCGCAGCGAAAAAGTAGGTCAACTCAGAGGCGGTAAATTCAAATTCTCAGATGAGTAACGAAATGTCTAAATACTTGTTCAGTGTATTTTATGGTAAAAAAAACAAAGACAACATGTGGAAAAAGCTTTTTTTATTCTTCAAGAATATGTAAAAACATCATAGCGTGGCAGGGACCCTTTAAAATAAACATTATATATCATTTCTCATAATATCCTTTTTGGGACGGACGGACAGATAGGCAGGCAGATGGATGGACAACGCCACGACATAACCCCCCTTCGGGCCTTCAGCCAGCAGGGGATAACAACAGAAGACAAACAAACAAACAAAAAATACTGACTCAGGATTCGGGCAGATTGGGACATCCATATATTCAATCATACTGACAGGCCACTCCAAGTACAGTTTAGGTGGACAACTGATGCAAAGCATCGGCATACCTCCAGAGAATTTCTAGTTGTGGTGGACAAATGGACAACTGTAAATGTCGAACCCTATAAGGATTACTGCATTTTTTTTTTTATGTGCATATCGTCCCAACTTTTTTGTGATTTGGTTTTTTGTGTGTGTCTGTCTGGCATTGGCCATCTCACCTGAGTGCAGAAGACAGCTTTCAGAAGCATATTTGAGAAAGGTGAGAGGTGTTGTCTCTAGTTTGCTCTCTCCAGACAAATCATCAAAAGCAGTTTTAGACTCTGGAAAATCTGAAAAGAGAACCAAGAAAACAATCACAAGAAACACATATCTATAAATCTTTGCAGACAGTGTGGGGCTCTCCTCTCGTCTTCTCCCAGTCTGGGAGAATCGCACGCATGGACTGATCAATCATGCAGGTAATGATCCGGACTGTGCACCGGAATCAGTTGCCACATTGGAATGCTGCCAGTTTTTTTTTTAAGAAGAAAACTGCGCTGTTCTCATCTTTAACATTTCAGGAGAGCGTAAGTATGATTTGGAAGATTAGTGAGGGTTTTTTTTCTGTTGTTTTTCATGTAAAAACTACATCCAGAGTATGTTTTTTTAAGCCACTACATCACTTCATCTAATGTGTCCTCACCCGGATCATTTTTTGAATCATGTTTTCTGGAATTAGGCTACAGAGAGCTGAATGATCCTTTGTTTACAGCCAGGGCTCTGAAACACTTGATGCTTTAAATTTCACATGTGATTAAATTCACACTTATGCTCACTGATGTTAAATAAGCCTTAACTGCTGTATAATTGAGGATTTTATTTCAAAATCACGATTTAGATCCTGCTAAATGTTTTAGTTCTGTATTGTTTAATGCTGCAGCTGCTGATTATTTTCATTATTACTCTGATTTTTTTTCAGAAATAATTTAGTGTGTAAAATGTCAAATATTTGTGAAAATTTACATTGATTTTATGCTTTGTCCATGAAATAGTCCAAAAATATAAAGAGAATTGAATTGACAATGATATAAATTGGAGAAAAGCACAAAATCCTGTGTAAAAAGCTGAAACATGAAACTTTTTTTCTGAGAGGAGTTTAATTATTTAACTAACTACAGATTGTAGTTATTAATTACATTTTTAAATAATGGTGGTGTACTTATTTATTTTAAATTTCATATTTATTTATTTGTCATGTTCAGTGCCATTGTTAATGCAAAATTATTTGCAGCCGTTTTCAAAACATTCATAAATAATTAAAATAATAACTCAATATTAATTTAATCTTAAGTATTGAGAAGTTATTTTGGAAATAAGGAGAACTGCACTGACAAATTCTGAATTACTGTTCATTTCAGAAGGGGGGAGGAGGGCACCAGAAAGCATTTGTGCTTAGGGCACCCAAATGGCACAACTGACAAAAAGCAGGATCTGACTATTGTCTCAATTTGTCTGTCAAATGTTACCCCACGACAGTGTTGTACAGTAACGAAGTAAAAATACTTCACTACTGTACTTAAGTTTTGGGAGACTTTGTACTTTACTTGAGTTTTTTAAATTCAGCTTACTTTCACTTTTATTTCACTACATTTCCGACCTTAATTGCATACTTCTACTCCGTTACATTTTCTATGCACCATGCCGTTACTCGTTACAAAAAAAAAAAAACACACACACACACACGAAAAAAGTCCTGTTTTCACCCAGAGACACCACTGATTACTAGTGACTGCAACAAAGTCAGGCCGATTTGTCATGAGACATGTCCGGTAGGCTTTTTTTGCAGTTGTGCACTTGTGGGGTGTTTGTCAGGAAAATGATCATTTCTCTACATTGATTACAGACCTGCAGCGGGTCTGTAATCAACTTTTCTGCAGCGCGGCTTTGCTTTCAACCTTGAACCAATCAAAGCAGTGATTCGCAGGGAATTGAGGGAAATGGTGATATTGTGTATGTGGAAAAAGTTTTAGATCTTTGAGTTCATCTCATACAAAATGGGAGCAAAACCAAAAGTGTTGCGTTTATATTTTTGTTGAGTGTATGATCATCATCTGCGTGCATAGATAAGATAGAACAATAGATTATGCTTAGCAATAATTGACTCAAGTGGTAGCATATAAAGGGAGAACAGTGTAGGGTCAAGAATCAAACCTTGTGGTACCCCGCAAGAGTGAGAAACACTAGAGGAGGACATATCACCAACCATGACAGAAAAACTTTAGTCAATCAGGAAAGAAGAGAACCATGTAAGTGCAGTGCCGTGGATGCCAATATATTGGCTCAGGTGGGATAAGAGGACTGCGTGGTCCACAATATCACAGACTGCTGTGAGATCTAGCAACTCTTGTAACACATACCATATTTCAACCACAGACAAAGCAAAGTAATTATGTACCTTTAACAAAGCAGACTCTATGATGGAACCCGAAAACAGATGGGAATTTTTCAAAAAGAGAATTGCTTTCTTAAAAATGACTGCAATTGGATAAAAAAAAACCAACTTTCTCTAAATCCTTAGAGAAAAGGCAAGTGGGAAACAGGTCTAAAATTAGATAAAATAGAAGAGACCAGATGAGGCTTTTTAAGAAGTTGTCAAACCATAAGTATGTTTTAAAGTGGATATGACACCTAAAAAATTAGGTAAAACTGATATAAATATCAAAATATACATACAGTATAGTAAGTTGAAAGTGGTTTTAATTATTAAAGAAATAAAGTTTGTACAGTTTCTCAAAAGTGTATTTCTTGGAAAGTGCGCTGGTAGCGTTCCATCAGCGGTCACGTGATGCCGTGACGTCACAGAATGTAGAGTCCCATCTTTGTCTGTTAGATTAACAACAGGAACAGATGGACCTCAGCATGGACAGTGACGAGATCAAGAACTTTTCTGACTCCTGTTCAAGTGTAGATTATTTCTGACTCGGATCCTGTGGATGTTGCAGCAGTGATAAGACCCTACAGATTGGAGCCGTATCTTTCGGACGAACATTCAAACAGGAGCATTCTGGCAGCGAAAATAATGCAGACAGTGTTTATGGCGGAGCCAAAGCAGAGGCAAGAGACGTGCCAATTCCGATGGATTTTGAAAGGCTGCAGAATATGGAATGGTAAGGTAGGCTTTGATTTTTGTTGCTGCTGTTTATAACACTCTAATTACTGTATAGCATTTTCGATTCAAACGTCTGTTTACTGCCTTTGTTATTGTTCCGGAGCCGTGATAGTGTAGCTATTACTTGTGGACCACTGTCATTACCTTTGGGTTTTTGCCATTTTTGAGTGCCTGGCATTGCATTCATCCGTGTTTAGTTATGTTATTTTCACGAAAGAATAGGAAATAAACGGCGAAGGTTTCGAAAAAGATCGCTGAAAACAACACTGAACATGCCACCGCCGTGTTTACGTGCCACCGTCATGTTTACTACGTAAGTTCCTTGACCATTTCAAGATTATTGTGAACATTTTATTTGGGGTTGACATTTTATGTGTTCCTGTGAGCGGTGCGAGAACATGGAGACGGTAGAGGAAAGTGTCTGCTGTCAGGAGCAAATGTGAGTGTGCGAGCGGAGCGAGCGGCAGCCGGACATTTCGTGCATCACACAACACCGCAGCTTTTGATCAATCTGCCTGGACTTGAAAAGGCTAAAACCTTTCGCCCTTGTGTTTGTGCAATATACTGCGACACACTGGTCAGGCATATCGACAAACAAGTCCCTGAGAGCTGTGTTTAATCAAAGTTTCTGCCGCTAATAAAAGTGTAAACAACGGCCGCCAGGCACACAAGCCGTCTAGGTCTACATGTAGTGACGTATTTCAGGGTTGGTGCTGCGCGGGAAGCTGGTCACGGGGCGTGCACATTTTTCAGTGGCGGGACGTTAAAATGTTATATATAATGGGAGAACTGCGTCCATTTTCCCAAAACGCTTAGGTTGACCGAATTATATAACCTTTGTTACAGGTAATAAGACTATGGTGTCTTTAAGTATCATATCCACTTTAAGGCAGCTGGCAGTGAGCCAAAACTGAGGGAAGAATGTGCTTGGTGCATGCATCACTTCCTCGTTTGTTGCTAGGATGGTACTCTGTTTCCGGTTTCGGAAGTGTCGGTGTTATGGCTGAGCCAGTGTTCACCCGGTGTCTCTTGGAATTACCGAAGTTCACTGTTAATGATGTGCATCGTATCGTCAGAGCATCAAGTACAACGCCGCAGAATAAACTTGAAAAAGGTTTCAAGTTTTACGTATCGTCCTACCTTTGCAATTTTGAAGGTAAGTCGCTGATGCTAATTGAAGTTAGCCTGAGGTGGGAGCTAGCACTTGACTGTTGTTTTTTGGTCACGAACCAAATAACCATCCTGTTTCAGGTTAACCATGTTTGTAGAAATGCCCATTTTTGTATATTTATATAGTTGATTGAAGTATCAGGCAAAAACAAGGCCAACGAGGTAACGGTGAGGGCCCACTGCTACATTTCTGAGGAAAACAGATGCGCCACATCAGCTGAGAGTAGGACTGGTTAAAATGGCACAAGTTCTGTTCAGTGTCAACGTTCAAAGTTCTGTTGAACATGTCCAAAAGTTCATTCAACACAAGTGCTACCTTTTTTACCCTTGCTCTTACATCACATTAACAACTTTGTTAATCATAGGCAAAGATGTTGGTAGCCAGATGCAGGTGAGTAGCTGAGATGGAATCAATAAGCAGGTGAGGCCATTTGGTCCATTTGGCATCTCTGATAATGACAAAACAACCGTAACAAATTATACAACTCTTGAATTTCCTATGGGATAAAGTACTATCTTATCTTAGGGACATTTAAGAAATGGGCTATGGTCAGTACCTGGACCACACACACACACAAATATTGTTTTAAGCCCTAGCGTATTGCTCTATGGAGTCAGACATGGTGGATATTTTATTTACCTGGTATAGAATCGTATATCCTCATCAGAGGTAGAAAACCGCTCCAAACCGAACTTGCTGCTAATGGTTATCTCCTCGATTTGTTTCCAGAGCCTTGATATCTCCTCGCGTAGCTCATCACTCTCATTGAGGGAGAGATCAAGTGCGGCAGGCTCTGAAGTAGCGCAGTAGTCATGTCCATGGGGCCATGGGTCATCATCATCAGGTTCAGTCTGCATCTCTGTTGGGTCGGTGTTGAGTGGACGCTCTGTTCTTTCCCATACTCCAGGTCGTGGCATTGGGATAGTATAGTTATTCCAATGGAAAAGCAGAGGAACAGCTCCAGAACGTAGTCGTCGTCATCCAGCAGAAGTGGGAGGCTCGATCAAATCAGCAGTGACAAAGTGTCGCGAACACACTCGGGAAGTACTTGTGATAATAAAATGGTCTCTCCTGATCTTAACAACCCACTGTTTCTGCAGTTCCGAGTCCTTTGGAAAATTGTGGAAACTCAGTAGAGAATTGCACCTACTTGATGCTGTGCAGAATGGCACACAGCAGTGTGATTAGCCCGACTATCTGTGCGTTGCTGAAACGATAACTTTGTCCGTTTACATGTCATGTTTGCCTAGAACATGTAAACGGAAAACATGACATGTAAATTTAGGTAGAAGCAGAAGTACAAGTACGCGGCTAACGAGCACCAAAGTGCCGGCTTTCTTGCTAAGGCTACCGGCACCGGATGTTTACAACCATCCTGACATCTCAGCGGAAGTTACGTCACGTTCCGACGTGCACACAGCCCATTGATGATACAGTGGCAGTGGCAGCTGGCCCATAGGGGGCGCTGGGGCACCGCTCTTCCAGATGTGGATGGGAAAAATTATAAAATATATATTTTTAAAAAGTATTATCAGTTTCAGTTTTACTTAATACTATGTGCCTACAAGTAATCAGAATTATTAAAAGAACAGTCCCACCAAATGACTCTCATTCAACAGTGCATTTCCACTGACAGAAACACAGAACGTATCATTTCTCTTCTTGGGCACTCACTCATCAGCCCCTTGAAGTGCAGCGAAATAACCAATTGTGTATGTTGCTAAGGAAAAATAATAAATATTTGGCCAATCAGCATGGCCAAATTTAATGGCTTGGGTCGCCCCTGGATTTATCAAAGTGCTTCTGTTTTTGGCGGAAACAAAAACCCCACAGACGTTTGGGTTATATTTATTTTTTGTCTCCGTGTGTTTTGCTGGAGTAAGCTGAAGAACTTTTGGACTTTACAATACTGCTCCCGTTATGTCCTCGATGGTTTTCAGCTGCAGATTTGCCTTCGGATCCCACTTCAGCTCAGGTGAGCCCACGAGCTGTTAGGATTTACTCCCAAATGTTGCTCCTGGTGTGGAGATGAGGATGAAAATTTAAGATAAAATGAATGAGTGATGTTTGTTTGTTTTAGGGGGTCAACGCTGTGATCTTTATTGGTACAGTGGACCAGTTACAACAGTTAGGGTTGACCGGGGCTGTTTGTAACAGCGTTCAAAGCCGCAGCCATGTTGGCATTTTGGTCATAAAATACAGGAGTAGTTTCAACTTTATTTCAGTTTACATATCATGAGGATCAGCCCACAGAAGTGAAATATTCTTTGAAGTATTCCACAGTCTAAAACAAATGATTTGCTCATCTTAAAAAAACAAAAACAAACAACCCCCCCCCCCCCCCCAAAATAGCAATTTGCATGTTTTTTTTAAAGAAATTTTAACTCAGCCACAACTGAGTACACACAAGATGCTTATAGTCAGACTAACTCAAGTTTAGCAAAGCAATTAAGTGGTTTTGTATACTTAATTTGCTTTGTCCTATACACTGTTAATTAATTTTAACCAATTTAATTTAAAGATTTTGGTGTTACTAGTTAGCTGAATTATTTAATTTAAGTTATTCTTGCTTCTTTATTCTGCCTCCATTCCACTCAATAATGTTCATGCAAATTATTACCTCAATTTTGTGAAATTTAAAAACATTTTTTAATTATTTCACTGAACTCCGAATAAATTACACCTTGCAATTCAGGTTTTACAGTCAAACTGGTTATTTTAAAACTATTGTCAAGCTATGGCCAACTGTTTTATTTTTGCTCCCCCCCCACACACACACACACACACACACACACAGTCTCACTCTTTTCATACAATCACTCAGTCCCCCACTCATCTTAGAACCCCCCAACTCATTCACTCACACGCACACACACACACTCTTTTTTGGAAGGTGATGTGAGCACTGTAGTATGTACATAATGTTCTTTTGTCAATTGAGGAATGTTTCCATATTTTGAAAAAGTCTAAATTTGGTGATATTTTCTATTCTGTTAAGGGGGTGTCACTGTGAAACCTAAGATCTGTTTGGCTGAAGATAATGGCAGTGCAGTACAGTATGGTGACTATGTGTGTAATTGGTGTCAAATGGTGAAATGTTCCTTGCTCAAGTACTTGAGTGTTGTATTTGCTACTGTAATATGTAAATGATTAACTTTATCTGTGAAACTGCTGATTTTGAGAAGGACATTAAATGATTATTGTGGAATTGTAGCAATTTTCTGAATGTTCATTTGAATACCTGTACTGGACGATGCAAGGAAATCTATTGGCACACCAACCCCACCAAGATTTTTTTTCCATGAGCCGCCACTACTCAGCAGACATTACCAACAGTATTGAAAACTTCAACTAACACTTTAGCCAGAACAATGTCCAAGCGGCACTTTGTGTGTTACATATTAAAGAATCATTAACCGAGTGCGAGGTCTGTACGGGAAAATATCAGACCGCGGTTTTGATATTCCCATACAGACCAAGCAAGGGAGGTTAATTTGTTTATTCGATAATAATTTGTTCATTATTTGGCTGTACGGAGCTATGTTTTCATCTTGTTGGGTTTCATTTTGCATGTCCACTTCAAGCTCGTTTTCTGTTAATTCCTCCAATTCAAACTCGTTCATATACAGAAAATTTGCTTGGAGAATGGTCCTCTTCGTCGCTCATTTCTTTGTTCCCTTTTTGTTTAGTTTTATTTCGTGCCATGAAAATAGTAAACAAAGACATAAATTTGATGCGCGATCCAGACCAATTATCATGGTAACGGTCTGATATCCCATATCAGACTGGAAATCAGCCAATCAGAGCATGCATACTGTCGTAGCCATATAAGTTGCATTATTTTAGTGAGAGCTGAGAAGAAGACCAGTTCAAACTGCTGAAGTATTGCATAGTGTGGCGGAGGATCAGTCAGGTTAGCATTCAAATTGCTGCTGGTAAGTCACCTGATAGAAGCAACCTTGTCAAGAAAAAAGGGCAGAAATGTAATACACATTGCGAGTGAAACATCAACCAGAACAGCGGTGCCTGGGTTAATAACAGAGTTAATTTCATTACATAGCACTCTGGGATGATGGCTGTTGCTGGAGATATTACATAAATACCAGCATTTTGCCTCTTTCACGGCCCTTTAAAAGTCAGTAATAGAGCTGAAACAACTAGTCGAGTTAATTGATTAAAATCGATTATTAAAATAGTTGTCAACTAAATTTGTTTTACCGCAAATGTTTCGTTTCTTCCATATAATCAACCCAGCTTTGCTTTGAATCTTGAACCAATGAAGGAGTGCTTCGAGCTGCTGCTTCGTTGGTTTCATTTGTTTTATTTCGCTTTATCTTAATTTTTCTCCACTAAAACCCTTAAGAGCATATGTCTGTGAGGAATATTTACCTTTTTTATGTTAAACTGACCTGTTGTGGTTTTCTGAAACAGTTGATAGATGTATTTTATGCTAACACCAATGCTAACGCGTTAGCATGTGTATGGCGTTTTCAATGTTAAAGTTAGCATTAAGGTAGTAACAGTAATAATAACTAATAATCCTACAATACAATTTTAGAGAAAGAGACATGAGTCATATGTGTCATTGTGAAATGACCACATAGTTTACAAGTTATACAGAGAATGTTGCACATAAAATGAGTCAGGCTACAGTTTTTGATTTAGGTTTTATGGTTAATTGGTTATGCTAATTGCTCATTTGCAGCAACAGAAATACCTCTTTTTTCACCATATATTTTATAACATTTATATGTTTCAATGTTGTTTTATGGCAACTCAGCATTTTGATAAAGCAATGTCATTTGAAATAATTATGTTTGTTCTTTATTATAAACTGTTTTATTCTTTATTAATTTATATTTCAACAGCCAAGGGACATTTGACGATTTGTTGATTTTCAAGTATTTTAAGTTTTCAAATAATGTTCTGTTGTTAAATAAAGTGAGGGAAGGAGAGAAAAATTGTTTCCCTGGCACATTTTTAAAAAATTCCCAGCTAATCCAATTAATCAATTAATCGTGTCGAAACCCCATCAGATTCATCAATGATCCAAATAATTGTTTGTTGCAGCCCTAGTTAGTAAGACAGTTCCTTAAAATTTCCAAAGACATGTATCCTGTCCTTTCTCCACCTTCACTCTGCCTGACAGCAGCGCTCCCTGAGAGCACAGCTGGAGTCATCTAACCAGGGATCTGCACTCGCTTTTGAGGATTTCCACCAAAAGGCGGAGACAGAGTCAAGAATTCCAGAACAGGTGGTGTAGAAGGAGGAAAGAATCTTCTCTGGGGATTAAATGGACGTCAGACCACTGTGAAACTATGACAGAGGACTGTAAAGCTTTGGTCCCACTGAATAATAAAGCGATGAATAATGAGTCACGTATGGATTTGTCAGAAATTTCAGTGATTATTCGAATGAGCCACGTATATGAACATTGCGCAAACAATTAAAATACACTGCGAGTGAGTGTGAGTGACTGCGTCAGCACATACAGTGCAACTCATCTGATCGGATTATAACGAGATGTTAAATCTACTGTAAACATTCATTTATAGTGACTCATAAGAAGGAATGAACATGCAAATGTTTTACCAAGCTATTACAATATAACCATTACAAATAATTATCTTTTAGGCCGTTCCATTCTCCACCTCATGTAGTACAGGAAAAATAGAGAAAGAAAAGCGGCAGCTGAAATGGTCCTCTGTGATTCCTGAAGCAATTAGAGGTGTTTTTAACAGCCAAACTCTGACAGAAAATGATTAATCCACTAAGAAATAATTATTTGATATACGGCGTCCAGCGCACAAAGCGGGTGGGATTGTCATGACGAAGTGCGCAAAAGGGTGGAGCCAAAATAGTCTGTCCTGTCCTCGTAACTGCCAGGTACTCGGATAATGGGCTTCTAACAGCCTCATCCTCCCCACAAACATGCCTCTTAAGCACCTGTTTGTTAAAAATTTCAGTAAGGCTACTGAACTTCACCCCCACGTGCAGCCGGTCTGCTTTGTGTAAGCCTGATCCCGTCAGATCTCAGATGCTAAGCAGTGCCGGACCTGGTTAGTACTTGGATGGAAGACCTCTTTGGAACATCAGCGGCTGTGTGTGTTAGGGCTGCACGATATATCAAAAAAATATCGTCATTGCGATATTGGCACATGCGATAGGCATATCTAAAAGATGCGCGATAATTTCTAATTATTTAATGTATAAATCAGGTCTTTCTTTATGTCCGCACTTTGACCAATCCGGCGCGACCTTAAATGTGAACGTGCCGCGTCGCTATTGGTCAGAGCGAGCACATGCTCTCAGCGGAGCAGTGAGCACGTACACACACAGAAGGAAGACAAGCATGGCGGGGAAGGAAGAGATGAAAGGAGACGAAAACAGAGAGCAACTTGTTCCTAAAAGACACTACACCTCCGGAATTTGGGACTACTTCGGTTTTTCCACACAGGACGAATCACAGACGCAAGTTCTTTGCAAGTCATGCCAAAAAATAGTGGCTACGTCGAGAGGAAACACGACAAACCTCCACAGCCACCTTCAATACAACCACAAGGAACTTTACAATGTATATTTAACATCTAAAAATCCACAGCCTACTCCGGTAAAGTCAAGCAAATGAAAGGCAAGTTCACAAATGAACATAAATGATAGTTTCGCTTCTGTCGCTCCTTATGAGAAAACGTCGAAGCGACACAAAGCTTTAACTGCAGCCATAACAAGATACATTGCAAAATGCACGCTCTCTGTTAATGCAGTGTCTAAAGAGGGGTTTTTGGAGATGGTAAAAGAGTTCGACCGGAGATACCAAGTGCCATCTCGGACAAATTTTTCCCAAGTAGCTATTCCAGAGATGTATGATGCGTGTGTGAAGTCTGTCAAGGCAGAGCTCAATGAAGTGGATTTTTATGCTAGCACCACTGACTTGTGGTCCAGTCGAACCACTGAGCCTTACATGAGTTTTCCGTGCACTTTTTGACATGCAAATTTGAGCTCATTACACGCTGCCTAGAAGTAGCATACTTCCCCGACTCACACACTGGTGAAAACATTGCTGCTGCCCTGCGGGATGTTTTGAACAACTGGAACTTGCCCGAACACAAACAAGTGGCCATCACAACAGATAAGGGAGCGAACGTGGTGAAGGCTGCTGAGGTCAACAACTGGTTCAGAGTGCAGTGCTTTGGCCATCGCCTGCATCTGGCAATTGGTAAGTGTTAAAGATAAAAAAAAAAAACTTTACTCTCAAGACATATAGCCCTAATTTACTATAACACTTAACCCTATAAAGCCCACCATGTGAAATAATTGTCAGCAAATTCTAATTTTTTGAAACAGTCTTTATTGGACCTTTAAACAAACCCACAAAAAAAATAAAATCTTTTTGCATATGAGTTTTTATTTGTATCATATTTGTTACATTGGGCATTCTAACATAAAAACATCCATTTTAAATCCAGAGCAAACATAACATTTCAAACCTATAAAATGCTGCATTTTCTTAAGGAAATTACTGTGGATCACTTGTTTCAGGCAGCCATTATGAATGTCTCATCTGAAGGCCATCTGATGCATAAGATACTGACATCTGGTGGTTTGTCTGTGCACTACAAGTATCTCATTGTATACAATGGGTTTTTTGGGGAGAAAATATAACACTGATGAACCAGCAGACATCTCAGAAAATCCTGTATCAAATATGATACACTTGGCATTATAGGGTTAAATTTATCTTTTATATACTCCAAGTTGGAATTAATGTTTCATTGATGTCAATACAAAATGCATTAAGCTTTTTTGTTTTGTCTGTCTTTTGTTTCAGAAAATGCAGTCAAAGGTGAGGATCGTATTACAAGAGCTGTTGGACTTTGCAAGAAGTTGGTGGGCCACTTCTCCCACAGTTGGAGGGAGAAGACTGCCCTGACAAAAGAACAAAGAGAACACAACCTCCCAGAGCATGCACTGATAACCGAATACCCCACAAGATGGGGGTCTAGACAACAGATGATTCAGAGAGTTCTTGAGCAGCAAAGAGCCCTAAGTGATGTCCTGTCGGCTGATAGGAAGTCCAGACATTTGGTTCCAACTTGGCAGGACATAGATGTTCTGGAATCCATAAACCAGGCATTGCAGCCTCTACAGGATTTCACTGATGCCCTTTCAAGTGAAAGCTATGTGAGCATTTCATGTGTGAAACCTGTGCTTCACATTTTCAACACCTCAATTCTCGCTGCAAAAGAACAACACAGTGATTTGACAAAGTCAAAGAAAAAGATACTGGACTATTTGAACTCTAAATATGACCATCCATCTACCCAGGAATTGCTGGATATGGCCTGTCTTATGGATCCTCGGTTTAAAGCAGACTACATCAGCAATGACAAGTTGCATGAAATCAAGGTCCGAGTGATTTCAGAAGCTGAAGAAACAAAGGTAAAGTGTGTCACAGTAATCTGTTCAAACATTATTTAATAACATTCCAATTTAATAATTTCTAACTGTATCTTTAAGGAGCAAAGCCAGCATGACAATGTGGATCCACCTGAAGACATCCAAAAGCAGTCCAAAAAATCCCTGGGTAGTTTTTTCAAGAGTGTCCCAGCTCCAAAATCAAGTACATCATCACATGCAGTGGATGTGGAACTCAACAGCTACCTCGTGTCTCCCACCATTGACAGTGAAGCTAACCCTCTGTCTTGGTGACAAGTTCATCATGTCAACTTCCCCCAGTTGAGTAAATTGGCCAGAAAATACCTCTGTATACCAGCAAGTAGCTCACCTTCAGAGAGACTTTTTAGTACATCAGGTAATGTTGTCACATGTGATCGCACTTGTTTAAAACCTGTCAATGTCAACATGCTGGTTTTCTTGGCCAAAAACTTGAAGTAGTTTACTTTTACTGTTAAGATGTGAACCTGCTATTTGTTGAAGTAATTTTCACTCAGTGAAGGCCTGGATACTTTTAAGTTTACATTTTTTGATATATTAAAAATTAAGAAAGCAAGTCTATTTGCACATCACATTTAGTGATAATAAACATATTTTAATATTTCAGGTACAAAACAGCAAGGGATTGTTTTCAGTTTTTTGTTGTAAAGCTCTAGCTTCCAAATACTTCTCAATGGCACTTTAAGTTTAGAGATTTTATTTTTTATTTTTAAAAGTACAAACCCTAAATGGGTTAAGGTTTGGTTCAACTTTTGCTTGAAAGTGATTGTTTTGCATGAAGAAACATGTGAACATGTAAATAAATGCAATATTTGAAATGCATATTTGTTGGTATAAATTTTATAGATATTTATTATTATTGGTCATGTATATTGCATTTTTAGGTAAAAAGAAAAAATATTGCGACAATATCGTTATCGCAATACTAGACATCCATATCGCACTCATTTCCAATATCGTGCAGCCCTAGTGTGTGTTTCTCCAAGTTGCGTCAGGAAGGGCATCCGGCGTAAAACTTGTGCCAAATACCAGTATGGATCTGGCTGTATACGCTGTGGCGACCCCGAACAAAACGGGAGCAGCCGATTGGACAACAACTGAACTTCACCCCCCACAATCTTACTGGCCACCGTAACAATTTTTAAAAGTGCATTTTTCTCTTTGATAGGTAGGTTACCATACCAGCAAATAATAGAAAAAGACAGGACCGACTCAATAAAATCTCTGTAAAATAAAGTCAGAGTTTTGGCCACTACAAATATGGCCAGTTTCCTGAGAGCAAACAGTCAATATTGGCCTTTCTTACACACTGAAGCAGTGTTCACATCAAACTTGAGTCAACTGTCTATCAAGGTGCCCAGGTATTTATAGGATATTACTATCGCTATATCCTGGCCCTTGATAACACTTTGCCGGGGGATATTGGAGAGACGTCTAAAATCAATGGACATATCCTTCGTTTTTGCGATGTTTAGGTGGAGGAAGGCATTCTCACATCAGGAAACAAAATCATCTAACACTGGGCCATGATCAATTTCCTGTGATCTAAGTAGGCTGACTATAAGAGAATCATCTGCAAACTTGAATATGTGCTTACTTTCATAAAGGCTATGACAGTCATTGGTGTATAAGATGTACAACAGAGGGGACGGAACACACCCCTGTGGGGAGCCAGTAGATGTTAACAGGCTGGACAACTCACTGTTCACCCTCACCCTCTGACATCTCTGGATCAGAAAATCCAATATTCAGCCTGCTAGCCTAGGATCAAGGCTAAAATTATTGAGCATTTTTTCAGCTAAAAGATGAGGTTGGAGATTCAGAAGGGTGATTGTGGCTTCTTGCACACACACACACACACACACACACACACACACACACACACACACACACACACACACACACACCCCCACCCCCCGGCCCTATAGTCAAACTGATACGGGTCTAAGAGTCTAACCCTAACCTTAGTTAGGAGCTCTTCTTTGATAAGCTTCTCAAAAGTTTTCATAACCAGGGAAGTCAAAGCAACAGGCCTAAAATCATTAAGAGTTTGAAGGTGACTAAGCTTGGCAACAGGTATCACCACAGATTGCTTTCACAGAAATGGCACCCTCTACTGGGAGAACGACATAAGAAATATGTGGTGAAAGATTGAGCCTAGTTGCTCTGCACATACTTTAACCAGGTGACCACCAATATTATCTGGGCCTGGACTTTTCTTAGACTTTGCTTGTTTAAAGCACATGATAACACTTTGCTCATTGAAGGAAGGGAAAAATGAAGGCGATGCCAAAAAACTGGTCTTATGTTCAGAGTGTTTACTATTAAATCATGTGAGTCAAATCTGACATAAAACCTGTTAAGGTCCCGTGCCAACAGTGAGTCAGATTTGTAACTTAAACTCTGCTCCTCCCTCCTTCCTTAAGTCCAACAATTGCTTTCATGCTGTACCATACAGAGCCCAGGTTATTCCTGAGCTGTGATTCTATTTCATCTTTATACTTAAGTTTACCTGCCCTGATTTCCCTTTTAATGTCCTTTTGAAGCTTATACGAGGTCTGTTAGAAAAGTATCCAACTTTTTCTTTTTTTTTTCAAAAACCATATGGATTTGAATCACGTGTGATTGCATCAGCCAAGCTTGAACCTTCGTGTGCATGCGTGAGTTTTTTCACGCCTGTCGGTTCCGTCATTCGCCTGTGAGCAGGCTTTGTGTGAGCAGTGGTCCACCCCTCTCGTCGGATTTTTATTGCGAATAAATGTCTGAACGATTTGGAGCTTCGCTGCATCAATTTTTTCCAGAAAGTGTGAGAGACCTCCAGGTGGACACCATTCGGAAAATTCAGATGGCTTTGAGGGACGATTTTATGGGGATTACACAGATTAAGGAGTGCTCGAGCCAGTTTAAAGACCGCCCACAGCGTCTGAGAGCACTCCGAGCGCTGATCGACAGGCTGCAACCCCGCTGAAACAACCAGATCATTTCCAACATGAAGGCTTTGTTGATCCGGGACGTTGTCTGACTTACACAAAAATGGCAGGAGACGTGGACATCAGTACTTTTTCGGCACATTCCACTGTTACAGGAGTTTTTTTCATGGAAAGAAAAGCGGACGGATGCGCCACCGTGCCGCTCATGGCGCGGCACAAAACCACCTCCGTGTTGGTCTCACAGGACGGCTTTGAGATGGCTTTCAGACGGCTGTCGGTGGGTTTTCAGTCGTGTGACTAACCGAGAAATTGTGGATGAGCCTGGACATGCCAGAACATGTCCTGTGAGGCTTCATCACGCCGTTGCTTTGCGCCATGCGGCTCCACCGCGACACGCGGAATTCCTCCACATGTCTGTTTCCATGTGCCGAAAAAGTGCTGATGTCCACATCTTCCGCAATTCCTGTGCTAGTCAGAGGACGTCCCGGATAAAACACAGCGTCCAGTTTGGAAATGAACAGCACATTCCACTGTTACAGGAGTTTTTGTCATGGAAAGAGGAGCAGAGGAATTCCGCGCGTCGCGGCGGTGCCGCATGGCGCAAAGCAACGCCGTGATGAAGCCTCACAGGACATGTTCTGGCATGTCCAGGCTCATCCACAATTTCTCGGTTAGTCACACAATTGAAAACCCACCGACAGCCGTCTGAAAGCCATCTCAAAGCCGTCCTGTGAGACCAACACAGAGGTGGTTTTGTGCTGTGCCATGAGAGGCACGGTGGCGCATCCGTCCGCTTTTCTTTCCATGAAAAAAAACTCCTGTAACAGTGGAATGTGCCGAAAAAGTACTGATGTCCACGTCTCCTGCCATTTTTGTGTAAGTCAGACGACGTCCCGGATCAACAACGCCTTCACGTTGGAAATGATCTGGTTGTTTCAGCGGTGTTTCAGCCTGTCGATCGGCGCTCGGAGTGCTCTCAGACGCTGTGGGCGGTCTTTAAACCGGCTGGAACACTCCTTAATCTGTGTAATCTCCATAAAATCGTCCCTCAAAGCCATCTGAATTTTCCGAATGGTGTCCACCTGGAGGTCTCTCACAGTTTCTGGAAAAAATTGATGCAGCAAAGTTCCAAATCATTCAGACATTTATTCGCAATAAAAATCTGATGAGAGGGGTGGACCACTGCTCACACAAAGCCTGCTCACAGGTGAATGACGCAACCGACAGGCATGCACACGAAGGTTCAAGCTTGGCTGATGCAATCACACGTGATTCAAATCCATATGGTTTTTGAAAAAAATAAAAAGGTCGGATACTTTTCTAACAGACCTTGTATAACACCTGCAAGTTACCTTCCTTAAAAACCATCCACTTTTTTGGGGAATAAGCTCTTAAGGGATTTCGAAACCCATGGTTTACCGTTCGGATACACTTTAAAAACCTTAGCTGGAATAACTATTCTAACAATATAAACTCAATTCATCAATATCAGAGCAGGACTCCTTAAACATATCCCAGTCTGTACAGTCCAGGTACCCCTGGAGTGATAAACGGACATCCTCTGACCAGTCCTTCGCAGGCACAGTCTGGACCTTTCCCCTCTGAAGAGCAGTGCGATATGAGGGCATTAAGTGCACACAATAAGTGAAGTGCACATCTCGGGCCGCGTGGTGCATTATGGGTAGGCTAAATTTTTCGGCTACCAATCCACATGCTATGACGGCGGAAAGCAGCGAGGAGTGCTATGATTTGGATCATTTCAAACGCTGGAAAGTTGATGATTTAAAGCGTTTTTGTAAGCTCTGCAGATTGCCTGTTACAACCAGGACTACGTACGGCAGTGGACAGAAATGGAAAGAAGAGCTGGCTGCCCTTGTGTATGCTGCATCGTTACAGAAACGACCGTTGGTACCGACGAAGGAGGAAGAGAGAGCTGCTGTCAAATGACCAGTCCTTGTTGATAGTTGGAAACAAACAAATTTCTGACCCCTTGAAGGCAACTGACGGATGGTTAGACAAAGTCCAGAGTCTGAAACTGTGGATATTGCAGAATATTTGCTAAGCAGGGATGAGAAATCGCTACTCTGCTGGCTTTGTAATGACTACAAGGAAGGTAGGTCTCACATATAACCTCTTTGGTGTCACGTTTGTTTTGATAAGTTGACAGACATACAATGACCTGTGCATGCATGCAGTTTGTTTATAGACATGTCAATATTACAATATTACACACCACGTCATTCATGGCGTGACATTACAGTCATAAACCGATGCACGAAAACGGCGCCATCAACCACATTATAATTTGGCACAGTTTCAGGATATTGACAAAATAAATGTGTGCAAGAAACTTACAATTTTAGTCCATATTTTACATCTGTGTGGATCTTTCTTTTCTGTGGGGAAACTGTGTGATGGCGCAGTGACACTGTGCCATTGCTTAGGAAGAACCTCGACTGTTGATGTTGTTTAAAAATGCAAAATCACCAGAATAATCGATAGAATACTCGATTACTAAAATAATCGATAGCTGCAGCCCTATCATAAAGGATGGTTTTTGAGTACAGATTTTTGTTGTAATATGTAATAAGTAGGGGTGTCACGATTTCGATATTTCATCGAAATCGATCGAAATTACGTCATGGTCTCGAGCCTCGAAGTCAAAAAGGGGATCGACGATCCCGCCCCCTAAGCTGCGCAAGCACGCACGCGACGCAGTACACTGTAGCCGCTAGTTTGCTAACCTGCAGAGTATGTCACCATGGCAAGTGCAGATAAGGACGCCTTACTGGAGCTGGAAGCCGCTCCTGTTTCTCTTAAATCAGCAGTATGGAAATATTTTGCGTTCGCGGTGAGTTATGTCGACAGCGTTCGTGTTGTCGACAAGAAGACAACAGTGTGCAAAATGTGCTACACGCGTGTGCCTTACCCAGCTACAGGAAACACAACGAACATGGCTGGACACATTCGCCGTCATCACAAAGATGTTGATTTGGCTGGAAAAACATCATCATTGGTCCAGCCAACTATTGACTCTTCGTTTGTAATGAAACTTGCACAGACCTCAGCTCACGCTAAAGCAATAACTAACGCTATAGGGCTATCAGCAGCAGACCTGCAGCCTTATTCAGTGGTGGAAAATGCTGGGTTTAAACATTTAATTAGCGTACTTGAGCCGCGCTACAGTATTCCCAGCAGATCGCATCTTACAACCAAATTGTTGCCCTCCATGTATGAAGATGCTAAAGAAAAAGTTTTGAGGGGTCTAAGCACTGCGGAGTTAGTTGCCATAACAACAGATGGCTGGACCTCAAGAGCAACTGAGAGCTACATTACAGTGACAGCACACTACGTCAATAATGATTGGGAGATTGAAAGTCCAGTACTTCAAACTCGCCCTATCTATGAATCACACACAAGTGATAATTTGGCAGAAGTGCTAAAGGAAGCAGTATTAGAATGGAAACTGGATAAACAAAATACAACCATCCCTGTGACCACTGATAATGCCAAAAACATTGTCAATGCCTCAAATGCAGCTGGATTGTCACCGCATATAGGGTGTTTTGCACACACAGTAAACCTGGCATCCCAGAAGGGGTTGGGAGTAAACCAGATTTCTCGTCTGTTGAGCAAAGTCAGGAGAGTCGTCACCTTCTTTCATAAGAGCACGACTGCAGCAGTTGTCTTAAAGGCCAAACAAGAGATGCTCCAGCTTCCTCCTCACAAGCTGATTCAAGACGTCACTACAAGGTGGAACTCCAGCTATGACATGCTCAAACGCTACTTAGAGCAACAAGCTGCTGTTTATTCTGCACTCACAGAAAAAGATGTTAAAAAGAATGCCAAAGATCTCATCACACTCTCTGATCAAGATGTGACTGTTCTGGAGGATGTGGTTGAGGTTCTGAAGCCCATGAAAACAATCACAACTCTATTGAGCTCAGAACAGCAGCCCACTGTGTCTATGATCCTGCCACTCAAACACTCCATTCTCACAACAATGAAACATACTGGCACAGATTCACAGATTGTGAAGGATGTTAAATCTGCTATAGCAACCAACATTGAAGGGAGGTATTCAGATCTCAGTCTTCAACAGTTCCTGAATGAGAGCACTGCCTTGGACCCTCGGTTCAAGTCTTTACCCCATCTGGATGACCCCTCTCGGAAAGAGATATTCAACAGTCTGGCTGAGAAAATCCTACAAAAGCATCCCACACAGGTATGTGACCAATTGAAATTCATATGATGAAATGTCAGCTATTAATAGTGATGCAAATTTATCTTGTAATTGAAATACTGATACATTTATAAATTTATATTCTTTTTTAGACTCAGGCCTCAGGAAATGCGACCAGCCAATACCATGCAGAGAACCCAGAAACTGCAGCATCCAGTGAAGGCAGCTCCCCAGCAAAGAGAATCACACTCAGTGAACTGTTTGGTGACTTTTATAGCACAGCCTCCACTACATCAACAACACCAAAATCATGGCCTGATGTTGTCAAGGAGGAGATTGAGCTATACAGGATGGCAAAAGTAATTTCTGTGGATGCAAATCCACTGAAATGGTGGAAAAACAATGAGCATCAGTACCCAAATTTGTCCAAGCTTTCCAAACATTATCTTGCTGTGCAAGCAACAAGTGTAGCAAGTGAGAAAGTGTTCTCCACAGCAGGGGACATTGTGACTGCTCATAGAGCAGCCCTTTCTCCAGAGAATGTGGACATTCTCATCTTCTTAAACAAAAACTTGAAAATATAAAAATAACTGTTGTCTTGTCTAGCCACAAATATGTTAATAGTTTTGGTACCTTAAGGAGCATCTTTCTCCCCACATAAAGTTATACCTTAGTTAAAGAAAAATGACAGTTGTCATTCTCAGGGACCAAAAGTTTTATTTTTTTATGTTCAACTGTTGTAGGATAGAGTTTAGTTTGTTATGGCTCTAATTGTTCTATTACTTTGCACATGACTGTTACTGTATTTTGTTTTATTATTTTGTTATGTTGCACATTGCTATTTTAATAGCGCCCACTGCTGCTACCAAAAAAAGCCACTAGATGGCAGCTACCCTCTGTGACCTCTAATTTTTGTTATTATTGTTATATTTGTTTTTGTTGTTCCACTTGACTGAGAAGATTGTTCCATTATATCTTAATTAAATTATTAAAATTTTACCATTAGTGCCTAATGTAATGTATTACAAAAAGTATCACTTATACCAAGCCCAACTTTGATGAATCAAACCAATGACTGATCATAGACTAATCTAAACCTGGCATAGGCCTCTCTGTTGTAAGAAAAAGAAAATCGAGAATCGAATCGAATCGTGACCCTAAAATCGAAAATAAAATCGAATCGAGGATTTGGAGAATCGTGACACCCCTAGTAATAAGGGAAAATATCAGACTGGAAATCAGCCAATCACATATTATATGTAGCAATATAATAAAGTTGATTATTAGTGTGTGTGTGTGTGTGTGTGTGTGTGTGTGTGTGTGTGTGTGTGTGTGTGTGTGTGTGTGTGTGTGTGTGTGTGTGTGTGTGTGTGTGTGTGTGTGTGCGCTTTGTGATGTTAGCATCTTAAAACCCAACAATTTTATATCTTCACTAAATTAGGGTGTCCAGAATGCGTCACATTGCACCATTTGACTTCAAAATTAGAAAACATTCTTGTAGGGAGGGGCTATGCCCCCAGACACTAGAGGTGGGCGATACCGGGAATTTTGGTAGTGATCCAATACCAAGTAAATACAGGCCCAGTATCGCCGATATTGATACCGATACTTTTTCATATTTAAGCTTCATAGATCCAAAGGATCCAAAAGACCTAGGATAGAATTTCGCCAAACATTGTACGTGACAACAAAATACTTTATTATCACAATCAACATTTTTGTTTAAAAAATATCACTCAACACAACTTAAAACAAAATCTCCTGAGGAAGAGGGCTAACAAATCACAATACAAGGGTGCGCTGCTCTGTGTTATGTGACACAGCGCAGAGCTGCTCTTACAGACAGAGAGCAGACTTTGATGAATCTGCGTGCTCAGCAGTCAGTGCATGCGGGACGGAAAAAACGCTTGAGTATCGATATTTTTACACGAGGATCGTTCAATATCAACAAAAGCGTTGGTATCGATATTATCGATACGGAGTGGCTATACGCCAAACCATTGGGTCAATAAAGTAAATACGCAAGCATATACACCCGACCACAACCGACCAATGAGCCCGCTTGTAAGCTCACTTCCGGTTTCAACGCAGGAGGGAAAAAAGGCGGATATTTTCTCGCTGGCTGCGGGAGAGTTCGCAACCCGTGGAGGAGCTGTGATCTAAAGTGGTTCTGTTTGGCTCATCACACCCAGGGAACAGTGTCAAACTAACACTATCTTACAGCCAACAAGCAGCATTTTGTGCAAAAGCTGTTTCGTCGTTGTTAACAGGCTTCCCTTCTAAATGCTTATGAAGTTTGTCTGTTTTCATCCATTGTGGTGTTTTCGCAGTAATTAAAGACGGCGCCATTAAATGTGTCAAACATACGCCGCAATAGAGCTTTAAAAAGTGGTGTAAAAAACGTAGTTTAGATGCACAACACGTGTCAAATACACGATCATGGTTCGGCGAATAAGATAAGACATTATATTTATCTGCCCAACGGTTGTGCATGAAACGTTCAATGTATGACTTATCTGCCAAACAGTTGGGCAAATAAAGTAAGACATAGTTATCTGCCCAATGGTTGGGCGTATAGCCTTTGCCTCATCGATATTAGGATCGATCCGCCCACCTCTACCAGACACCACTAGTAAGTCCCTTCGGCTGCTCCCTTGTTTGCACTTGGGGTCGCCACAGCAAATCCAAGGTGGATCTGCATGTTGAATTGGCACAAGTTTTACGCCGGATGCCCTTCCTGACGCAACCCCACATTACACGGAGAAATGTGGCAGGGGTGGGATTTGAACTCACCACTAGTGTGTCTTAACTTCTTGAGCGTATCTCAGCTTGAGAGCTCTGTGCTACCTCCAGAGGTTGTAGATGAACCATCGCTGAATGCATTTAAAACGAAACTCGATACACGTTGGCAAGAGAGTACAAATACAGTCTGCGCCGGCACAGCACGTTTGTAGCCCAACAGGCTACTAGCAACAGCGAATAAGCACAGCTAGCCATTTTACACCAACCTGGTTGCAAACAATCTATGAAATGTGAAACTTCAATGCAAAATAAACGTGACATACTGCCTACAATACTGTTATAAAATGCTGTTTCCGTAAAATAAGGTCTCACCTTGAACCTGCATCTTGTCAGTCCGCTTCATACCAACCAAAACAAACAAAAAAGATAACCGACTGTAGAGGCGGGGTGCACGGGTGGAATGTGCAGTGTCGGCACAAACCATTCGCAGGAAGGGGGTATCAGCGCCAGGTGGATAGTTGTTTTTTTTTAGCCAACTTTATTGAAAATTCAACAACAAAATTGATAACATAATTCAAAACAAAACACACAGCAAACTGCAGAAGCTGCAAACAAATAAATTGGAACAAGAAGTTACATATACTCTAGGGGTTTTCATGAAGTTTACAGTCTTTAACAAAATTATACACTTTTATACCATTTTTCTTCCTCGTAAATTTAAGTGATTGAAAGAATATATAAAGCTCTTTGTGAAAAACACTGTAGTTTGGTTTGGTCTTCATATATTTGTTTTTCTCCATCATTAACAAAACATTCAAAGCTCAATCTTGCAGTCTGTCATCTACAGATATAACAAATAAGATATTCTCTTTGCCCAAATGCTGTGGCCGAAGACTGCTGAAGTTTACTGAGCGCTAGGTTACGAAAAAATACCTCCCACTTGCCATGTAAAAAAATATGCATAATGCAAAATAAAATACATAAACCAAAATTAGGGCAGTAAAATCCCTTATCAATGACAAGGATGATACACTTAAAAATACCTCTCTCAAGGTCAATAATGATAATCTTTTATTGTTGTTGTTTGGAGGCTGATTGTTCCTAAGGCTGCTTTGCAGTGAAACGTAGCTGTTTCTAACAAAATAATAATAATAATAATAATAATAATAATAATATGGGATTTTTTTCTTAGAAACAGAGAACAAACAATACAGTAAAATTTTGAAGTTGGGAAATTGCCCTTGTAATATGAATTAACATGTTTATGGCACTCAGTTCATGTCATTCTCAAGGATTGTGGCCATCAGCAAGACAAGATTTATTTTATTTTATTTTACTGAACACGGTAAAACAATATAGAAAAACATCTTGTAGGGACCATATGTAGGGACTATACATTTTCATACAATAAAAGTGTTGTTAAAATACAGAGAAATATAAAGTAAGAATTACAAAACCAAAAGAAGAAAGAAAATGCAAGGACTACATAGAAAACAAAATCTTGGGTATAATTCAAATTCAAAAGCAAGAAACGCAATATAGCTCCACAGATCTTTCTCGATATTTTGTTGGAGCAGCAAGTCAAGCTGCACATACAAGTGACATGTAGCTCATCTTGTCGGGACACCGGCCGTTTTCATCCACAGCATCCTCACCACCGAGCGCTGACACCCCATTTTCTGAATGGTTTGTTCCGACACTGCACACTCAACCCGTGCGTGAGTCTCACTCCTGCAAATACACACTTCAGATACCAAGCTGCAACAGACAAACGTGACAGAGATCAATTACAGCCTGACGAAAATCTCCCACATGCGTGTAATCCTGTTAACAAAACATACAAAAAGCTAACTACTACCTTTTTTTTAGATAACTACTACCTGTGAGTTCGATTTTTGAATGGTCCCTCCCGCGTGGGCGGTGACAGAGCGACCGTTTAGCAACGACGTTATAGATGAATGTCTGGGTTTCACCCCATCGGCAGATGACTTCCAAATAATAATACTAACAATTTAGACTTCAGACAACTTTATTGATCCCAAAAAAAGGGAAATTATGTTTACACTCCAGTTACCTCAGACAAATACAGCAATCCACAATTATTACTTGTTTACCGTAATAATGGCACACATCAAAATTAAAGACAACACATTTGACATTGTTTATGTGCACTAAACTTGAAGCAGTCCGTCATCCGAATTGAGGCAAAGTGGGTGAAGGCTG
This sequence comes from Thalassophryne amazonica, assembly GCF_902500255.1. Taxonomy (NCBI): domain Eukaryota; kingdom Metazoa; phylum Chordata; class Actinopteri; order Batrachoidiformes; family Batrachoididae; genus Thalassophryne; species Thalassophryne amazonica. The sequence goes on along the minus strand of NC_047114.1, from coordinate 21,711,121 downwards.
CTGCAACTGTAAGTCGCGCTGCCAGACCAGCTTGAGAGAGGACGAGGCCTGCCGCAGGGGGGGAGGGGCAGAGAGTGGTAAGAGGAGAGGCTGGAGCATGCTTTGGTCCATGTGTAAGTCTGTTAGTTTATTGTCCTTGTGGGTTGAGATAAGAATGGAGCCAAATAGTCTCACCAGAGCCTGGATAAATTCCTCTGGAGGTAAACAGAGAGCAATTGACCTTGATGCCTGTAGTGTTGCAGCCGAGCAGTGAAAAACACTTTTTTTTATAGATCCACTCACTCAGCCAAGTCCCAATTATAAATTAAGAATATTCCTAACTTTGAATTAAGAATATTCACCGGCCTCCGAAATCTTCAGCTTCAGCTGCAAGCACGCATCAGCTCCAAGGTGTCATCCAATTTGTGTCTGAGTTCAAAAGTCAACGCAGTCTGAGAATGCACTGCCTTGCCGACCTCGTTAATCATGACGGACAAGCGAGGAACCGTGGTTCTTGATGCCGCCGTCTTGCCAATTTTCCGGTAGATCAGGGCAGCACATAAGCCAAAAAGTACCAGCCCTGCTACCATGAGACCAAAAATGAATAGGTCTTCGAAGTCCTCCACAGAGAAAGGCGCCAAGCATGCCACACGCCAGGAACTCCAGGAATCGAGGACATAGCCCGCAGGATACGTTCCATCTGGGCAGGCAGGATCCCCCGGTCCTGACCTTCTTGTAGAAAAAATAGCGTTCAGAGACCAGCTGATCAATTCCATGGGTTGAGCAGGGGTGGTGGCCAAGTGGTTAATGTGCTTGGTTTCAGTTCAGAAGGTTCCGGGTTCAAATCCCACCCGTGCCACATTTCTCCATGTAATGTGGAGTTGCGTCAGGAAGGGCATCCGGCCAATTCAACATGCAGATCCACCTTGGATTTGCTGTGGCGACCCCGAGTGCAAACAAGGGAGAAGCCGAAGGGACTTACTACTAGTCCAATAGTAGTCCAATAGATCCAGAATCCAATATAGTTTTGAGGAATTCACAAGTCAGGTGAAGTAGGGACTTGAAGGTTAAAAGAAGAGAGATAAGGGAGAGTGGAGGAGATGCGACCGCCCTCGTTGGAGTCCCAAGCTCTCCTATAGTTCAATTTATGAACTATTTATTTCAATGTTTATTATTTCTTTAAATTTATGTTAAACAAAACTCTAATATGTAAAGGCTTTTTTCCCTTTTTGAGCTGTGACATCACAAAGCCAATTCTATAACTGAATGAGAAAGAATGCAAACAAAGCTGCAGTGACCCACTTTACTGCTTTGTACCTCAGTACCTCCCATTTCGTGTCTCTGAGAGTACCAAAAACATTTTGAAGGCCTCTAAACCTGAAGTGGAATCAGATGATATTTACATATCAGGAGTTGAAACAATTTGCGACTACACAGTGTTTGAAGGAGGAGCTCTGATGAAGCTGAGCAGCAGCCACCAGGAATCCTTCAGACCATCTCAGGACATCGTCTGGGTTCCTCAATTGGAGGATAATATGAAGCAAGAGATCCAACAGCTCAGAGCTGCGATATCTGATCTTATGCATCAGTTTAAAAGACAGCAGGAGGACATGAAAACCCTGAGGACCACAGTGAAGGATTTTGAGAACTGTGAGACACTCTGGGAAGAAAAAGTTGACAAGCTCACAGCAGAATGTGCACATAAACAACATGTTCTCAGTGAAAATCAGAAAACGATGGAAATGCTTAAGGATGAGGCAGAAAAATTGGACAGGGACAATTCTGATCTAATAAAAATATTAAGGAACAAAACACATGTCAGAGGGAGAAGGACAAAGAGATTCAAAGGCTGAAAAAGGAGGCAGAAGAATTTGAGAGGAACAGATCTGGGGCCTGTACTACAAAGCGGGGTTACTGGCTTATCAGGGTAACTTCGGGAGTAAGTTGATGACGTGTGGAGTAACTTCCTGGTTAACCCGTACTAGGAAAGGTGGATAGGTTTTGATCGAGGTATGCTGCCATGGCAATTTACGCTGCGTGCCAAACCTGCTCCGAGCAGGTTATGTTCTAGGTTAGCTTGAGGTTTTCGCTTAACCACTCCCTTTATAAGTACCGCCCATCCACTTTCAATCATTCCGAAGACAATGCCGGCCTACCTGGATGATCCGTTTGATATTGGGGCACAAATTGTGAGGGGCTCTCTTTGTAGGGCGAGGGCTTTTAAAGACCGCCAGAATCCGCTGACATACCCGGACGATATTCTCCATGAAAGATATAGATTCTCAGCCGAGGGAATTCATTATCTTTGTCAGCTGATCGGGCCAGACGTCTGTAACATCACCCATCATAGCAATGCCCTGACGATCGAGCAGATAATGTGCCTTGCGCTTAGATATTTTGCCAGTGGACAATTTATGTATTCCATCTGTGATGCTGAACATCTGAGCAAGAATACTGTATGTCGTAGGATTTGCAAGGTAGTACTTGCTCTGTCTAAACTGTTGGATGCATTTGTCGTTTTCCCTGGCCATTTATCCGCAATACAAATCAAAGAAGGGTTTTATGCAATCGCGGGTAATTACTAATATCAAAATAGGTCTAATGCATGTCCATTAATTAGGCGAAATGGGGCTTATCAATAACAATTTCTCCTAGGTTTCCCAAGAGTAATAGGAGCCATTGATTGCACGCAAATCCCAATCAGTGCACCCCTGGGAGAGCACGAGGGCGATTATTTCAATCGCAAATCTTTTTACAGTATCAATGTGCAGGTATAGCCGTTCTATTCGGCCTATTTCATATACCCATTATCATGTAGTCCACTCTAAGCTCACCTTCTTTTCACTTATTTCAGCCACATAAGGGTTGCTTTGGTTTGGGTGATTTTTCTAAATATTCTAATATATGAGGTCTGTGAGAAAAGTATCCGACCTTTTTATTTTATGCAAAAAATATATGGATTTGATTCATATGTTTTTACGTCAGCCAAGCTTGAACCTTCGTGCGCATGCGTGAGTTTTTTCACACCTGTTGGTTGCGTCATTCGCCTGTGGGCAGGCTTTGAGTGACCACTGGTCCACCCCTCTCGTCGTTTTTTCATTTTGAGGAAATGGCGGAATGATTTGGGCTTTGTTCCATCAGAATTTTTTCAGAAACTGTTAGATACAGGCAGCTGGAAACCATTCGGAAAATTCACATGGCTTTCGGTGAAAATTTTATGGGCTTCACAGGGATTACGGAGTGTTACTACCGCTTTAAGGACGGCCCACAATGGCGCACGGTGCGCCGCGCTCCGAGCCGCGATCGACAGGCAGAAACCACCATTTCATTTCTAAACGGATGGCTGTGTCGATCCGGGACCGTTGTGTGCAATTTCTCTGGTTATCACAAGAGCTGGACATCAGCCATTTTCCAGAAGATTTCACTTTTAACAAGAGATTTTGTCATGGAAAGCCGGAGGCTTCGCGCGTCACGACGGATTCGCTGATGGAGCGAGACAAAGAACACCTCCGTTTTGGAGTGTTAGAGGACTAGTTGGGACATGCCTATCTGCCTAAAAAGGTCGGATACTTTTCTCACAGACCTTGTACAATTACTATAATTACATATTTCACATTCTTTTTCTCCCCACATGGGGCTGTCCTGTTGGATAACCTTCATGCCAAAGTGATATATATGTAACTATGTTAACAGAATGACCATTAATGGCTTTAAATCCTTAGATAGGTAGCATATTTAGGAAACATTAACTTAACCTAACATCTATTAGTAGGCCTATGCCCACTTCTGAATCGTGTTGCATCTGGGCGTAATTAATGAAAGAAGGTCATTATTTTACACATATCAGACATTCCACGGGTTAATCATCTGTAACAGATTTGGAGAACAATTGAATTGTACTTACGCATTTACCCGATCAGCAATACGTTGCTAACAAGCCTGTCTTGCTTTATTGGCAGACGATGTGTTCGATTTCCCCCTTAACGTTAATTTAAATTCCTTGTAGCTCCGCATAATAATCATACATTCTTCTTCGGTAAAGTAAGGTGACCGCGCCATCATTGAAAAATGGTGACGTGTGCTGCAACCTGCCCCTTTTATGTGAACGCGCACAAACTCCAATTAGGTTAACACAGGTTCAACAAACCAGCATCTTAATCAGCGTCGTAGTACCGATTAACAACACTTGAGAACACCAGGTTTTGTCAACCCCGGTTTAAGAAGTTAACCCTGGGTTACATCTGAGTAAGTTAACCCCGCTTCGTAGTACAGGCTCCTGCTCTGCTCATCAAAAATCAGGAACAAAGTGTTTCTCTGAGGGAGAAGGACCAACAGATTGAAACACTGAAGAAGTCTCTGGATCATCAGCAGAATGAACTGCACAATCTTGTAGATGAACTCTTTGACAAAGAAGAAATAATTGGGAAACAAAAGCTGGAACTGTCACATCAACACCAACAAATCGAGGAGTTAAATAACAACAGGGAGGCTCTGAAACAGGAGATACAGAGTCTCCGAGATCAGCTGGAGAGCCGACAGGAGGAGGAGATCTTTAGGAGAGTCCAAAATATTCAAAATGAATGCAAGAATTTGAGTGAATCTGCAGCGCTCCCAGAGACTTCAGAGGATGAGGAATATAACACGAATACAGACTCTGTGGTGGCTGAACAACCATCCCAAAGCTGGTGGCACCGCTCTCCTCGTGGCCTGCAAACACCAAGCCGACACCAAGCCCAGGCTGCAGGACTTTTCACCATGGGCTTATTTGTCGGCCTGGTGAACGCCCGACTCTCCATAAGATCTTCATTTACTCTGTAATGTGGAGAGCTGATTACAGAATCACATGAGACATGTTAAAAATTAATTCAATAAATATTCATCAACACATGTGCTGCTCTTTATGATGTTTCATTGAAATCCATAAAGCAGCTTCAGAGGAGTTGCTTTTACAATGTCAACATCATACAATGTGATGCACAAATTAAACAAAAGTCCAGTTATCTCTTGTTGAAGACGTCCAATCAGTATAATTGGCCTCATGCACGTCTTCATATGTTGTGCAACTGCATGAACTTTCACTAAAACTCACTGAATGGTCAAGCTTTAAATTGACTGTGCGTGTGAATGTATTTGTCTATATCTGGCCCTGTGATAGGCTGGTGTCCTGTCCAGAGTGTGTCATGCCTCTCACTCATTCAGTTGAATGGGAAAGTGTGTCAAAGGTTTTGACTGGTAGTGTATGCCTTCTGGGTGACTTAATTTTTAAGTCATTCACAAATATTTTAAGGATCAATATATGCGTGAGATCATCCATCTAAGCTTCTTGGTTGTTGAGATAAACCCACAAAAAAGGTGTTTTTGGACCATGTTTTCTTTGACCCTGACTCTTGACCAAACTACTGCAAAATCTAATGATCCATCCATGCTCCCTGGATGTTGAAATGTACAAAAAAATATGTTTTTCAGATCTTGACCTTTGACCAAACTACTCCATAATCTAAATATATAGTGCAGATCAGCATTTAGGCTTCTTGGTTTTTGTAATATTTAAAGAATAATAATAACAAATTCTTGACCATATTTTCCATATTGTTGACCTCTGATCAAGCTAGTCCCAAATCTAATCAATCTATCCACACTCAACAAAAATATAAACGCAACACTTTTGGTTTTGCTCCCATTTTGTATGAGACAAACTCAAAGATCTAAAACTTTTTCCACATACACAATATCACCATTTCCCTCAAATATTGTTCACAAACCAGTCTAAATCTGATAGTGAGCACTTCTCCTTTGCTGAGATAATCCATCCCACCTCACAGGTGTGCCATACCAAGATGCTGATTAGACACCATGATTAGTGCACAGGTGTGCCTTAGACTGTCCACAATAAAAGGCCACTCTGAAAGGTGCAGTTTTATCACACAGCACAATGCCACAGATGTCGCAAGATTTGAGGGAGCGTGCAATTGGCATGCTGACAGCAGGAATGTCAACCAGAGCTGTTGCTCGTGTATTGAATGTTCATTTCTCTACCATAAGCCGTCTCCAAAGGCGTTTCAGAGAATTTGGCAGTACATCCAACCAGCCTCACAACCGCAGACCACGTGTAACCACACCAGCCCAGGACCTCCACATCCAGCATGTTCACCTCCAAGATCATCTGAGACCAGCCACTCGGACAGCTGCTGGAACAATCGGTTTGCATAACCAAAGAATTTCTGCACAAACTGTCAGAAACCGTCTCAGGGAAGCTCATCTGCATGCTCGTCGTCCTCATCGGGGTCTCGACCTGACTCCAGTTCGTCGTCGTAACCGACTTGAGTGGGCAAATGCTCCTTTATGGACGAAGAACACAGGTGCATTTTATTGATGGCATTTTGAATGCACAGAGATACCGTGACGAGATCCTGAGGCCCATTGTTGTGCCATACATCCAAGAACATCACCTCATGTTGCAGCAGGATAATGTATGGCTCCATGTTGCAAGGATCTGTACACAATTCTTGGAAGCTGAAAATGTCCCAGTTCTTGCATGGCCGGCATACTCACCGGACATGTCACCCATTGAGCATGTTTGGGATGCTCTGGACCGGCGTATATGACAGCGTGTACCAGTTCCTGCCAATATCCAGCAACTTCACACAGCCATTGAAGAGGAGTGCACCAACATTCCACAGGCCACAATTGACAATCAATCAATCAATCAATCAATTTTTTTATATAGCGCCAAATCACAACAAACAGTTGCCCCAAGGCGCTTTATATTGTAAGGCAAGGCCATACAATAATTATGTAAAACCCCAACAGTCAAAACGACCCCCTGTGAGCAAGCACTTGGCTACAGTGGGAAGGAAAAACTCCCTTTTAACAGGAAGAAACCTCCAGCAGAACCAGGCTCAGGGAGGGGCAGTCTTCTGCTGGGACTGGTTGGGGCTGAGGGAGAGAACCAGGAAAAAGACATGCTGTGGAGGGGAGCAGAGATCGATCACTAATGATTAAATGCAGAGTGGTGCATACAGAGCAAAAAGAGAAAGAAACAGTGCATCATGGGAACCCCCCAGCAGTCTACGTCTATAGCAGCATAACTAAGGGATGGTTGAGGGTCACCTGATCCAGCCCTAACTATAAGCTTTAGCAAAAAGGAAAGTTTTAAGCCTAATCTTAAAAGTAGAGAGGGTGTCTGTCTCCCTGATCTGAATTGGGAGCTGGTTCCACAGGAGAGGAGCCTGAAAGCTGAAGGCTCTGCCTGCCATTCTACTCTTACAAACCCTAGGAACTACAAGTAAGCCTGCAGTCTGAGAGCGAAGCGCTCTATTGGGGTGATATGGTACTACGAGGTCCCTAAGATAAGATGGGACCTGATTATTCAAAACCTTATAAGTAAGAAGAAGAATTTTAAATTCTATTCTAGAATTAACAGGAAGCCAATGAAGAGAATGAATGAATGAATGAATGAATGAATGAATGAAAACTGTTTATTTCGAACATTTGATACAACAACAATTACAAGATAGATCAGTAAAGACAACAACAAAAAAGTTCCTACTGTGTACCCAACATGTCCGAAAAGGGGTAGGGTGAAGCATCAGCTTATTTATCCCTACCCCTTCTTCCCCACAACCAGTAATACCCTTTGCCACATATACACATAGATTCCTACACACCTAAATCGATATCAATATATATATATATATACATATACATACACATATATATACGTATACATACACACATCAACATATACTCAACAAAAATATAAACGCAACACTTTTGGTTTTGCTCCCATTTTGTATGAGATTAACTCAACGATCTAAAACTTTTTCCACATACACAATATCACCATTTCCCTCAAATACTGTGCACAAACCAGTCTAAATCTGTGATAGTGAGCACTTCCCCTTTGCTGAGATAATCCATCCCACCTCACAGGTGTGCCATACCAAGATGCTGATTAGACACCATGATTAGTGCACAGGTGTGCCTTAGACTGCCCACAATAAAAGGCCACTCTGAAAGGTGCAGTTTTGTTTTATTGGGGGGGGGATACCAGTCAGTATCTGGTGTGACCACCATTTGCCTCATGCAGTGCAACACATCTCCTTCGCATCATCCGTGAAGAGAACACCTCTCCAACGTGCCAAACGGCAGTGAATGTGAGCATTTGCCCACTCAAATCGGTTACGACGACCAACTGGAGTCACGTTGAGACCCCGATGAGGACGATGAGCATGCAGATGAGCTTCCCTGAGACAGTTTCTGACAGTTTGTGCAGAAATTCTTTGGTTATGCAAACCGATTGTTCCAGCAGCTGTCCGAGCGGCTGGTCTCAGACGATCTTGGAGGTGAACATGCTGGATGTGGAGGTCCTGGGCTGGTGTGGTTACATGTGGTCTACGGTTATGAGGCTGGTTGGATGTACTGCCAAATTCTCTGAAACGCCTTTGGAGATGGCTTATGGTAGAGAAATGAACATTCAATACACGAGCAACAGCTCTGGTTGACATTCCTGCTGTCAGCATGCCAATTGCACGCTCCCTCAAATCTTGCGACATCTGTGGCATTGTGCTGTGTGATAAAACTGCACCTTTCAGAGTGGCCTTTTATTGTGGGCAGTCTAAGGCACACCTGTGCACTAATCATGGTGTCTAATCAGCATCTTGATATGGCACACCTGTGAGGTGGGATGGATTATCTCAGCAAAGGAGAAGTGCTCACTATCAGAGATTTAGACTGGTTTGTGAACAATATTTGAGAGAAATGGTGATATTGTGTATGTGGAAAAAGTTTTAGATCTTTGAGTTCATCTCATACAAAATGGGAGCAAAACCAAAAGTGTTGCGTTTATATTTTTGTTGAGTGTACATACATATATACATACACATATATACACATATACATATATACACATATATATACACAAACATAAATATACACCTTCACATACCTACTTACATACAAAATACTATATATTTACAAGCCGAAGCAAAAAACAAAAACACCCTAACCCTCATTACCCTTCCTCCTCCCTATACCCAGAAAAAACCATATTTTTGTACCGCTGTTTGAACTGGTTCATGCTTGGACATTGCTTGAGCCCCACTCCCAATCTGTTCCACATCCTCACCCCACAGACAGAAATACAGAAACCTTTTAATGTTGTTCGTGCCCACTGATGCTTTAAATTAAATTTCCCCCTCAGACTGTAATCCCCTGATCTGTTAAAAAACATATTTTTAATATTTGCTGGAAGTAAATTGTTTATTGCTTTATACACAATTTGTACTGTTTGAAAATGAACCAAGTCTGTGAATTTTAAGAATTTGGATTGTAAAAATAGTGGATTTGTATGATCTCTATAGCCAGTATTATGAATAATTCTTATAGCTCTTTTCTGCATTACTGATAGTGATTGTGTTGTACCTTTATAAGCATTACCCCATACCTCTGCACAGTACTGTAAATATGGTAAAACCAGTGAGCAGTAAAGAATGCGGAGTGAGTTGTGGTCCAGAATATGTTTCGCTTTGTTTAGAACTGAAATGCTTCTTGACAGTTTACTTTGTATATGTTTTATATGAGTCTTCCAGTTTATCTTATCATCTATTATCACCCCCAGAAACTTATTTTCATGTACCCTTTCAATATCTACCCCCTCGACTTGTAACTGAACCTGTATGTCTGTATTACAATAGCCAAATAACATGTATTTGTTTTACTTAAGTTTAATGATAATTTGTTTCTGTCAAACCATATTTTCAATTTTCCCATTTCTATACTGATCCTCCTCAGTAACTCCTGCAAATCCCCCCCTGAACAAAAAATGCTTGTGTCATCTGCAAATAATACTAATTTTAATATTTTGGAAACATTGACAATATCATTTATATAAATTAGAAACAGTTTTGGACCCAATACTGACCCCTGTGGGACGCCACAAGCATTGTCCAAGCATGATGATGTATATTCCCCCAACTTCACAAACTGTTTTCTGTTACTTAAGTAGCTTCTCACCCAGTGCAACACCAACCCCCTAATCCCATACTGTTCAAGTTTATTGATTAATATGTCATGATTAATTGTATCAAAAGCCTTTTTAAGGTCTATAAATATTCCAACTGAATGTAATTTGTGGTCTATGGCGTTTGTAATCTCCTCAACTGATTCTATTAATGCAAGTGATGTTGAACTATGTGCTCTGAATCCATATTGACTATCAGTAAGTAATTTATGTTTATTTATGAATTTGTCTAATCTATTATTGAATAACTTTTCTAATAATTTGGAAAATTGTGGAAGCAAAGAAACAGGTCTATAATTTGTGAAGTGGTGTCTATCCCCAGTCTTATACAGCGGCACAACCTTAGCTATTTTCATTTGATTGGGAAATTTACCGGTTTGAAATGATAAGTTACAGATGTATGTTAATGGTTCTACAATCCATTCAATGACCTGTTTTACCACCACCATATCAGTTTCATTTAAATCGGTAGATGTTTTATATTTACAATTATTCACAATGTCTATAATTTAATTTCCATCCACTGCTGTGAGGAACATTGAACAGGGATTTCTTTCTATAAGATTATTATCCCAATCCTCAGATTGGGAATCGGGAATTTTTTCTGCCAAGCTTGGTCCAATATTTACAAAAAAATTATTAAAACCGTTGACTACCTCATCCTTATTTTCCTTCTTGACATTATTATCAATGAAATACTGAGGGTAACTCTGTTTTTTATTACCATTTTTGATAATGCTATTTAATATATCCCATATTCCTTTAATATTGTTTTTGTTATTATATAATATGTTACTATAATATTCCTTCCTACATACCCGTATAATATTAGTTAATCTATTTTTGTATTTCTTATATCTATTTTCTGCCTCTTTAGTCTTTAGTTTTATGAATTCTCTATACAGTGTATTTTTCTTATTACATGCATTTCGTAACCCTTTCGTCATCCATGGTCGAGCTTGGATTTTTTGTTTTCTGTAGTCTTGTTTAATTGGACAATTTTTATCATATAATGATGTAAATATTTGTAAAAAAGTTTCATATGCACTATCAACATCACTTTCACTGTATACCTTTTCCCAGTTTTGCTCCTGTAAATCCTTCTTTAGTGTGTTCATGTTTTCCTCTGTCCGCACTCGCCTGTATTTTATTTTCTCCTCTGGCTGATTCCGCCGATGGTTTCTATTATAAACGATGAAAACTGGTAGATGATCACTAATGTCATTGATTAATAATCCACTCACAGTGTTATTCTCAATATCATTGCTGAATATATTATCAATTAAGGTGGCACTATGGGATGTAATTCTGCTTGGCCTGGTGATTTTTGGATATAAACTCATACTGTACATTATACTGATAAATTCATCTGTTATTTTATGCTTATTTGGATTGAGCAGATCAATATTTAAGTCACCACAAATGAACACAGTTTTTTGATTAGTTTTTGAGAACATTTTTCCCATACAGTCAGTGAATGTTTCAATACTAGATCCTGGTGCTCTATATATACAGCTGACTAATACATTTTTGCTTTTTTCTTCACATATTTCAATAGTTATACATTCTAATAAGTTATCAATCACAGTTGTCATATTGTCTACTATTTTATAATCCATGTTCTTATCCACATACACAGCCACTCCTCCTCCACTCTTATTTTTTCTGTTTACACAATTAAATTCATATCCATCCAGTTCAAAATCCATTCCTTTATCTTCATTGATCCATGTTTCTGATATAGCAATTATGTTAAATATTTTTTTAAACTGACTTAAATATTCTTTAATGTTGTTAAAGTTTGCATATAGACTTCTGCTGTTGAAATGGATTATTGATAATTTGTTATCCGTTCTAATGATCCGATTAAACTGTTCATCTGTATAATAGCAACAACTGTCATTGATATTTGAGAAGAAATTATTGTCCGGGTCTATATCGTGCTCCAAGTCCAGTACATTGTGGTCTGTGTATTTAAATGTTCTCAGTTCTACTTTTCCATGATCAGCAATCCTTTGAGTTATATCCTTCTTGTCTCCAGATGTAGATGAATAGGTAGTAGATGAATAGGTTCCTCTGGTCTGTGTCATGGTGTTGTGATGTGTTTGTGTCCTCATACCTTATTGGTCATATTTGTCCAGATCCTCGCTTTAAGAAACACTATTGTTCATATTTGTCCAGCTCCTCGATGTTCCTTATTGCCATGACTTTTGCTTGTTCTGGTGATCCGTTCAGTTTGATGAATATTTTACAGTTTGAAGTCCATGTGTGCTGGATTTTTCCCTGTTTCTTCAAGAAGCGTGCTTTCCTGGCGATGTCGGCATTCCGTTTGGTGAGATGTTCATTGATGAATACGTTTGTCCCTTTCAGTTTTCTTCCTTGTTTTAACAGTGCTGTTTTGTGTTTTCTGTTGATGAATCTCATGATGACGGTTCGTTTATCACCGTCATTTCTCCGGGGCAGAGGGTGGCACGCTTCAATGTTATTTAAATCCATTTCTATACCTTTAGATAGGAGGAAATCAGCAACCTGTTTTTCCACAGAGCTGACCTCCTGTTCACTGGGCTCCCCTCCGCTCTCATCTGTTACCGCCCGTGCGTAGGACCGTGGTTTGATGTGAAGACCTGTGATGATGACGTCGTTGATTCTGGTGTACTGCTCCAATTCAGCCACTCTATTTTCCAGCTGCACCAGATGCCGGTCTTTCTCGGCATTCTGGAGCCGTAATGCCTTCACCTCCTCCACCAGATCCATGATTGATTTCTGTTGCTGCTTCACAACAGAAATCTCCTCTGATAGAAAGTCCAGAGATTTTTTAATATCGTCACCTTCCTCCGCTGTCAGAACCTTCTTAGGCCCCATGGTCGGCTTATGAGCAGCTTGTCGATCGCCGATGTTAACAGCCTGCGTTGTTTGTCACCGGGATGGATCTGCACTGCGCTGGTGCCGCGCGGCCTCGGTGTTTCCGCGCTGATGGATCCGCGGTGGCTGCACGAGGCCTCGGGGAAGCGGCACTCGTGACGCGCGGCTCTAATGACGCAGCGCGCGGCCTCAGTGAATTCACCACGTTGGGCCTCGGACGTTGTTGCTGTCCAGTCGCGGGGCTAAGTTGCCGGTTGAGGTGGTATTCCCACTGTCCGGGTTGGCAAACACCGGCGTGGCAGATGGCAACTACAAACACCACCTCTGAAAACTCAGGTACAAACTTTTTGCAGCTCGCTCTGTGGGGGCCAATATGGGTGAGATATGCTCTCTCCTTCTAGTCCCCTTCTAGATAATCAACATTTTTCTCATATAACCTACTTAAGAGTGAGGAATTTTTATTTCACAGAATGAAAGTGGGAGTTCTACCACGAAGACAGTGAGATTTTCTTATTCTTTTAGTGAACAGCTGAAAAGTTATAATCTACGTATGTTCCAGTGAATTGTAAACTTCTGTTAAAAAAAAGTTAATGTTGCTTCAAATGTACTAGAAAGCCGGCTTATTGGGTAAATATTTGACTGCAGATTTTCAGTGTCATTTGTTAAAGTACCTTGTGGATCAGGACCGTACTGTGTTTGCTGACCTTCTCCAACCCCTCTAACTTAGAAACTGGTCATAAACACAACTGAGTGTAATGTTCATCTGACGTGGGTCACCATCTTTAATGAAAATTCATTACAATCTAGTGCTGAATCCTGGTTTCAGCGTCCAGATGTGCATACAGTTGTGTGCTCAAAAGTTTACATACCCTGGCAGAATTTTTTTGGCCATTTTTTAGAGAATATGAATGATAAACACAAAAACTTTCTTGTCATGGTTAGCGGGCGAATGAAGCCCGCTATCACTATTATTCTGAACACTACTGTATATCTCACCTTGGCAGCCAGTAACTAAGTTTTACAGACCTACAGTAGTGTTCAGAATAATAGTAGTGCTATGTGACTAAAAAGATTAATCCAGGTTTTGAGTATATTTCTTATTGTTACATGGGAAACAAGGTACCAGTAGATTCTCACAAATCCAACAAGACCAAGCATTCATCATATGCACACTCTTAAGGCTATGAAATTGGGCTATTAGTTAAAAAAAAAAAGTAGAAAAGGGGGTGTTCACAATAATAGTAGCATCTGCTGTTGACACTACAAAGTCAAAACTATTATGTTCAAACTGCTTTTTTTAGCAATCCTGTGAATCACTAAACTAGTATTTAGTTGTATAACCACAGTTTTTCATGATTTCTTCACATCTGCGAGGCATTAATTTTGTTGGTTTGGAACCAAGATTTTGCTCATTTACTAGTGTGCTTGGGGTCATTGTCTTGTTGAAACACCTATTTCAAGGACATGTCCTCTTCAGCATAAGGCAACATGACCTCTTCAAGTATTTTGACATATCCAAACTGATCCATGATACCTGGTATGCAATATATAGGCCCAACACCATAGTAGGAGAAACATGCCCATATCATGATGCTTGCACCACCATGCTTCACTGTCTTCACTGTGAACTGTGGCTTGAATTTAGAGTTTGGGGGTCGTCTTACAAACTGTCTGCGGCCCTTGGACCCCAAAAAGAACAATTTTACTCTCATCAGTCTACAAAATATTCCTCCAGTTCTCATTAGGCCAGTTGATGTGTTCTTTGTCAAATTGTAGCCTCTTCTGCACGTCTTTTATTTAACAGAGGGACTTTGCAGGGGATTCTTGCAAATAAATTAGCTTCACACAAGCATCTTCTACTATCATTGGTTGACCTGAGCAGTGTGCTTTTTCTGGAGTGAGCAGGAACATCATTCCTAGTGATAGATCTGGACACCCAGTTGTCCTCAGTTCATGTCCGTCTCTTCTGTCATGTTGATCTTCCATCACTTCTGCTGCCAAATTGTCTTCATGACAGAATCAGAAATGTAGCTGATTCAAAAAAAGGGTGATTCTTTAACTACGGGCACTATTGGCCTTGTAAATGTAATTTCCACCACACCATTGCCTTACAATATAAAGCGCCTTGGGGCAACTGTTTGTTGTGATTTGGCGCTATATACATGTGCTCTGATGTCACTGTTTATCTCCATAGAAACTACCCAAACAATCTTTCATACAAACTGTTTAAAGGGACATTACAGTGTTGTGGTGGAAATTACAGCAATAGTGTGGGACAACTACATTTTGTTTAAAAAAAAAATCACAACAGTTGTATGACATTGAATACCCCAATTATGTTTTGATTATTTTACTGATATTTTATTCAGAGATATTTTAAAACATGAGAAAAAACGTTTCTTTACCATTCATTTTTATCATTGAAGATCAAAAGTCTGGGTGTGGGACAAGCACAAAACTGCAATATTTGCATATAATGATGCTGAAAAAAGGTGAAAAAGTCATCATAGACTACTAGAACAAATTTCTTAACACAGTTTCATTGTAAAGATAACTATAAAAGTGTGAAATTTCCCCTTTTTTTTCTGTTTTTCATACAATATGATCAAAAGGACATAAGTGCCCGTAGTCTAAGAATCACCCAAAAATGTTGTTCCCTATTAAGACACTCCTAATTCCACCTCCACCATCGACTTCTGTCCCCACTTCAAACAAAACCAAAATCACCAGTTTGGTAAATTTTATTGTTTTCCAAACATATTTGTTTTCAACAAAAATCATAATTTTGTGAAGAACTGAGAAGTGTTTAAATAAATCAACCTAATATGAATCCAAATGAAAACTTTTGCATGAATTTCACCTTAATGACATCCATTTTTTTTTTTTTTACTAAAATGTATTATTTCATATATCCACAAGGATGAATTATGAACAGTGTTTAGAAGAATCAAACAAACCAACAGAATTAAAATCTATCAAAAAGTGAAAGAGAAAAAGGGTTTTAGTAAATTTCACTATTTTCACCATAAAAATTTCTACAATTTCCAAAATAATTCAAAAGTTCAATATTGTGTGAGGATGGATTGTAAATAAGTATTTAGATGAAACAATCATCAAAATCCATCAAGAACTGAAGGAAAAAATTTGGGTGAATTTCAGTTTTCACCCTAAAAAGTCAATATTTTCCTAAAAACTTACAAGTCCAACATTAAGACAGAGAAAGATATGGGGTCAGACTGGTGCCAAAACCACTCGGTTAAAAAAAAAAAAAAATCCGTTCAGGCATATTATATTATTTCACGTGTAGATATGCGCGCAAAGATGTCATGCCAAAAACAGCAAGTATACCAATGTATCTTCAATGTAGCTCCCTTCATCCCAACTGTATGTTTTCTGTTTTTGTCTTTTTACTTTGATTGTGCATTTTGAGCATTTATCCAGTCCAAATTCCATACCAATGTCCTTGGAGAACTTACTGACAGTTTCCACGAGCCGACCGAGTCCCTTTTGTGTTGGCATAGATTTTCAAATCGTCCATGAACAGCAGATGGTTCACAGGTTTTTTGTTTTTCTTTCCTCTGTTTCTACTTAAGTCATACCCGATGTCATGCTCCTTCAGGGTTTTGCTGAGCAGGTCCATGATTAAGCAGAATAAAAGAGGCGAAAGACTGTCTCCCTGAAATATCCCTCTCTGAATTTGTACGTCTGGGATTATTTGTCCCTCTGTGTGATTGAGGGTGATGGTGGTGTTCCCCTGGTTCATTTGTGCTCTCAGGAAAGATCTTATTTCCTCATTGATGTTGTGGAGCTCTAAGCACCTCATGATCCAGGAGTGTGGTACGCTGTCAAATGCCTTTTTGTAGTCAATCCAAGCCATGCTGAGGCTCCTCTTCCTTTTTTGCAATCCTCCAGGATAGCTTTGTCTATCAGTAACTGGTCTGTAGCTCCTAATCTTCTGGAACAACCTTTCTGTTCATTTTCCAGGTAGCTACCAGTGTCAAGATGTTCATAAATACCATCAGCTATGGATTCCTGTCAGCCATTTGTATGTTGTTGTTAGGCAGCAGATGGGTCTGTACTTGTTGGGAAGCTGTGTTTCCTTGGTCTTTGGAATTAGGCTTGTGTTCCCAGTCGTTAGCCAGTTTGGTGTCTCCTCTTCTCAATATTTTTGTGAAAGCCACAGCATAATGTTGGTGTAATGCTGTCATTCCTTTCAGGCAAAAATTTGGGATTTTGTCGATGCCAGGTGCCTTGAAGTTACTGTATTCACTCATTTTCTTTCTGATTTCCTCTTCAGTGATTACAATTGCTGGCATTTGCTGTTTGTCTTTGTTTTTCTGTTTTATTTTTTCAATCCACTCAGCCTCTTGGTGTTGTTTTGGGGTCTTCAAAGAGTGGTCTTCAGAATTTTTCAATTTCCTTTCTCTCAGGTGGCTGTTGTACTTCTATTGTGTCATCTGCCAGCTTCTTTTGGTTTTTCATTTATCTTTGATGTCTTTTTAGTAGAATGCAAGGTGCCCCAAACCTGGGGTCTAAAGTTGCACCCTAGGCTCTATAGTTATCCTAACCAAATCTGGCATTGTATCCGAGGGCTCTCTTCAAGATGGTGATCATTCCCTTAATTGCAGACAACTGCACCTCATGTGCACTTGGGCGACTGGGGATTGCCTCAAGGTATTTCTTCAGGTTCTTCTTCATCAGGCCTGTTGCTCCCACCACAACTGGGATGATATCGATGTCTTTCAATGACCATGTTGTTCGTAGGTCATTTTTCAGGTCTTGGTATTTCGAGATCTTTCCCCTTTCAGCTCGATTCAGGCCGCAGTCATTGGGGACTGTCACATCAGTGATTTTGGCTGTTTTCTCTTGCTTGTTCCAGATGACAATATCAGGTTTGATTGCACCTCCTTCAATGTGTCTTCCTGCTGGGATCTCTTTGTCGTAGAAGATCGTTACTTTTCCGTTGGATGAGACTGGTGCTGGCGCGTGCTCCCAGACATGTTCTTTGACTTCCATCTCCAGTTCCTTGCAGATCTTCCAGTGGAGATATTGACAGATCTTGTTGTGTCTGGATGTATAATGCCCATCTGCCATGAGGATCTGGCATGCTGAAGTTAGATGGTTTACACTCTCAACAGCTGTATGACAGAATAGGCATTTATCATTCTGTGAGATCCCTGCCATTTTTTTTAAGCCATTTGTTAGAAGTCCCTGATCTTGTGCTCCAATCAGAATTCTTTCTCCATCAAAACCAAGTTTTCCATTTTTTAGCCACTGCATTGATCCAACTTTGTCGATGTATTCCTTTCCGGCTCTTTTGTGCTGTTTCCATCTTTCCACTCGATGTTTTCCTTCTCTTTTGCTGTATTGTTCTCTGGTTTGTCTTGCAAGTTTTCTTGCAGGCATGAGACTGTTGCTTTTTCTCTCTTGTAGAAGTTCTCCACCAAAGTTTTTTGCAAGTTTAGTGATTGAGGTCCGTTCAGCTATGGCCTCGTGGTGGTGTGTGACCGTTTTTACGATTTCTTCTTCAGAGCTCTTTAAGTACTGTCCAATACTTATTATCGATGCTCTGTAGGCCTGGTTGATTTCAGTGAGACCCATACCGCCTTCTCTGCGAGGGAGATATATTCTGTCCATGCACTGATTTCTGTATGTGATTTTGTGGAGGGTGAGCATTTTCCTGGTTTTTGTGTCCAACTTATTAAGCTCACTTCGTTTTTTTTTCTTCATTTGTCTTGAATTTCCTTCTACAAGAGTGCAGTGGGCCCCAGACCCGGGGTCTAAAGCTACACCCTTAACATTACTGACTTTGTATCCGAGGGGCTCTCTTCAAGATGGTGACCTTTCCTCTCCTCAAATACTGCCTTTGATCTCCTGCCCGACTTCTCAAGTTTGAGTAAGCGGAGCAGTGAGAGATCTTTTTCTTCTCCCCAATGGACCAATTTACAATGATGCAGTTTCACTGGATTTTTTTAGCCCACTGATGGTGTTGTTGCTGGGGTCCAGGATCAGAACTAGCTGGTGGATGACACCGCGGATCTGGTGGATGACCCAGCTGAGTGCTGCTACAGAGAAGATGTCTCCCCGCAGCACTGGGAGAAGTTGCACCATTTTCTTCATACGCCCTGGTGCCTAGGCGCTTTGTGGAGGTTTTAGCTGGGGTTGTTTCTTTTGAAACATCCTCATACCAAGATCTCTCCTGGCAAACCCCTTCACAGTGGGACCGAGGACACTCTAGGCTTGTGTCCAGTAGGAACTGTATGAATTATCATGTGTGTTTTCAGGGAGCCCTTTCGTCCAAACCTTTGACCACACTCAGAACAGACAAATGCTTTTTTCCCTGTATGAATTATCATGTGTGTTTTCAGGGCGCCCTTTCGTCCAAACCTTTGACCACACTCAGAACAGACAAATGCTTTTTCCCCTGTATGAATTATCATGTGTGTTTTCAGGTTGCCCTCTTCTCTAAATCTTTTACCACACTCAGAACAGACAAATGCTTTTTGTCCTGTATGAATTATCATGTGTCTGTTGAGGATGCCCTTTTCTCCAAATCTTTTACCACACTCAGAACAGACAAATGCTTTTTGTCCTGTATGAATTATCATGTGTGTTTTCAGGGCGCCCTTTCGAGGAAACCTTTGACCACACTCAGAACACACATATGCTCTTTCCCCTGTATGAATTATCATGTGTGTTTTCAGGGCGCCCTTTCGCCCAAACCTTTTACCACACTCAGAACAGACAAATGCTTTTTCCCCTGTATGAATTATCATGTGTGTTTTCAGGTTGCCCTTATGTCCAAACCCTTGACCACACTCAGAACAGACAAATGCTTTTTGCCCTGTATGAATTAGCTTGTGTGTGCTCAGGGTGCCCTTTTGTCCAAACCTTTGACCACACTCAGAACAGACAAAGGCTTTTTGCCCTGTATGAATTATCATGTGGGTTTTCAGGTAGCCCTTTCGTCCAAACCTTTGACCACACTCAGAACAGACAAATGCTTTTTCCCCTGTATGAATTATCATGTGTCTGTTCAGGGCGCCCTTTAGTCCAAACCTTTGACCGCACTCAGAACAGACAAACGCTTTTTGCCCTGTATGTATTATCATGTGTGTTTTCAGGTTGCCCTTTTGTCCAAATCCTTGACCGCACTCAGAACAGACAAATGCTTTTGGCCCTGTATGAATTATCATGTGTGTTTTCAGGTTGCCCTTTTGTCCAAACCTTTGACCGCACTCAGAACAGACAAATGGTTTTTTTCCTGTCTGAATTCTAATGTGTTTGTTCAGAGTGCCCTTTTGTTTCTGTCTTTTACTCTGATCAGAACAGCTAAATGGTTTTCTTCTTGCTTGCCTCTCCTTTTGTTGGTCTGAGTTGTTCACGTGACCAGATGGTTTTCCATATTTAGAGCCTTTAAACTGTTTCTCATCAGTGTTCCCTGAACGAACAATATTGGTATTTTTCCGACAGTTAAAACTTGACTGAGGTTCTCTGGTCTGTTTCCAGTCATCACTGTCATCAGTCTCAGTTCCAGAACTGTCTGAACTCCTTTCACTGGTATCTGGTTGTAAATGACTGTTTGGACCTGAGTTGCTGGCTGGTTGTGGTCCTCCATCGTCCTCTCCATCATCTTCTGCTGTCAGTGTTCTGTGTACAGATGAGCTGCTGGCTACAGGCTCAGCCTCTGTGCTCTCATCACTTCGGCTTTGATGAAGCTGTGATGACTCTGGTTTTTCATCATCATTTTCACTCGTCACAGGGACGGCAGTGAAACCAAACTTGGTGAGATCTGCCTCCTCCAGCTGCTGAAGCTGCTCTCTCTGCTGACTTATCCACAGCTTCTCTTCTTCTTTAACGGCCTCCTGGTCAACACTCAGATTCCATTCCTGGTGTTCAGGGAGAGTTTCTTCTTTAATCATCAACAACGGCTGCATGTCTGCAAAGAAACAATACAATTAATTTAACAATAAATGTTAGTGACAACACTCACTAAAATAAAGTATCAGTCGTGAGTTTGACCTGATGACAGTCAGTTATTGCACTGATGGAACTGATAAAGTGGAAATGTACATCAGCATTTGTTTTAAATTTCACAAATTGTAATTCACATCTTTGTCTTCCACAACTGACTACTGCAGTGTTTTATTTTCTGGATTGCTATAAAATAGTGTAGGATGTCAACAGATGGTACAGAATTACTGTTGCTCGAGTTAATGAAAACCAGGAGCTTTGCTCAGAAACATTAAGGCTTCCCTTCACCAACTCGAGGACTAGATTTCAAGATTTTGTTAGACATTTCAGGCTCTCAACGATCATGATCTCAATTATCTTGCTGAACT
Source organism: Thalassophryne amazonica (assembly GCF_902500255.1). Lineage (NCBI taxonomy): Eukaryota > Metazoa > Chordata > Actinopteri > Batrachoidiformes > Batrachoididae > Thalassophryne > Thalassophryne amazonica. Next base: position 21,689,917 of record NC_047114.1, on the reverse strand, counting down.
TGTTCAGCCTTATGTGTCACCTCGTGCCCTGTGGTCCTTGGATGCAGACTTGGACGCTCTGTGTCTCAAGGGTTAAAAAGAAGTCAGCAAAATATTGACGAAGTTCCCAGATGTTAATCCATTTTCAATGGGGATTTGTGACTGAACACACACAGAAAAACACTCGCAAAATACGTGTTAAAATGCCATTCTGACCTGGATATCGAGCCAGTACAATTAATTAACATTAAAATCATGTCAGAAAAGTATTAAAATTACTCTGACACCCATACATTCCCAAATATTAGTGATGAAATTTACACGGATCTGATCTGTTCCAAGCTGCTGCAGCTGCATCAGGCACAGCGCGGCTCCTAAAACCATTATGATACATATATTTTTTTGCTCAGTTATCTTTTATTGACCAAGTTTCATTCATGAAGTCAGTGGTGTGTGTGTGTGCACATCGCTGTGTACGGGAGTGACTGCAAATGGCAGTCATTATAATCTCAGAGCAGCGGCTCGTTATTTTAAGGTGGAAATAAAAAAAATCCTCGGTCTTGTCGAACAATTTTAATCACTAACGGCAAGTATTTAAACTGGACATCGGTCGAGCAGGAGAAAATATCAACTGGACATAAGTGAAGAGTTAATGGTCCGTGACCATGGACATTGGCACAGGCAGGAAACATACACCTGTTCATCAACCAAATGTCACGGACAAAGTGACAAGAATAACCAAAACCACATACTTATGGAAGGAAATATTGTCTCCCTTCTTCCTCCGTTTGTGGCTTTGCCAACATGCACAGCTTTCTGGCATATTCCACCTGTTTCTTGATGAGACTAACTGAAATTCTATGAGCGGTGCTCAGTAAATTGCCCAGAATTAAAATGGCAGGTGGGGCAGTCTCTTTGCTGTATCGGCATTAGCAATGCTTGTATAGACCTGGTCTAGTGTTTTATCTCCTCTGATTGCAGATTTTACATCACAATGGAGTTTATGTAACATTGTCTTCAGGTCAGCATGATTGAAATCTGTCCATGAACAATGGACATGTCCTCTGAATGTAGAAGCTTGGCTCACCTCTTCTTCCGTGGTTTTGAAGCTTCACTGCCAGCAAAGTCCAGTGGGATGAATAAAATGTATCAATCCAGGAATGTACTGATAAAAGGATTTTTTGCCTTGGCGTGTAGACTTGTGGAGGCTTAGTGTACAGTTGCGCAGTCTTGTGTAGATTTAAATATAGTAGAGTGTTGCATAGACTTGGTTAAAAACTGCGTACTTTCTGCGTCCAGTGCTCAATACTGAAAAAATTAAGAGCCTGTCAGGCAGGTGGTGATTCATGACCCCTTCAGATTTGTCCAAAATGTTTTTTTTTTTTGTTGTTGTTGTTTTTTTAAATGGGTAGATATATGTTAAAAACAAACAAAAAAATCACATCTTTTTTTTTTTTTAAATCCTTGATAAGGTTCACTTTTTTTAGGGGGTCCTGGAAATTTGGGGTGAAAATGAGCCAAAATGGCAAAAATCACAAAATTTGTGTTTTCGAATGCTCATATTTGCGTGCCCCTGAGTGAGCCAAATTGATTTTCATTTGTCTTAATCTATCGGGTATGGACTCTTCAAAAACTTGAAAATTTTGGTGGCTGACTCAGGGTGCAGCCCACAGGTGGTGCTGTAAATCACTATTTTTTTGTAACTGTGCACATTTTAACAGTGGCGGTGTGGCCTGCGCCCTTAGTTACCCAAAATCTTTTATGCATGTGATGATAGATTAGGACCTCTTACTTTGATTTTGATTAAAATTATGGTGGCCGACTTTGGGCACACAATTATAGGGTGCGCTTTTTGCCTCAAAAATGCAAAAATTACCATTTTTTCGCACAGTGATTTATCCATACGCCCTAAGTCAAAGTCATGAAATATGGCTCATATTGTCACCCAGCATCTCTCGTTTCAGTTTTAAACAGAGTTTTGTGGCTGGTTTTGGTATTGACCCTTTTTGCACCATTTTTGTTGGACCACTTCACGAAGAGACCAAATATGGTAAATTGGCAACTTCCTCCGATTTTCATGAAACTTGCAAAATTTGCTCCCATAACAGAGTAAAGGGGCCTCTGTAAGTTTGAGTGCAGTGTGACAAGCCAATTTGGCTGTAGGTTGTCACCTGGTTGCCAAATTTGATGTTGCACAATAGTCAACCAAAGGAACACAAATCTAGAAATTATTCGATCCACCAGCCTTTTTGCTTAAAGAGTCCCTTATCGGTCCTTCAGAGTGGCCACTGTTTTTGAGGGTGTTTTATCGGGAAAATAATCATTTCTTTACATTGATCAGACACCCTGCAGTAAGTCTGTAATAAACCACTTCTGCAACAGCTCCGCTTTGAATCTTGAAACAATGAAACAGTGATCCAACCCACTGCTTTGTTGGTTCATTGCTTTGCAGCTTTTCAGAAGCGGCAAGTCCACTTCTTAACCCCTCTCAAAGCCATTTAAAAATGTCAATCGTGAGTCACTTTTGTGTGGACTAAAGTCACTAACTGGGACTCTTGTCTTGTTGCGAGGAAAAAAATGAGTATCATCCTCCGTTCCGTTTGTACCCATCCAAACACTGCACCACTCTCTGCTGAGACAGAGTCCAGTCAGAATTAATAACTTCAAAGCGAATCGCCATTTAAATCAAATGACACCTCTTTCCAAACAGAAAATTCACAAGAGGTATCCATAAGGGAATTGATAAGAATCGGATCGATAAGCGGAATCAATAATAGTAGGAGAATAGGACAATAGGAAAGTTCTTTAAAAACATGTTTAAAATGTTGACAAAGGCTGTAAAATGTGCAAATGCATAGACCAGGGGTGGCCAAGTTCGGTCCTCGAGAGCCGCCTTCCTGACACTTAGTTGTCTCCCTGCTCCAACACACCTGAATCCAATGAAAGGCTCATTAAAACTCTTTCATTGGATTCAGGTGTGTTGGAACAGGGAGACAACTAAGAGTGTCAGGAAGGTGGCTCTCGAGGACCAAACTTGGCCACCCCTGGCATAGACAGTCCCTTAAAAATGCACAAATACTTTTACAATGTGTTCAAGATGTGTAAAAGAATAAAAAACATTAAGATATTAAAATTGTGTGTGTATGTATCGTGGGTGTGTGTGTGTCTGTGTAGCTATTTATTTGTTGTCTGATGGGGGGAGGGGGGCTCACTCTCCCACACTTTGAAAACCCCTGGTTTAGAGCTTACCACTATTAATGTTCCTGTTAAGATTACTCCACATGGTTTATTTTATCTGGGCATCAGCGTAACAAAGACTTATAAAGACCTCTACAAAAACAATTTTAGTAAACTACTGGTTGAGGTTCAGTGTGACTTAACTAAGTGGTCAACTCTTCCTCTCTCATTAATGGGAAGAGTCAACGCAATAAAAATGTCGGTTCTCCCTCAATTTCTTTACTTTTTTCAGTGTCTCCCCCCCCCCCCCCTCCTTTTTTTTTTTAAACCAGCTATGTATTTTAACAAATTGGACTCAGCCATCTCAGCCTACATTTGGAATGCGGTTAAAAAGGGAGAGCTTACAAAAGTCTAAACAGGAGGTAGGGCTGTCACAATTAGGAGTTTCTGCAGACGATTAATTGTCAGACAAATAATTGCGATTGACGAATATATTTTCTATTTTTTTCTTTTTTTTCCCCCTTCTTTATATTCTACTATCGTAGTATAATTACACAACTCTGGAAGAACGTTTGGCTTCTGTGAGTGGAGAAACTGGGAATAGTGCAACATTTTTATTTTTATCTTAATTTTACATACAGTCCCAACTTTTTCTGATTTGTGGTTGTTTCTGTTGCATTTCTGAAATTGTTTCTCCTCATCAGTCACGTTTTGTGGTTAAACACTACATTAAGCTCAAGACTGAACAAATAAATAAGTCCCTTTGGCTGCTCCCTTGTTTGCACTCGGGGTCGCCACAGCAAATCCAAGGTGGATCTGCATGTTGAATTGGCAGATTTTTTTACGCTGGATGCCCTTCCTGACGCAACTCCACTTCACATGGAGAAATGTGGCAGGGGTGGGATTTGAACCGGGAACCTTCTGCACTGAAACCAAGCGCACTAACCACTTGGCCACCACTCCTGGAAAATAACAGCTGTTAAAGTTCAGAGTTCTCATCTGCTTTTTGTGATCTGTGCGTCTGAACATCACCACAGCTTCTCCACATCAGGGTTTTTTTTAACTCGTGTATTTTTTTGCTCAGTTCATTCATATATTCCCATTTTTAAATACGTTTTTAAAGCTATTTGACTGTTTATTTCATCACATGATCTCATAAATTCAGTATATGACGCGCACATGATGTGAACAGGACGGTAACGGCTGAATCACACCGGGAGAGAAAGTTCAGAGAGAAGTAAAGGCAGCTCCACGTTTTGGTTTTTTTGTTCACTCAGGTTAAAATCCTATCTCTGCTCCGCACTCGCTGCGTGCACTGATGGTTCTCAGGAGACTAACTTGTTGTGCCTCCATACAGGAATCTTCCTCCCCCACCCCTCCCTCGGAGCCTGTTCACTCCGTGCGCGCGCACACACACACACACACACACACACACACAGCTCCTTCGGTAAACTCCGCATTTTAGATGGCTTAGAAGAAGACGGCCACTGTTTTAATCAACCATCTCATCCAAACAGCAGGAGGGATCGCTCCTCAGCCTCCATGTTATTGTCCTGCCTTAAGACGAGAGCGAAACAGAGTGAGCGAGGCTGCAGCACAATGACATTAGATTCTGAGTCGTTTTATGCTTTTTGGATAAAATAAATAATTCACGGTAATCGCGAATATGAAAAATAATCGCAATTGGCAAATACTGTAATAATTATGACTGCCCTAGCAGGAGGGTGGGCTGGCACTACCCAATTTTCGTTTCTACTATTGGGTGTGCAACTTGTGCCTTCTGTCTTACAACTTTAGTGACACTGGCCCCACCTGGCTAAAGATGGAAAAACACTTTTGTAGTCCTGGGTCTCCATCTTCCTTGATTGGTGCACCACTACCCCTGTGCTTTAATTCCACAAGTATTAATTCCACAGTTTACAATTCTTTGAAAATCTATCCACAATTCAGAAAATATTTTGGCCTGCAGCAGATGAGCCTCTCCAGTCCAATCTTGTCCAATATCCTCTTCCCTCCATCACTGCAGGATGCTACGTTTAGCGTGTGGCAATGGAAGGGTTTAAAATATTAAAAAGTTATTTTTTGAGGGCACATTTGTTTCTTTTGCGATACTGTCAGAAAAGTATGGCCTGCTAGCTTCTCATGTCTTTAGATATTTACAGGTAAGACAGTTTATTCAGTCATCCTCCCCTGGGTTTCCAGTTAAGCCTCCTTGTAATGTTATTGATGAGCTCAGGTCCTTTGACCCAACCAGAAACAAAGCCATTTCTGTCATGCTGAATCTAATCTCTCATATAAATTTGCCCTCCTCTCTTGCAATTAAACAATCTTGGGAATCAGATCTTCAAATCACATTTAATGAGGCAGTATGGGTTGATGTTTTGAGGAACATTCATTCATCTTCAATCTGTTCAAGACATTCTCTTATTCAATTTAAAGTGGTTCACCAGACACACCTACACAAATCCAAACTCGACAAAATGTATCCTCAAATTCACCCAACGTGCAATAGATGTAAATCTGGGGAAGTGACTCTGATACATATGTTTTGGACTTGTCCTAAAATCCAAATTTTTTTGGAAGGATATTTGTGAAGCACTTTCTACTGTCCTTGCAACAAAAGTAACCCCACACCCATTACTTTTGCTTTTCGGGGTCACCCCTGAAGGACTGGTGGAGGTTGTAGAATTATTGCCTTTTCAACTCTCTTGGCCCATCGTCTCATTTTAAAATGGAAGGAAGCTGCCCACCCATCATATCACACTGGATAAAAGATGTGCTGTCTAATTTAAAACAAAGTGTGATGAAGGGCATCAAAAAGAAATTTTATAACATGTTTCGCTTTTTCATAACTGCTAGGTAGATTGGAAAATGCTGCTTTCAGTGTCTGCTGGCTTGCTGCTGCAGGACGTTTGGCTGGAAGCTCTGCTTTTCCCTTCAAAGCAAAAAATCCAAAATGTGCCCACACTTTAGATTGAAAATGTGATGGTGGAGGTTTTACCCCACGCCATTTCGCGAGTTGTTCGCCATTCTCCGCTTTCAATTTAAGTTCATTTTTTTTCCCGCCACAGATGGACTTGACGTTGCATTGCCAGGTGGAGTCAATAAAAAGAATTTCGCCCTGTGCTGGAGAAAAGCAGTAACTTTTTCCAACCTGGCTGATAAACGTAGTCAAAAATGACGCATTCACATTTAAAAAAATATCAATATTTTTGTTTAAAAAAAAAAACACAACAACAAAAAACTGCAATACTTGTGAATCAGTATTTTAGTCCCACCCTTAAAACACACACACACACACACACACACACACACACACACACACACACACACACACACACACACACACACACACACACACACACACACACACACACACACATTTTAACATAGCTTCACTTAATGTAGCCTCTTTCATGAACTGGGAGATATTAATGGTCCAGTCACACCAGAGGGTCTTGTGCTGCCCCACGGAAAACTGCACGTTAACAAGGAACTAATAATAACTGCTCACTGTGAAATGGCAGACATGGGTCCTGGTCTTTAATAAGCAGACAGGTGAGTTACGATTGACATCTTTAAATGGCTTTGACAGAGGTTGATGAATACATTTTGGACTCACTGCTTCAATTAAAATAATAATAATAATAATAAGAAGAAGAAGAATCAGCCCCACTCATTATCCTCTCAGGTTCAGACACACACTGGCATGACAAATGAGTACGATGATTAGATTCAGCAGGGTTTTATCACTAAATTACCAGATCACACCTGAAAATAACTTCTACATGTTTGAATAGGTGGACAATGCGGGATGTCCCCAAGCAATCCCAGCGTGCACCGCGCCAAATCCAAAATGGAGGTATCCGTTAGGCTACAATGGAAACAAGTGCATAGGGTTGGGTATCGAGATCCGGTTCTTTTCGGGTATCGTTAAGAAATGATTCGATCTGCTGACATCATTAGCCTTTTTGCTTAACAATTCCCTTATTGGTCCTTCAGAGCGGCTATTGTTTCTGAAGGTGTTTGTCGGGAAAATTATCATTTCTCTATGTTAATTACAGACCCTGCAGCGGGTCTGTAATCAGCCGTTTCTGCAGTGCGGCTTTACTTTGAACCTTGAACCAATACTTTGATCCACTGCTTCGTTGGAAATTTGCTTCACTCCTCTTCAGAAGCTGCAACTCCGCATTTAACCCCTCTCGAAGCCATTAAAACATGTCAATCGTATGTCACTTTTGTGCGGATTAAAGTGACTAACTGGGACTCCTGTCTTGTTGTGAGAAAGAAATGAGAATTTTCCTCCGTTCTGTTGCTCCAAACGCTGCGCCGCTCGGAATTAACAACTTCAAAGCAAATTGCCATTTAAATCAAATGACACCTCTTTCCAAACACTGTAATACAAACAATAAACTGCAACTGATCAAAACATTTTTTTCCTCCCAAAATGTCTGAAATGCTTTTGACAAAAACTACAGATTTTGTTTACTTCTATTTATGTCCAGAGATCAAAGATCCACCATGTAGATTTTATTTAAGTCCAGAGATCAAGGATCCAGTGACCAATTTCATATTTACTTATTTTAAGACTCAATAAAATGTTGCTGACATAGAAAACCTGTAAAGCCTACTTTTGGTACACAGAAAATTCACAGGAGGTATCGATAAGGAATCGGATTGATAAGCGGAATCAATAATGATATCGATCCCTACAAGTGCATTTGTTGCTTTATGTGTGTTACCCTGTATTTTTGTGTATTCTTGTTTTTACATTATTACAGAACTCAAATGGAATCTCCTCTCACTATCGCACGGCATAACTAGTGATGTTAAGCTCGAGTCAGTCTGCTCGACACAGCATCGAGCTTTTTGAACCAGAAGTGTCAGTGAGCAACGTTTTGAGCACGCCGCCATCACGTGACCACTGCGAGCAAGGCCTCATTACGTCACACCACGTGTCGAGCTTCACGGAAAATTCGAATAATCTGGGCGTTTCAATACGACCCGCCAAGTATTTAAATGAGATCTGAATCGCAGCTCAAACCGTGGGTTTTTGAGAGGAGGAGATTGCTAGCGACACTGTTATTGCCAATTACCACGTGAATCGGAGCCAAGGAAAGCATTAGTTTATATTTAGGTCTAGTTTAGAGTTTATTTAGTATAGTTAGCTACATACACATAGGATCTAACATAGACAGACACACACCATACACAACAGGCATCCATTCATACACAACATTTATTCACACAGTACATCAGCATAGGTTATAGGTTAGACTTTATATTATAAGTAGATCAGAGACTGAGCTGAGATTTTGTTGAAGTGAAAGGTGTGTGTGTGTGTGTGTGTGTGTGTGAGAGAGAGAGTGAGTAGTGGTGAGGAAGGGACATGGAGGAGCCAGTTCCAAAAAGAGCACGATCAATTGCTTGGGAGCACTTTGATCTAATAAGCCCCAAAAAGGTCAAGTGCTTGATTTGTGCTCAAGAGTTGACGTTCAGTAACAATACATCTTCAATGCTGCGACAACTGAGGTCCAAACATCCCGAGACATCAATGGCTGCTGCTTCTGTTGCTGCTCCTGCTGCAGGAATCAGGCCATGTAAGCTATATTTTATTCTTTATCTAAGATTAAAACATACTCATAAACAAAAATAGCTCAGCATGTCATACTGTATTTCCATTAAAGGCAGACAAGCTGATTTGGATGAGGCACTGGTGGACTTTGTTGTGGAAGATGCACAACCGTTCAAAATAGTGGAGAGGAAAGCCTTCAGGGCTTTACTACAAAGGTTTGACCCAACATATGCCTACCTCCAGAGGAGAAGACCTGCTCAAATACTGGGCGATACGAGTCGCAGTCTATCCCAATTTACAGAGAATGGCAAAACATATTTGTCCATGCCAGCAACATCAGTGCCTTGCGAGCGGGTCTTCTCCAAAGCTGGAGAGGTGGTGAGGCAGAAGAGGAGCCGATTAAAGTCCAGCACCGTTGAAAATATTCTTTTTTTGAATAAAAATTGTTGAAAGTTGCACAATCACTGTCTCTTATCCCCTCTATTCTAATTTACAAATTACAGCAACATAAGCACCAGTTGCAGAAGCACATGCCTTCCTCACTTTTCCCGTCACATTTTATCCAAATATAGTTTGAGGAATAACAAATCTACATATAGTTTACAATAAAGGCTTTCATAACCATTATGTGTGCATCTGTAGGGACTATTTATTACATTAAAAAGACAATAATACATATTACTTTTTTATTATTATTATTTTTCAAGAACAAACCACATCAGTCATGAATTAATGCAAACATTTGACAGGGCACTCGCTCAAGGTAATTCTCAAAGCAATCCAGCAGATATCACCCTTCAAACTGTATCAAACGCGTCGAAGCAGTGTGTCGATTTTCAGCCAGTTGTGTTGCAGTGGCTCATTGGTTCATGAGGCTTCGAAATTGCCATCACTGTGCGTAACTTCTGGCCTGGGGATCGGGGTAGAAGTTACCCGCGGCCTCGGAGGACGAAGCTCAGGGCTGAAAGCTTCGTCTTTAGGCGGCGGAGCTAAACTAATGCTAACAGGCCCGCTAGCCGACCAGACACTAAGCTGGTCTGGAGTGTTCGTGATATCTAACTCTACAGAACTCAGAAGCTGCTCTACCTTACGGACAAGCCTCTCTCAGGGGGCCACCCTGTCTGACAACATCACACAAATTATTTTAAAGTGTGGAGCACTAAGAAAAAAACAAGCGAGGAGCAACAGCTAGCACAAGCTAAGTGCTAACGAGAAGCTAACCACTGCTAGGATTCACACAGCAGCAAATTAATGAGCTATACTCCGTAGCTATTGCATTTAAAGACGAACAAAAATAATGTACAGTTAATTAAAACAAAAGAAACTATTCCAACCTTGTAATCAGAAGCGCGGAGAGAAGTCAGTCCATTCACAGGGGCGGGAGCGCTCTTCCCGCAATCTGATTGGCCACTCTGTGTGCTTCTCCAATTGTCATTGGCTGCTGGTTATGTCAATCACCGTTGTATGATCAAACTGAAACCTCGTATGCACCGTGTATGAAACGCTACAGAGCTTTTATTTTGCCAAATTTAGGAAGTGGTTCTGCAACTGCGCTGACTAAATGCTGTAGCTTCACCGATCACGGACTTTCCTCGTGTTGACAGCAGCACAGCAGCGCGCGCGGAGTTAAACGGTAACCCGGAAAACACTGTATTTCCATAATCTCTGTAAATATTCCCGATAATTGTCAAATTGAAAAGCGTGAACATGCTTTTCAGTTTTGAAGGACAAGTGTTGCTTTCAGTGGGTTTGTGGATTGATTGATTGATTGATTGATTGATTGATTGATTGATTGATTGATTGATTGATTGATTGATTGATTGATTGATTGATTGATGATTGAGTTTATTTTGTAAGAGCAATATAAACATATAGAGGTGAATATATCAATGATATACGGATAACAATAAACGATTATTTCCATTGTGGTCTTTGTGAAACTATCACGTGACAAAATAGAGGGGCTTGATTGAACATGTACAACTTCTAAATAAGACAGTAGGACCTTAATAATTAATGTAAATAACTATATATATAGTTTGCACTGGAATACCAATTAAACAAGTGCAAATTGTAAAGAAAACAATAAGATCTTAACAGTTAATGTAAATGGTAACTGTATACCTATAGATATGTAAACACAACATCACTGATCACTGTATTGTGAATATTTTTACTTCAAATGAAAAGATAATTTTGAATGTTTTGGTCTCCAGTCACTTTAAATAAATAGGAGAAGATTATTAAAATGATTCAGGTGGCAAAGTCATACAGAACTTGGGTAAAGGCCTCATAGTGACGATGAGAACAAGTCCAGGGCCACACCTACAACATCATGGTGATGAACCCTTGTTGGAGGGCCCCCCTGTGAACTTTTGTTAAGGGCCCCTACAGACTTCAGAATTCCCACTGTTCTCCTGGTGTCTGAGTTTCCTCTGGGCACGCCAACATCTGGAGTTGGTCCCTTTGTTCTGGACTGTGGCTGCACACGGTTAACCTGGTTGGATTGTGTCTCACTGGAATTAAGATGTTTAAATGCAGAGGATATACGAGGGCTGTCCGTAAAGTATAGGTCCTTTTTATTTTTTTCAAAAACTATATGGATTTCATTCATATGTTTTTACGTCAGACATGCTTGAACTGCACATGCGTGAGTTTTTCCACGCCTATCGGTGACGTCATTCACCTGTGAGCACTCCTTGTGGGAGGAGTCGTCCAGCCCCTCGTCGGAATTCCTTTGAGAAGTTGCTGAGAGACTGGCGCTTTGTTTGATCAAAATTTTTTCTAAACCTGTGAGACACAATGAAGTGGACATGGTTCGAAAAATTAAGCTGGTTTTCAGTGAAAAGTTTAACAGCTGGTGAGAAATTTTGAGGTGATTCTGTCGCTTTAAGGACTTTTCACGGTGCGAGACGTCGCGCATCGCTCTCAGGCAGCGTCATCAGCCTGTTTCAAGCTTAAAACCTCCACATTTCAGGCTCTATTGATCCAGGACATCGTGAGAGAACAGAGAAGTGCGGATTGCAGCGTCGGCTCGCAGCCGCCGCGATGCTCCGTCACAGGAAAAATACCTCTGTTGGAAGCCTTGAGGACAAGTTGGAACATCTCCAGCTGATAAACAATTTCTCATATACTCACTCCACTGAAAGCCATCAAAAGCCAACTGGATTTTAACAAATGGTTATCAACACGGAGGTGTTTTTCCTGTGCCGCCGCGCCGCGTCGGGACCGTCCGCACGTCTTTCATTAAAAAAAATCTCCTTTAACAGTGGAATATCCGGATAAAATGCTGAAACCGACTTCTTCTGAAACGTCTCTGTTCTCTCACGACGTCCTGGATCAATAGAGCCTGAAATGTGGAGGTTTTAAGCTTGAAACAGGCTGATGACGCTGCCTGAGAGCGCTGCGCGACGTCTCGCACTGTGAAAAGTCCTTAAAGCGACAGAATCACCTCAAAATCTCTCACCAGCTGTTAAAATTTTCACTGAAAACCAGCTTAATTTTTCGAACCATGTCCACTTCGATGTGTCTCACAGGTTTAGAAAAAATTTTGATCAAACAAAGCGCCAGTCTCTCAGCAACTTCTCAGACAAAGGAATTCCGAAGAGGGGCTGGACGACTCCTCCCACAAGGAGTGCTCACAGGCGAATGACGTCACCGACAGACTTGGAAAAACTCACGCATGCGCACGAGGGTTCAAGCATGTCTGACGTAAAAACATATGAATGAAATCCATATAGTTTTTGAAAAAAATAAAAAGGACCTATACTTTACGGACAGCCCTCGTATTTCATTATATGGATCCATGCACTGACACTGAAGACATTTATTCTTGTTCTGTGCTACCTGTTTTGTAGACAGAAATTTTGACATCTCGTAAAATATCTGGACTAACCTGTGTCATGATTGGACAATTAAATGGTGGTTCTACTATATACATATATATATATATATATATATATATATATATATATATATATATATATATATATATATATATATATATATATATATATATATATATATATATATATATATATATATATATATATATATATATATATATATATATATATATTTTTTTTTTTTTAAGAATTGATTTTACTTATCTGGAAATTTTGTCATTTTTTTAATCAACATTAATTTTGGAAATGAAGCTGTGTGTGAGAAACGTAGTTTAACATAGTTAAACTCAGTTTTTCTCATCTCCATCGAAACATAACCTGTTCCATCAGCTTCCAGACTCCTTCCTGGGTCCATTACCTGTTGATGTTGCATCATAAAAGCACTGGAATACTGTTTCTTAACATAATGGAGGAACAAACTCACTTTGACTGGCAGGAAAACTGCTCACAGGAGCAAAGTCGCAGTAATTTATTGATTATCTGCTGCACTCTGACAATGACAGCAGTGTGTAGAGCACATTGAAGAACACAACAGTTCAATATCTTTGAATTACAGGATTGATGGAGAAAATATTGCTTTTTTCATTCTTTTTCTTTCGTCTCTGCCAGTCACTTGTCCATACTCCAGTCCAGAAGGTGGCGGTAATGCAACGATAAGTTCGTCACTGTCATTAGAATCCAACGAAGAAGAACTGTTTCCTGTTGTCGTCCGAGGCTAAAGCTAGTTAGCTGGAGACGCTGGAAACTCTTCTCTGAAAAGACCAAACTTCACTCTATGATCCTCGAATGTGTTTTTTGAAGAGCTCCAGAAGCACAAAGGTCGACAGTAAACCGGAAGAAGAAGAAGAAAAGCTGAACTTAGCGCGAAAAGGCGGAACAGCTGAGAAGGTTGTTGAAACAGCGGTTAACTGCTGCTAATGCCGAGATATTTGAGTTGGTAGAAATAAACAGATCGCAGAGCAGAAAGATGAAACGAGTGGATATAAAGTAGAGAAGAAACTGCTGGATGCTGTTTTCAAGCCTGATGTTCGCTGATCTAGAGTAGGTTTGTCCACTAAACTTTATTTCAGACCAACTCCACCACGTCGAAATGATAGCTGTTAGTTTGTGTTGGAGTTCTTATTATAGACTGAACACCAAATATCAGCAAAAATAAATAAGACAAACTGATGATTAATGAAGGACAGTTCAGCTTGGTGATGGACTGATGAAGCTGATCAATCAATACTATCGATTACAGTTTTTCCTCATTTTATACACACATAAAATTTATGGATCCACATATAAAATCTGAAGCTCATGAATCAACATCGTGACTGCAAACTGCTGAACTCTGAGCACACTAACCTCCACGCTGCCATATAATAAAAATAATATTTCAAGAAAATAAAATTGAAGATCGATCCGGATAAGACTACTTTAAAAACCTCTTTAACACTGAGGGTGAATTATGGCTCCAGATAGTGTTGATAATATCACACATACAAATAATTTATTGCACATTCTGAGAGTGGAAGAGTTCTTGGACATGTGAGCAGCTGCAGATATGTTATTATTGGACATTTGAGGATCATAAAAAGGAGGACTGATGAGACACAGTGAGACAGGGAGGGGACAGCAGTTATGTTAATGAGTGTCAGAGGGAGGAGTTATAGAGTCTAATGGCTAATTTTAAGGCTACATCACCCACTGCTAGGCCACATGACATCATCAGTTGTCTTTGTCATTGCTCGGTGTGAGCAGTAGATGTGATTGGTTGCTGCATTTTATTGCTGTAGGATTTTTCTGTGCGATTCGGCTGTTTTTCTGCTCCTAAATATTACTGTGCTGTTTAATGTTACTGTACTGTATGGACATCTAGCTCTGCCAGATCTATATCAGTGGGACTCTCCCTGATGTTTGGCACAAGATCAGAGCTTCAGAGTGTTTTTCCTCGTCTCTGACACTGGGACCAAAATCATTGTTAAATTACGAGATGCTTTGAGAGTGTATTTACTACAACTTAACAAATTATTTTCATCTAGCATTGATTTTTTTTTCAATCTGACATGGTTTCTTCAGACTTTGGTCCAAATATGTACATATCATAGTAAAGATCAAAATTCATCAATATGGGGTAAAAACAAAAAGTGATACATTTTTTTTGCCATATGGCCCAGTCCAAACCGAGCCTTTCAGTTATTTTCAACAAACCTAGAACATATAAAAATATGTCCAAATGAAAACTAATTACAAAGTTTTCAGTAAAAATGAATGTTAGAAATTTGTTGCCACAAAATTTGGCAATTGTCCCATTACTTTATCACAAAATGGGTTCAATGTCTGAAGTCCAGCAGCTGAGGGACATGTTGAAACTACAGTGAACACCTGCTGCTGAAGGAATGATCGCAGACCAGGAAGAAGAAATGAGTCATTTAAAAGAAAAGAACAAAAGAGGTGAAGGGCTGGATGCTGTTTTTCATCCTCCAAATCTCTTCTACAGAACAGGTTTGTTCACTCAGCTTTGTTTGTGTTATTGATACTTTATAACATATTGTTGTAACGGTCAGATATTTTCCTCATCAGGTATTCCTCCATTTCCTTGGTAACTTGGGAGCATTAATGTGTGCTTTGCTACCAGGTGTGGTATGTCGACCCGAATAGTGTAACTGGGGAAGTGTGCAGAAATGTGGGTTTGCAAAAGAGAGAGAGGGAAAGAGAGGTTGTGATGGAAGTCTGGTCCCAGAAACAGTCTTTGTTAACAGAACTATCTTTAGTTTTGTGGTGGCAGTCAAATTTGTGCAAGTGTCAAAGTACCTTAACTCTGTATTTGGTGCATATAACTGACAAACCTATGATGCACCGGTATCCACGGTCACTACAGGTCATCCACTGGTCATGCAGACAGTGATTTAATAAAAAAAGACAGTCTGATTAATTGTTGCAGGTAAATAAATCATTAATTGGTAAAATATTAACTCCATTCTCTGAAATGTGAACATATTTAAAACTTAATTTTTGCTGATGCACTAATTTTCAGCCTCTTGTTGACCTGCACAGTTGTGAGGTCCAATCCAGCACATTAGCTCATAATCTGCATGACAAAAGGTTAATAAAGGTCAAAGGTCTGAGGAAGCAGCATCAGCACCTCACGACTTACAGGTCCTGGAAGGAACCTTCAGAACCTGGAACAATGTCTGTGAACAGCTCGAGGGAGTGAGACGAAGACTATAACACATGAGCAACAATATCGAGCACAGTAACAGTGTCTCACAGAAGGACAGAGTTCCAGAGACCCAAAGCTCAGTGCCCACAGAAATATGTTGCATTCTCACAAATTAACGCAGGACACAAGGGGGCAGCAAAGAGCTGATATTGGATCTGAAAACCTTCTGGAGTCCACCCAAACCAAATGGGTGGACTCCAAATCAGGAGCCAAATCAGGGGAATAATGTGGTTGCTGAAGAAGTTTGAAGCCACATTCATGAATGGCAGCCATTGTGATGACTGACGTGTGGACCAGAGCATTGTCCTAATAAAACAGAATACTTCACCAGAGCATTCCACACCCCTTCTGCTTTATTTTCTCCTGCAGTTGTCACAAAAGTGCCGCATAATAGAACCCATTGATGGTCTGTCCCTTTTGGAGATCATCCACCATTATGATGTCCTCAGCATCCCAGAAGACTGAGGCCATGACCTTTTCAGCAGATGAGACAGCTTTGGCTTTCTTCGGCGGGGGGGAACCCAAATGTTTCCATTGCTTCAACTGTTGTTTGGACTCCGGTTTGATGTTTGAAGTGATGGACTCAGGTCTCATCCTGGTCACAAATCGTCACAAGAAGTTATCAGGATCTCTCTCAAAAAGCCGAAGATTCTCCCTGGACTTCTGAAACCTTGTGGGTTTCTGATCGTTTGTGAGAAGACTTGGGACCCATCGTGCTGAAAGTTTCATCGTTATCACTTCTTCCGTCAGAAGTGAATGAACTCTCTCATGGGGAATGTCACGCTGCAGCCAGGAGGCAACGGCAACTGACTGTGATGCTCACTCTCTCTTCTGTCAGTGAGAGTGAGTGTCTGCAAACGCTGCACCCAGTGATTCAAAATTTCACACATTCTCAAGAGAAATGTTGGTTGCTCAGAATGCAAAAGATGGAGAACGACACCCTACTTTTTCTTTGTCAGGATCAAAACTTTTCAATCACCCATCATATGTGGATCCATAAATATTCTGCATTTTCTTTGCAACTTTTCTCATTTCTGGGAATCAGCTTTTATCCAGCTGCTGGTAAAAGTTGACCAGAGAAACCTGCTGGTGTCGGCTGTTCCACTCATTGTCTCGCAGCAGCTGAAGTGGAGCAACATCAGAGTTAAGAGAAAAGAGAAGAGGTATGCAGAAATATGTTCTTTTCTGCAGCTGCAACATTCTGAAAGTGTTTGTTAAACTCGGCTGTTAGAGATGCAGCAGCTGTTATATGGAGCCAAATCAAGGCCAAAAGTTTTGTAATCTGAAAATAAAAAAGATTAAAAAATAAATTTTGAAACTGAAAATTAAAGTTTTGTTCTTGAATTTTATAATCATTTAAAAAGTATTATCAAAATAAAAATAAGTGTAAGATATATATTTTTAAATTTAAATAAGTTTTTGATTCAACTCTAATTTTTTTGATCAAATAATTTATTTTCATTCATATTTCTTTTTTTCCACTTTCAGATCTTTTTTTTCACTTTCAGATCTTATTTTTTTCAGTTTCAAACTTTTGGCCCTCTTCTGGCTTGGGATGGCGTGGCTTCGATGAGAGGGGCGTGGAATTGTGAGTGACAGCAGAGCAATCAGTCCTCACACGATGTTGCATTCAGGAAATGTGGGTACTTTGATAGATAATGATTCTGCTCCCGTCTCCATCATTTATTTACTACGCGGCTGTGGCATGAAAGAAAATAGAGAGAATGAAAGCGTATTACGAGGCTTTAAACCCTCGAGATAAAGCTGTTTATTGTGATCGATGTAGCAGTTGGTTCAGTGGATCCGTATGTTGTACCGGATAGTGAATTTAATGACGATGTAACAAAATTGACCGCCCGTAAATCCAAATCCAAAGCTGCCGGGAAGAGCGCTCCGGTTACCGGCGGTGTGAAGAAGCCCCAACGTTACAGGCGCGGCACCATGGCTCTGAGAGAGATCCACCGCTACCAGAAATCCACCGAGCTGCTGATCCACAAGCTCCCGACCACGTCAGCCTCGCCGGCCTCCTGCAGAGCATCACAGCGGAGCTCTGAAAGCGGAGGTCGGTCTTGAAGTCCTGAGCGATTTCTGTCACCTGGTGCTGGAAGGGCAGTTTGTGCATCAGCAGCTCGATGGATTTCTGGTAGCGGCGGAGTGCCACAGTGCCGCGCCTGTAACGGCGATGCTTCTTCACACCTCCGGTAGCTGGAGAGCTCTTCCGGGTGGTTTTGGATTTACAGGCAGTCTGCTTGGTTCTGTCCATATTAAAGCTTCCTTCAGATCTGCAGAGCCAGGTCTCTCTGTGTGTCACTTAGAAAGCTTGTAAGACTTCACTGCTTGATGGACAATAACTGGTGGCAGCCTGTAAAATGAGCGACCTGCCTCATTTTCATGCGGCGATGCGGCGATGCTGCGATGCTGCGCTGCGTTCACGGTCTTGTGTGCATTTGGGACACATTGGTTTTGTAGGTATAGGTGTTAAACTTTACAATCTTGCCTATTTTCCAGTTTTTAAACATCAAAAATGACCAAGAGTGGTCTAGAATTACTTGCAATAGACATCTTTAGCATCACTTTATTTACAGGTATCAAGACAATACAGTGGAGAGAAAGTGTTAAGTCATTATCTATCAAAGTACCCACGTTTCCTGAAAGAAGCATCATGTGAGGACTGATTGCTGTCCTGTCACTCACAATTTCACGCCCCTCTCAATCGAAGCCACGCCCTCCCACGCCAGAATGGGCCAAAAGTTTGAAACTGAAAAAATAAGATCTGAAAGTGGGGAAAAAAGATCTGAAGGTGAAAAAAAGAAATATGAATGAAAATAAATTATTTGATCAAAAAATTACAGAGCTGAATCAAAAATGTATTTAAACTGAAAATATATATCTCACACGTATTTTCATATTGATAATACTTTTTAAACGATTATAAAATTCAAGAACAAAACTTTAATTTTCAGTTTCAAAATTTATTTTTTCAATCTTTTATTTTCAGATTACAAAACTTTAATTTTCAGTTTCAAAATTTAGTTTTTTCAATCTTTTTTTTATTTTCAGATTACAAAACTTTAATTTTCAGTTTCAAAATTTATTTTTTCAATCTTTTTTTATTTTCAGATTACAAAACTTTTGGCCTTGATTTAGCTCCATACTGTTCCAAACCTCTTGGTTTGTGTTGTGATTCTGTCTGTGGAAAACTGTCCATGACCTCATGCAAAGACGGTAAACGTGTGGTGCTGCACTCCATCTGTGACAAGTGTCTTTGGAAAAGTTGCAGCTTCTTTCCAAACATCTTGCTGTGTACATATAGCTGCTCACCAAGGCGTCTTTACCGTAGAAGCTAACGTTCAACACATTCAGACACTTTGTTTTGATTGTGTGTCAAACACTATCTGCCAGTTCTTCTATTATTTCTCCTTTGGGAGGCAAAAAATGTTACATTTCCCCCCCTCGAGAGAAAATTTGTTACAGTGCAGTCCGCCAACTGAGCCACCTTATATGATCATGATGTAATCAATCTCTTTATTATATGGCTGCAATGCTACGAGCACTGTGATTGGCTGATTAGTGGTCGGATATTTTCCCATATCCGGACTGGTTACCATGACAATTGATCCACAATATGTATTTTCGTTACAAACCAGGAACCTAAAAACACAATTAGAAAAACCAAGTCGGACATAAACATACTCCATAAATATCTAAACAGCATCTGAAAAAACACACAGATTCAAAGCTTACCAGCTAACGATGGACCATCTGTTAGCAAGTTCTTCATGGAGGAAAAGAAAGCGAACAGGTGTGAGTACGAGCTGTCAGCAGCTTTCATATTCGGGTGATACAGTAAGTTTGCATGTTTTTATGTATAAACACTCAATCTGTACTGACACTTCGGTCTGATATTTCCCCGTACAGACCTCGCCGTCTGTTAATAATTCCTTAGTGCTCATCCTGGATGTGGAGCAGGAACTGATGAAACTGGCGGTGGTATTGAGCTTTAGAGTGAAAGAAGTTATTTGTCTATTCCACTGGTTTAGTAACACAATCCAAAGTGAGATGTTTGTCACAGTGAAGTTTAAGAACATTTGCTCCTGCTTCTCTGACTTTATTACAGATCAGTGTGGACAGTGGTTAAATTGGGATTTGACAGATGGGAACCCTAAAATCCAGTGTCACGGTTTAGCAGGGGAAAATCACATGCCTCAGAATTAGTATTCCAAATAAGTGATTTCACTTTGTTTTTGGCCCATATGTATTATGTCAACATTACTTCAGAACACTACAGCATAGAACAAAGTCATGTTTTTATTCACTAACAATTTAAATATTAAAAGAACCCAAAAACTGATTCATATTTCATACACCAAGATGACTAAAAATACACAATTATAGCAGAAAGTAGTGTGTTGCCCGCAGAGATCCACTGACTCTAGATTGAATAGTGTTTATAAAATATGTATCTGACATTTTTCAAGGGTGGTAATAAATTATACAAAGTTTCTGTAAAGTTGTGTGAGTCCAGAATGTTTTTAGAACCTTAGTGTTGTGAAAGTGTAGGAACACGGACCCACAACAGGGGGCGCAATGAACGGACAATGGAGGAAGGTGAATAACAAGATTTACTATTGTGAAACGAGCACAATGAATACAGCAATCACAATTTGGGGTCGAATCCGCTGGTGTCGTGTGGGCAGGCTCGAAGGTAGGAGACGTCCGTCTCAGTCGAACCGGAACCACCCAGATCTCCTCTGCCACCGAACCCTGGAAATACTGGAACCGCCAAGTCCCGAATTCCCAGGTGGCCACTGCCTCCGCTCGTCGGATCCGGTACTGCTGGCGGGAGAGAGCAACAACACACAGGTGTGGATGCGACAGCACCCAGTAACGGAGAGGGGAGAAGCCGCCTCCACCTCTTGTCAATGTATAGCAGGAAGGTGAGTACTATCCAAGCAATGTAGCTACCAGTAGTTGACAGTCCTGAAAAGGTTTAACAAGTTTTAGCTGGTTGTTCAGAATATGAATGCAGAGAATGTTACCTCAGTCTTAGGCGATATCTCGGCACTGAGGTGGAGACGCCGTCCTCCTGATATACCTCTGTGCTGAGTGGAACAGCTGTGTCCAGTGATGGGTGACAGCTGTCACCCCGGCTGCTCCCATAAGGTGGCAGCGCCCTCTGGTGCCTGGAGCCCGCACTCCAGGCAGGGCGCCATCTGGTGGTGGTGGGCCAGCAGTACCTCCTCTTCAGCGGCCCACACAACACTTAGACCTCACCAGTTTTTAGAGGAAGAACTCAACCCTTTTATTTTCTGTTAATCCCGTATTATTTAAATGTTAATTTACTCTCTTAATTTATTTATAAATTGTTAATGTTCTTATTATCATATACACACTGTTATTATTGTTCTTAATACAAGGCTGGGAAAACTCTGCGAATCCAAGGAATTCCACGAAATTCATCATGGGAATTTCATGTCGTTTAATTGTTCTGAGTTAATGCAAAATTTGGTTTACATTTAAAAGGAAAATCATTCCAGGTCCTACTTCCTTCCCATATTCTGTTATTTCAACATGATCATTGACGGTTCAAATGAAAGGTTGAATCGAGGATCATTTAAATATGCACTTCTTCTTTTTTCTTCTTCTAGGAGATGCTGAAAATGTATCATTACAAAATTAATTTGGTTTCTGGGGCCCTGCTGATCCTAGATCCCAGCTCCTGGGGGGTTGTGCCCCCCAGACTCCCTGCAAATGTTCCTCAGATTTCACAATTTTCATTTCACAGCCCTGATTTTTATGAACACCATCATGAATTTTATGTGGCACACCCCCTCACAGCAGTCTCCACAATTTTGGAAGTGAGGGTCCAGAGTTTAAAGCCACGGGCTTGACATCAGAGGATCCTTGTTTACTGTCAGATATGGAAAAACGCCAAATTCCTCCCACTTCGAGTGTGAGGAGGTGCATGTGAGACATCACTGTAAAGCCCTTTGAGCATGTTTATCAGATGGTAAAAAGTGCTACAGAATTTATGGCCATTAACATTGTGTTAATGGCCAATCAGCAACATTATAAAATACTAACTAAAGTAGTTGCCTTAATGAGTTGTAATGTTGCTGTAGATGTGTTCATGTCATATTTCATGAGTTTTGTCATTATGTTGGAGTCCAGTTAAAGTATGTGTGAAATGTAAAACAAACCCTCCTGATGTACATTTTCACTTTATCAGTTCCATCAGTGCAAAAACTTACTGTCATCAGGTCAAACTCACCACTCTGCTACTTTATTTTAATGAGTGTTGTTCTAACATTTAGTGTTCATTTGTTTCTTTGCAGACATGCAGCCGTTGTTGGTGATTGAAGAAGAAACTCTCCCTGAACACTGCTGTCCCTGTGAAGAGTGAAAATGATGATGAAAAACCAGTCTCATCACAGCTTCATCAAAGCTGAAGTGATGAGAGCACAGAGGCTGAGCCTGTAGCCAGCAACTCCTCTGTACACAGGCACTGACAGCAGAAGCTGATGGAGAGAATGATGGAGGACCACAACCAGCCAGCCACTCAGGTCCAAACAGTCATTTACAACCAGATACCAGTGGCAGGACTTCAGACAGTTCTGGAACTGAGACTGATGACAGTGATGACTGGAATCAGGCCAGAGAACTTCAGTCACATTTTAACTGTCGAAATAATACCAGTATTGTTCCTTCAGGGAACACTGATGAGAAACAATTTAAACGCTCTAAATATGGAAAAGCATCTGGTCACATGAATAAATCAGAAGGGCAAAAGGAGAGACAAGCAAGCAGAAAACCATTTAGCTGTTCTGATTGGAGTAAAAGACAAAAGAGCACTCTGAACAGCCACATGATAATTCATACAGGGCAGTTAAAGGAACAGTTACCATCTTGAAGAGAGCCCTCGGATACAACGCCAGTAATGATTAATGATTAGGATGCAACTGTACACCCCAGGTTTGGGGCCCATTGCACTCTGTAAAAAAGAAATTGAAGAGAAATTTTTAAAAAAAGGCAAAAAGTATCGGGCAGTACTTAAAGAGTTCTCAAGAAGAAGTCATCAAAAAGGTAAAACAACATCATATTAAGACCTTGTCACAACAGACCTCCATTATTAAAATTGGCAGAAAACTTTGGTGGAGATCTCTTGCAAGAGAGAGAAAGCAATGATCTGACATCTGCAACGACACTAGCAAAACAGGCCAGGGAAAAATACAGCAAAAGAGAACAAAAACATCAAATGAACAGATGGAAACAGCACAAAAGGGCTGGCCAATTCCAAGAAGAACTTGAAAAGGAATACATAGACAAAGAAGGATCTATACGGTGGCTTACAAATGGAGAACGTGGTTTTGATGGAGAAAGAATTATAGTTGGAGTGCAAGATCAGGGACTACTAACAAATGGCTTCAAAAAAATGGCAGGAATTTCACAGAATGATCAATTGTTGTGTGGGCCGCTGAAGAGGAGGTACTGCTGGCCCACCACCACCAGATGGCGCCCTGCTTGGAGTGCGGGCTTCAAGCAAGAGAGGGCACCGGAACCAGTGGAGTGACAGCTGTCACATCACCACCAGCTGTCACTCATCTACGTCAACCTCCATAAAAGCCGGATTGCAACTCCACCTCCCCGCCGAGAAATCAGCTACCATTCAGGTAATTTTCTCTGCTGACTTAAAACATTGAGTAATAATCTGAACTTCTTTGCAGCCGTTTTCCTGTGGTGTTTTCCTTATCTGTGGGATTGGCATTTGGTGTGATCAGCGACGGCTTCGCTTCACACCCCAACCAGATAAGTGGTTAGACAGGAGCTGCACGAGTGTGTGATTGGAGGTGGAGGTGCTCCCTCCCAAAGGAACACAGACTGTGGGATTACTGAGTGTGCGAACTCACACTCATCAATACTGTTTCTGTTCTCTGCCAGCAGTACCGGGTCTGACTGCTGAAGACAGTGTCCACCTGGGGCGCAGGGCTTGGCGGCTCCGGTGTTCTTCAGATCCGTTGGTGGTGGAAGCTGTGTGGGATCCGGCTCTTCTCTCGCCAGATGTCTTCTATCTTCGAGCCTGCCCACACGTCACCTTGTGTATAATTGACATTCCACAATATTGTTATTGTCTGTACTTCGTTGTGCGATTCACAACATTAAATTGTTACTTTTTGGCTTATCCATTGTCCGTTCATTAACGCCCCCTGTTGTGGGTCCGTGTCATGACACCTTCCCAACATCAATGTCAATTCTGTCATGCAGCTGTTGAGAGTGTAAACCACTTAGTATCAGCATGTCAGATCCTCATGGCAGACGGACATTACACAAGCCGATATAACAAGATCTGTAAATATCTACATTGGAAAGTATGCAAGGAACTGGGGGTGGAAGTAGAGGGACACGTTTAGGAGCATGAGCCAGCACCAGTCTCATCCAGTGGAAAAGTGACTATGTTTTATGACAAAGAGATCCCAGCAGGAAGACATATCGAAGGAGGTGCAGTAAAACCTGATATTGTCATTTGGAACAAGCAAGAGAAGACAGCAAAAATTATTGATGTGACAGTCCCAAATGACTATGGCCTGAATAGAGCTGAAAGGGAGAAAATCACGAAATACCAAGACCTTAAAAATGATCTACGAATAATGTGGTCATTGAAATAAATTGATATTATACCAGTTGTGGTGGGAGCAACAGGGCTTATGAGGAAGACCCTGAAGAAATATCTTGAGGCAATCCCTGGTCACCCAAGTGCCCATGAGGTGCAGATATCCGCAGTTAAAGGAACAGTCGCCATCTTGAAGAGAGCCCTCGGATACAATGTCAGTAATGATTAATGATTAGGATGCAACTGTAGACCCCAGGTCTGGGGCCCATTGCACTCTGTATAAAAAATCGAAGAGAAAAAAAAAAAGCAAAAACCATTTGTCTGTTCTGAGTGTGGTCAAAGATTTGGACAAAAGGGCAACCTGTGGGTTGGAGTTCCTACTGGACACGAGCCTCGAGTGTCCTCGGTCCCACTGTGAAGGGGTTTGCCAGGAGAGATTTTGGTATGAGGATGTTTCAAAAGAAACAAACCCCAGCTAAAAACTCCACAAAGCGCCTAGGCACCAGGTAGTGTGAAGAAAGTAATGGTGCAACTTCTCCTAGTGCTGCGGGGAGACATCTCTTCTATGGCAGCACTCAGCTGGGTCATCCACCAGATCAGCTGGGTCATCCACCAGATAGTTCTGATCCTGGACCCCAGCAACAACACCATCAAAGGGCTAAAAGAATCCAGTGAAACTACATCATTGTAAATTGGCCCATAGGGGGGAAGAAAAAGATCTTTCACTGCTCCGCTTACTCAAACATGAGAAGTGGCGCAGGAGATCAAAGGCAGTATTTGAGGAGAGGATAGGTCACTATCTTGAAGAGAGTCCTTGGATACAAAGTCAGTAATGTTAAGGGTGCAACTTTAGACCCCATGTCTGGGGCCGGCAAATGAAAAACAAAAAGGCAAAAACCATTTGTCTGTTCTGAGTGTGGTAAAAGATTTGGATGAAAGAGTACCCTGAGCGCGCACACACACACACAATAATTCATACAAGACAAA
The DNA here is from genome assembly GCF_902500255.1 of Thalassophryne amazonica. Taxonomy (NCBI): domain Eukaryota; kingdom Metazoa; phylum Chordata; class Actinopteri; order Batrachoidiformes; family Batrachoididae; genus Thalassophryne; species Thalassophryne amazonica. The sequence continues at coordinate 21,664,481 of NC_047114.1, read as the reverse complement.
AATCATTTGTCTGTTCTGGATCATCATTTCACTTATTGTATAACTAGTTGGGCCCAAGCAAATCCAACAACGTTAAGACCCTTGGAGTCCCTGTACAAAAGGGCTCTCAAAATCCTCGATCAAAAAAAAGCATCCAATACCACCATTGTCATATTAAGCAAATATGCCATACTCAGTTTTGAAAATCTTATCTTTCTCCATGAGGTTCAAATGGTATACAAAATAGTCTATAATCAAGCTCCACCACCTCAAGAACTTTATTCACCTGTCCTCTGATACAATAACAAGGGTAACAAGAGCAACCACTCGGAGGCAGTGCACTATATCCAAATGTAAGACTGCATTTGCAGAATCAACGTTTACTTACAGAGCCACAAAGAAGTGGAATATACTACCAGAAGAAATAAAAACATAACCAGACTTTAAGACATTTTCTGTAGAGGTAAAATCATGGCTCCTCCAAAACCAAAGATGCAGGCACTAAATATATAGCACTGCTAAAGGTAACATTGACATGTGTAATAAGTGTTCTGACTTTGCATAGTAATTGAGAGATGAATGAACTGCATGAATGGTGAATATGTTTTATAAATGTTTTGATATTGTACAGTAATTGAGAGTGACCTAGATGAATTTCTAAATGTCTTGATAATTTTGATGTTTTGATACTGCATGACATGAGTGACATGGATGAATTATGAATGATTGTTTTAAATGTTCTGTTATGGCACAGTATTTTAGAGATGGATGACATATGAATGAATTTAGTATTACATATTGTATGAATTTAGTATTACATAATTTGTAGGTGTTGTTTGTGTTGTATTTAATAGGCCTATGTGTATCCCCCTGACCCTCAAGGACTACAGATGGAAATTAGCTGTTGCAGCTATAATCTGGTACAAACATCTCTGCTCAGTGAGCATAATGTAATTGTATGCAGTCCTTGCACAAATAAATGAAATGGATTGTGGTAAAAGATTTTGACAAAACGGCCACCTGTATGAACACATGAGAATTCATAGAGGGAATGAATGGTGTGTGGGTTGGAGTTCCTACTGGACACAAGCCTTGAGTGTCCTTGGTCCCACTGAAGGGGTTTGCCAGGAGAGATCTTGGTATGAGGATGTTTCAAAAGAAACAAACCCCAGCTAAAACCTCCGCAAAGCGCCTAGGCACCAGGGCGTATGAAGAAAATGGTTTAGCTTCTCCCAGTGCTGTGGGGAGACATCTCCTCTGTAGCAGCACTCAGCTGGGTCATCCACCAGATCAGCGGTGTCATCCACCAGATAGTTCTGATCCTGGACCCCAGCAACAACACCATCAATGGGCTAAAAGAATCCAGTGAAACTGCATCATTGTAAATTGGTCCATGGGGGAGAAGAAAAAGATCTCTCACTGCTTCCCGTACTCAAACTTGAGAAGTGGGGCAGGAGATCAAAGGCAGTATTTAAGGAGAGGAAAGGTCACCATCTTGAAGAGAGCCCTCAGATACAAAGCCAGTAATGTTAAGGGTGCAGCTTTAGACCCTGGGTCTGGGGCCCACTGCACTCTTGTAGAAGGAAATTCAAGGCAAATGAAAAAAAAAGGAACAAACCATTTGTCTGTTCTGAGTGTGGTCAAAGATTTGGAGGAAAGAGCACTCCTAAAACCCACATGATAATTCATACCAGGCAAAAATCATTTGTAAGTTCTGAGTGTGGTAAACGATTTGGACTAAAGAGCAACCTGAACACACCACCACATTCCACCACCACTACCCAAGTAAAAAAGTCATACCAAGGGGCCGACTTACCACCAAGAGACTCAACTTTATTACACAAAAACACTTCTCAGATGCTGAATTGCAAGGGATGCAGCAAGAGGCTGAGCAAATGGTCAGGGATGGCTTCTGCCCCCTGACACAACCCATTGCACCACCAAGAAGAACATCAGATCAAGCCAGCCTCACACACCAAAGGAGAAGTCAGAGTCAAACACCACCACAATAAAATAGGAATCAGACACCACCCCCACAAAAAAGGAACCAGGCATTGTCTCACCAAAAAACGAGCCATACACCAATCTGCCCAGAAAACAATATACAGATGCACCTAGACCCAGAGCAGCTAGAATTGGAAGAATTGGCAAATAAAATTGAGGAAACAAGGAGAATTGAAATGGACGGGCGCCCTAAATTGATAAAAATTAAAGGAGAATAAAAAGTTCAAAAGTATGCTGCAGAAAGTCAACCTGGGATTGACTAAGCTGGTTCCACAAGGAACCACATTATCAAAAATAAATTGTGTAAATTATGGCACGGCATGGTACATACAAAGTAGAGCTGAAACAACTAATCGAGTTAATCGATTAAAATCGATTATTAAAATTGTTGTCAACTAATTTAGTCATTGATTAGTTGCTAAATAACTTTGTTTTACCGCAAATGTTTCGTTTCTTCCATATAATCAACCGAACTTTGCTTTGAATCTTGAACCAGTGAAGGAGTGCTTCGAGCTGCTGCTTCGTTGGTTTCATTTGTTTTATTTCACTTTATCTTAATTTTTCCCCACTAAAACTCTAAAGAGCATATGTCTGTGAGGAATATTTACCTTTTTTATGTTAAACTGACCTGTTATGGTCTTCTGAAACAGTTGATAGATGTATTTTATGCTAACACGTTAGCATGTCTATGGCGTTTTCAATGTTAAAGTTAGCATTAAGCTGCTGGCATTTCAGCATGTTTATGCATTTGTTTTCTGTATAATAATTAATGGCTCAGCATTTGTTGTCGTAAAAGAGTCAAATGTATTACAAATAATATTTTTTAATTTATATATTAATAGCAACAATAATAATAACTAATAATGCTGCAGTACAATTTTAGAGAAAGAGAAATGAGTCACGTGTCATTGTGAAATGACCACATAGTTTACAAGTTACACAGAGAATGTTGCACATATAATGAGTCAGGCTACAGTTTTGATTTAGGTTTTATAGTTAACTGTTTATGCTAACTGCTCATTTGCAGCAACAAAAATACCTCTTTTTTTCACCATTTTATAACATTTATATGTTTCAATGTTGTTTTATGGCAACTCAGCACTTTGATATAGCAATGCCATTTGAAATTTGTTCTTTATTATAAACTGTTTTATTCTTTATTATTTTATATTTCAACAGCCAAGGAACATTTGACGATTTGTTGATTTTCAATTATTTTAAGTTTTCAGATAATGTTCTGTTGTTAAATAAAGTGATGGAAGGAGAGAAAAATTGTTTGTGTCGAAACACCATCAGATTCATCAATGATCCAAATAATCGTTTGTTGCAGCCCTAATACAAAACAAATTAGTCCCTCATTATTCGGACAGAAGAACCAAAATCAGGAAAAGGAATACCATGCCGCGATGGAAAAAGACATTATAACAGAAAATCAGTTGCCTCAGAGCAGAGATCTCCCAGATGTCGATATTTCTGGGAGGCCAAAGCCACAAAAGGAACCTCCTTCGAAAAGTCTATCACATTAAAAGAAAATACAATATTGAAGATAAACAACTGGCTGCGAGGCTGGCTGAGCACCAAGCTATAGTGAAAGCGTTAGCCGCTCAAACTAGAAACAAAGATAAGAAAGTAAAGGCCAAGCAGATAAACAAGAAGTTTGCAAATAATCCTAGGCTAGTCTACAGAAATACAGCAAAGGATACAGTAGAAGTCCAACAGCCACCTGAGAGAGAAGTTGAGAGATTCTGGAGACCGCTGTTTGAAGACCCTAAACAGCACCAAGAGGCTGAGTGGATTGAAATAATAAAACAGAAAAACAAACAGCAAATGCCAGCAACAATCACAACTGAAGAATTGATAAGAAATAAAATTCATGAATATAGTAACTTTAAGGCACCTGGTATTGATAAAGTCCCACATTTTTGGTTGAAAAGACTGACAGCATTGCACCACCACTATGCCGCGGCTTTCACAAAAATATTGAACGGAAAAGAGGACACATCAGACTGGCTAATGACTAGGAATACAACCCTACTCCCAAAGACCAAGGAAACACAGCTTCCCAACAAGTACAGACCCATCTGCTGCTTAACAGCAACTTACAAATGGCTGATAGGAGATACAGCCGATGCCGTTAATGAACATCTGGACACTGGTGGCTACCTGGAGAAGGAACAGAAAGGTTGTTTCAGAAAAAGATTAGGAGCTAAAGACCAGTTACTGATAAACAAAGCTATCCTCGAGGACTGCAGAAAAAGGAGGAGAAACCTCAGCATGGCTTAGATTGACTACAAAAAGGCATTTGATAACGTCCCACACTCATGGATCATGAGATGCTTAGAACTTTACAACATCAATAAGGAAGTAAGATCTCTCCTGAAAACACAAATTAATAAGTGGAACACCACCATCACCCTAAACTATACAGAGGGACAGATAATAATCCCAGACATAAAAGTGAAGCGAGGGATATTCCAGAGAGATAGTCTCTCTCCACTCCTTTTTTGTCTTAGCATTGACCCACTAAGCAAGATCCTCAAGGAATTTGACATCGGGTATGATTTAGATGGAGGTAGAGGAAGAAAACTGACAGGTGGTGAGCCACTTTCTATTCTTGGATGACTTGAAGATATTTGCAGATTCAGAGAGGGGACTCAGGAGGCTAGTGGAGGCAGTTCATACGTTCTTTAAAGAAATCGGTATGGAATTTGGGCTGGATAAATGCTCTAAATGTACAATCCGAGGTGGTAAGAAGCAGGTCACAGAACATATACAGTTGGATGAGGGGAACACTATTGAAGATTTGGCTGAGGATTCCACTTACAAATACTTGGGAATTGAAGAAAATACTACAATAGAGCACAAAAAATGAGAGAGAAAGTAACACAAGAATACCTAAACCACTTAAAGAAGATCTGTAAATCAGAATTGACACCAAAGAACAAGATCACAGCCATAAACCAGTTTGCATTGCCTGTGGTGAATTATGGGTTTGGCATAGTAGACTGGCCATAGGGTGAGCTTAATAAGTTAGATACTAAAACCAGGAAGATGTTCACCCTACATAAAATTACATACAGAAACCAGTGCATGGACAGAATATATCTCCCCTGTCGAGAAGGCAGCTTAGGTCTTACGGAGATCAACCAGGCTTATATAGAGCGTCTATAATAAGTATCGGGCAGTACTTAAAGAGTTCTCAAGAAGAAGTCATGAAAAAAATAACGCAACATCATATTAAGACCTTATCACAACAGACCTCCATTATTAAATTGGCAGAAAACTTTGGCGGAGATCTCTTGCAAGAGAGAGAAAGCAATGATCTGACATTATACATCCCAACACAACAAGATCTGTCAATATCTCCACTGGAATGTATGCAAGGAACTGGAGATAGAAGTCAAGGAAAACATCTGGGAGGATTAGCCAGCACCAGTCTCGTCCAACGGAAAAGTAACTCTCTTCTACCACAAAACAGCCAGAATCATTGATGTGACAGTCCCCAATGACTATGACCTGAATTGAGCTGAACGGGGACAGATCAAGAAATACCAAGACCTGAAAAATGGCCTACAAACAACATGGTCATTGTAAGACATCAATATCATCCCAGTTGTGGAGCAACAGGCCTTGTGAAGAACCTGAAGAAATAGCTTGAGGCAATCCCCGGTCACCCAAACGCACATGAGGTGCAGTTGTCTGCAATTAATGGAACGATCACCATCTTGAAGAGAGCCTTCGGTTTCAGTGCCAGCTATGTTTAGGGTGCAACTTCAAGGGCCCGTTGCATTCTATTATAATGAAATCCAACAAAAATACAAACAAAAACAAACTGTCCATCAGTGTTTCAGAAAGTTTGGACTAAAAGGTGGTGCGAAGCTATGATATGTTTGAAAGTTTATGGTGTTTAACCTGTCAGCAAGATGTTGCAATTGTCGAGGTGTCAGATGGCTTCTGTGTCACGAGTTCTGCTGCATGCTGGGAAATGCTGTGTTTCTCTGAAAGCTCTAATGTTGAAATTGTAAATTTTGTGGAAAATACAGATTTTTTCTGGTAAATTTTTTTTCCCCTTTCTTTAGTACTTGGTGGATTTTGATTGTCATGTTTTTGTTTCCTTCATTGAAGCCCTGTTCATAATTCCTCCTCACAAAATATAAAAAATTTTAATTGTTTTGGAAAATGTAGATTTTTATGTTCATTTTCTGATTTTAATTGTTGGTTTTGTTTGATTCATCTGAACACTGTTCACAATTCTTTCTTGTGGAAATATGAAATTATAAATTTGAGGAAAATATGGACTTCTTTGAGGATACATTTTTGCAAAATGTTTTTGTATAATTTAATTCATGCTTCTTTGCTCATTTGATTTCTGTTTTGATTTTGATTCAGATTGATTTGTTTGATTCATTGATACACTGTTCATTAATCTTCCTCACAAAAGTGAAATTTTATTAAATGCTGTTTGTTTGGAAAACAATAAAATTTAACCAAAATGCTTCTTTCCCACCAGTTTTTTTATTTTGATGGTTTTGTTTGATTCTTTAAAGCTCTGTTCTAAACTGCACAATTTCAAATTTGGGCAAAATAACTTTGTCATGAAAACTATGAAATACGAGGGCTGTCCGTAAAGTATAGGTCCTTTTTATTTTTTTCAAAAAACTATATGGATTTCATTCATATGTTTTTATGTCAGACATGCTTGCACCCTCGTGCGCATGCGTGAGTTTTTCCATGCCTGTCGGTGACGTCATTCGCCTGTGAGCACTCCTTGTGGGAAGAGTCGTCCAGCCCCTCGTTGGAATTCCTTTGTCTGAGAAGTTGCTGAGAGACTGGCGCTTTGTTTGATCAAAATTTTTTCTAAACCTGTGAGACACATCGAAGTGGACATGGTTCGAAAAATTAAGCTGGTTTTCAGTGAAAATTTTAACAGCTGATGAGAGATTTTGAGGTGATTCTGTCGCTTTAAGGACTTTTCATGGTGCGAGACGTCGCTCAGCGCTCTCAGGCAGCGTCATCAACCTGTTTCAAGCTTAAAACCTCCACATTTCAGGCTCTATTGATCCAGGACGTCGTGAGAGAACAGAGAAGTTTCAGAAGAAGTCGGTTTCAGCATTTTATCCGGATATTCCACTGTTAAAGGAGATTTTTTTAATGAAAGACGTGCGGACGGGTCCGCGCGTCTGGACGCAGCCGACGCGGCGCGGCGGCACAGGAAAAACACCTCCGTGTTGATAACCATTTGTAAAATCCAGGCGGCTTTTGATGGCTTTCAGTGGAGTGAGTATATGAGAAATTGTTTATCAGCTGGAGATGTTCCAACTTTTCCTCAAGTCTTCCAACAGAGGTGTTTTTCCTGTGGCGGAGCCTCGCGGCGGCTGCGAGCCGACGCTGCAATCCGCCCGCACGTCTTTCATTAAAAAAATCTCCTTTAACAGTGGAATATCCGGATAAAATGCTGAAACCGACTTCTTCTGAAACTTCTCTGTTCTCTCACGACGTCCTGGATCAACAGAGCCTGAAATGTGGAGCTTTTAAGCTTGAAACTGGCTGATGACGCCGCCTGAGAGCGCTGCGCGACGTCTCGCACCGTGAAAAGTCCTTAAAGCGACAGAATCACCTCAAAATCTCTCATCAGCTGTTAAAATTTTCACTGAAGACCAGCTTAATTTTTCGAACCATGTCCACTTCGATGTGTCTCACAGGTTTAGAAAAAATTTTGATCAAACAAAGCGCCAGTCTCTCAGCAACTTCTCAGACAAAGGAATTCCGACGAGGGGCTGGACGACTCCTCCCACAAGGAGTGCTCACAGGCGAATGACGTCACCGACAGGCGTGGAAAAACCCACGCATGCGCACGAGGGTTCAAGCATGTCTGACGTAAAAACATATGAATGAAATCCATATAGTTTTTGAAAAAAATTAAAAGGACCTATACTTTACGGACAGCCCTCGTACATGACAGAAGAGACGGACATGAAGTGAGGACAACAGAGTGTCCACATTTACAACGTTGTAGTTCAACTGCTCAGATCCTGGTTTCTGACAGCTTCAGTCAGCTGGATGTTGGCTCCTCCCCCTCTGCATGGACCATAATGTGTCAGCTGTGTTCTGTGGTCATTCTGCAAAACACTCCTGCATTACCTTGATGCGGCTCTATGACATCATATTAAAATGTTATCAATCAAGCCTCCGTGGGGGCTGATCACCTTTAACCTTTGCATCGTATTAAAAAAGTCCATCTACCAAAAATAAGTTCATGGTGTTCGGTTTCTACAGTGGTCAGTTTCAACGGCAGAAAAGCAGCTGATCATCTTTTTTATGATAAACTGTCCAGACACAAACTCTGAATGTGTCTTTGGATGAGTCTCAGACAGTTGGATTGTGTCCTTCATGTTGGGGAAAGTGTAGTGACACGGACCCACAACAGGGGGCGCAAATGAACGGTCAATAGATGAGCCAAAAGGTAATTTAATGTTGTGAATGTGCACAACGATTATACAGACAATCACAGAATCTGATAGTCAATACACAAAGGTGACGTGTGGGCAGGCTCGAGGATAGAAGACGTCTGTCCTGAGAAGAGCCGGAACCACACGATTTCCACCGCCACCGAACCTGGTGAATACTGGAGCCGCCAAGTCTCGAATTCCCAGGTGATCACCATCCCCGACTGTCGGATCTGGTACTGCTGGCGAGAAGCACAAACAGTGAGATGTGGGTGTGTGCACACCCAGTAACAAAAACAGTCAGATCGTGGAAAGTCACCTCCACCTCTAATCACACACTCGTGCAGCTCCTGTTAAATCACTTATCTGGCTGGAGTGTGAAGCGAAGCCGTCGCTGATCACACTTTACGCCAATCCCACAGATAAGGAAACGCCACACAAATACGGCTGCAAAGAAGTTCAGATTATTACTCAATGTTTAAGTCAGCAGCAACAATTACCTTCACAGGTAGATGGTATCTCGGCAGCGAGGTGGAGATGACGTCCGGCTTTTATGGAGTGGATTGATGAAATGGAGATGGGTGACAGCTGTCATGAGTTGATGAGTGACAGCTGTCAACCCCGGCTGTGTCCATGGCGGCAGCGCCCTCTCGTGCCTGAAGCCCGCACTTCAGGCAGGGCGCCCTCTGGTGGTGGGCCAGCAGTACCTCCTCTTCTGGCGGCCCACACAACACTTCACATGGACTGAGAGCCACCTGGCATCGTGGGTGTGGTCAAGAGCAAACATCCAAGGCAGAAGTAGAGTCAGCACTTGTATATCCGACTCAATGTCAGCCTGCCTCTATGACATCACAAAGAGCAGCATGTCAATCTCCAGGGTTAGTGTTTGGAGCCAGTAGTCAAAGTGGACACTTGCTTCAGCTTGTTGGTGACCCCATATTGACCTCTGGAGGTGTTGTACTTATCAGAAATTTGTTTCTCATGTCCAGAAACATGGAAATACATATTTGGGTTACATTTCTGTCACATTTAGATCCTAGGATTCACCCGTTTCTAATTTCATGTTCAAAAATTTCGTATTCCACAGGTCAGTGACCTCTAGCTGAGCCCAGAGGTCAAACTGAGAACATCTCCACCTCTTAAATTAAAGCTTCTGTCATCAAGAACAAACCCTGAAAATTTCATGTTTTCATTCTGTGCACAATTGTACGGATTAACAGCCCCACTAACACACTTTTTGATTGAAGCGCATCATGTAGAATGAAGCTGTTAGTACTTTTATTGTGACGACTTGGTTGTAAAACACAAATAGAAACCGAGACAAATGACACTTGATCAATGATACATTTAAAGCCCTCAGATTAAAGTGGTTTTTATTCCACAGCTGATGTACTTTTAATAGAAGAAGATTGTGATAAATATGAAGCTGTGTGTGAGGAAGAATTCAGTCCAGCAAACTGTCTGTCTCCGTTCCTACTGTGTATCATTTGGTCCATAAATGTACTGGAACATAACTGCATTTATATCAAAACTCAAAACAGCTTCTCAACAGTAACAGTCGTTGCTATTAGGATGAAATAATTTCAGTTGTATGTTTGTTTCTTCAGGAAATGTAACATCAAAGTCGAGTTTAACCGATCAGAACCTTCAATTTGTGGACCCGCCTTTTCACACCAAAATCTGTTAATTTGACATAATCAAGGGGAGGCTGTGATCACATGAAAACAAAACATTTAAAATGGGTTAAAATAATTTCAGGAAAGTTTTCTTTAATTACATGGTGTCGTCTTTATGATTAAAATAAAAATCAGCACAAAGCAGGAAAAATGTAAATACAGCATTAACGAAATGACCAAAACACTGTAGAAATGACAAAAACAATATATTTTTAAAAAACATGAAATGGTTGAAATTAGAAAACAGCAAAACACACAAAATATTTCAAAATCACTAAAATAATTTGAATGTTAAAAAGCTAAAACTTGATAATTGATTAAATTCAGAAAAAGTAATTCACCTGATTCAACACACACTGGACCAGAACAGAACCGGATGTTTAATGTCCCAACTTGTTACACTGATTCTAACTCCTGTTAAAATATGTAGATTTTCAAGCTGGAAGTCAGAAATCCTGAGTTCCAGCTTTCCATTGATGATTGATGATGAAAGCTCTGATCAAACCCAGTCAGAATCCATCTAATAAAGGGGTTTTTTGATGAGTCAGTTGATTCACATAAAAAAAGTGTGCGTCCCGCTGTATGTTTATCAAAAATACACACACTGCTTCACTTTAAATACAGGGTGGGCCAGTAAAATGTTACCACTTTTGTAATCCAAAGAAGAGGAGCGTGGATTGAACATGTCATTAATTGTTAAACTGTGTACAAAACAAGAGACAAAGTGGGAAACCTTTGGTATCAACGATGCAGGAGCATGGTACTTAAGAGCAGGTGGGATTTATCATAGATTACTTACAAGTGTGAGTACGACTGGTGTCCGCACATTTGATAAATCCAATCTTTTTTGTACTTACACACAGTCTAAGTTTCATTCTTACGACAGAATTTAGAACCTTTTCTATGTAGTTTGATAAATGAGGCCCCTGGGGTCTAAAGTTGCATTCTCGGCTCTATAGTTACTCTAACAACAGCTGGTATTGTATCCGAGGGCTCTCTTCAAGATGGTGATTGTTTCTTTAATTGCAGTCAACTGCACCTCATGTGCGTTTGGGTGACCGGGGATGGGGGACCGGGGATTTTTGCCTTTGGTTTTTCATTTATCTTTGATGTCTTTTTAATAGAATGCAATGGGCCCCAAACCTGGGGTCTAAAGTTGCACCCTAGGCTCTATAGTTATCCTAACCAGAGCTGGTGTTGTATCCGAGGGCTCTCTTCAAGATGGTGATTGTTCCCTTAATTGCAGACAACTGCACTTCATGTGCACTTGGGTGACTGGGGATTGCCTCAAGGTATTTCTTCAGATTCTTCTTCATCAGGCCTGTTGCTCCCACCACAACTGGGATGATAGCAATGTCTTTCAATGAATTATCATGTGTGTTTTCAGGTGGCTCTTTCATCCAAATCTTTTACCGCACTCAGAACAGACAAATTGTTTTTGCCTTTTGTTTTTTCATTTGCCTTGAATTTCCTTCTACAAGAGTGCAGTGGGCCCCAGACCCGGGGTCTAAAGCTGCACCCTTAACATTACTGGCTTTGTATCCGAGGGCTCTCTTCAAGATGGTGACCTTTCCTCTCCTCAAATACTGCCTTTGATCTCCTGCCCCACTTCTCAAGTTTGAGTACGGGAAGCAGTGACAGATCTTTTTCTTCTCCCCAATGGACCAATTTACAATGATGCAGTTTCACTGAATTCTTTTAGCCCATTGATGGTGTTGTTGCTGGGGTCCAGGATCAGAACTATCTGGTGGATGACACCGCTGATCTGGTGGATGACCCAGCTGAGTGCTGCTACAGAGGAGATGTTTTTGATGTCCAACTTATTAAGCTCACGCTGTGGCCAGTCAACTATGCCAAACCCATAGGTCACCACTGGTATTGCAAACTGGTTTATGGATGTGATCTTGTTTTTTGGTGTCAACTGTGTTTTGCAGATCTTTTTTAAGCGGTTTAGGTATTCTTGTGTTGTTTTTGTTCTCATTTTCTTGTGCTCAATTGTATTACTTTGTTCAGTTCCCAAGTATTTGTATGTGGAGTCTGCAGCCAGATCTTCAATGTAGCTCCCTTCATCCAATTGTATGTTTTCGGTTTTTGTCTTTTTACCTTTTGTCATTGTGCATTTTGAGCATTTATCCAGTCCAAATTCCATACCAATGTCTTTTGAGAACTTATGGACAGTTTCCACGAGCTGAGTGAGTCCGTTTTTTGTGTTGGCATAGATTTTCAAATCGTCCATGAACAACAGATGGTTCACAAGTTTCAGGTTTTTCCTTCCTCTGTCTCTACTTAAGTCATACCCAATGTCATGCTCCTTCAGGATCTTGCTGAGCGGGTCCATGATTAAGCAGAATAAGAGAGGCCAAAGGCTGTCTCCCTGAAGTATCCCTCTCTGAACGCATACGTCTGGGATTGTTATTTGTCCCTCTGTGTGATTGAGGGTGATGGTGGTGTTCCACTTGTTTATTTGTGCTCTCATTGATGTTGTAGAGTTCTAAGCACCTCAGGATCCAGGAGTGTGGTACAGTGTCAAATGCCTTTTTGTAGTCAATCTAAGTCATGCTGAGGTTCCTCTGCCTTGTTTTGCAGTTGTTTTTCAGGTAGCTACCAGTGTGAAGATGTTCATAAATGGCATCAGCTATGATTCCTGTCAGCCATTTGTATGTTGTTGTTAGGCAGCAGATGGGTCTGTACTTGTTGGGAAGTTGTGTTTCCTTGGTCTTTGGAATTAGGCTTGTGTTACCTGTCGTTAGCCAGTCTGGTGTGTCTTCTTCTCCGCTCAATATTTTTGTGAAAGTCACAGTATAATGTTGGTGTAATGCTGTCAGTCTTTTCAGCCAAAAATTTGGGATTTTGTCGATGCCAGGTGCCTTGAAGTTACTGTATTCACTCATTTTCTTTCTGATGTCCTCTTCAGTGATTACAATTGCTGGCGTTTGTTGTTTGTCTTTGTTTTTCTGTTTTATTTTTTCAATCCACTCAGCCTCTTGGTGTTGTTTTGGGTCTTCAAAGAGTGGTCTCCAGAATTTTTCAATTTCTTCTCTCTCAGGTGGCTGTTGTACTTCTATTGTGTCATTTGCTAGCTTTCTGTACACTAGTCTGGGATTTTTTGCAAATAGTTTGTTTATCTGTTTTGCTTGTATTTTCTTGTCTTTGTTCCTAATTTGTGCTGCGAAAGCTTTTACTAAGGCTTGATGTTCAGCCAGCCTTCCACCTAGCAGTTTGTCTTCAACATTGTATTTTCTTTTAATGCAATTTACTTTTTTAAGAAGATTCTTTTTGTGGTTCTTGTTTCCCAAAAATGTGGCCATTTGGGAGATCTCTGCTCTTAGGTGGCTGATTTTGTTGTAATTTCTTTTTCCATCGTGGCATGGTATTCTTTTTCTTATTTGTGGCGCCGTTTCTCTCCAAATCTTGTGGGGCTAATTTACTTTGTATGTACCATGCCGCTCCATAATTTACAGAGTTTAACTCTGTCAATGTGGCTCCTTTTGGGACCAGTTTGGTCAGTCCTATGTTAACTTGTTGAAGGATATTTTTGAATTTTGTATTCTCCTTTAGTTTAGTCAGCTTTGGGCGCTCTTTCATGTCCATTTTTCTTGTTACTTCAATCTTATTTGCCAATTCCTCTTCTAGTTCCTGCTGTTCTGGGTCTGTGTGCACCTGTATATTATTTTGTAGATGAGCTGGTGAACTGTTCATTTTTTCGGGGAGCAGTGAGTTGCTCATTTTTTCGGGGGGCAGTGAGTTGCTCATTTTTTCAGGGGGCAGTGAGTTGTTCATTTTTCGGGAGGCAGTGAATGGTTCGTTTTTTCGGGAGGCAGTGAGTTGTTCCTTTTTTCGGAGGGCAGTGAATGGTTTGTTTTTTCGGGGGGCAGTGTTTGGTTTGTTTTTTCTGGGATGTACTTTTTTTGAGGGAAATCATTTTTTGGTGGTGTAATGGGTTACATCAGAGGGCAGATGCCGTCTCTTATCATTTGCTCAACCTCCTGTTGCATCACTTTTTTTTTCCATTATCTGAGAAATGTTTTTGTTTGATAAAGTTTGATTTTTGGGTTGTGAGATTCTTGCAAGTGATGTCTTTCTTATTTGGGCAGTGGTGCTGGAATATTTTTTGCCATTCTTTGGATCTCTTTGTCTGATTTTTGGGATATTTTATTTTGGCATATTCCTTTGCCCACAACAGTATCCACTCTTCCTCCCTCTTCCACTGACTCCTTTTAAACTGGAGTTGCTTCCCTTCATCCATCAACTGATAGTCTTTTATTGCTTCCTTTTGGGCTTCTTCCTTTATTTTTTTTATTTCCTCAGCCGTCAGATATTTTGCGATCTGTGAGGCGATCGATTCCAGTTTTGCGGTTGTGGTGGCTTCTTTCTTTTGTGTAGGTAAATCCGCTTCTTTTATGCGTTCCTCAAATACTGCCTTTTTCTTTCTGCCCCACTTCTCATGCCTTGAGTAAGTGAAGCAGTGAAAGATCTTTAGTTTAGTCAGCTTTGGGCGCTCTTTCATGTCAATTTTTCTTGTTTCTTCAATCTTATTTGCCAATTCCTCTTCTAGTTCCTGCTGTTCTGGGTCTGTGTGCACCTGTATATTGTTTTGTAGATGAGCTGGTGAACGGCTCATTTTTTCTGGGGGCAGTGAACGGCTCGTTTTTTCGGGGGGTAGTGAACAGCTCATTTTTTGGGGGGGTAGTGAGTTGTTCGTTTTTTCGGGGGGCAGTGCGTGATTTCTTTTTTGTTGGGGTTGTGTTTGACACCTACTTTTTCTTTGGTGTGGGAGGCTTGCTGGTCTGGTGTTTTTTGTTGGATGTACGTTTTCTGAGGACAATCATTTCTTGGTGGTGCAATGGGTTGTGTCAGAGGGCAGATGCCGTCTCTGATCATTTGCCCAACCTCCCGTTGCATCACTTTTATTTCAGCATCCGAGAAATGTTTTTGTGTGATTAAAGTTGGATTTTTGGGTGGTGAGTTGTTTACTTGGGATGTCTTTTTTACTTGGGCAGTGGTGGTGGAATATTTTTTGCCATTCTCTACATCTCTTTGTTTGGCTGTTGGTGTATTTTATTTTGGCATATTCCATTGCCCACATCAGTATCCACTCTTCCTCCCTCTTCCACTGACTCCTTTCAAACGCTTCTTCCTTTATTTTTTGTATTTCCTCTGCTGTCAGATATTTCGCGATTTGTGAGGCGATCGATTGCAGTTTTGCAGTTGTGGTGGCTTCTTTCTTTTCTGATGGAAGAGCTGCTTTTTTATGCACTCCTCAAATACTGCCTTCTTCTTTCTGCCCCACTTCTCATGCCTTGAGTAAGTGAAGCAGTGAAAGATCTTTTTCTTCTCTTCAATGGTCCAATTTACTGTGGCGTAGTTTTGTTTGTTTCTTCTGGCCCATTGATGGTGTTGTTGCTAGAGTCCAGGATCAGAACTATGCTGATCTGGTGGATTATCCAGCTGAGTGCTTCCACAGGAGAGTTGTCCTGTGTGGTTTGTCCTTTGTGGCTTCACAGTGTCTTTCTGTTTCAGTATTTGTCGTCGATCAGAACAGCTAAATGGTTTTCTTCTTGTTTCTGAGCTGTTCATGTGACCAGATGCTTTTCCATATTTAGAGCTTTTATCACTGTCATCAGTCTCAGTTCCAGAACTGTCTGAACTCCTGCAACTGGTATCTGGATGTAAATGACTGTTTGGACCTGAGTGGCTGGCTGGTTGTGGTCCTCCATCATTCTCTCCATCATCTTCTGCTGTCAGTGTTCTGTGTACAGATGAGCTGCTGGCTACAGGCTCAGCCTCTGTGCTCTCATCACTTCGGCTTTGATGAAGCTGTGATGACTCTGGTTGGGACAGCAGTGAAACCAAACTTGGTGAGATCTGCCTCCTCCAGCTGCTGAAGCTGCTCTCCCTGCTGACTTATCCACAGCTTCTCTTCTTCTTTAATGTCCTCCTGGTCAACACAAAGATTCCATTCCTGGTGTTCAGGGAGAGTTTCTTCTTTAATCACCAACAACGGCTGCATGTCTTGTAGTCAGTAGAAGATCTGAGAAAAGTCCAGGCGATGAGGAGTCAGTCCATTCACAGGGGCAGGAGTGGGCCGCCTGCTCTTCTTGCTCTTTTTGTCTTTTGGTTTTTCATTTATCTTTGATGTCTCTTTAGTAGAATGCAATGGGCCCCAAACCTGGGGTCTAAAGTTGCACCCTAGGCTCCATAGTTATCCTAACCAGATCTGGCATTGTATCCGAGGGCTCTCTTCAAGATGGTGATCGTTCCCTTAATTGCAGACAACTGCACCTCATGTGCACTTGGGTGACCGGGGATTGCCTCAAGGTATTTCTTCAGGTTCTTCTTCATCAGGCCTGTTGCTCCCACCACAACTGGGATGATATCGATGTCTTTCAATGACCATGTTGTTTGTAGGTCATTTTTCAGGTCTTGGTATTTCGAGATCTTTCCCCTTTCAGCTCGATTCAGACCGTAGTCATTGGGGACTGTCACATCGATGATTTTGGCTGTTTTCTCTTGCTTGTTCCAGATGACAATATCAGGTTTGATTGCACCTCCTTCAATGTGTCTTCCTGCTGGGATCTCTTTGTTGTAGAAGATCGTAACTTTTCCGTTGGATGAGACTGGTGCTGGCTCGTGCTCCCAGACATGTTCTTTGACTTCCATCTCCAGTTCCTTGCAGACCTTCCAGTGGCGATATTGACAGATCTTGTTGTGTCTGGATGTATAATGCCCATGTGCCATGAAGATCTGGCATGCTGAAGTTAGATGGTTTACATTCTCAACAGCTGTATGACAGAATCGGCATTTATCATTCTGTGAGATCCCTGCCATTTTTTAAGCCATTTGTTAGAGGTCCCTGATCTTGTGCTCCCATCAGAATACTTTCTCCATCAAAACCAAGTTTTCCATTTTTTAGCCACTGCATTGATCCAACTTTGTCGATGTATTCCTTTTCGAGTTCTTCTTGGAAACGTCGGGCTCTTTTGTGCTGTTTCCATCTTTCCACTCGATGTTTTCCTTCTCTTTTGCTGTATTGTTCTCTGGTCTGTCTTGCAAGTTTTGTTGCAGGCATGAAACTGTTGCTTTTTCTCTCTTGTAGAAGTTCTCCGCCAAAGTTTTTTGCCAGTTTAGTGATTGAGGTCCGTTCAGTTATGGCCTCGTGGTGTTGTGTGACCGTTTTTACGATTTCTTCTTCAGAGCTCTTTAAGTACTGTCCAATACTTATTATCGATGCTCTGTAGGCCTGGTTGATTTCAGTGAGACCCATACCGCCTTCTCTGCGAGGGAGATATATTCTGTCCAAGCACCTCATGATCCAGGAGTGTGGTACACTGTCAAATGTTCCTCTGCCTTGTTTTGCAGTCCTCCAGGATAACTTTGTCTGTCAGTAACTGATCTTTAGCTCCTAATCTTCTTTTGGAACATCCTTTCTGTTCATTTTCCAGGTAGCTACCAGTGTCAAGATGTTCATAAATGGCATCAGCTATGATTCCTGTCAGCCATTTGTACGTTGTTGTTAGGCAGCAGATGGGTCTGTACTTGTTGGGAAGCTGTGTTTCCTTGGTCTTTGGAATTAGGCTTGTGTTCCCTGTCGTTAGCCAGTCTGGTCTGCCTTCTTCTCCGTTCAATATTTTTGTGAAAGTCACAGCATAATGTTGGTGTAATGCTGTCAGTCTTTTCAGCCAAAAATTTGGGATTTTGCCGATGCCAGGTGCCTTGAAGTTACTGTATTCATTCATTTTCTTTCTGATGTCCTCTTCAGTGATTACAATTGCTGGTGTTTGTCTTTGTTTTTCTGTTTTATTTTTTCAATCCACTCAGCCTCTTGCTGTTGTTTTGGGTCTTCAAAGAGTGGTCTCCAGATTTTTTTCAATTTCTTCTCTCTCAGGTGGCTGTTGTACTTCTATTGTGTCGTTTGCCAGCTTTCTGTACACTAGTCTGGGATTTTTTGCAAATAGTTTGTTTCTGTTTTGCTTGTATTTTCTTGTCTTTGTTCCTAATTTGTGCTGCGAAAGCTTTTACTAAGGCTTGATGTTCAGCCAGCCTTCCACCTAGCAGTGTTGGGGAAAGTGTAGTGACACGGACCCACAACAGGGGGCGCAAATGAACGGTCAATAGATGAGCCAAAAGGTAACAATTTTAATGTTGTGAATGTGCACAACGATTATACAGACAATCACAGAATCGGATAGCAGTCAATACACCAAGGTGACGTGTGGGCAGGCTCGAGGATAGAAGACGTCTGTCCTGAGAAGAGCCGGAACCACACGATTTCCACCGCCACAGAACCCGGAGAATACTGGAGCCGCCAAGTCCCGAATTCCCAGGTGATCACCGTCCCCAACTGTCGGATCTGGTACTGCTGGCGAGGAGCACAAACAGTGAGATGTGGGTGTGTGCACACGCAGTAACAAAAACAGTCAGAAGGTGGAAAGTCACCTCCACCTCTAATCACACACTCGTGCAGCTCCTGTTAAATCACTTATCTGGTTTGGGTGTGAAGCGAAGCCGTCGCTGTTCACACCAAACGCCAATCCCACAGATAAGGCACACCACAGGAAAACGGCTGCAAAGAAGTTCAGACTCTAAGTCAGAGTTATGTGTAGCAGAGAAATTACCTTCACAGGTAATCTCGGCAGCGAGGTGGAGATGACATCCGGCTTTTATGCAGTGATGAAATGAAGATGGGTGACAGCTGTCATGAGTTCCAGAGATGGGAGTTGTATTCGTGTTGGCGATCCTCCTGTCCTGTGTGCCAATAGCATTTCTTGTATATTTGTCCGTGAATTGTTCTGTGAATTGTTCTGTAATTTATGTTTGTAGCATGGCCCAAGCAGAGGGTCACCCCTTTGAGTCTGGTCTGCTTGAGGTTTCTTCCTCAGAGGGAGTTTTTCCTTACCACTGTTGCTCTGGGGGTTGGTAAGGTTAGATCTTACCTGTGTGAAGCGCTTTGAGGCAACTCTGTTGTGATTTGGCGCTATATAAATGAAAATAAATTGAAAATTGAAATTGATGTGTGAGCTGTCACTCCCGGTTGTGTCCGTGGCGGCAGCGCCCTCTCATGCCTGAAGCCCGCACTTCAGGCAGGGCGCCCTCTGGTGGTGGGCCAGCAGTACCTCCTCTTCTGGCGGCCCACACAACAAGCAGTTTGTCTTCAACATTGTATTTTCTTTTAATGCGATTTACTTTTTTAAGAAGATTCTTTTTGTGGTTCTTGTTTCCCAAAAATGTGGCCATTTGGGAGATCTCTGCTCTTAGGTGGCTGATTTTTTGTTGTAATTTCTTTTTCCATCGTGGCATGGTATTCTTTTTCTTATTTGTGGTGACGTTTCTCTCCAAATCTTGTGGGGCTAATGTACTTTGCATGTACCATGCCGCTCCATAATTTACAGAGTTTAACTCTGTCAATGTGGCTCCTTTTGGGACCAGTTTGGTCAGTCCTATGTTAACTTTTTGAAGGATATTTTTGAATTTTGTATTCTCCTTTAGTTTAGTCAGCTTTGGGCGCTCTTTCATGTCCATTTTTCTTGTTTCTTCAATCTTATTTGCCAATTCCTCTTCTAGTTCCTGCTGTTCTGGGTCTGTGTGCACCTGTATATTATTTTGTAGATAAGCTGGTAAACTGTTCATTTTTTCAGGGAGCAGTGAGTTGCTCATTTTTTCGGGGGGCAGTGAGTTGCTCGTTTTTTCGGGGGGCAGTGAGTTGCTCGTTTTTTCGGGGGGCAGTGAGTTGTTCGTTTTTTCGGGAGGCAGTGAGTTGTTCGTTTTTTCGGGGGGCAGTGAGTTGTTTGTTTTTTCGGGAGGCAGTGAATGGTTTGTTTTTTCGGGAGGGAGTGAATGGTTTGTTTTTTCGGGGGGCAGTGAATGGTTTGTTTTTTCGAGAGGGAGTGAATGGTTTGTTTTTTCAGGGGGCAGTGAATGGTTTGTTTTTTCGGGGGGCAGTGGATGGTTTGTTTTTTCGGGGGGCAGTGAATGGTTTGTTTTTTTCGGGAGGGAGTGAATGGTTTGTTTTTTCGGGAGGGAGTGAATGGTTTGTTTTTTCGGGGGGCACTGAATGGTTTGTTTTTTCGGGAGGGAGTGAATGGTTTGTTTTTTCGGGGGGCAGTGAATGGTTAGTTTTTTCGGGAGGGAGTGAATGGTTTGTTTTTTCAGGGGGCAGTGAATGGTTTGTTTTTTCGGGGGACAGTGAATGGTTTGTTTTTTCGGGAGGGAGTGAATGGTTTGTTTTTTCGGGGGGCAGTGAATGGTTTGTTTTTTCGGGAGGGAGTGAATGGTTTGTTTTTTCGGGGGGCAGTGAATGGTTTGTTTTTTCGGGAGGGAGTGAATGGTTTGTTTTTTCGGGGGGCAGTGAATGGTTTGTTTTTTCGGGAGGGAGTGAATGGTTTGTTTTTTCGGTGGGCAGTGAATGATTTGTTTTTTAGGGAGGGAGTGAATGGTTTGTTTTTTCGGGGGGCAGTGAATGGTTTGTTTTTTCGGGAGGGAGTGAATGGTTTGTTTTTTCGGGAGGCAGTGAATGGTTATTTTTTTCGGGAGGGAGTGAATGGTTTGTTTTTTCAGGGGGCAGTGAATGGTTTGTTTTTTCGGGGGAAAGTGGATGGTTTGTTTTTTCGGGAGGGAGTGAATGGTTTGTTTTTTCGGGGGGCAGTGAATGGTTTGTTTTTTCGGGAGGGAGTGAATGGTTTGTTTTTTCGGGGGGCAGTGAATGGTTTGTTTTTTCGGGGGGCAGTGGATTGTTTGTTTTTTCGGGGATGTACTTTTTTGAGGGCAATCATTTTTTGGTGGTGTAATGGGTTGCGTCAGAGGGCAGAAGAGAGAAAACTGACCCACCTTTCGTCAAAAAAGTGACAGCTGCCAATCAAAATAGACTACGTCACTAAGCCCCGCCCCCTCTATGACGTCACAGCCAATCAGAATCGATGATGTCACTATGTCCCGCCCCTAAGCCCCTCCCCTAGTCCCGCCTCCAAGCCCCGCCCCTTATGACATCACAGCCAATCATAATCGATGATGTCACTATGTCCCGCCCCTAAGCCCCACCCCTAGTCCCGCCTCCGAGCCCCCGCCCCTTATGACGTCACATCCAATCAGAGTCGATGACGTCAGTATGTCCCGCCCCTAAGCCCCGCCCCCGGCTCCTCCCCTAATTCTGCCCCTGGCTCCTCCCTTAGCCCCACCCCCAAGCTCCTCCCCTAACCCCGGCCAAGCACCGCCTCCAAGCCATACCTCCCCTCCCACCCAGGGTCTAATATTTTAATGTCATTTTATTTCATGAATTAAAGAATGATTAAAAATACCTAGATCTTTTTAATGTATTAAAGAATTAACTAATTCTGAAATAATTAAACATAAATCAGTGTCTATTATTTAATGCCCCTTTAATATTTTTAATTCTTAAATTATTACGTTTCCTTTTCTGTTTTTTAATTCGTAAATTAAAGAAGGGAAACAAATAGCCGTCTCTCGGCTGTAAGTCTTTGCAGCAAGACGGTCAAATACCCACGCATAGAGCCGCTCGCGGAAACATGACCCCACGGCTGTAAAACCTGTTGCAGACGCTAACTGTGTCTGTGTGAGTGCGTGTGTGTGGGTGTGTGTGTGTGTGTGCGTGTGTGTGTGTGTGTGTGTGGCGGGACACCCGCTGAGCGGAGATGCTGCCCCGAGGTGATGAACCCGAAGAACAATAAACAATGCTCCTTATCACTCACGCCAGATGATGTTTTCTTTTAAGATATTAGCCGATCGATCATGGGGCGCGGGACACCCGCTGAGCGGAGATGCTGCCCCGAGCCCGAACAATCAACAATGCTCCTTATCACTTACGTCCCTGGGAACGAGTCAGCGAGCATTTCCACTACGACCGGTGAAGAGTGAAGATGCCTGGACCCCCAGCTATGGGTATAAAATAGAATAAATTTGCGGAAAAAATCCTGGAAAACCATGTTGTTTAATTAAGTTTTCTTGTCTTCGAGCAGAGTGCGAAAACCGCATCAGCTTTCAGGGTAAGTGATTTAAGTAATCTGTTTTGATAGAAATGAGTGTTTTTAAATGATGCACGCCGTCTGAAACTGTCTTTTTTTTTTTTTTTTTTTTTTTTTTTTTTAGACAAAACCACGCAGACGGTCCAGAGCGCGTTCGGACCCGTCCTCGGTAATATATTTGAAATAGTACAGAATATCCGCTTGCGAGGGTGATGCTTTGTATTCATTTATTTATGTTAATTCTAGAAATCAAGTCAGAGCCCCCTGAAGAAGTTCGAAGGCTGGAAGCCCCGACTTCACCACGCAGATGTAAGTACAGCGATCGAGATTAAATCACGGTTAAAACTCTGGAATAACCCGATTTTTTCTGTCACAGCCCATGGAGAAGCGGGTCAGCGGGAGAGACCCGTAAAACGATCCGCGGATGTACACGGTAAGGAGTCGGAGTTTATGTATTTATTTATTTTAAATATTTAATAACTAACGATTTTCTCTTTTTTCAGCACGCGGTGGAGGGAGACCGTCTATTTTCCACCGACACGCAAGGCTCGAAGATATTCTGAGCTGGGATTAACCTCATCACGCAACTTTCTTGAAAATGTGTAGTCTGTTTTTATTTTTTTATTTTTTCTCTTATTCCGATGGAACGGGAGAATTCATTTGAAGAGGTATATTAACTGAATTTCTCGAGGTAGATTCTTCCTGCTACAGATTTTAAAAGATGGAAGGAGAGAATTCACATCGGGAAAATAACTTCGGACGTGTATTGGATTTAAACGCTTCAATAATCGACTCAGCGGGGAGCGCTTCTGGAGCAGATGGCCCATTACCCGAGGCGTTAAATTCGCCGCCTCGAAATAACATCGAGTCCGGAGAGAGACTTTTAAGCCGTGTTCGTTTAACACCGTTAAATGAGGCTCTTAACAATTTAGCGGCTGAACGAGAATCGGAAGAAATTAACCCCTACATCATTTCTGCGATTAACGCTATAAATTCGACGGTCCAGTCTGATACTGAAGAGCCCCCTGACCCCCCGCACACCCCACCTCCAGACGAGTCCGGTCCCGCGGCGTTGAACCAGGTACGCCTGACTCCTCTAAATAACGCCGTAAACCTCCTCGCGTGTGAAGTTAATCCTCACGTCCAATCCGCGGTGGATGAATTAAATCAAACGCCTAACGACGCTCGCGCTTTTTCACCTTTAAGAAGTCCCTCCCCGCGCAATGCGCACGGAGAAGAGATTTTAAACAGAGCTCATTTAACCCCGATAAACGCGGCGATCTCTGTTTTGATGGAAGACGGGGATGATGCACGACCGGGACCCAGCCGGCACTCTCCCATGACGGGCGGTGGGGCTGCTAACGTCATCAGGAGACCTGCTTTTAACAATATCGAAATCAGGCTGCCTCTAAATTTCCAGCGCGCCGACGAAATTCCCGACTACGCGCGGCTTTAAAATCGAAAATTGCGTTTTTTTCCGCACGTACCACGCGTTAAATTCCTCTCTTTCTCCCTCTGACATATTTGCGACCCTGTAAGCCGCTGAGTCAGGGTACGGACCGACATCGTTCAGATTTTTTTCTGAACTGAACAGGTGCGGAAAGTAACCTTTGCGGACGATTTCGTCTTTCAGCCGGATTCCCAGGGCTTTAGGCATCTGAGATAAGCGCATTGTAAGGAAAGATAACAAATCTATATATTTCTGTTTAAAGGCGGCGTCTGTCATGAGTAATAGTTTACTCCCGGTCATAATCACAGCGGGGGTTACGCCCTGCTGGACTAAATACTTTAGAAGCAAATAGCCGTCAAAACCTTTTGAGTTGTGAGCGATGAACACGTATTCTTTGAATTTTCTCGTTCTAAAATGTTTAAAGAAGCGGGCTACGCAGTCTGTCCCCCATGCGCTCCAAAAATCACCCGTCTTTGTTACAGCGCTGACGTAAAACGGTACGTGTTCCCCGTTATTATCGACATACGTTTCAAAATCATAAAAAACATATTTCTCTGAATGCGTCTCTTCAGCTTTGAGCGGGGTCATATAGCAGAGGTGACCCTCGCTCGGCTCCTGGAGAGCCTCGCCGCATATATGACACCTCTTCTGCTTACACACGTGCGGAGCGCTGTTTTTTAGAAAACGCTATGTAATACTCGCGTTTACATCGAGAGCATTTTTTTTCTGTTATCACACACATTAACGAACTTACCGGCGGAAGGACGATACTTCGGCTGTTTATGCAGGCTGTAACAGGTGGGAGAGCGACACTCCTTGTTACATTCGCTGCAGAATACAGGGTTATTTTTCTCGTAGCACTGCGTGGATTCACAAATTTTACAATATGACGGACAATTATGGGAGGTGTGGTTATTGTACCCCTCAAAGCAAAACTTACATACATATTTCACTCCCAAAAATCTCTTTAAATCGATGATTCCGTAAAAATGATTATTAAACAGAAAAACGAAGAGTTTTCTGCTGCGCCGGTATTCCTGTCTGGAATTTTGTCAGCTTTCTCTCCCCTTCGGCTCTGAAAAACACCACAATTTTACAACCCAGAGCGTTTTCAAATTTTCCCACCTGCTCTAAGGAGACCGGCGTAGCAGCCGTTAATCCGACGCTATTTTGTAACGCCAGCCCGCGCTGCTCCGCCTTGTGCGTACTCAGATGAGGATTCAATAACTGAATGAGGTTTATCGCGAAACATAAACTGTTGTCAGGATTATACACGATATTAAGGCATTTGGATTTTTTCTTTATAACCTCGTGATGGAGGAGGTCATCTATTCTGCGCTTCCCTGCGCCGTTCTGGTTGCGGATGACTTGAACCACTAATTCCAGAGACTCGTCGGATAAAACGTTGGAATTCGATTGTATCAATCGTTCTAACAGATTTTGGAAGCCCGTCACATCGCCAGCGTCATTATATGAGCTGATCAAAGCGGCCTCGTTGTAGACTGAGTCCCCACGAATCTCCATTTGGATAAAGTCCCCGGCCCTGGCGTGTGTTAAAGCCTTTTCGACCGAGTTATGAAGAGCCCCTACGACGTTACGGTAAAATTCCGCGTAGTCGGGAATTTCGTCGGCGCGCTGGAAATTTAGAGGCAGCCTGATTTCGATATTGTTAAAAGCAGGTCTCCTGATGACGTTAGCAGCCCCACCGCCCGTCATGGGAGAGTGCCGGCTGGACCCCGGTCGTGCATCATCCCCGTCTTCCATCAAAACAGAGATCGCCGCGTTTATCGGGGTTAAATGAGCTCTGTTTAAAATCTCTTCTCCGTGCGCATTGCGCGGGGAGGGACTTCTTAAAGGTGAAAAAGCGCGAGCGTCGTTAGGCGTTTGATTTAATTCATCCACCGCGGATTGGACGTGAGGATTAACTTCACACGCGAGGAGGTTTACGGCGTTATTTAGTGGAGTCAGGCATACCTGGTTCAACGCCGTGGGACCGGACTCGTCTGGAGGTGAGGTGTGCGGGGGCTCAGGGGGCTCTTCAGTATCAGACTGGACCGTCGAATTTATAGCGTTAATCGCAGAAATGATGTAGGGGTTAATTTCTTCCGATTCTCGTTCAGCCGCTAAATTGTTAAGAGCCTCATTTAACGGTGTTAAACGAACATGGCTTAAAAGTCTCTCTCCGGACTCGATGTTATTTCGAGGCGGCGAATTTAACGCCTCGGGTAATGGGCCATCTGCTCCAGGAGCGCTCCCTGCTAAGTCGATTATTGAAGCGTTTAAATCCAATACACGTCCGAAGTTATTTTCCCGATGTGAATTCTCTCCTTCCATCTTTTAAAATCTGTAGCAGGAAGAATCTACCTCGAGAAATTCAGTTAATATACCTCTTCAAATGAATTCTCCCGTTCCATCGGAATAAGAGAAAAAATAAAAAAATAAAAACAGACTACACATTTTCAAGAAAGTTGCGTGATGAGGTTAATCCCAGCTCAGAATATCTTCGAGCCTTGCGTGTCGGTGGAAAATAGACGGTCTCCCTCCACCGCGTGCTGAAAAAAGAGAAAATCGTTAGTTATTAAATATTTAAAATAAATAAATACATAAACTCCGACTCCTTACCGTGTACATCCGCAGATCGTTTTACGGGTCTCTCCCGCTGACCCGCTTCTCCATGGGCTGTGACAGAAAAAATCGGGTTATTCCAGAGTTTTAACCGTGATTTAATCTCGATCGCTGTACTTACATCTGCGTGGTGAAGTCGGGGCTTCCAGCCTTCGAACTTCTTCAGGGGGCTCTGACTTGATTTCTAGAATTAACATAAATAAATGAATACAAAGCATCACCCTCGCAAGCGGATATTCTGTACTATTTCAAATATATTACCGAGGACGGGTCCGAACGCGCTCTGGACCGTCTGCGTGGTTTTGTCTAAAAAAAAAAAAAAAAAAAAGACAGTTTCAGACGGCGTGCATCATTTAAAAACACTAATTTCTATCAAAACAGATTACTTAAATCACTTACCCTGAAAGCTGATGCGGTTTTCGCACTCTGCTCGAAGACAAGAAAACTTAATTAAACAACATGGTTTTCCAGGATTTTTTCCGCAAATTTATTCTATTTTATACCCATAGCTGGGGGTCCAGGCATCTTCACTCTTCACCGGTCGTAGTGGAAATGCTCGCTGACTCGTTCCCAGGGACGTAAGTGATAAGGAGCATTGTTGATTGTTCGGGCTCGGGGCAGCATCTCCGCTCAGCGGGTGTCCCGCCACACACACACACACACACACACACGCACACACACACACACACACACATACACACACACACACACACGCACTCACACAGACACAGTTAGCGTCTGCAACAGGTTTTACAGCCGTGGGGTCATGTTTCCGCGAGCGGCTCTATGCGTGGGTATTTGACCGTCTTGCTGCAAAGACTTACAGCCGAGAGACGGCTATTTGTTTCCCTTCTTTAATTTACGAATTAAAAAACAGAAAAGGAAACGTAATAATTTAAGAATTAAAAATATTAAAGGGGCATTAAATAATAGACACTGATTTATGTTTAATTATTTCAGAATTAGTTAATTCTTTAATACATTAAAAAGATCTAGGTATTTTTAATCATTCTTTAATTCATGAAATAAAATGACATTAAAATATTAGACCCTGGGTGGGAGGGGAGGTATGGCTTGGAGGCGGTGCTTGGCCGGGGTTAGGGGAGGAGCTTGGGGGTGGGGCTAGGGGAGGAGCCAGGGGCGGAACTAGGGGAGGAGCCGGGGGCGGGGCTTAGGGGCGGGACATACTGACGTCATCAACTCTGATTGGCTGTGACGTCATAAGGGGCGGGGCTTGGAGGCGGGGCTAGGGGAGGGGCTTATGGGCGGACAGAGTGATGTCATCGATTCTGATTGGCTGTGACGTCATAGAGGGGGCGGGGCTTAGTGACGTAGTCGATTCTGATTGGCAGCTGTCACTTTTTTGACGAAAGGTGGGTCAGTTTTCTCTCTGGCAGATGCCGTCTATCATTTGCTCAACCTCCTGTTGCATCGTTTTTATTTCATTATCCGAGAAATGTTTTTGTTTGATAAAATTTGATTTTTTGGTTGTGAGATTCTTGCAAGTGATGTCTTTCTTATTTGGGCAGTGGTGGTGGAATATTTTTTGCCATTCTTTGGATCTCTTTGTCTGATTTTTGGGGTATTTTATTTTGGCATATTCCTTTGCCCACAACAGTATCCACTCTTCCTCCCTCTTCCACTGACTCCTTTTAAACTGGAGTTGCTTCCCTTCATCCATCAACTGATAGTCTTTTATCGCTTCGTTTTGGGCTTCTTCCTTTATTTTTTTTTTATTTCCTCAGCCGTCAGATATTTTGTGATCTGTGAGGCGATCAATTCCAGTTTTGCGGTTGTGGTGGCTTCTTTCTTTTGTGTAGGTAAATCCGCTTCTTTTATGCATTCCTCAAATATTGCCTATTTCTTTCTGCCCCACTTCTCATGCCTTGAGTAAGTGAAGCAGTGAAAGATCAAGACATTTATTTAAAAAAAAGAAAACGCTGTAACCGGTTTATATACAACCCCTGGCAAAAATTATGGAATCACCGGCCTCGGAGGATGTTCATTCAGTTGTTTAATTTTGTAGAAAAAAAGCAGATCACAGACATGACACAAAACTAAAGTCATTTCAGATGGCAACTTTCTGGCTTTAAGAAACACTATAAGAAATCAAGAAAAAAAGATTGTGGCAGTCAGTAACGGTTACTTTTTTAGACCAAGCAGAGGAAAAAAATATGGAATCACTCAATTCTGAGGAAAACATTATGGAATCACCCTGTAAATTTTCATCTCCAAAACTAACACCTGCATCATATCAGATCTGCTCGTTAGTCTGCATCTAAAAAGGAGTGAACACACCTTGGAGAGCTGTTGCACCAAGTGGACTGACATGAATCATGGCTCCAACACGAGAGATGTCAATTGAAACAAAGGAGAGGATTATCAAACTCTTAAAAGAGAGTAAATCATCATGCAATGTTGCAAAAGATGTTGGTTGTTCACAGTCAGCTGTGTCTAAACTCTGGACCAAATACAAACAACATGGGAAGGTTGTTAAAGGCAAACATACTGGTAGACCAAGGAAGACATCAAAGCGTCAAGACAGAAAACTTAAAGCAATATGTCTCAAAAATCGAAAAATGTACAACAAACAAATGAGGAACGAATGGGAGGAAACTGGAGTCAACGTCTGTGACCGAACTGTAAGAAACCGCCTAAAGGAAATGGGATTTACATACAGAAAAGCTAAACGAAAGGCATCATTAACACCTAAACAGAAAAAAACAAGGTTACAATGGGCTAAGGAAAAGCAATTGTGGACTGTGGATGACTGGATGAAAGTCATATTCAGTGATGAATCTCGAATCTGCATTGGGCAAGGTGATGATGCTGGAACTTTTGTTTGGTGCCTTTCCAATGAGATTTATAAAGATGACTGCCTGAAGAGAACATGTAAATTTCCACAGTCATTGATGATATGAGGCTGCTTGTCAGGTAAAGGCACTGGGGAGATGGCTGTCATTACATCATCAATAAATGCACAAGTTTATGTTAATATTTTGGACAATTGAAAGGATGTTTGGGGATGATGAAATAATTTTTCAAGATGATAATGCATCTTGCCATAGAGCAAAAACTGCAAAAACATTCCTTGCAAAAAGACACATAGGGTCAATGTCATGGCATAGGGTCAATGTCAATGAGCAGATCTGATTTGATGCAGGTGTTAATTTGGGGGATGAAAATTTACAGGGTGATTCCATAATTTTTTCCTCAGAATTGAGTGATTCCATATTTTTTTCCTCTGCTTGGTCTAAAAAAGTAACTGTTACTGACTGCCACAATCTTTTTTTCTTGATTTCTTATAGTGTTTCTTAAAGCCAGAAAGTTGCCATTTGAAATGACTTTAGTTTTGTGTCATGTCTGTGATCTGCTTTTTTTCTACAAAATTAAACAACTGAATGAACATCCTCTGAGGCCGGTGATTCCATATTTTTTGCCAGGGGTTGTATGAAAAAAAAAAAAAAAAAAAATGCTGTAAGACATTTTTGATCGCACCACCGTCAAGATAATCCAATGATTTTTACTCTTCAATTCAGTTTGTTCATTCGAGATTAAAATATGAACAGTTAAAAACTGTACACTCTTGTACTTGTCTGTGACTTTTTCTGTTTTAAATAAAAGATAAGCAGACAAACGTGATGTGGGTGATGGTTGTTTTGGTTGACAAGAAATAAAACTCAGCTTTTACACTGTAAAAAAAAATCCAGCTGTTTTTACAGAAAAATTCTGTCAGCTGTGG
Source organism: Thalassophryne amazonica (assembly GCF_902500255.1). Classification (NCBI taxonomy): domain Eukaryota; kingdom Metazoa; phylum Chordata; class Actinopteri; order Batrachoidiformes; family Batrachoididae; genus Thalassophryne; species Thalassophryne amazonica. The sequence continues at coordinate 21,634,584 of NC_047114.1, read as the reverse complement.
TTTCCAGGGGAATTCTGTCAAAATTACAATTAATATGTAAATGGTTTGCACATACATATTTATGTAAATTTTACAGTTTAAACCTGTAATTAAAAATATTAATGGTCTTTTTCATGTTGAATTGGCATGGCCATGATGATATTAAACCTTTTTTTTTTTTTTTTTTTTTTAAAATTTACAAATATATTAAGTCCCTTTGGCTGCTCCCTTGATTTTACTCCGGGTCACCACACCAGATGCAAGGAGGGTCTGCATGTTGATTTGCCACAAGCTGTACACCAGATGTCCTTCCTGCTGCAGTGAAATGTGGCAGGGGTGGGGTTCAAACCACAAACCTTTGTTACTGAAACCAGGTGCACTAAACACTTGGTCACCACCCCTGATATCTGTCTGTATCTTATAGATTAATAAGCACAGTAGCTTTGTGGTTAGCGCATGTTGCCTCAGAGCAAGAAGGTCATTGCTTCGACTCCCACCTGTGGCCTTTCTGTGTCGAGTTTGCATGTTCTCTCCATGTTTGTCTGGGTTTCCTCCGAGTGCTCCAATTTCCTCCCACATTTAAAGACATGCAAGTTAGGTGAATTGGAAACTTTGTACATGTTCAGGTCTCCCTTGCAAAAGAGATCTTGATCTCAATGGGACAAACCTGGTTAAATAACGGTTAAATTAAAATGACACCCTACCATCAGATATTTCAACTTCATATATACTTTAGCTCATCCACAATTACTACAGTAAATTTCAGGAAGTTTTGTCTTTATTTAGTAGAGTTGCATAGGGGATACATTTTCTGGAAGCCACCATCAGTCAGCCTGCCAGAATTTGTATCCTCTATCTTTATAGCTGGAATTGCAACCTACCATCAGGTGTTTTAGCTTCATTTATACTTTAGCTCATCCACAATTACTACAGTAAATTTCAGGAAGTTTTGTCTTTATTTAGTAGAGTTGCATAGGGGATACATTTTCTGGCAGCCACCATCTGTCAGCCTGCCAGAATTTGTATCCCCTATCTTTATAGCTGGACTTGCACCCTCTGAAGAGTGAAAATCATTGGATTATCTTGACGGTGGTGATCGTAAACGTCTTACAGCGTGTTTTTTTTTTTTTGTTGTTTTTTTTTTACATATACTCGTATAAACGGGTTACACCGTTTCCTTTTTTTAAATAAACGTCTTACAGCGTTTTCTTTTTTAATAATAAATGTCTTCAGCGGGTTTTTTTTTTTTTGGACACCGTTTCTGCGTCTGTGCGTGTAATCGTGAAGACACGCATGCATTAAACGTCATCAAACGATTATGAAACTTATTTTTAATATCATGTACTGAACAACCAACATGCTGTTATTTTTGTCTGCGAGCAGCGGGAGATCGTTTGTAAGAGCTGCAGAACGCCTGGAAGTGCTGCACTGAGTGAATGCGCGCTCCCGCGCCAGGGGATACAAATTCTGACGGGGATAAGTACTTTGGCACGACATCTGTCGCCGTTATACGCCATAGAAGAAGAACACACAGGTTTCATTTGGACACGCCCCCGCTTCTCGGCGCAGGCCTTGGTATTTCACTGTCGGATGTAACATCTATGTTTTACAGTATCTATTCACTTTGTAAGTACTTGTACTACTTATATTTTTCTTTTTTAAATAAAGCGGGACACTAGTGATATTGTTTTATGTTGCTTACAATGCGGACTTGTTTCTCTTCATGACCTGCTAGCTAGTATGTTAGCTTTAGCATGCTAATGTTGCGTGCAGCCAGAGTATGCGTTACAGTATGTGTGCGCTGTTTGGTTGTTTGTGAGATTGGGTTTATAATGTATTGTTGGTGACAGAAGTTGCATTGTTTTAGGCCATTTCAGATTGGAAATAGACAGCAGGAAATGAGGGTGCTAACTGGTGCTAAAATCACAGAGCTTAATCATGCCAAGAAGGGACTTTGAAGTCATTCCGGCAATCTTCGTCCGCCCTGTTGGGAGGGATTGTCGCCGTTGTCTCTTCGGTAAGTTAGAAAGATATTCACAGATTCGAAGTTCACGGCTCAATAGATCTTAAGAGAAACGGTGTAGAAAAACAAACAACACTAGTTTCTAACCTCAGGAAGGTCGACAACGAGTTACAACCTTTTTTTTTTATTTATCCATAAGAGCCGTCCTCTGAGCCGGAAAAATAACATTGATCTAAACGAGCAGGCGGCAGAGAAACGGAAGCTTAGGGACCGTCTACCAAGTGCAAACACGAAAAAAAACACCAGAAAATTATTGAATAAATCATTGTAATATCACCAAATTCACTGCACACATCAGTGGCGTTCTACTTATTATACTCCAGAGCTCAGTTTGGGAAAATGTCATTATGAAAAACTTTGGAGAATAATTTATTAAAAATTTTCAATAGCATCAATGTTGTAAGGTAAGGTGGAATCAGTCACTGCACACAACAGTGGTGTCCTGCTGATTATACTACAGAACTCAGTTTGGAAAAAAAAAATTGTTTGGAGAATTTATTTATTTATTTTTATTCTTTCAATTTTCAGTAGCATCAAAGTCATAAGGTGTGGTGTCACCAAATTTACTGCACACAACAGTGGGGTCCTACTGATTATACTGCAGTACTTACTTTGGAAAAAAATGTCATTGTTTAAAATTTGAAAAACAAATTTTTTGTTGTTTAAATTTGCAATAGCGTCAGTGTTAGGTGTAATGACACAAAATTTACTGAACACAACAGTGGGGTCCTGTTGATTATACTGCAGAACTCATTTGGAAAGAGTAATTTTCAATAAATTTGGAGAACTTTTCATTGTTTAAATTTTCAATAGCATCAAAGTCATAAGGTGTAGTGACACAAAATTGACTGCACACAACAGTGGTGTCCTGCTGATTATACTACAGCACTCAGTTTGGAAAAAAGTCATTTAAAAAAAAAATTGGAGAATTTTTCATTGTTTAAACTTTCAGTAGCATCAAAGTCATAAAATTTATGGCACACAACAGGCGTGTCCTGCTGATTATACTACAGATCTCAGTTTGATCTGAGTGCTGTAGTATAACCAGCAGGACCCCACTGTTGTGTGCAGTAAATTTTGTGTCACTATGACTTTGATGTTATTGAAAATTAAACAATAAAAAAAATTATCCAAAATTTTTTAAAATGACTTTTTTCCAAAGTGAGTGCTGTAGTATAATCAACAGGACCCCACTGTTGTGTGCAATAAATTTGGTGACACCACGCCTTATGACTTTGATGCTATTGAAAATTTAATCAATAAAAAAAATTTCAACATTTTTTAAAATAACTTTTTTATTTTTTCAAACTGAGTGCGGTAGTATAATCAACAGGACCCCACTGTTGTGTGCAGTAAGTTTTGTGTACTACGCCTTATGACTTTGATGCTATTGAAAATTAAACAATAAAAACATTTAAATTTTTTAAAATTACTTTTTTCCAAACTGAGATCTGTAGTATAATCAGCAGGACACCCCTGTTGTGTGCAGTAAATTTTATGTCACTACACCTTATGACTTTGCTATTGAAAATTTAAACAATGAAAAATTCTCATTTTTTTTTAAATTACTTTTTTCCAAAGTGAGTGCTGTAGTATTATCAGCAGGACCCCACTGTTGTGTGCAGTAAATTTTTTTTGTAACTATGCCTAATGACTTTGATGCTGTTGAAAATTAAATGATAAAAAAATTCTCAAATTTTTAATTACTTTTTTCCAAACTGAGTGCTGTAGTATAATCAGCAGGACACCACTGTTGTGTGCAGTGACTTTGATTTCGTCTTTCCTGATAACATTGACGCTATTAAAAATTTAAATAAAATTTATTAAATGCATTATTCTCTAAAGTTTTTCATAATGACATTTTCCCAAACTGAGCTCTGTAGTATAAGTAGAACGCCACTGATGTGTGCAGTGAATTTGGCGATATCACTCATTACAATGATTTATTCAATAATTTTCTGGTGTCTTTTTTTACGTGTTTGCACTTTGTAGATGGTCCCTAAACTTCCGTTTCTCTGCCACCTGCTCCTTCAGATCAATGTTATTTTTTTTCAGGTCAGATGACGGCTCATATGGGTAAAAATAAGGTTGTAGCTCGTTGTCTCCCTTCCTGACCTTAGAAACTTATTTGTCTTTCTACAACTTTTCTCTTAAAACCTATTGAGTCGTGAACTTTGAATCTGTGAATATCTTTCTAACTTTACCGAAGTGTTGTAGTCACTGTTCGGCGTGCCGCTCTCGTTGGAGCGACATCACTTCTATCTATAGCTCGCCCACAGATTGAGCTCGCTGGACCGGCTACGTATACTAAACTATGAAATGGGGCAAAATGGAGCCTAATAAACATGAAATGGGGGTAAAAAGTAACGAAATGGAGCAGACTGACTCCAAATATGATTAAATGTGATTCACTTAATTATTTTTAAGCGAAATGGGGAACGATAATAAAGAAACGGGGGTAAAACGTAGTGAGATGGAGCGGACTGACCCATTGACTGAAGTTTCATCTCTTGAACACCCGATGGCGGACCTGCCCCTACTACATGTACTGAACGCATCTCACAAAAACAAAAGCTAAACAATTAAATAAAAGTAATTATTTGGAGTCAGTCTGGTTCAGTCTGCTCCATTTCATTACATTTTACCCCATTTCGTGATTATCAGTACCTATTTCGTATTTTAGTATCGCCCCTTGCTGGACTACTTTCACCTGACCCAGTTTCCGACCCTGCACAGCCTGCCGCTCTTGTTGAAGCAACATCTCTGCTGTTTTGGCAGTGTGGGATAGCTCGCCAGACTACTTTCTCCTGACCCAGCGCTGAATTTGCCGACATGAGAAGATGCTGCTGGATGAGTGTGAGTATGGGTTGTCGCGGACTTTACACCAAGCACCCTCTGGTGGCTATTTCTGGCCAATGAAAACATCGCCGAGCTCATTACAGATACGTGTAATTTGGTCACTTTTCAAATGGGTCAGTCAAGTCAGTTTAATGTACAATGGTTCATTTCAGGTCAGCTTGGTATATAAATCTCATTGTTTCAGGCAGTGAGAGCTGTCAGCTGGCTGTTGGAGACAAAACAAAACCAGCCGATTTCAGTAGACAGTCAACGCAGCCTGAGGTGGTTTTCATCGGATGGCCAGTTGCGGAAGTATGAATTCTCACCTTCGGATTGGCCACTTCGCCGGAAGTGGCATGGCTCCACTGCAACCCATATTGACTTAAGATCATTTAGGTGTAAAAACACACAAGATACACAAGTTCTTGTGCCAAATATACTCCTGATGTTTTTGTTACCCATGAAAACGCATTGTCATCACAGGCCTGGGAACTACTTTTTGTGCAGGAATTCATCAAGCACATTGGCCACGGGCGTGTACTAACACAGAATATACAGAAACTATAGTTGTTCAGCCAAAACGAGTGTGTTCACTGTTGGCTTGCCATAAGCTATTCTTGAGGCGTTTTGTCCTTTCCTCTCACTGGTCCAAGAGGTTGGTGAGAACTGTCTGCTTCTGGGAATTCTCTCTTTGCGTTGTGTGCCAAAGCTAGCTCGGAAGGAGAGGTTTCCAGCACGTCACTTCCCTTGAGTGTCTTTACCACACCCGTCCTTGACTGGCCTGTACAGGACAGGTCATGGCCACTTTCTTCAGGTTTCCTCCCTTGTTCCCGTGAGAATCTGCAAAACAACTATGTGTGGGCATGAACACTCTTCGTGAGATTATCCTTAGCCATAACATATATCTTAAATGTCAGCAGGCTAGCGTACACAGATGTGCCTGCGGGTCAACACTTTGTTTCACAGCACAATATAGACAGGTACATCTTGTCTAGACATTCTACTGATACCAAACAGGCCGCATAAGCAGTTACACTATTCCTACAATTAGTCCAAAGTGGAATGATGAGTGCAATATCTTCAGCACATTTTGTGCTCTTACGAAGAAACCCTAAATCTAATACAATGCATATTATACTAATATGAGTCCAAACACGTTCAACTGGACAGTGCAAGCATACATAAAGACAATATGACCATAAAAGTAATTTTAAGATTATGGCAGAAACTTCATACCGTTACAGAAACGTCAACATAACAGAATCAGGTCAAAAATGTATACATTTTAATCATACAGACCGGATTATTTATTCTCGTTGTTTCTGAAAGATAAGCACAAGAATTAGTAGCAGAAAATGCAGTTATATTCTTCAGAGCGCGTGAGAGTATGCGTTGTAGTGACTATGGCTCCATAGTCAGTAGCTATGGGGCCATTAATGAAGCAATAATATTTGCAAATGCGTGTGCAGACCATCAGTTTCTATTTAATCCACTAGATGGCAGATGCAGCCTGCCAGCTGTTGCCAGCAGCAGGTCTTGCTTCGTATTATGCGTCATCAAGCATTACATTAAATAGAAATAGATTATTTGCTGACATAAACTTGGGTTAAAGTGATCTGAAAAAGCTGTTTTGTGCCATGTTCAGGTGCTGCGGCAAGCTGACAAAGGAGTATCAGCTGGTTAATGAATAAAATAAATAAATAAATTATGGAGTGAGTGTGTATTAATGATGTGGGAGAAGTGACTAAAATTGCTGAATAAAGTTTAGAAAATTATTTATTTTTTGTCTGATTTGTATTCTGTAAAGTAGTGGCTTCAGCTTTACTACCTGAATGCTTTGTCGTGATAAATATTGCACCATTCGTTTAGCGATTCAATTAGAAGTCTCACTTTCATAAGCCTCAATTTATCCCTTTTTAATTGGCCTCAGGTTTTCCATGCTGAGATATTCTGTAAGAGCAAATTCATAGAATGGAAATGCTTTTTCTCTCAATTTGGTGGGTCACATGACAGTTGCTTTGACATTGTATATTCTACTAATACAAGAATATATACTAATGAGCTTAATTTCTGTATGATATGCGCCATATTCCAGTGAAGTGTTTTCAGATTGCTTTCAACTTGGTCCAGAAATTATTGAATAATCCTACTTTCACCCTGGCTGGCATGGCTTTCATTTTATTTATATTATTTGATATTTTCACAGAGAAGCGCGCCATAAAAGTGGCGCCGCAGGTGGGTTAAGAACAGTCTTTAATATTAAATGTTTAATATGATGCAAGTGTGTGAAGCTCTACTTTCACCTCTGATTATTTCACATCTTTAACTTAACATCATAATGAAATTAAGGATCAGACTTGTATCTGGTGTCATGGCAGGCATAGTGTGTTTGAGAAACAGAGTATTCTTTTCAATCTTGCTTTACAACATCTGGATTGGGACTAACAAATTCAAGTCTGTTATATAAATAGTCTGATCCTCTTTTGTATTTGTTTTGACAAATAGTGGTTGTACAAATGTGGGACTGAGTTTGAATAAATGTAATAGCACGGAAACTGCATATTTATGGTGAAACGCTCTTAAAAACATTGATCATATCCACATTGATTTCTATTACGTCTGGTTGTCAAATGCTAACCAAGATGGCGACGGTCTGGCAACAGTCAGCGAATGAGCGGATCGCCCCGTTCCTCCAACTAGTGACTAAATAGAAATTGATGGTGCAGACTTGTGTTCCTGTGTCATTCTGTGTTTGACTGTATGTAAACAGATTTGTAAATGTGTTTAAAAAAAAAAAAAAAAACTCTGCAGATGCATACAAAATGTGCAAATGTGTATTTGTTTTTTCACTTATCTTTGATGTCTTTTTAATAGAATGCAGTGGGCCCCAAACCTGGGGTCTAAAGTTGCATCCTAGGCCCTATAGTTATCCTAACCAGAGCTGGCATTGTATTCGAGGGCTCTCTTCAAGATGGTCATCGTTCCCTTAATTGCAGACAACTGCACCTCTTGTGCGCTTGGGTGACCGGGGATTGCCTCAAGGTATTTCTTCAGGTTCTTCTTCATCAGGCCTGTTGCCCCCACCACAACTGGGATGATATCGATGTCTTTCAATGACTATGTTGTCTGTAGGTTATTTTTCAGGTCTCGGTTTTTCAAGATCTTTCCCCTTTCTGCTCGATTCAGGCCATAGTCATTGGGGACTGTCACATCGATGATTTTGGCTGCTTTCTCTTGCTTGTTCCTGGTGACAATATCAGGTTTGACTGCACCTCCTTCCATATGTCTTCCTGCTGGGATCTCTTTGTCGTAGAAGACAGTTACTTTTCTGTTGGATGAGACTGGTTCTTGCTCGTGCTCCCAGATGTTTTCTTTGACTTCCATCTCCAGTTCCTTGCATACTTTCCAGTGGAGATATTGACAGATCTTGTAGTGCCTGGATGTATAATGTCTGTCTGCCATGAGGATCTGGCATGCTGATGTTAGATGGTTTACACTCTCAACAGCTGTATGACAGAATTGGCATTTATTTTATTTAAGCCATTTGTTAGAAGTCCCTGATCTTGTGCTCCAATCAGAATTTTTTTTCTCCATCAAAACCAAGTTCTCCATTTTTTTTTTTTTTTTTTTTTTTTAGCCACTGCATTGATGCAACTTTGTCAATGTATTCCTTTTTGAGTTCTTCTTGGATTCATCCGGCCCTTTTGTGCTGTTTCCATCTTTCCACTTGATGTTTTCCTTCTCTTTTGCTGTATTGTTCTCTGGTCTGTCTTGCAAGTTTTGTTGCAGGCGTCAGACTGTTGCTTTCTCTCTCTTGTAGAAGTTCTCCGCCAAAGTTTTTTGCCAGTTTAGTGATTGAGGTCTGTTCGGATAAGGTCTTCTCGTGGTGTTGTGCGACCTTTGTCATGATTTCTTCTTCAGAGTACTGTCCAATACTTCTTATCGATGCTCTGTAGGCCTGGTTGATTTCAGTGAGACCCAGACCGCCTTCTCTGTGAGGGAGATATATTCTGTCCAGGCACTGATTTCTGTGCGTGACTTTGTGGAGGGTGAGCATCTTCCTGGTATTTGTGTCCAACTTATTAAGCTCGCGCTGTGGCCAGTCTACTATGCCAAACCCATAGGTCACCACTGGTATTGCAGACTGGTTTATGGCTGTGATCTTGTTCTTTGGTGCCAACTCTGTTTTGCAGATCTTTTTTAAGCGGTTTAGGTACTCTTGTATTGATTTCGTTCTCATTTTCTTGTGCTTGATTGTAGTATTTTGTTCAATTCCCAAGTATTTGTATGTGGAGTCTACAGCCAGATCTTCAATGTACCTCCCTTCATCCAATTGTATGTTTTTGTTTTTTTGTCTTTTTACCTTTTGTGATTGTGCATTTTGAGCATTTATCCAGTCCATATTCCATACCAATGTCTTTGGAGAACTTATGGACAGTTTCCACGAGCTGACTGAGTCCCTTTTTTGTGTTGGCATAGATTTTCAAATAATCACTGAACAGCAGATGGTTCACAAGTTTTTGGGTTTTCTTTCCTCTGTCTTTACGCAAGTCATACCCGATGTCATACTCCTTCAGGATTTTGCTGAGCGGGTCTATGATTAAGCAGAATAAAAGTGGCGAAAGGCTGCCTCTCTGAAATATCCCTCTCTGAACTCGTACGTTTGGGATTGTTGTTTGTCCCTCTGTGTGATTGAGGGTGATGGTGTTCCACTTGTTTATTTGTGCTCTCAGGAAAGATCTTATTTCCTCATTGATGTTGTAGAGTTCTAAGCACCTCATGATCCAGGAGTGTGGCACGCTGTCAAATGCCTTTTTGTAATCAATCCAAGCCATGCTGAGGTTTTTTCCTCCTTTTTTTGCAGTCCTCCAGGATAGCTTTGTCTATCAGTAACTGGTCTTTAGCTCCTAATCTTTTTCTGAAACAACCTTTGTTCATTTTTCAGGTAGCCACCAGTGTCTAGATGTTTGTAAATGGCATCCTCTATGATTCCTGTCAGCCATTTGTACGTTGTTGTTCGGCAGCAGATGGGTCTGTACTTGTTGGGAAGCTGTATTTCCTTGGTCTTTGGAAGTAGGCTTGTGTTCCCAGTCTGGTATGTCCTCTTCTATGTTCAATATTTTTGTGAAAGCCATGGCATAATGGTGGTGCAATGCTGTCAGTCTTTTTAGTCAAAAATTTGGGATTTTGTTGATGCCAGGTGGTGTGTGCATGCATGATAAATTTGAAAGCGTATTGTGATCTGTAAATTATAGACTAATTTAAAAATGAGTGTGAAGATTTGTAAATGCATGGACAAGTCTGTAAATCATGGGTACAGTTGATATTGAACTGACATGGAAAAAATGTATCTTTTAAAATATTTTTAATGGTGCAGCAGACAACTGGAACAATCATGAAAATAGTCATAGAAGCACCAAATCCATCACAAGTACTCTTTAGACATTACTCTTGAAAAAAACGATTGACCACTTGTATTTTCATTCGCCAGCCAGGTAGGAGTCAGTTGAAGAATTAAGGGCCCCTTCACACATAGTGCGAATTTGGTCGATGTGCACATGAAGCAGGAATTGTGTAAAATCGTAGCTGCCTCGTACACCTGTTGCTACAACTATTTGCGCACTCCAGCGGCTGAACGGCTGTGTCCTGTGCGAGCCCATTGAACCCTCTCACGGCAGGTGTCGGCCAATTTAAAGGTGACACACACGAACATCTAACACCGCTTGTTTGGCACTTAAAAAATGTATGGCCATTCACACTATTAACACGACAACAGTGAGCAGACAATCATTGTCGAGCTGGCAGTGAAATTTGTCTAAGTGCCCCACGACTGAAGTTGCCGGGTGCACATGTGACGTGCCAGAGTGCCGGCTCCCCCCACAACATGTGTGCATGTGTTTCACATGCCCCCCCAACACATCTGTGCGTGTGGTTACCCTACCCCCCCCACAGGCGAGGCATCTCTCATCTGAACACAGAGTGACATCTTGATCTGCGCGCTGACAGGACAGGGGGTGTGGCTAGCTGCCCACAGCTATTGAGACAGCTCAAGTTCTGTACATCGCAGCTGCAGCACGTGTCCTGTGTTTTGACAGACAGGCGCGTGTGTGCGCTTGTGTGGAAATGCATTAAAAACAGACCATCAGTCAATTTGGACACGTAGCAGGCGATCTGAATGTCACGTCTGACAGGACACGGGTGTTGGGCTGTGAGCGGCACACCGCAGGACCAGGACAAGCCAACAGTATGACAAATACGCCACTTCTGTATTGTGTCCCCTTTTATGTATTATTTATATCAACCCAGTGATAGTCACTTAACCATGGCCATGTTTTCTGCAGTGTGTTTCTGAGGAAAATGCTGCACTCCCAAGACTGATGAACGGAGTTCATGGCTTTCTTTGTCCACATAGCGGCAAGTAACAGCAAGATATGCCTCCATATTAATGGACGTCCACATATCAGCTGTTAAACTAACGGCAACGACGCTCTGGAGGTCCTTTTTTGTTTTCTCCTTTTCCTCCACATATTTCTGGCTCACCAAGTCCTTGATGGCCTAAAAATAACAATACAAATACTGTAATACCAGTGTAATATATATATATCTTGACAGTATTCAGTTAATTACCTCCGCCAGTATGATTGGCGAAATATACAATATCAATAACAAGATACAATATGATTCTTATTCTATGTCACGTTCTCTCCAGATATGTGGGAGTGAAGAGAATATGTTCATATTTACGAGCACTAATTGGCCACTTTTGTTTAGTCGGAACGAAGCGTCTGCTATTATCATATTTATTCTATGACGTTTCATCACACATGATGGTGTTTGTTTTAGTGTTTATTGCCTCCGCCAAGGAGGTTATGTTTTCGGTCGCGTTTGTTTGTTTGTCTGTCTGTCAGCAGGATAACTCAAAAAGTTTTGAATGGATTTTGATGAAATTTTGTGGAGTGGTTGGAAATGACAAGAGGAACAAGTGTTTAAATTTTAGTGGTGATCCGGATCCAGGAATTGTTTAAAGGATTCTTCACCATTGCGGGATAGGGGGAATTTTGACATTCTAGTTTCTAACTCCGCAGAAAGGCTTGAAAAAAATTAGGGTGTAACATAGTCAAATGTTCTATCAAACAACAAAGTTTGGTGATGATCGGATCCGGATTCTGGATCTGGTGATCCAGAATATGCAAAAATATAGGGAAAATAGAAAATGTGTCAGTGTGAGATGACAAATGTAGCTGGAGATGCACAACCAACACCAAATTGTAGCTGAATCTGTACTGATTCAGTAAGGTGTCATCAGATTTGATGTAGCTTCAAATGTTATGGAGGCAGAAGAAAACCGCCATTACCGAAAAATCGTTTTTATACAATAACTTTTGAACTAATAAAGACATAAAAGTGATTCCAAGTTCTAGTGGTAGGTTTTCATGTTCAAGGATGTCAAATATACAGGAAAGAAAAGTGTATGTGTCATAGTTTTGGTTGTAACACTGAATTGTTGAATAGATCACTGTGCCAAGGAGGGAATCTCTTTAGGGTCAGTGACCCTATGGCCCTATGGTTTGCACTCTGAGTGCTTCTAGTTCAACCATATATTTCTTAAACATATCTTCTTGCTTGGTAGAACATATGAGGGTGCAATAAGCTTCAGGAGCTCCCTGAATCCCTCATTTTCAACAATGGTGAGTGGCTGACAGTCTTTGATGATCATCTTGACCACAGCCTCATCCACTGCTTGCTTGTTAGGAACTGCAAGCCAAAAGGAAATATTTTGTTAAAAGCTTATTAAAGGACTGTACGTAATTTTTACAAACAGTATTACAGAGTCACACAAAGCCTTTTGTGTGTAATGGACTATTTTTGAAAATTCACATTTTTTTTGGGGAGAATTTCAACATACCTGGGGTACTCACACGAGTATCTGCCATTTCCTCATTGCCATGCCGAGCTCTATAATGCCTCAGCATTGATGAAGTGCTCTTATTGATGTTAGATATCTTTGTGCAGAGCCGACACTTCACCTACAATCAAATAAAAGGTTAATTTATCTGAAAACAATTCAAACTAGCTCTGGGCGATACGGCAAAAAATGTGATCACGATTTTTTTTTTCTTTCATATCGTTCGATCTCGATTATCATCACGATTTTTTTATTTGTTTCAAACTGCCAGTTTTAAAGTATCTGCAATGAAAACTCAAGAAACTTCAACATTTTATTAACATACAAAGTAAAAACAAAGCAAATTAAATAAGATGAAAAAAAAAATATATATATATATATATATATATATATATATATATACACACACTCAACAGTAAAACAAGTAGAAAAACACAGCAACTAGCTTACACTCAAGTGCTTTTGCTGGTATGAAGGACCCAAAATAAACAAATTGCTCCCTTGGGGAAAATGAAAAAATGTAAACATTATCACTTTCAAGTAATGATTCTACATATGCTGTTAGCATCATTGCTACTTGCAAACGTTCATAAGTGCAGACTAGCTAGTTTAAAGTTAAACTCAATGCAAAACAAACATCTAACCATATAAATATTAGCAGCATTGAATACTGCAGTTGCCTTTTGCAAACAACAACATTCCTTGTGGTCAAAATTTCAAACAGTAAACCCAACATACAAAGGAAATAGAGCAAATTAAATAAATATATATATAAAAACTATTTTCATTCAATGGTATTTTTGGAAGTGCCCCTCAGGGATAATGAAAACCATTATATGTAAACATAATTTTCAAGTTACGATGCAACATAGCGTACACTGTTAAATCTTTGCTTATTCCAAATGTGCATCATCTTACATGCTACAAAACACCTGAATAAAATGTGCAAAACTTGTAAACATTACACATGTTGAAATTATCTAGTGCACATTATTTAGGACTTAGGCTTAGGTTTTTTGCCAGAAAGACGAGTTGAAATTATCTAGTGCACATTATTTAGGACTTAGGCTTAGATTTTTTGCCAGAAAGACGAGCTTGTCTACTGCATCTGGCCTTAAAGCTGCCCTGTGGCAGGACATGATATTGCCCCCTGTACTAAAAGCCCTCTCTGAGGGGGAGCTGGTGGCAGGAATACACAGGTACCGCCTTGCCAATAGGCTAACTTTGGGATATGTTTCGGAGTGGGTCTTCCACCATGCCAACGGATTGGTTTCACTGTCTGCATTTGGCGCTTGCAGATAACTGTTTAGTTCTGCCTCAACAGCCTGCTGGTCAGTTAGACCAGAAGCAGAAACGGAGTAGGGCTTTTTGAAAAAGCTTCCCAGTGTTTTTTTTCTTTATTTTTACTGGTGTAGCTGAAGTTGTAGCTTCTACTGCTGTAGTAGACCTACAGTGTGATGTTTTCCATTCATCCAACATTTAAGAGACAGCATTGGCCCTAACAGTCTCTACTTTGTCAGCCTGGATGTAGTGAATCTTGAAGCGAGGATCTACGAGGGTTGCCATGCACAGGAGGTCATCAGTAGCAGCATCATCAAATTTTTCATTTAGGTAGCTGGTGACTGAACTCTTGATGGCCTTGGTAAGGTCTGTGTCAGTATCTGCTGGCTTCAAGACCTCTTCATTGAAGAGCTGAAGGACAGGTTTCACACAAGAGACACTAACATATGCTTCTCCTGAAAGGGCATCAGTAAAGTCAACAAGTGGATTTAGGGCCTTGTGGACAGACTATGCTTCTCCTGAAAGGGCATCAGTAAAGTCAACAAGTGGATTTAGGGCCTTGTGGACAGACTCCAAAACATCAATGTCCTGCCATGTTGGAATCAGATGCCTGTTTTTTTCGATCATCTGATAAAACCTTTGCAATAGCCTTCTCCTGCTCCATTACTCTTGCTATCATGGCATGACGAGACCCCCACCTGGTAGGGGATTCTGTAATCAACCTGTGCTTTGGTAGATTGAGTTCATCTTGAGCAGCTGCTAGTGCCCTTTTTTTTTTCCATGAGTAAGAAAAAGTACTGACCACTTTTTTTTGGACACACTGATGGCTTTCTCAATTCTCTTGTCCTTCATGCTTCCCTCTGGAGAAAAGTAAAAGTTAAAAAAAATAAATAAATAATAATAATTACAAACTTTTAATATAAACACAATATCATAACAGTTCACATAAATTTAGAAAAATACTTTATATCTCAAAATATTCAGGAACTATTAGCAAAAATTATTAAGGGACAGCCAAAAACTTGATATGTCAAACAGATATAGCATCAGAAAGAATAGTAAATCAATAAAATAATAACAAATATCATTCTGTTATTTTGAAAGCTAAACATTAATATGGAACAACTTTCTTTTTTACTCACCTATAGCTGAGTGCAGCCGGTGACCAAAACACTGCAACCGAGTCCAGCCTTTCAGAGCAACAGCTTTTACTATGTTGGCTCTGTTATCTGTTGTGATGCACACCTGTTGGTCTTGGCTCAGGCTTCATGATTCCAGTGCGTCCTCCAGCCCCTGACTGATTATTTCGGCAGTGTGGTCCTCTGGAAAATACACCGTCTGCAAGCACCTGCTTTGAAGACCCCACTCCTTGTCACTGTAATGTATTGTGAGACTCAAATAAGGCTTCGATGTGCGACTTGACCAAAGGTCACTGGTAGTTGCAAAGTATTTCACATCTTTAAGCTCAGTCTCCAGCTTTCCTCTGCATTCATCATAAAGCTGTGACATTGCAGTTTGAGAAAAATATTTTCTGCCAGGGATTTGGTACCTCGGGTCCAGCACTTTGATTAAATGCTTAAATCCCTCTTTCTCCACTGAGTTTAAAGGCATCATGTCTTTTGCAAAAAGGCAAAAAGCAATTGCGTGTGTAATAGTTTTTCTCCTCTTAGAATGTTGTTCATATGGCGCAATGGCTGCAAAAGATGCCACGATTGATTGCTGCTTTGGTTTGGTGGCTGCACAACTCGAAGCGGCAGAACTGCTAATGCTACGTGTGCTGGAGGCAGTGGCAGACTGTGAAGACTCCGCTCGCATGTTCATGCTTTCCGTATAATCACTTGGGTGGTACTTCTTCAGATGATTAAACAGATTTGTTGTGACATACCTTGCACATCGGCTTAATTTGCTCCGTGTCACTTTGGAGATATCCAAGCCAACGCCACACAACCGACGTTGAGTGACTTTTCTTCCCAACAATAGCGTCATCTTCAGCTTTCAGGCTCCTCTCCTGTGGAACCAGCTCCCAATTCGGATCAGGGAGACAGACACCCTCTCTACTTTTAAGATTAGGCTTAAAACTTTCCTTTTTGCTAAAGCTTATAGTTAGGGCTGGATCAGGTGACCCTGAACCATCCCTTAGTTATGCTGCTATAGACTTAGACTGCTGGGGGGTTCCCATAATGCATTGAGTGTTTCGTTCTCTTTTTGCTCTGTATGCACCACTCTGCATTTAATCATTAGTGATTGATCTCTGCTCCCCTCCACAGCATGTCTTTTTCCCAGTTCTCTCCCTCAGCCCCAACCAGTCCCAGCAGAAGACTGCCCCTCCCTGAGCCTGGTTCTGCTGGAGGTTTCTTCCTGTTAAAAGGGAGTTTTTCCTTCCCACTGTTGCCAAGTGCTTGCTCACAGGGGGTCGTTTTGACCGTTGGGGTTTTTCCGTAATTATTGTATGGCTTTGCCTTACAATATAAAGCGCCTTGGGGCAACTGTTTGTTGTGATTTGGCGCTATATAAATAAAATTGATTTGATTTGATTCATCTTCGGAGGATAACTCCAAGTCATGGTTGACATCTGTTTCGCTCACTGAACTCAGTGGTTTCGCTGCTCTCAGCTCCGCGTTTAACTCCATGTTTGCTCATGCTGTTTAGAACAGAAGCGAAGTAGTAAAAGGTCGTCTCTGATTGGCTGTTGTCACGCATGTAACCACGTGCTTCTTCTTTGAGTATGATGGTGGTTTGCATCTGTAGTGTTGCATTGGCGCCACCAACTGTATTATATGTGTATTGCAACAATGTGCACGTGTAATCGAGAAATATGCTCAGAGCTGATCATCGTAATCGACCTGAAATTTATCACGATCATCGATCACGATCACATAATCGCTCAGGCCTAATTCAAACCTGTTACCAGAAAGGAGTACAAACATATGGTTGAGCTCAAACGTTTACATACCCTGGCGGAATTTTTTTTTTTTGGCCACTTTTCAGAGAATATGAATGATAATAGAGCTGCACCGATATGGATTTTTTTGAGGCCAATAACGATATTTGGATGAAAAAAATGCAGATAATCGATAAATCGGCTGATTTGCCGATAGCCGATAAATCAGCCGATATTATTATTATTATTATTTTTATGAATAAAATGTTCTTTTTTTTTTGGACCCTTAACAAAAAAGGTATGACCTAAAAGCTGAAGCTTTGTCCTCATATTGATTAACTTTATAACAAAGAGTTTTCAAGTTCAAAAAATGCAATGTGCTGGTAGAACATTTTAACAATAAAACATGGACCCTGATATAACATGTGAGGAAACTATCATATAACAGTAAAATAAGATTCTTTTCACAAGACCCTGTAGTATGTTTGTGCAATTTTCAAGAACAGTAACAAAGAACTGTCTAGTACAAAAAAAAAAAAAATCTGTGCAAACTTGCGTTAATCTCTAAGGAAAAGATAAATAACATTACAAAAAAAAAAACCTCAACTCTACAAAAGTTATTAAACAAATCTTGAAACATTTGCCCTTCATTCTTGGTCCCTTTGGGTGGAAATCAAACAGACGATAGGACTGGCAGGATATTTTTCATTATGTAAACATTATGTTAACATAATATTATGTTAACAGAACGGAATGGAAGGGGGGCAGCTTTTGAAAATTTAAGCTAAAAATTAGCCATTCTAGGGGTACCCAAAGGGGAAAAGCCAGGTACGGCAGCCCAAGTCCCTTCATCATGTCCAGAAGGCTGGGGTTAGCCAGTACATGGCCCTCAGTGAGGCAGTCAGAGTCTGTGGACATTTTTAAGTCAAGACTTAAAACATATTTATTCACGTTCTTATGAGTAGTTTTTATTTTATGTTTTATTATTTTACTTCTGTTTTTAATTAGGTATTTGAATTTTTTTTATTTAATTCTTTTATGTTGAACTGTTCTGTGTGAGGCACCTTGAGATGGCTTGTAATTTGGCGCTTTATAAGATGATTACATTGAAATTGAACAACATTTTATTGAGTCTTAAAGTAAATAAATATGAAATTGGTTACTGGATCCTTAAACTCTGGACATAATAAACTCTACATGGTGGATCCTTGATCTCTGGACATAACAGAAATAAAATCTGTTAGTTTTTGTCAAAAGCATTTTCTTTCAGACATTTAGTGGCATGAATGTATTTCCATACCTATGAGCTGAGTTCTACAGCTCTTTTTTTTTCTTTTTTTTTTTTGGAAAAAAACATTTTAGTCGATTGTAGATTGTCTGTATTGCAACGTTTGTAAGAGGTGTCATTTTATTTAAAGCGGTGATTCGTTTTGAAGTTATTAATTCCGAGCGGACTCTGTCTCAGCAAAGAGCCGCGCATCGTTTGAATCTGTGACAAAGGAACGGAGGATGATTCTCGTTTGTTGACTGCAACAAGACAAGAGTCCCAGTTAATGACTTTAATACACACAAAAATGACTCATATTTTAATGGCTTTGAGAGGGGTTAAGAAGCGGACTTACCGCTTCTGAAGAGCAGCAAATCAAAGAGCCATGAGCCATTGAATCGAAGCATTGCTTCAGTGATTCACGCTTCAAACTGGAGTCGCGCTGCAGACACGGTTGATTACACGGTCCAAAATTATATCGTATCGGGCCGTAACGCCAGTTTCAACCTCTTAGCAGTAAACAAATGGTTTTCATGCTAGAAATAAGGTCTACACAACGTGGGCTTAAATAAAAAGTGTGACCGACGCAATGAAGCACATTTGACACATTACTACATAAACTGAGTTAATCAAACTGAGTTGAACTGAAACGGGAGAAATGTGGGGTAATGTAATCGCAAAGTTATTACAAATAACACCCTTATTAACTTACTTGTATGCTTTTGTCAAGCCGATCAGTGCAGTGTGACGGCGAACTACGGGGGCAGTGATGAACACATTTAAGCAGGGGTGTAAACAGCTCTCAGTTGAATGGAGTCAGAGCTCCATCTACTGGACAAACGGTGCAAGTACATTTTACATTGCCAACACAAACATTATTTCAGTAACTGTTCTATTTGAGAAATTATCGGCGTTATATCGGCCGATAATATCGGCTGGCCGATATATCGGTCGGGCTCTAAATGATAACACAACTTTTTTTCCCCCACTCACGGTTAGTGGTTGGGTGAAGCCATTTATTGTCAAACAACCAGGTTTACTCTTTTTAAATCATAATGACAACACAAACTACCTAAATTACCCTGATCAAAAGTTTACATACCCCTGTTCTTAATACTGTGTATTGCCCCTTTAACATCAGTGACAGCTTGGCGTCTTTTGTGGTAGTTGTGGATGAGGCTCTCTGATGGTAAAGCTGCCACTGAATGTGTCTTGGACTCTATTTACATCAATTACAAAGAAATACAAACACTATGGCACTCTATGGTAAATCTGCATGGAGTAGACGGTTTTCAAAACCTGAGTTACTGTGCAAGAAGGAGAAGAGTGAGGAAAGCCACCAAGACACCCAGACAGCCCCGGAGAAGTTATGGGCTTACGTGGCTGTGATTGGAGAAATTGTGCACAGTGCAAGCTTTGCATTTTGCATCACTAGTCTTGGCTTCA
Source organism: Thalassophryne amazonica (assembly GCF_902500255.1). Taxonomy (NCBI): domain Eukaryota; kingdom Metazoa; phylum Chordata; class Actinopteri; order Batrachoidiformes; family Batrachoididae; genus Thalassophryne; species Thalassophryne amazonica. Next base: position 21,614,963 of record NC_047114.1, on the reverse strand, counting down.
TAGTGGAGTAGTGCAGAGAAGGATTTTCTTTCACCAAAACAGAGCAAATCCAGGTTTGAAACTCCTTTGACCTGAGTACCCCATTGTAAACAGGGGATAAAGTGTGTCTCACACCCCCTCCCTGGTTAAGGCTGGGTTTCAAACGTTTCACAAAGAATGCCTCCTTGACCCCTCTCTCAAACCATTTCTTCTCTTTGGCTAATATTTTAACTTCCTTGTCCTCAAACGTGTGTGTCTTTAAAGACACTAACCACAATGGGGTACTCAGGTCAAAGGAGTTTCAGCCTTTTGTTCATGGTAATGAGTCATTCACGTCATCAAGGGAGCCATCAGAAAGGCATCCATGCCATCATTAGAGGGACAGCTGTCCTGCCATTAGGTGTGCTAACTACAGCACAATAGTTGCTAATTAGAGCTATTGTTTAGTCACTAGCCTATAGCAGTCTGCCTCTCAGTAGGAGGGGTCTGGTTAGGTTTAAAACTCCAGCTTTTGTTGGCTTCTGTTTTATTCTTCTCTACAAGAGTCAGACAGAAGTCAGACTTCCAGAGCAAGAATTTTAGCTGAGGAAGCTTCTGCGATTTGAAGCGAAACGTCCTCGCGTCAAGCAACCCAGTCCAGTCGAAGATTCAAGCTTCTCTACTCAGGGTCATTTGGGTAGTTTGTGTTGTCATTATGATTTAAAAAGAGTAAATCTGGTTGTTTGACAATAAATGGCTTCACCCAAACACTAACCATGAGTGAGAAAAAAGTTTTTGTGTTATCATTCATTTTCTCTGAAAATGGCCAAAAAAACAAATTCTGCCATGTAAACTTTTGAGCTCAACTGTATTTAAATGAAAAAATAACAGTAAACAATGCCCAAAGGAGAAAAAGATTTACCTTATTTGGCGTCAAAAGATCAAAATATTCCAGACTGGGGAAAACTTCTTTGAGCGATCCATGAAGTCAGTTGAACAAGGTGAGGGCAAGCAAAAATCCAACTCCAACAGCAAAACTCAATCCAACAAATCTGCAACATGTCGATACAGCTTGTTTCCTTATAAACACAATTTTGCATGGTGCAGCCGAATGACACACTTCCTGTATCGGCCACATGATTTTTTTTTTTTTCTTAAAGCGATACACGCACCAATACGGAGTTTCACTCTTGTGTGCTTGACACAGTGCTGACGCACCAGTGTTGTTCGTCCCATCACTAGTGCCCACCATTGAACCTACCAAGAAATTAACTTTCCCAAAATTTCTCAATCGAAACCAACAGTATAAGATGAGTCCCCAAAATTCTGCAAACTGTTATATAAAGTAGAGATGTTAGTTTATCACTCCTGCAAATTTCCTTAAAAAAGGCTGTTGGCGCGGGCCACCAGGTGGTGCTAAACTTCCTCAAAAGTCGAGTACTTTGGCACCCACTGGTGGCCAGCACCATCAAGACCCCAGTGTTTTTTCAGTTGCATTTGATAGAGTAGGGCCTATATTTGTTGATAACATTGAAATCTGGTTGGGGTCTTGATGGTGCAGAGGGATATGGGCCTTTAAATACAGCCAATTTTGCAAAATGCCAAGACTTTGAGCGCCCCTATATTCAGCACCATCGATTCCCCCAAACTAATATGTATGTAAGATGAGTTTGCCTCCATAAGTCATTTGATAATTAAACTGGCTTGGTGACTTGTTGGCGCTGAATGTTACACCACTTGAAAGATGGGAATTCAATTAAATATCAGTTTTTGTATATTTTTGCCTTGAACTTTGATGACCCCTGGCAACATCACCGTTTGTTTTTGTGTTTTTGTGTTGTTTTTTTTTTTTTGTTTTTTTTTTTCCGGTCGAACAATTTTGGGAAATTTCGTTTCTTGGTCGGTTTCATCTCTGAGCCAAGTTTCGTTGAAATCCGAGTCGACTTGAATCACAGTCGGCGTGATCTTTAAAAAAAAATTGTCTCTTAAAAATTGCTAATAAATATTTTTCAATTATTGCAGTTACTCAGATGTGGTTAAAAGATGAGTATGTTGATTCTGTCCAGTTTGAGGGTTGTGTGTTTTTTTTTTTTTTTTTTTTTGCCAGAAATAGGGCAAAACCTGGGGTGGTGGTATGGCTCTTTGTCAGATCATATCATCACTGTGAAATTGTCTTTGGATGGTATTATGGAATGTGTTACAGTGGAAATTATATGATACAATGATAGTTAATGATATAACTATGATACATACACTTTTCTTTCCTGTATATTTGACATCCTTGACCATGAAAACCTACCACTAGAACTTGGAATCACTTTTATGTCTTTATTAGTTCAAAAGTTATTGTATAAAAACAATTTTTCGGTAATGGCGGTTTTCTTCTGGATCTATCAATCAGTTTTATTTATATAGCGCCAAATCACAACAAACAGTTGCCCCAAGGCGCTTTTATCTAGCTCCATAACATTTGAAGCTACATCAAATCTGATGACACCTTACTGAATCAGTACAGATTCAGCTACAGTTTGGTGTTAGTTGTGCATCTCTAGCTTCATTTGTCACCTCACGCTGACACATTTTCTATTTTCCCTATATTTTTGCATATTCTGGATCACCAGATTCGGAATCCGGATCCGATCATCACCAAACTTTGTTTGATAGAACATTTGACTATGTGACACCCTAATTTTTTTCAAGCCTTTCTGTCTTGTTTTTGTGGAGTTAGGAGCTTGAATGTCAAAATTCCCCCTATCCCGCAATGGTGAAGAATCCTTTAAAAAATTCCTGGATCCGGATCGTGATCCGGATCACCACTAACATTTAATCACTTGTTCCTCTTGTCATTTCCAACCACTCCACAAAATTTCATCAAAATCCGTTCAAAACTTTTTGAGTTATCCTGCTGACAGACAGACAAACAAACGCGACCGAAAACATAACCTCCTTGGCGGAGGCAATAAACACTAAAACAAACACCATCACGTGTGATGAAACGTCATAGAATAAATATGATAATAGCAGACGCTTCGTTCCGACTAAACAAAAGCAGCCAATTAGTGCTCATAAATATGAACATATTCTCTTCATTCCCACATATCTGGAGAGAACGTGATATAGAATAAGAATCATATTGTATCTTGTTGATATTCTTGATATTGTATATATCGCCAATCATACTGGTGGAGGTAATTAACTGAATACTGTCATGATATATATACTATACTGGTATTACAGTATTTGTATGGTTATTTTTAGGCCATCAAGGACTTGGTGAGCCAGAAATATGTGGAGGAAAAGGAGAAAACAAAAAAGGACCTCCAGAGCATTTCATCAAAATCCGTTCAAAACCTTTTGAGTTATCCTGCTGACAGACAGACAAACAAACAAACACGACCGAAAACCTAACCTCCTTGGTGGAGGTAAAAATCAAAAAACATAATTATAAGTTGTATTTATAGAGTTCCCAGATTGAATATAAGCATTTTTGTGGAGAAATTGACTGAAATGTACAACTCAGTTAAAAATAATCTTTTGTTTGTGAAGACTTTAACATAGATTTTCTAAATCCTCATAGCCAAATACACATAGTGGAATTCTTAGATTCTGTGTTCTATATGGGATTAGGGCTGCAGCTATTGATTATTTTAGTAATCGAGCATTCTGTCGATTTTATTCTGGCGATTAATCGAGTAATATAAAAAGTACTTTTGTGTTTTTTAACAATAGTCTAGGGCTCTCCCTAAGCAATGGCACAATGTCGCTGAGCCAAAGTGTACACATTTTCCTGAAATGGTGATAGGATGTGGCTTTTTGTTTTGTTTTCTCCAACTTGTAAAATTTAGCCTATTTATCCCTTAAACTCCTCCACTTGAGGCAAGGACACTCCACCGACCTGAAGTGGGCAAAGCACCTTTTTCCGGCCGAGAACCATGGCCTTGGATTTGGAGGTGCTGATTTTCATCCCAGACACTTCACGCTCGGCTGCAAACAGCTCCAGTGCACGCTGAGGGTCCTGATTTGATGAAGCCAACTGCGCCTAGAAATTCTGTCCATAAAGGTAATGAAAAGAACCGGTGACAGAGGGCAGCCCTGGCGGAGGCCAACGTGCACTGGAAACAGGCTTGACTTACTACTGGCAGTGTGAACCAAGCTCCTGCTGCGGTTGTACAGGGACTGGATAGCCCTTAATAAAGGACCCCGTACTCCCGGAGCACCCCCCACAGGGCGCCTCGAGGGACACGGACGAACGCCTTCTCCAGATCCACAAAACACATGTGGACTGGTTGGGTGAACTCCCATGAACCCTCGAGCACCTGATGGAGGGTGCAGAGCTGGTCCAGTGTGCCGCGACTAGGGCAGTCCCAATTATTACAATATTCGCCAATCGCGATTATTTTTCATATTCGCAAATATTTTTCATAATCGCGATTACCGTGAATTACTTATTTTATCCACAAAGTTGCATAAAATGACTCAGAATCTGACGTCATCGTGCAGCAGCAGCCACACGCAGCCTCTCTGCCTCATTCACTCTGTTTCCTCTCGTCTTGGTTGGATGGTTAGCGAGGCTCGGATAATAACACGGAGCGTGAGGAGGTTCAGGTTTCAAAGCCACATATCACGGCACCGCTGTGGATGCATTTCGGTTTTATGTAGGGCTGCCACGACTAGTTGACTAGTCACGACTATGTTGACAATTGAAATCATTAACAACTAATTTAGTAGTTGACGAGTCATTTATTTTATTTAAGTCTTTGTTTTTCCTCTCAATTCATAGTTTTGGGCAGCCGTCCTGCCGTCATTTGGACGTTCAAATTTTGAATGAGACGGCCGATTAAAACAGTGGCCGTCTCATTCAAAGCCGTTTAAAATGCGCAGTTTACCGAAGGAGCTGTGTGTATGTGCGTGCGCGTGTGGAGTCAACTCGCTACAGACTGCGAGGGAGGGAGCAGGTGAGTGAGTGAGATTCCTGAACGGAGGCACGAGACGTTACGTTCTGCTGTGAACCATCAGTGCACTTAAGACAGCGAGAGAGAGGATTTTAACCCGAGAGAACATGTTAAAAAAAAGACAAAAAAAACAAACAAACGTGGAGCTGCCTTTACACTCTGTACTTTCTCTACATGTGTGGTTCTGATGGCACAGACCTGTTCACACCATGTGCCCGTCGTATACTGAATTTGAGATCACGAGATGAAATAAACGGTCAAACATCCTTAAAAATGAGAATATATAAATGAACTGAGCAAAAATTACACACACAGGTTTTAAAAAACCCTGCTGTGGAAAAGCTGTGCAGAGGCACAGATCAGAAAAAGCTGAACTTTAACAGCTGTTTATTTTCGAAAGGTATGTATTTGTTCAATCTTGAGCTGATGAGGAAAAAAAGGATGACTTCATCACACTAAAATGAACTGGAGTCAGAATAAAAATACAAGCTGCTGATTTCTGTTATTTTTCAGAGTTATTAAGCTGAAGCTATATGTTTTAATTATTTCAAAGTGAGTTGCCTCTTATTGTATTCTGATTTATTTATACAAAAAAAAAAACATGGGGAGTGTAATCAGCCTGCATTGTTCTGTTAAGTTTATATCAGTTTTCCTGAACATGTCCAAGTGTTTTTCCTTCTTTATAAGAGTTTGGTGTTTGCTCCACAAAGTTTTAAAACACAATAAAATGTTCACACTGTTCTTTATAGCAGTTCTGTAATTTCAGAAATTCAACAGAAACAACCACAAATCATAAAAAGTTGGGACTGTATATAAAATGAAGATAAAAATAAAAATGTTGCACTATTCCCAGTTTCTCCACTCACAAAAGCCAAACGTTCTTCCAGAGTTGTGTAATCATACTATGACAGTAGAATATAAAGAAGGGGAAAAAAAGAAAAAAATAGACAATATAATCGTCAATCGCAATTATTTGCCTGACAATTAATCGTCTCCAGAAATTCCTAATCGTGACAGCCCTAGCCGCGACCACGACGAAAACCATACTGCTCCTCCTGAATCTGAGGTTCGACTATAGGTCGAATTCTCCTCTCCAGTACTCTGCAATAGACCTTACTGAGGAGGCTGAGGAGTGTGATTTCCCCTGTAGTTGGAACACACCCTCCGTTCCCCCTTCTTAAACAGAGGGATCACCACCTCGGTCTACCAATCCAGAGGCACTGTCCCCGACCGCCACGTGATGTTGCAGAGATGTGTCAACCAAGACAGTCCCACAACATCCAGAGACTTAAGGTACTCCAGGCGGATTTCATCCACCCCAGGAGCCTTGCCACCGAGGAGTTTTCTGCCCACCTCGGTGACTTCAGTCTGGGTGATGGATGAGTCCACCTCTGAGTCCCCAGTCTCTGCTTCGTCTTCGGAAGACGTGACGATGGGATTGAGGAGATCCTCGAAGTATTCCTTCCACCGCCCGACAACATCCCCAGTCAGCGTCAGCGGCTCCCCACCCGCAGTGTAGACAGTGTTGGTGGAGAGCTGCTTCCGCCTCCGGAGGCATCAGACGGTTTGCCAGAATTTCTTCGAGGCTGACCGATAGTCCTCCTCCATGGCCTCCCCAAACTCCTCCCAGACCTGAGTTTTTGCCTCTGCAACCGCACAGGCTGCAGCACGCTTTACCTGTCAGTACCTGTCAGCTGCCTCAGGAGTCCCACCTGCCAACAAAGACAAGTAGGACTCCTTCTTCAGCTTGACGACATCCCTTACTTCCGGTGTCCACCACCGGGTTCGGGGATTGTCGCTGCGACAGGCACCAGAGACCCTGTGACCACAGCTACGAGCGGCAGCATCGACAATGGAGGGGGAGAACATGGTCCACTTGGACTTCATGTCTCCAACCTCCCCCGGGATCTGGGAGAAGCTTTCCCGTAGGTGGGAGTTGAAGACCTCGCTGACAGAGGATTCCGCCAGTCGTTCCCAGTAGACCCTCACGATACATTTGGGCCTGCGAGGTCAGACCGGCTTCCTCCTCTCCCAGCGGATCCAACTCACCACCAGGTGGTGATTGGTCGACAGCTCAGCCCCTCTCTTCACCCGAGTGTCCGAGACACGTGGCCGAAGGTCAGATGATATGACTGCAAAGTCAATCATCGACCTCCGGCTCAGAGTGTCCTGGTGCCACATGCACTTATGGCCACCCTTGTGCTCGAACATGGTGTTCGTGATGGACAAACCGTGACTAGCACAGAAGTCCAACAACTGAACACCACTCGGGTTCAGATCGGGGAGGCCGTTCTTCCCGATCACACCCCTCAAAGTCTCACTGTCGCCGCCCACGTGGGCGTTAAAATCCCCTAGGAGAACAATGGAGTCCCCAGTCGGAGCACTATCTAGTACCCCTCCCAGGGACTCCAAGAAGGTCAGGTACTCTGCACTGCTGCTCTGCCTGTATGCCGAGACAACAGTGAGAGTCCTGTCCCCAACCTGAAGGCGTAGGGATGCGACCCTACTGGGCCCCGCGGGCTAAGACCCGACCAGCAGGTGCTCGCACGCAAGCCCCAACCCCAGGCCTGGCCCCAGGGTGGGGCCCCGGCTCTTCCATACCGGGCACCACCTCGGTATTGATATTATACTGGTCATGGGAGCTTCTGAACTGCCCTTAGTCTGACCTGTCCCCTAGGACCTGTTTGTCATGGGAGACCCTACCAGGGGCACGAAGCCCCCGACAACATAGCTCCTAGGATCATCCGGGTATGCAAACATCCCCACCACGATTAGGTGGCAATTCGAGGGGGAGGTATAATTAAACCTTAAACTTTATCTGTAACTTGACATTAATGATTGGGAGATTTCCTTTCAAAATGAAAATAGCTAAGGTGATACCATTGTTCAAATCTCGTGATAAACACTTTTTTCAAACTACAGGCCAATCTCACTGCTACCTCAATTTTCAAAAATTCTGGAAAAAGTATTCATTCAGAGGCTAAATGATTTTATATCCAAACATCGCATACTAAATGAGTAGCGATGTGGATTTAGAAAAAATCTGTACTACTTCACTGGTGGTAATTGATTTTGTGGAACATATTCAATTTTATTTATATAGCACCAAATCACAACAAACAGTTGCCCCAAGGCGCTTTATATTGTAAGGCAAGGCCATACAATAATTACGTAAGAACCCCAAGGGTCACCTGATCCAGCCCTAACTATAAGCTTTAGCAAAAAGGAAAGTTTTAAGCCTAATCTTAAAAGTAGAGAGGGTGTCTGTCTCCCTGATCCGAATTGGGAGCTGGTTCCACAGGAGAGGAGCCTGAAAGCTGAAGGCTCTGCCTCCCATTCTACTGTTACAAACCCTAGGAACTACAAGTAAGCCTGCAGTCTGAGAGCGAAGCGCTCTATTGGGGTGATATGGTACTATGAGGTCCCTAAGATAAGAAGGGACCTGATTATTCAAAACCTTATAAGTAAGAAGAATAATTTTAAATTCTATTCTAGAATTAACAGGAAGCCAATGAAGAGAGGCCAATATGGGTGAGATATGCTCTCTCCTTCTTCTCTTTCCATATCACAAATGCAATTGTAAACAAACCATATACTGTAGGTTTTTTTTTTTTTTTCCACTTACAGAAAGCATTCGATACTATAGATCGGGGTGCCCAAGTTCGGTCCTCGGGATCTACCTTCCTGACAAGCTTAGTTGTCTCCCTGCTCCAACACACTTGTATCCAATGAAAGACTTGTTAGCAGGCTTTTAATGAGCCTTTCATTGGATTCAGGTGTGTTGGAGCAGGGAGACAACTAAGTGTCAGGAAGGTAGATCTCGAGGACCAAATTTTGGCACCCCTGCTATAGATCATACCTTATTATTGGATAAATTATGGAAGTATGGCAGCAGAGAATTAGCTCAAGATTGGATAGCTAGTTATTTGTACAATTGGTATCAATGTGTTCACATTGGTGGGATAAATTCTGAATTTTTGAGGTGCACTTGTGGGGTGCCCCAGGGCTCAGTCCTCGGGCCTTTGTCGTTACTTTTCTATATTAATGACATATGTATATTTTCTAAGTTTGTGAGTTGTATTTTATTTGCTGATGACACGACTGTGTTTTGTAGTGGGGATCATTTGAGACAGGTCCTAGACAAGATGGAGAGGGAACTACAGAAGTTTAAGGAATGGTTTGATTCAAACAAATTGTCACTAAACTTTGATAAAACAAAGTGTGTCATATTTGGTAATAAGCCCAGAAATGTATGTAGAAATTGACTAGTACACAATGTTGAAATTGAACTCGTGAATGAAACTAAATTTCTTGGGGTCTTTACTGATGATAATCTAAGTTGCAAAAGACATAAATTATGTTAAATCTAAAATGTCAAAGATCATTGCCATTTTGTATAAAGCACAAGACATCCTATCCCAACACTCATTAGTTACCTTATATCGTTCATTAGTTGTTCCATAAATGAACCTACTGTATTGAAGTTTGGGGAACCACCTACAAAACTAATACAAATCCTATATTTTTACAGTAGTGTTCAGAATAATAGTAGTGCTAGGTGATTAAAAAGATTAATCCAGGTTTTGAGTATATTTCTTATTGTTACATGGGAAACAAGGTACCAGTAGATTCAGTAGATTCTCACAAATCCAACAAGACCAAGCATTCATGATGTGCACACTCTTAAGGCTATGAAATTGGGCTATTAGTAAAAAAAAAAAAAAAAGTAGAAAAGGGGATGTTCACAATAATAGTATTGTGGCATTCAGTTAGTGAGTTCGTCAATTTTGTGGAACAAACAGGTGTGAATCAGGTGTCCCCTATGTAAGGATGAAGCCAGCACCTGTTGAACATGCTTTTCTATTTGAAAGCCTGAGGAAAATGGGAGGTTCAAGACATTGTTCAGAAGAACAGCATAGTTTGATTAAAAAGTTGACTAGAGAGGGGAAAACTTATACGCAGGTGCAAAAAAATTATAGGCTCTTCATCTACAATGATCTCCAATGCTTTAAAATGGACAAAAAAAAAAATCAGAGATGCGTGGAAGAAAATGGAAAACAACCATCAAAATGGATAGAAGAATAACCAGAATGGCAAAGGCTCACCCATTGATCAGCTCCAGGATGATCAAAGACAGTCTGGAGTTACCTGTAAGTGCTGTGACAGTTAGAAGACGCCTGTGTGAAGCTAATTTATTTGCAAGAATCCCCCGCAAAGTCCCTCTGTTAAATAAAAGACGTGCAAAGAGGTTACAATTTGCCAAAGAACACATCAACTGGCCTAAAGAGAAATGGAGGAATATTTTGTGGACTGATGAGAGTAAAATTGTTCTTTTTGGGTTCATGGGCCACAGACAGTTTGTGAGACGACCCCCAAACTCTGAATTCAAGCCACAGTTCACAGTGAAGCATGGTGGTGCAAGCATCATGATATGGGCATGTTTCTCCTACTATGGTGTTGGGCCTATATGAGGTCTGTCCATAAAGTATAGGTCCTTTTTATTTTTTCAAAAACTATATGGATTTCATTCATATGTTTGTACGTCAGACATGCTTGAACCCTCGTGCGCATGCGTGAGTTTTTCCACGCCTGTCGGTGACGTCGTTCGCCTGTGAGCACACCTTGGGAAGGACTGGTACCGCCCCCTCGTTGGAATTCCTTTGTCTGAGAAGTTGTTGAGAGACTGGCGCTTTGTTTGATCAAAATTTTTCAAAACCTGTGAGGCACATCGAAGTGGACACGGTTCGAAAAATTCAGCTGGTTTTCGGTGAAAATTTTAACGGCTGATGAGAGATTTTGAAGTGATTCTGTCACTTTAAGGACTTCCCACGGAGCGGGACGTCGCGCAGTGGTCCCAGGCGCCGCCGTCAGCCTGTTTCAAGCTGAAAACCTCCACATTTAAGCCTCTGTTGACCCGGGACGTCGTGAGAGAACAGAGAAGTTTCAGAAGAAGTCAGTTTCAGCATTTTATCCAGATATTCCACTGTTAAAGGAGATTTTTTTTTTTTAATGAAAGACGTGCGGGCGGATTCGCACGTCGGCTTGCAGCCGCCGCGATGCGCTGCCACAGGAAAAACACCTCCGTGTTGATAACCATTTGTAAAATCCAGGCGGCTTTTGATGACTTTCAGTGGAGTGAGTATCTGAGAAATTGTTTAACAGTTGGGCATGTTCCAACTTGTCCTTAAGGCTTCCAACGGAGGTGTTTTTCCTGTTGTGCTGCGCTGCGCCGGCTGCAAGCCGACGTGCAAATCCGCCCGCACGTCTTTCATTAAAAAAAATCTCCTTTAACAGTGGAATATCCGGATAAAATGCTGAAACTGACTTATTCTGAAACTATGTAGACTATCCTACACGTCTGTATCGCACGCTTGACCGTTGCTATGGCAACATCCCAGAGGCTTATAAAGCGGTATGCAGACGCCTCTTGGAAAATCTGACCACAATGTGATTCATCTTTTGCCTAAATAACAAAGCTGTGGTCAAAAGAATTAAAACAGTTAATAAGCAGGTACAGGTGTGGTCCGAGGAAAGCAAAGAGCAACTCAGAGACTGTTTTGATGAAACAAACTGGGCCATCCTGTCTGGATGGAGATGAACTCACTGACACCATCACAGCTTATATTAAGTTCTGTGAGGATAACGTGTCAGAGACTAAAACTGTGAAAATATTCCCAAATAACAAACCCTGGGTGTCCAAACAATTGAAAATCTGTCTTAATGAAAAGAAGGCAGTCTTCTGCTCTGGTAATGTGCAATTAATGCAGAAAAAAGGAGACAGCTGAGAGGGAATATATACTCAACAAAAATATAAACGCAACACACTTGGTTTTGCTCCCATTTTGTATGAGATGAACTCAAAGATCTAAAACTTTTTTTCCACATACACAATATCACCTTTTCCCTCAAATATTGTTCACAAACCAGTCTAAATCTGTGATAGTGAGCACTTCTCCTTTGCTGAGATAATAAATCCCACCTCACAGGTGTGCCATACCAAGATGCTGATTAGACACCATGATTAGTGCACATGTGCCTTAGACTGCCCACAATAAAAGGCCACTCTGAAAGGTGCAGTTTTGTTTTATTTGGGGGGGGGATACCAGTCAGTATCTGGTGTGACCACCATTTGCCTCATGCAGTGCAACACATCTCCTTTGCATCATCCGTGAAGAGAACACCTCTCCAACGTGCCAAACGCCAGCGCATGTGAGCATTTGCCCACTCAAGTCGGTTACGACGACGAACTGGAGCCAGGTCGAGACCCCAATGAGGACGACGAGCATGCAGATGAGCTTCCCTGAGACAGTTTCTGACAGTTTATGCAGAAATTCTTTGGTTATGCAAACCGATTGTTCCAGCAGCTGTCCGAGTGGCTGGTCTCAGACGATCTTGGAGGTGAACATGCTGGATGTGGAGGTCCTGGGCTGGTGTGGTTACACGTGGTCTGCGGTTGTGAGGCTGGTTGGATGTACTGCCAAATTCTCTGAAACGCCTTTGGAGACGGCTTATGGTAGAGACATGAACATTCAATACACGAGCAACAGCTCTAGTTGACATTCCTGCTGTCAGCATGCCAATTGCACGCTCCCTCAAATCGTGCGACATCTGTGGCATTGTGCTGTGTGATAAAACTGCACCTTTCAGAGTGGCCTTTTATTGTGGGCAGTCTAAGGCACACCTGTGCACTAATCATGGTGTCTAATCAGCATCTTGATATGGCACACCTGTGAGGTGGGATGGATTATCTCAGCAAAGGAGAAGTGCTCACTATCACAGATTTAGACTGGTTTGTGAACAATATTTGAGGGAAATGGTGATATTGTGTATGTGGAAAAAGTTTTAGATCTTTGAGTTCATCTCATACAAAATGGGAGCAAAACCAAAAGTGTTGCGTTTATATTTTTGTTGAGTGTATTTAAGGCAAAAACTGAGTACAAGAATAAAGTAGAAAGTAAATTTTTCAGTGGCAATATAAAACAAGCCTGGGAAGGTCTAAATACACTGATGGGCAAATCCAGTAAGAAATGTGATGCTCTTACAACCATTAATCAATGTTTTGTTGATGAGTTAAACCGTTTCTTCTGTAGATTTGATAAAGTGGATGATAAACAGGAATGTGATATCTGTAAAAATCTTCCAGCAGGAGCTCCCACAGCTATCACTGAGGATGACGTGGCTAAAAGTCTTTCTAAACTGAAGCCAAACAAGGCCACTGGCCCAGATGGCCTGAAAGCCCGTCTACTCAAAGACTGTGCTCCTCAATTAAAAGGAGTCTTTTCCAGATTGTTTAATTCCGTCCTTGTCACAGGAGTGCCCAAATCTTGGAAATTCTCCATAATAAGGCCTATACCAAAAAAGCCAGGGGCAAGCAAACTTGAAGATTTTCGGCCCATTGCCATAACCTCCATATTATGTAAAACTATGGAGAGAGTTTTAGTTGACGTCCTGACCACCACAGTGGTCAGTGAACTAGACCCTCTGCAGTTTGCCTGTAAGAGGGACAGAGGTACTGATGATGCCGGACTGATCTTGCTGGACATGATCTCAAAGCAGCTTTCACTTGCTAAAGCATATGCTCGGGTTTTGTTTGTAGACTTCAGTGCAGCTTTTAATTCTATGAAATTACATATTCTTCTGAAAAGGCTGGCTGATTTAAATGTTGAAAAAGGCCTGATGCTCTGGATCAGAGACTTTCTGTCTTGTCGCCCTCAGAGTTTGTGCTAACATTCTGTCAGGAGAGCTCATCATAAGCACTGGCTGCCCACAGAGTAGCATTCTTTCACCTCTGCTCTTCTCTCTTTTTACAAACGAATTTGCAGTTAATGACACAAACTTTAAACTGATTAAATACGCGGATGACATGGCCCTAGTCGGCCTGCTACAGAAGTGTGACTCTGGCGAAGCCTCCTATCTCGCTCACACTAAGGCTCTTGAAGCTTGGTGTCTCGACAGCCAGCTGGAAATCAATGTGTCTAAGACAAAGGAGCTTGTTTTTCCACACAAAGCAAGAACTGACCGTGCAGCCAGTTTCACTCGATGGCCAGCTTGTTGAAACGGTTGAAACTTTTAAATATCTTGGTACAGTTCTTGATAGTCACTTGAGCTTCTTTGAAAACACTAATTTTATCTTTAAGAAATGTTCACAGCGACTCAGTCTTCTCAGAAGATTGAGTTGTTTTGGTGTTAATCCGCAGATTTTAGAGCTTGTGTATTCTGCACATATTGAGAGTATTTTAACATTTCATCTTTGTGTTTGGTTTGGTCACTTGAGTTGTAAATGTAAGGACAAATTAAATAGAATTGTAAAAATGGCGGGGAAAATTGTTGGAAAACCCCAGAAGACTCTGGCCCACATTTACACTGACATGATGAGGAGGAAAGCTGAGAGAGTCCTGGCAGACAGCTCTCATCCTCTGTCCTGACAGTTTGAGCTCTTGAAGTCTGGGAGGCGCTACAGAGCTCCTCTGGCCAAAGGTTCTTTCAAAAAATCTTTTATACCAAATGCCGTCACCATAATGAATTCAAAAAAGTGACCACTCCACAAATTAAACCTGAACTGCTTTACTTCTGTTTTATTTGATTTTATTAGATCTTACTGTATGTTTTATTTATCTTACTAGGTCTTATTCTATTTCTTCTTTTACTTCCATGTATTTTATGTATCTTATTTTTGTTTTATTCGTGTGTTTGTATGAATGTTTTATGACTGTTTTTTGTCTTTTTTGTGCTGATGAGCCAAAGACAATTTTCCACATCGGTGGACAATAAAGAATTATTCTATTCTACTCTATTCTCTGTTCTCTCACGACTTCCTGGGTCAACAGAGGCTTAAATGTGGAGGTTTTCAGCTTGAAACAGGCTGACGACGGCGCCTGGGAGCACTGCGCGACGTCCCGCTCCGTGGGAAGTCCTTAAAGCGACAGAATCACTTCAAAATCTCTCATCAGCCGTTAAAATTTTCACAGAAAACCAGCTGAATTTTTCGAACCGTGTCCACGTCGATGTGCCTCACAGGTTTTGAAAAAATTTTGGTCAAACAACGCGCCAGTCTCTCAGCAACTTCTCAGACAAAGGAATTCCAACGAGGGGGCTGGGCCACACCTCCCACAAGGCGTGCTCACAGGCGAATGATGTCACCGACAGGCGTGGAAAAACTCACGCATGCGCACGAGGGTTCAAGCATGTCTGATGTACAAACATATGAATGAAATCCATATAGTTTTTGAAAAAAATACAAAGGACCTATACTTTATGGACAGACCTCGTATATCACATCCCAGGTATCATGGATCAGTTTGGATATGTCAAAATACTTGAAGAGGTCATGACCCTTCCCGTCACAACTCCAGTTTTACTGGAGAAACATACACAGCTGCTGAGGTCTCCCATCCAATTACTAACCAGATCCTGGACTGCTTAGCTTCTAAGATCTGACGGGACCAGGCTAATGCAGAGCAGACTGGCTGCTTTATATAGATATGTATAACTTTTATTTTTGGTCAAAGGGGTGGGCGTTTACAAGCTTTTGCTTCTGCTTACACCCTTTCGGGTACATGTGTGCATTATTGGATTCTTTTCTTTATTTGTAAGTTTTTTGCTTGTTTGTTTTTTATTGTTGTTTTGGCTCTGTCTGTGCTGAATAAATTCATTCATTTGAATATGGCAATGATTGGGGCACATTTGATAAAGATAGAGTGCTGTGAAAAAGTGTTTGCCCCCTTGACCCTTTACATGTTAGATTTTTATTAAGACATCAGTAAACAAAACAAAAATTCAGGTCTTGTATATTAGAATTTCCAAAATCATGGTCTTTAAACTCACAGTGAAAGTAGATCTCTACAGTTTGATATAAATTAATTAAAAATCTGAAAGCCAAAATGGTGTGAATAAGTACCTGCTTTAGTACAGCACATGGAAACCATCACTTTTATATACAGGTTTCTTCAGACAAGTCAGGGGATAGATACGTGAACATTCCCAAAACACTGACTGTCTTGCACATTATTTACATGAATTATGAAGAAATACAAACAGTGTAGCACTCTGGTAAATCTGTGTGGAGTAGATAGTTCTCAAAAACTGAGTGACTGTATAAGAAGGTGAAGAGTGAGGAAAGCCACCAAGACACCAGGACGACCCTGAAGAAGTTATAGATTTCTGTGGCTGTGATTGAAGAACTTGTGCAATGTCCAGGTTTTGAGTGTCGCATCACCAGTTAGACAGCTTCATGATGAAGTGGTATAGAGAAGGTTTCTATAAAAAAAAGGAAAAAACCCCCAAAAAAAACAAACAAACACTTGAAAGTTCAGCTACAATTTGCCAGAAGGCACATTGGAGATTCAAGCATACATTTGATGTTTTGTTGAAAGAAAATTATTCTCTGTGCAACTCCACTATGTAGGCAGGAGTGGTGATACAAAATGCAAAACTTGCACTATGCACAATCTCTTCAATCACAACCACAGAAGTCTGAGTTCTTCAGGGTTGTCCTAGTGTCTTAGTGGCTCTTCTTACACAGTCACTCAGTTTTTGAGAACTATCTATTCCACACAGATTTACCATAGTGTGCTATACTGTTTGTATTTCTTCATAATTCATGTAAATAATGTCCAAGACATAGTCAGTGTCTTGGGAATGTTAACGTATCCATCCCCTGACTTGTCCAAAGAAACCTGTATATAAAAGTCATGGTTTACATGTGCTATACTAAAGGGGGCACTTAATTATTCACACCATTTTGGATTTTAGATTTTTTTAAATTAATTTATATCAAACTGTAGAGATTTACTTTCACTGTGAGTTTAAAGAGCATGATTTTGGAAATTCAAATATACAAGGCCTGAATTTTTGTTTTTTTTGATGTCCTAATAAAAATCTAACATGTAAAGGGTCAAGGGGGCAAACACTTTTTCACAGCACTGTGTAATGTAAAATATACATTAAATGGGGTTTCCAATGTTTAATTTAAATGGCCACAAAATCTGTAATCCAAATCAGATCCAGATCAAACTTTTAGTCGATAGACTACCATCCTACATAACACTTTCAAATATGAAATAAATTTGACCTTTTTTGACAGTTATGCTTTTAAAAAAAAAATTGTTCAATGTTAAAGATGGGGACTTTGTCCTTTGATCTGTGACATTGAAAATTGAATCATGTAGGCTCTAGGCTGTTCACAAACAGACAAAAAAAAAAAAAAAATCAGGGGTGATAACAACCTCCTCCAACTTCGTTGGCAGAGATAAAAATATTTTTGAGTCAGCTTTAATCATTGAATTTTTTTTTCATAATTTTAAAATTACCATATTTTAACAGTGTAATTAAATAATCCTTGACAATGTAACTATAATCTGTTGACACGTTTTCCAATGTAAGTTGGTCTCATTATACTTGCTTATTTTCAGGTCTGTTACTTCTGAAAATTATATGATGCTATGTTATAGATATGCCTGTTTGTCATTTGTTGCATATTTCATTCTGTAATTACACAAACAGTATTGTGTAATAAACCTGCTCTTTTCTATGTAATGTTTCTTTTTAATGCTATTTCTACATTCAGAGGGATTACAGTGGTCCCTTGCTATAACGTGGTTCACCTTTCACGGCCTCGCAGTTTCGCGGATTTTTTTTCTTTAGAGCAGTTTTGCATGTTTTTTTTTTTGTTTTGTTTTTTTAACAGCGCATTGTGTTCTGTGTCCTTATCACGCGGGCTGGTCGCGGCACTGGTCGGCATCACCGCGATTGCCCTCACTGCCTCCGATTCGCTTACCGAGTCTGCGGGCTCGATAAACGCAGCAGCGGGCCACTCACACTGCCCTCCTGTCTGCTGTGCGGAGCTGCGCCAAATCTGGCAACAGGTCGCTGTTTTGATGCGGATGACCGCAGCTGCAGAGCTCCGTGGCCACTGAGAGAGGACTTGGATTCTTTGCGGGTCCCTCATCCTTACCTCTGGAGGCAGTGAGCGAAGGGAGAGTTCTGCGTGTGTCTGTTTATAATCTTCTCACGCAGAAGAAAAAGTGTTTACACAGGAGAGAAAAGTGAGAAAATGTTAATGCCTGTTTGAGAAAAGTGTATAAAGTGTGTAGTGAGGGGTTTTACAGATATAAAATATATCTATAATAATTGCAGAAAATAGCGCTGACTACTTCATAGATTTCGCTTATCGCAGGTTATTTTTAGAACGTAACTCCCGCGATAAACGAGGGACCACTGTAATTGAAAAGGTAAGTACATCATAAAATACTTGTCTGGGTCATGTTTAAAGGTGTAATATACAGCATTGACTCCATATTTGCTTATATAAAGATGTAATGTCTAGAGCACAGCATGAACAATGAATGTATGAGCCAATGTATGAATGTATCTATTTAGGCTAAGCAAATAAAGATAACATTAAAATAAGGAGTAAAAGACCAGAATAGTACAGAAAAAACACATCTTAACCAAAATAATCAAAAATAAATGTTTGAAAGGAGTAGGAAGAAATGCAAGTTTGTTGAGTCCCATCCCTTCTTTACCTGAATATATCTTCAGTCTAAACAATCACTACCATATTTATATTCAGACCATCCAAAAATTAATAGAAAAAAAAGGATTTATAGTGAAGCAACTTGCACATCCTGTGCAATCATATCTTTTCAGTATGATGTGTTTGAATGTTTGTGTCTTAGCTGAATTACAATCAAGTTGACCAACTGTGGTGCACAAGAGGTGAAAAATGAAGTTCCTCATATGAAGATGAAAATACTTCTAAAACAATCTATGGTATCCAGAGCTCAATGCCTGAAAATATTTTTGAAGTAACTGTCTTCATTGCAAAATTACAGCGCATTGAACTAAACATTAAATTCTGAAATTGGCTATGTACGGACACTACATGCTATTGGAATAGCTCTCTTGTACGTGATTATATTATCAGTTTTTAGGTTGTGATTGTAGGGTTTTTTGTATTGTCAGAGATACATGTGACCATAATTCTTGGTATGGAATGCAATCAGCATATAAGGAATTATTCATGATTTCACATGGAAACGGCTCAAAAAATTTTTTTATGTGATCAAAAATAGAACACGACATCATTTCTGAAAAAGTAACTTTATTGCTTAACTTGAAACATCCATCCCCAAAGCGGGAATACACATAATACATATACCAAAAGAACTTGTCAAAATTGTTTAATGCGACCTCTGCTACCATATAACAGAACTGAAGTTATCTATGTACAGACATACACAAAAAATCTAAAATAATGCCTTGTTTTTTTATATTTGTGTATTACTAAAATTTATTTGCTGAAATATCAATGGTTTGCTGTTTACTATCCTAATTTTAGCACAATACATGATACTATGTACGGACACTACACTATGTATGGACACTACGGTTTCCAACTGTTAGTGCCCAAATGTTCACTTCAAATGAAAATTGAAAAACAATTTTTCTGTTATGAATAAAGACTAAGACTACTGCTACATACCTTTTAATCCACTGACATCCTTTGGATAGAGGATTCTCCAGGGCTATGTACGGACACTACAGGATTTTGGTGAACAAAAGGTATGGTCACAAAACTCGAATTTTTGGGAAAACAAACAATCCAAATTCAATGATATTCAACATACTGTTAATACAACTGTAACTCCTTAATATAAATGAACAATAACCAGTTTATTTGAACATATTTTATTATTTCAAGGCCTTTACCTTTACAAGTGCTTATAAAATGAAAAATTGTAACACAGCAGGTTTATCTGGAAGTCTGAAAGTAAATATTGTTCTGTGTTCATATAGATATGTCATCATGGTTCAGATTGGTTGCTGTGCCTTCCTGAACCTGAAAAAAGTACAAAAATGAAATATCAAGCAGTGCTGTATCAACTGAATTGAATATTTTGCATGCACCAGCATAACGGTAAAATTCCCCAAATTAGAAGCACATAATTCGCTGTCACTCGATAAGTTTTCATCCAATCTCTATCAAATTTGGAAGTTAAGGGCATCTTTTGGCAACAATGGAAATGACAACAAACTCCATAGTTTTGAATACACAGTTTATTGTAGATTTGGCTATAACATCAACACTTCCAAGTTGGTCAACGTGATTGTGATTCAGCCATCTATAAATGAAGCTATTGCATTTAACACCATAATCATGCATCATCTGTAGGGATGTAACATTGTGCGCACCATAAGCAGTCCAACTAAATGCAACCCCAATTCCAATGAAGTTGGGACATTGTGTAAAATTTAAATAAAAACAATACAATGATTTGCAAATCCTCTTCAACCTATATTCAATTGAATACACCACAAAGACAAGATATTTAATGTTCAAACTGAAACTTTATTGTTTTTGTGCAAGTATTTGCTCATTTTGAAATGGATGCCTGCAACACGTTTCAAAAAAGCTGGGACAGTGGTATGCTTACCACTGTGTTACATCACCTTTCCTTCTAACAACACTCAATAAGCGTTTGGGGACTGAGGACACTAATTGTTGAAGCTTTGTAGGTGTAATTCTTTCCCATTCTGGCTTGATATATGACTTTGGTTCAACAGTCTTTGTTGTCGTATTTTGCGCTTCATAATGCGCCACACATTTTCAATGGGCGACAGGTCTAGACTGCAGGCAGGCCAGTCTAGTACCCACACTCATTTACTACGAATCCACGCTGTTGTAACGTGCAAAATGTGGCTTGGCATTGTCATGCTGAAATAAGCAGGGATGTCCCTGAAAAAGACGTTGCTTGGATGGCAGCATGTGTTGCTCCAAAACCTGGATGTACTTTTCAGCTATGATGGTGCCATCACAGATGTGTAAGTTGCCCATGCCATGGGCAGTAACACACCCCCATACCATCACAGATGCTGGTTTTTGAACTTTGCTCTGGTAACAATCTGGATGGTCTTTTTCCTCTTTTGTCTGGAGGAAACGACGTGCATGATTTCCAAAAACAATTTGAAATGTGGACTCATCAGACCACAGCACACTTTTCCACTTTGTGTCTGTCCATTTCAAATGAGCTCATGAGCTCGGGCCCAGAGAAGGCAGCGGCATTTCTGGATGTTGTTGATGTATGGCTTTCGCTTTGCATGGTAGAGTTTTAAATTGCACTTGTAGATATAGCAACAACTGTGTTAACTGACAATGGTTTTCTGAAGTGTTCCTGAGCCCACGCGGTAAGATCCTTTCCACAATGATGTCAGTTTTTAATGCAGTGCCACCTGAGAGATCGAAGGTCACGGGCATTCAGTGTTGGTTTTCAGCCTTGCCGCTTATGTGTAGAAAGTTCTCCAGATTCTATGAATGTTCTGATGATATTATGGACTGTAGATGATGGAATCCCTAAATTCCTTGCACTTGAACATTGAGAAACATTGTTCTTAAACTGTTAGACTATTTTTGACGCAGTTGTTCACAAAGTGGTGATTCTCCACTCATCTTTGCTTGTGAATGGCTGAGCCTTTTGGGGATGTTCCTTTTATACCCAGTCATGACACTCACCTGTTTCCAATTAGGTGTTCTTTGAGCATTCATCAACTTTCCCAGTCTTTTGTTGCTCCGTCCCCATTTTTTGAAATGTCTTGCAGGCATCCATTTCAAAATAAGCAAATATTTGCACAAAAACAAAAAAGTCTATCCGTTAGAACATGAAATATCTTCTCTTTGTGGTGTATTCAGTTGAAGAGGGTTTACAAATCTTTGTATTCTGCTTATATTTACATTTCACACAACGTCCCAACTTCACTGGAATTGGGGTTGTAAATAAATGAATTGGATTTGTTTTATAAATACAATAAGTTGTGTTAAGTTACGTGTTCTGTTCCATGCATTTCTGGGTGATTCTTAGACTACGGGCACTTATGTCCTTTGATCATATTGTATGAAAAACAGAAAAAAGGGGAAATTTCACACTTTTATAGTTATCTTTACAATGAAAGTGTGTTAAGAAATTTGTTCTAGTAGTCTATGATGACTTTTTCCACCTTTTTTTTTCAGCATCATTATATGCAAATATTGCCATTTTGTGCTTGTCCCACACCCAGACTTTTGATCTTCAGTGATAAAAATGAATGGTAAAGAAATGTTTTTTCTAATGTTTTAAAATATCTCTGAATAAAATATCAGTAAAATAATCAAAACATAATTGGGGTATTCAATGTCATACAACTGTTGTGATTTTTTTTTAAACAAAATGTAGTTGTCCCACACTATTGCCGTAATTTCCACCACAACACTGTAATGTCCCTTTAAACAGTTTGTATGAAACATTGTTTGGGTAGTTTCTATGGAGATAAACAGTGACATCAGAGCACATGTATATAGCGCCAAATCACAACAAACAGTTGCCCCAAGGCGCTTTATATTGTAAGGCAATGGTGTGGTGGAAACTACATTTACAAGGCCAATAGTGCCCGTAGTTAAAGAATCACCCTTCCATGCATTTCAAAAAAGAAAGCGCTACCAGAACCTTTTACAGGAACTCAAGACTGCAGTCAGCTGCAATGTTCACATCATTTCTGTCCAGTTAGGTACTTACAAGGTGAATTGGAATCAGTTGGACAAAGCATCAGTTATAAAAAATTTTTTTGTTGCAGTCCAGTTCAAGAATGTGTGAAATCAAAACTATGCAGTTGTGATATACACTTCCATCAGCACAGTAGCTGACTGTAGTCAGGTCATGCTCACCTTTCTGCTGTTTTATTTTTGTTGTGATAAGTGTTGTTCTTAATTTATGATTTAGCTTATTACTTCTTTACAGACCTGCCGAAGATGTTAGTAACTAAAGATGAAATGCTCCCTGAACAGCAGGACTTGAATCTGATTGTTGACCAGAAGGTTATTAAAGAGGAACAAGAGGAACTCTGGACAAGACAAGAGGGACAGCAGCTTTACCAAGTGGAAGAAGCTGATATCACCAAGTTACCTTTCACTGTCTTTGTGAAGAGTGAAAATGGTGACCAAAGCCAAACGGAGAACACTGAGGCAGAACCTCTAACAAGCACCTCAAACATAGCACATAGAACACTGACAGCAAAAGCTGATGCAGAGGACTATAGAGGATCACAACCAGGCAGTAACTCTGGTTTGTATAGATGTTTACAATCAGATACTCAGTGCAAATATTCAGACAGTTCTGGAACTGAGGCTAATGATAATTGTGATGTGAAGCACACCAGAAAACTTTGTTCAGGTGTTAACTGCCTGAAAAACTGTGATACCTTTTTTGATGACATCAGGTGTAATTTCTCAAAATTTGGAAAAGCACCGATTCACGTCACCTTTTCAAAACAACAGAGGACAATTCAAGCAAGTGAGAAACATATTAGCCATTCTGATTGGGATAAAAGATTGAGAAGGAAGGGCTGTTTGACCAAAAAAAGGAAATGTTTGAAAGGAAAAGGACTGAAAATGTTTGACTGCTTTCAGTGTGGTAAAAGATGTCGTGTAAAAACCCATTTTAACACCCACATGAAAAGTAATACAGGAGCGAAACAATTTGGCTGTTCTGAGTGTGGTAAAACATTTATACAAAAAATTCATTTGTACACCCACATGAGAATTCATACAGGAGAAAAACCATTTAGCTGTTCTTTGTGTGGTAAAAGATTTCAGCAAAAAGCCAATCTAAGTAGACACATGATAACTCATACAGGAGAGAAACTATTTGGCTGCTCTGAGTGTGGTAAAAGATACAGTCAAAAAGGCAGTTTGACCAGACACATGAGAGTTCATACAGGAGAGAAACTGTTTGGCTGTCCCGGGTGTGGTAAACGATTTAGTCAAAAATGGCTTTTGGGCAGCCACATGAGAATTCATACAGGAGAGAAATCATTTAGCTGTTCTGAATGTGGGAAAAGATATCAAAATAAAACATATCTGAACATTCACATGAGAATTCATACGGGAGACAAACCATTTGTCTGTTCTGAGTGTAGTAAAAGATTTAGAGAAAAAGCCCATTTGGACAGCCACATGAGAATTCACACAGGAGACAAACCATTTGTCTGTTCTGAGTGTAGTAAAAGATTTAGAGAAAAAGCTTATTTAAGCAGCCACATGAGAATTCATACAGGAGAGAAACCATTTGGCTGTTCTGAGTGTAGTAAAACATTCGGAGAAAGACGCAATCTGAATAGACACATGAGAATTCATACTGGAGAGAAACCATTTGTGTGTTATGTGTGTGGTAAAGGATTTGGAGATAAAAGCAGTCTGAATAGACACATGAGAATACATGGAGAAGAGAAAGAGGAAGCTATATCACAGGAGGTGCAATAAAACCGGATATTGTCATTTGGAATAAGCAAAAAAAAAAAAAAAAAAAAAAGCCAAAATGATCAATATGACAGTCCCCAATGACTATGGCCTCAATACAACTAAAGGGGTGGGGGGGATCACAAAATACCATCATCTGAAAGAAATAGACACAATGCCAGTTGTGGTGGGAGCCACAAGGCTTAGGAAGAAAAACCTGAACCTTGAGGTACCCCCAAATGCCCATGAGGTGCAGTTATCAGCAGTTAAGGAAGCAGTCACTATGTTGAAGACTGATCTCTGATACGATGCCTGCAATATTCAGGGTGCAACTATAGACACATAGTCTGGGGCACATTGTATTCTGTTAAAAAGAAATCCAAGTATAAATGAAAAAAAGACACCATTTGGCTTAAAAATCTGAAAATACAACTCAATCACACATAGTCTGTTTGAGGTGCCTAAGAGAGTGGACTTGCACTTGTTGCAGAAAGCAGTCCAACCATCTATCTGGGTGATTCTTAGACTACGGGCACTTATTATGTCCTTTGTTCATATTGTATGAAAAACAGAAAAAGGGGAAATTTCACACTTTTATAGTTATCTTTACAATGAAAGTGTGTTAAGAAATTTGTTCTAGTAGTCTATGATGACTTTTTCACCTTTTTTCAGCATCATTATATGCAAATATTGCCGTTTTGTGCTTGTCCCACACCCAGACTTTTGATCTTCAATGATAAAAATGAATGATAAACATTTTTTCTAATGTTTTAAAATATCTCTGAATAAAATATCAGTAAAATAATCAAAACATAATTGGGGTATTCAATGTTGTGTCTGTTGTGATTTTTTTAAACAAAATGTAGTTGTCCCACACTATTGCCGTAATTTCCACCACAACACTGTAATGTCCCTTTAAACAGTTGGTATGAAAGATTGTTTGGGTAATTTCTATGGAGATAAACAGTGACATCAGAGCACATGTATATAGCGTCAAATCACAACAAACAGTTGCCCTAAGGCGCTTTATATTGTAAGGCAATGGTGTAGTGGAAATTACATTTACAAGGGCAATAGTGCCCGTAGTTAAAGAATCACCCATCTATGTGAAATTATCCACATATTAATTTATCACTGTCATCAGAAATATGTTTTAAGTGGTCATGAGATGCATAAAAGCTACAAGGGCATAATTTTTAAGGTTGGCAACAATGATTTGCTTTTATTTAGGGCTTGACTGCTGGGGCCTTATTAGTATTTGGAATCCATGTATAGTTTTTGTGACAAGTTTAATGGGATTTTTTTTTTTTTTTTTTTTTTTTTGCAATTTGATGCAGTTCTCAAAGACGAGCAAAGTTTAGAGCTTTTAATGTTCAACTGTGCTAAAGGTTGTGAAAAAGTGACATCATCCTTTAAAGTGCAAGTGACTGTTTTATCTTAAACTCAACTTTGCAAATACGTTAAAAAGGAATATGAATAATATACTAGAATAGATATGAATTGTACAGCTTAATTTTCATCTGTATTTAAGGTGAAACAGCCCTCTCATGCACTGCCTCTTTAAGCTACGTTTGTCCAGGGGGTGCACCTCGAATTTAAGATTTGGGGGGGGATATTGCTTATTTTCAAACTGTGGTGCACAGAGGCAAAACTACAAAAACTGCATCACTGTCTTAGTACTTGTGGACCTGACTGTACGCTTGAGGGGGTTTTGTTTCCCCCCATGTCAGTCAATTTCTGCTGAATTGTGATTGAAGAATATTATATTATGTAATTTCACAAATACTACCTCCTCTTTCAGCCAGATTTAGTCAGCAAAAGTTACATTCAGTTCTTAGTGACAGTGAAATAAAAAAAGTTTTCTCTGAAATATCTAATTTAAAGAAAAATGAATGAGTTATGTTGTACAGAAATATCAGTGCCCAAGCTTGGTTATGCTATCATTCCAACATTATTGAGCAAAGAATTTATTTTGTTTGCCTAATCAAATAAATGTTACTGTATGTCATATTTCATGGTGTCCACACCCTCAGTTTGATTTGGCCCATCACTTTGCCCAGCATGAACTTTAATCACGAAAGAGGTATTCTGCTCCAACAGTGTACCCTGCCTCATATCCTATGACTGCTGGGATTGGCTCCAGCCACTAAGTGGGTGTAGAAAATGGATGGATTCCCCAACGGTGGCCTTGTAAGGCTTGTTGCAATTCCGTGTCTGAGCAGTTTTACATGTACAAATTGTATGTTGCTGTGGAGTTTCTGTGATGGTCAACTTCATGATTTTTGTTGGTTTGGGGGATGGGGCGAACACTGCCATCTAGTGGGCTCACTGAAAAACGAGCATGTTTTCCAATAACTGCATATTTGAAAAATGTTCTGCATGGTCTGTAGGGGCATTTTGTAATGTGTTTAAAAAAAACCACGCTGACTGCTGTTTCTGTACACTCTATTATTCAACGCCAAGTGACGCCGCTAGACACATTTCTACCAGACCATGATTCAGCAAAGTGTACCAAAGGTTACTTTTTTACCTGTGGAAATTTTCAAATGTTGCTTATCATCCTGTCAGCATCACATTTACGTTTGTACAGTACAAGTAAAAAAAAAAAAAAAGGGTTATAAAGTTTCTTTTGTCTGTGATGCATTTTGTGATAAAATATGCAGGAAATGGCACCTAAAAATTTTAATAATTTCCTCATTCACAAATACACCACCGTCACCACCATTACAAAATCCTGGATCTATCCCTGGTATCCAGTACATATGTTACTGTTGTTAAACTGATCTGAAAATGCATTTTTGTGTGACATGTGGGTGCAGCAACACGCTGACAAAGTATAGTGGAGTGAGCTTTCATAAGTATGTATTATATGTAATACTGACATGGAGAATTGACTAAAACTGCTGAATCAAGGTTAGAAAATGATTTTGTGTGTGTTCTGTATTCTGATTCGATTAGAAGTCTCTGTTTCTGCCTCATTCACCTTAAGGACTCCTAGACGTGAACGTCACATGATGTGATCTAAAATAGCATGGGGAAAGAATGGATTCAGCAGAGGCAAAAAAAGAAAATAAAAATTAACTGTCTCGGAAAGTCATTTCCAGTTTGCTTCTGCATCAGTTA
This sequence comes from Thalassophryne amazonica, assembly GCF_902500255.1. Lineage (NCBI taxonomy): Eukaryota > Metazoa > Chordata > Actinopteri > Batrachoidiformes > Batrachoididae > Thalassophryne > Thalassophryne amazonica. The sequence continues at coordinate 21,587,666 of NC_047114.1, read as the reverse complement.
GTGTCCGCTTCATCCACCTAAAGCACCCCTAGAAGTGAAGATCACGTGATGTGATCTGAAATAGTATGGGGGAAGAAATCATTTTTGCAGCGGCAAAAAAAAAAAAAAAAAATTGGTTGTGGAACATCACTTCCGGTTTGCTTCCGTGTCAGGTTAGTGTTGTCCTCATTCACCTAAAGCGTCCGTGTAACCGAAGGTCACATGATGTGATCTAAAATACTGTGGGGGAAGAATTGAGATTAGCGTCGTCACTTCCTGTTTGCGTCAGCATCTTTATTCGTTTATTTTTTTCTTTATTAAATTGAATACGAGCTTTGTGAGATTTGAATCTGAACCATGGACTCCAAAGTTCTATCATTGTGTAAATGACCGTATTTTATGCTAAAAAATGAGGTTCAGGTTGTTAAACGTGGCGTTTCTCTTTTAATTCGGGCTCGTGTGTGTGTATATATATATATAACGTGAAGACTGAAATACAGTTAATTTACGCCTCTGCTCTATAAAACCTGTGTAACCGCTTAATTTTTCTCTGAGTGACACCAGGATCATGCATTTCACTTAAAAATACACATGCCAGTGTTTCAGCTGCCCTCAAAAGTATTGGAACACTTGGTATTTCACACATTTTAATTTGTTTATGCTATTTCAAATAAATAAAGCTAAATTTATCTTCCTTAAACTCAAACTGAAAGCAAATGTCCACCTTCATAAAAATTCATTAAAAATGTAAAATACAACTTCCTGATGAAGTGGCGTAGAGGAGGATTGTCGGGGTGAAGCGTGTCAGCTCCTCTCTGTAACTATGAGCCATCACTTTCGAACGGCAGCCTGGAAGCTGTTTTCGGATGGAGCAGGTTCATTACCCTATGTCAGTCAGTCATCGGGATGTTTCTGTTTTGCTAATAATTGCATCACACACTGAAAAATGCAGAGAATTGCAGAGAGACTTTTCCAGAAATGTACCTGTTAACGCTCAGAGTGAGAGGAATAAAATACATCAGCGATCACGAATTATTAGCACGTGTGCAGAGAGACTTACAATCATGAGTACTTTTATGTTGTCTTGCTAACTGGGATGTTAAAAACCGTGCAACATGCCCTTTAACCAAGGTGATATGAGTTGACCAAGCATGTGCTATGAGTTGGTATGCTGGAAGTTGGTAGGTGATACGAGTTGACCTGATACCATTCTGATGCCGCTCTTTGCTTTAAGAGGAGTAAAATGAAACAGTGCTTCAATTCACCATTTTCAAAATATAGATGTGAAAGCTGTTAATAAGGCTCATACAGTGGTTTACAAAACGGTAATTGCACAATCAGGTGTACCACTAGTGTTTCACTTTTGGCGAAAAATGAAATTCAGTATAATGCTTAATAGTTTGTTTCACAATGATAACATCCCAAGGGATCTTCATGCAGAATTTCATGAGCAAATACCATTTAGATTTTTTTCAGTGACAGACTGAGTGCTTGATCCTTGTGAACAAAAACAGGTACTAGGGAGACTACATTAGGTTTGTGAAGAACTTTTATTTCTGTGTCCTATAATGTGAGTCAAAAGACTGGACCAAAATTTTTGCTGTAAAACCTCCATCATAGTTTTACAAGTGCTTCCAGTATAGAGCTACTACTACGGCGACTACAAGGCTCTATGGAGACTACATTTGGCACAAATTGTCATTCTTGAGGTACAAAAAATATCACTTCCAATTTCTAGATTATGGTTGAGACAAAGACACTCTAGTGAAATATATTGGTATCATTCCTGCACCTAGTGTTGCCTCTCTTGCTACTACGGAGACTACAATATTTTTGGGGGACATCCACACCCCTGATTATGTGAATTTCCCAGAAGTTCCAGCAATAAAACTGAAACAATTACTAGCACTGTTTTGTAGGGGATCCATTTAGGTGTCAAATCTAATAAACAGGAATTATGAAATCAAAGGATTTGTGTTTAGAACGGAGTGTTTTCTCAAATAATGAGCAAATTTCACATGAAACGAGGTAACATGCAAAAAAAAAAAATTGCATTTTTTCACCATATATTCACCATTTTTGAGGTTTTTTTTTATGCATTTACAAACTGTAAAAAGCAGGGCACAGATAAAGGTATGCCCAAGGGTCCTTAGCAATAGCTTCTAATGTCCCTAATGGCATTATTTTATGAGATATAGGTTGGTAACATTTCATTATTAAAATGGTAAAACCTGATTGTGCACTTACCAAAAAGTATTCAGCCCCTTGGTATATCACATATTTTAATTTGATTATGACATTTCAAATACAAAAAGTAAATCAGGCTTCTAAATATAAAAATTTCTAAAATTATCGGCCTTAGACTCAAACTGCAAGTAAATCTCTACAACTTCAGAAAAATTAATTAAAAATATAAAAGCCAAGATGATGGGATGCATACATAATGACCCCCTTTAATACTTGTAAATAATCAATTTAATTGCCAGTTTTGTTCAGACAAATGGAATGGATACAGTAGTGTTCAGAATAATAGTGCTACGTGACTAAAAAGATTTATCCAGGTTTTGAGTATATTTGTTATTGTTACATGGGAAACAAGGTACCAGTAGATTCAGTAGATTCTCACAAATCCAACAAGACCAAGCATTCATGATATGCACACTCTTAAGGCTATGAAATTGGGCTATTAGTAAAAAAAAAAAAGTAGAAAAGGGGGGTGTTCACAATAATAGTGTGGCATTCAGTCAGTGAGTTCATCAATTTTGTGGAACAAACAGGTGTGAATCAGGTGTCCCCTATGTAAGGATGAAGCCAGCACTTGAACATGCTTTTCTCTTTGAAAGCCTGAGGCAAATGGGACGTTCAAGACATTGTTCAGAAGAACAGCGTAGTTTGATTAAAGAGGGGGAAACTTACAACCCCTGGCAATAATTATGGAATCACCGGCCTCGGAGGATGTTCATTCAGTTGTTTAATTTTGTAGAAAAAAAGCAGATCACAGACATGACACAAAACTAAAGTCATTTCAAATGGCAACTTTCTGGCTTTAAGAAACACTGTAAGAAATCAGGAAAAAAAAAATTGTGGCAGTCAGTAACGGTTACTTTTTTAGACCAAGCAGAGGGAAAAAAATATGGAATCACTCAATTCTGAGGAAAAAATTATGGAATCATGAAAAACAAAAGAACGCTCCAACACATCACTAGTATTTTGTTGCACCACCTCTGGCTTTTATAACAGCTTGCAGTCTCTGAGGCATGGACTTAATGAGTGACAAACAGTACTCTTCATCAATCTGGTTCCAACTTTCTCTGATTGCTGTTGCCAGATCAGCTTTGCAGGTTGGAGCCTTGTCATGGACCATTTTCTTCAACTTCCACCAAAAATTTTCAATTGGATTGAGATCCGGACTATTTGCAGGCCATGACATTGACCCTATGTGTCTTTTTGCAAGGAATGTTTTCACAGTTTTTGCTCTATGGCAAGATGCATTATCATCTTGAAAAATGATTTCATCATCCCCAAACATGCTTTCAATTGATGGGATAAGAAAAGTGTCCAAAATATCAACGTAAACTTGTGCATTTATTGATGATGTAATGACAGCCATCTCCCCAGTGCCTTTACCTGACATGCAGCCCCATATCATCAATGACTGTGGAAATTTACATGTTCTCTTCAGGCAGTCATCTTTATAAATCTCATTGGAACGGCACCAAACAAAAGTTCCAGCATCATCACCTTGCCCAATGCAGATTCAAGATTCATCACTGAATATGACTTTCATCCAGTCATCCACAGTCCACGATTGCTTTTCCTTAGCCCATTGTAACCTTGTTTTTTTCTGTTTAGGTATTAATGATGGCTTTCATTTAGCTTTTCTGTATGTAAATCCCATTTCCTTTAGGCGGTTTCTTACAGTTCGGTCACAGACGTTGACTCCAGTTTCCTCCCATTCGTTCATTTGTTTTGTTGTGCATTTTCGATTTTTGAGACATATTGCTTTAAGTTTTCTGTCTTGACGCTTTGATGTCTTCCTTGGTCTACCAGTATGTTTGCCTTTAACAACCTTCCCATGTTGTTTGTATTTGGTTCAGAGTTTAGACACAGCTGACTGTGAACAACCAACATCTTTTGCAACATTGCGTGATGATTTACCCTCTTGTAAGAGTTTGATAATCCTCTCCTTTGTTTCAACTGACATCTCTCGTGTTGGAGCCATGATTCATGTCAGTCCACTTGGTTCAACAGCTCTCCAAGGTGTGATCACTCCTTTTTAGATGCAGACTAACGAGCAGATCTGATTTGACGCAGGTGTTAGTTTTGGGGATGAAAATTTACAGGGTGATTCCATAATCTATTCCTCAGAATTGAGTGATTCCATATTTTTTTCCCTCTGCTTGGTCTAAAAAAGTAACTGTTACTGACTGCCACAATTTTTTTTCTTGATTTCTTATAGTGTTTCTTAAAGCCAGAAAGTTGCCTTTTGAAATGACTTTAGTTTTGTGTCATGTCTGTGATCTGATTTTTTTTTTCTACAAAATTAAACAACTGAATGAACATCCTCCGAGGCCGGTGATTCCATAATTTTTGCCAGGGGTTGTATACGCAGGTGCAAGAAATTATAGGCTGTTCATCTACAATGATCTCCAATGCTTTAAAATGGACAAAAAAAACAGACGTGTGGAAGAAAATGGAAAACAACCATCAAAATGGATAGAAGAATAAGCAGAATGGCAAAGGCTCACCCATTGATCAGCTCCAGGATGATCAAAGACAGTCTGGAGTTACCTGTAAGTCCTGTGACAGAAGACGCCTGTATGAAGCTAATTTATTTACAAGAATCCCCCTCTGTTAAATAACAGACGTGCAGAAGAGGTTACAATTTGCCAAAGAACACATCAACTGGCCTAAAGAGAAATGGAGGAATATTTTGTGGACTGATGAGAGTAAAATTGTTCTTTTTGGGTCCAAGGGCTGCAGACAGTTTGTGAGATGACCCCCAAACTCTGACTTCAAGCCACAGTTCACAGTGAAGACAGCGAAGCATGGTGGTGCAAGCATGATATGGGCATATTTCTCCTACTATGGTGTTGGGCATATATATATATATATATATATATATATATATATATATATATATATATATATATATATATATATATATATATATAATCAGGTATCATGTATCAGTTTGGATATGTCAAAATACTTGAAGAGGTCATGTTGCCTTATGCTGAAGAGGACATGCCCTTGAAATGGGTGTTTCAACAAGACAATGGCTCCAAGCATACTAGTAAACGAGCAAAATCTTGGTTCCAAAACAACAAAATTAATGCCTCGCAGATGTGAAGAAATCATGAAAAACTGTGATTATACAATAAATGCTAGTTTAGTGATTCACAGGATTGCTAAAAAAGCAGTTTGAACATAATAGTTTTGAGTTTGTAGCATCAACAGCAGATGCTATTATTGTGAACACCCCCTTTTCTACTTTTTTTTTTTACCAATAGCCCAATTTCATAGCTTTAAGAGTGTGCATATCATGAATGCTTGATCTTGTTGGATTTGTGAGAATCTACTGAATCTACTGGTACCTTGTTTCCCATGTAACAATAAGAAATATACCCAAAACCTAGATTAATCTTTTTAGTCACACAGCACTACTATTATTCTGAACACTGTTGTAAATGTGTTGAAAATTACTTGTTCTGTAAAAAACGAAAACAAAAACGTACTTGGGAAAATTTTTAAAGAAAACACTGTTTCATGGCAGGGGGCAGTAAATTTGTCCTCATCTGTACTTATGCAACCTGTCATTTTGGGTTTATTTTTTTTATTCAGCTGATATCACAGCATAGAATTTAATTTTCACAATGAGTTAGGGCACCCTTCTAGAAATTTGTATAAACAGTCCAAATTTTTTCTATTGGGTGTCAGTTCAACATTGAGGCTTGTCATCGCTCAAGATTTAAAACTTCTTGCCACTGCAAAAGTGGACAGCATGAACTATGACAAACTATGTTTTTAACAAAATAAATTATTTGTTGAGCAAAGGTGAAATGACAGCATGAGACAAGCATTGGAACTGATAATTTATATACAACTTAACTTGTTAAACAGGGTTTTCCATTAGACATCTCACAAGACATTTTTAATTTCAGTGTTGCTTTTGTAATAACTAACATTATACACCATATTACATCATCAAAATGTGATTGTCACTTTACTTAACAATTCAGCATTTTTCAGTGGGTATTCAGGGGAAAAATATAGTTCTTGTGGAACAACAGTCAGACAACTGGCAAAAAAAAAAACTTGGGCATGGCTCCCCATCTTTTGTATTCTGAGAAACCAACATTTCTTGAGAATGTGTAAAACTTTTGACCCACTGCGTGCAATGTTACAAGTCAAAACTTCTCAATCGCCTCCTGTACATTCAGGTAGGGGGGTGGCAAAAACCATAAACCATTTAGGAATCACAAGTTTTCTACATTGGTCCTCCATTTTCAGAAACCATAGGTATTTAAATCACTTTTTGCAGGCAGTTTTCATTTATCCATCTTTTTTTTAGGGTGCACAACCTGTCACAGCCAGTGCAACCTCTAGTCTTGACCAACAGAGCTTATAGACACAGCGCAGGGGGTCATTTCTCCTGAAATACTGATGAAAATTAAGCTGTACATCAATATTTATATTCTTTTTTTCATGTATTAGCAAAATTGTGTGTTTGAGAAAGCAGTTTTGTGTCACCTTCTTGCAACCTTAGTCCGAATAAAGTACGATCAAAATCTCTGCATATTCTAATTATCTTTGATCATTGTATCAGATGCAGAAAACCCCATTCTACAAAAACATGTCATGAAAAGTAAAGACTACTACTTAGAAAACACATTTCTGCCGAAAATAAAATTAAAATGCAGGCTATTTAAAGGCATAGTCACTAAGGGTTTTAAGATTTATGTCATAAAAATAATTTTCTTTGGCACTACTATAATTTTATTTATTAGCCTTTAAATAGGGTATTCATAATATGACAATGCCAATATGAGCAAAATTTGCAGTCTACAAAAAGTTAATAAATAGTCCCCCTAAAGGGGAAAATTTCAAAAGAACAGAGAGCCTTGAACTGGACATCAGCCATTTTCCGGCAGATTTCACTTTTAACAAGAGATTTTGTCATGGAAAGCCGCGCGTATTGACGAAGCCGCTGATGGAACGAGACAAAGAACACCTCCGTTTTGGAGTGTCAGAGGACAAGTTGGGACATGCCTATCTCGGCTTTCAGTGGCTTACCAGTCGAGTGAGTTTAAGAGAAATTGTGGAGAGCTGGGCATGTCCCAACTTGTCCTCTGACACTCCAAAACAGAGTCGTTCTTTGTCTCGCTCCATCAGCGGCTCCGTCATGACGCGCGAAGTCTCTGCGCAGCTTTCCATGACAAAATCTCTTGTTAAAAGTGAAATCTGCCGGAAAATGGCTGATGTCCAGCTCTTGTGATAACCAGAGGAATTGCACACGACGGTCCCGGATCGACACAGCCATCCATTTACAAATGATCTGGTGGTTTCTGCCTGTCGATCGCGGCTCGGAGCACGCCGTGCGCCATTGTGGGCCATCCTTAATGCGGTAGTAACACTCAATCTCTGTGAAGCCTATAAAATTTTCACCGAAAGCCATGTGAATTTTCCGAATGGTTTCCAGCTGCCTGTCTCTAACAGTTTCTGAAAAGGTTCTGATGGAACAAAGCCCAAATCATTCCGCCATTTCCTCGCAATGAAAAAACGACGAGAGGGGTGGACCAGTGCTCACTCAAAGCCTGCCCACAGGCGAATGACGCAACCGACAGGCGCAAAAAAACTCACGCATGCGCACGAAGGTTCAAGCTTGGCTGACATAAAAACATATGAATCAAATCCATATATTTTATGCATAAAATATAATGGTTGGATACTTTTCTCACAGACCTCGTATTTATTATGGAATTCCACCCAGGAAAAATGTTTTTATTCAAATAAGCTGTAATTTTGCAACACATTACAAAAATAAACATTCTAATGCTTGGATTTCAATAGAAACTACATTTTGGCAGTTTTGTGATATCTGAAAGGCTGAATAGCTATGCATAAGTACAGCTGGAGTGCATTCTGCCACAAGTGTAATTCACCCTTCCTCGCTATTTAAAATTGGACATGAATGGCTGAGTTGCATTTTCAGGTCTTAAAACCAAATTCGCTCTCTTGGATTTCTTTTTTATAGAATGCAATGGGCCCCAGACCTGGGGGCTGTTCTGTATGTGTTTGCATGTGTCTGTTCAGACCACGCTTATCTCCAAATCCTTTACTACACAGAGAACAGGCAAATGGTTTCTCTCCTGTATGAATTTTAACATGTCTGGTCACATCACCTTTTCTTCGAAATCTTTTTCCACAGACAGGACAGCCAAATGATTTCTCTCCTTTATGAATTCTCATGTGGTTATCCAGATGGCCTTTTTGACGAAATCTTTTATCACACACAAAACAGCCAAATGGTTTCTCCCCTGTATGAATTCTCATGTGTGTGTTCACTTCTCCTTTTCCTCCAAATCGCTTACCACACTCAGAACAACAAAATGGTTTCTCTCCGGTATGAATTATCATGTGTCTCATCAAACTGTCTTTTTCGCGAAAACATTTAATGCACTCAGAACAGCCAAATGGTTTCTCACCGGTATGAATTTTCAGGTGTCTGTCCAAATGGGCTTTTTCTCTAAAGGTTTTACTACACTCAGAGCAGCTAAATGGTTTCTCTCCTGTATGCATTCTCACGTGGCTGTCCAAGTAGGCTTTTTCTCGAAATCTTTTACTGCACTCAGAGCAGCTAAATGGTTTTTCACCTGTATGAATTCTCATATGTATCTTCAATTGGGCTTTTTCTCGAAATCTTCTACTACACTCAGAACAGACAAATGGTTTGTCTCCTGTGTGAATTCTCATGTGAATGTTGAGATATGCTTTATCTTGAAATCGTTTACCGCACTCAGCACAGGCATGTGGTTTCTCTCCTGTATGAATTCTGATGTGTTTGTTCAGATTGTTTTTATCTTGAAAGCTTTTACCACACTCAAAGCAGCTAAATGGAGTCTCTCCTGTATGAATTCTCATGTGGTTGTTCAAATTGCTTTTTACCCCAAATCTTTTACCACACTCACAGCAGCAAAATGGTTTTTCCCCAGTATGAATTCTCATGTGTACATTCACATTATTTTTATCTCGAAATCTTTTTCCACACTCAGGACAGCCAAATAGCTTCTCTCCTGTATGAATTCTCATATGTCTGTCCCGATCGCTTTTATCTCTGAATCTTTTACCACATTCAAAGCAACCAAACATTTTCGCTCCTGTATCACTTCTTTTTCTGGTCAGGTGGCCCTTTTGTCTCCACATTTCATCCCACTCAGGAGAGCCAAAATGTTTTACACTGGCTTGCATTCTCCCATGTTCCTTTGAAAAGTTCATGTGATGCAATGCTTTTTCACATTCAGAGGAATTATTCCTGATGTCACCAGAGATGTCACTGTTTTTCAGGCAGTTAAAACCTGAACAATGTTCTTTGATCTGCTTCCTTTCACAATTATCGGTCGTTTCAGAACTGTCTGAAGGCCTGAACTTAGTATTTGGTTGTAAACAACTATATGGACTCAAGTTAGTACTTGGTTGTGGTCCACTGTTGTCCACTTCATCAGCTTTTGCTGTCAGTGTTCTATCTGCATTTAAGCTACCAATTAGAGGCTCCGTCTTTGTGTTCTCAGTAAGTATGTGAAGAACCTTTGGTTTTTCTTCAACATTTTCACTCTTCATAAGGACAATAGTGAAAGGTAACTTTGTGTCAAGCTCCTCCAGTTGATGAACCTGATGTCCCTCTTGACTTGTCCACTGTTCCTCTTTAATGTCCTTCTGGTCAACGATCAGATTCAACTCCTCCTGTTCAAGGGGCATTTCTTCCTTATTCACCAACATCAGCCGCATGTCTGTAAAGAAATTCATACTCAAATCAGAAAAAACGGTATAAGGAAAATGCAAAACACATTTTTACACACAAACATACAGGAGTGTTCAGAATAATAGTAGTGCTATGTGACTAAGAAGATTAATCCAGGTTTTAAGTATATTTCTTACTGTTACATGGGAAACAAGGTACCAGTAGATTCAGTAGATTCTCACAAATCCAACAAGACCAAGCATTCATGATATGCACACTCTTAAGGCTATGAAATTGGGCTATTAGTAAAAAAGTAGAAAAGGGGGTGTTCACAATAATAGTAGTGTGGCATTCAGTCAGTGAGTTCGTCAATTTTGTGGAACAAAAAGGTGTGAATCAGGTGTCCCCTATGTAAGGATGAAGCCAGCACCTGTTGAACATGCTTTTCTCTTTGAAAGCCTGAGGAAAATGGGATGTTCAAGACATTGTTCAGAAGAACAGCATAGTTTGATTAAAAAGTTGATTGGAGAGGGGAAAACATATACACAGGTGCAAAACATTATAGGCTGTTCATCTACAATGATCTCCAATGCTTTAAAATGGACAAAAACAAACAGAGACGCATGGAAGAAAACCGAAAAGAACCATCAAAATGGATAGAAGAATAACCAGAACATTAGAAGAATAACCAGCCACATTTATGTCCCTTGGGGAAAAAAACCTGTACTTTAAAATTAACCCATTTTCCTACAATCCAGCACTCTAAATGCCACCTTAAAATGGATTTGGACCAATGTCACATGACATGGGAATGAACTTTGCCACTCACGATGAACTATGGGTCATGATGCATTTTTAGTTTCTGGTTACTTGCTTAAGTCATCTTGGTTTTTGCATGTTTGGCAATTCTTTGTTGTACTTTGTGTTGTTTTTAATCTTTGCTATTGTTAATATGGCCAAAAATGTTGATCACTACTGAGTCTGGTCTACTTTAAGTTTCTTCCTTTTCAACAAAGGGGGATGGGAACCCCATCTGCATATATGTAGGTTGCTCATGTGCAGGAGGTTGTAATACATGTACATGAAGTGGCCAATACAGTTTCACTGGTGCCCGGCCCTTGTCACATAAATACTGGCAGACTCACTCTGCATTTATTAACATGGGGGGAGAATCGGAAAATTAGCAGATTTGATATGTGCAAGTGGTTGTATTAAAAAAAAAAAAAAAATACTGGCACATCTCAAAAAAAATGGTCACATTTTGTACCATTTGGGGGCAGTCTTGAGCCCCGAGATTTCAAATTATTTTTTGTTGAACAACACCCATGCGCACTCTGGCTCACCTTACGAACATTACCAAAGCAGGCATAAGTTACAGGTTGAGCAGACCCAAAGTTAATCAAAATGGTGGCTATCATATGGATTGGCACACAACTGGAACACATTTAAATTTTGTATTCTTTAGAGATTGAATTAGGGATGTCTCAATTAGGTTTTTTTTTTGGGGGGGGGGGGGGGGGGGTTTTGCCTGCAATCACAGTAATTTGATACTATCTCTTGATCCAACGTGCTGATCAGAATATTGGGCCGGAATTGGATCGGAACATGCGGTGTGTATAAATTACCAATCTGAACCGGCAGTAAGGATTCAAAGAGTCACATTCAAAAACTTTGAATCATCAGGAATCTTCCGCACCGACGAACCCTTCATCACGGACATGCAGCAGCTGGAGGAGGGGAAAAAAAAAAGATTCTGAACCCACTCCAGATGAAGAGCGTTTATTAACATTATTAACAAGCGCAACAGCGAACTGTCTGTGCCTGCCAACTCTCCCCTCTGCAGTCAGTCTTTTATACTAGCGCGTAGCACCCTCTGCTGGTGACAATTCACTACACCTTTACCACTTTCAGATCCCACAGAATCACACTTCAGCTGGCCAAAACTATGGTGTGAATGCCATAGTATGATTTTAAGGTTTTTTGTTGTTTTTTTTTTAACTTATTAACTCATGGTTTCAAATAACTCTCAGCCTGATTTTGTGGGCTCCAACTTGTGGGAGTTAATGGGGCTCACCCGTAATATGTGCTAGTAATAACAAACAGACTTGGTGTGCCAACAGGCCATTATTTATGATGGAATCACCAGACAGTTGTATGTACAGGTTTGGGCACCCCTGATGATTTCAATGATTTTCCTTTATAAATCATTGGTTGTTTGGATCAGCAATTTCAGTTAAATATATCATATAGCAGACAAACACACTGATATTTGAGAAGTGAAATGAAGTTTATAGGATTTATAGAAAGTGTGCAATAATTATTTAAACAAAATTAGGCAGGTGCATAAATTTGGGCACCCCAACAGGAAAAAAAAAAAAAAGTCAATATTTAGTAGATCTCCTTTTGCAGAAATAACAGTCTCTAAACCAGAGGTGGGCAACTTGTTCCAGAAAGGGCCAAGAGGGTGCAGGTTTTCTTTGCAGCCAGTGACTCCACCAGGTGATTTCACTGATTAACTGATTCCATCTGCTCATAGTGATATTAATCAGTGAAATCACCTAGTGGAGTCAGTGGCTGCAAAGAAAACCTGCACCCTCTTGGCTCTTTCTGGAACAAGTTGCGCACCCCTGCTCTAAACGCTTCCTATAGCTTCCAATGAGTCTGGATTCTGGCTGAAGGTATTTTAGACCATTCTTCTTTGTTGTTTTTGGAGCATAGACAGCCCGCTTAAAATCACAAGACAGATTTGCAATAATATTAAGGTCTGGGGACTGAAATGGCCATTCCAAGAACGCTGTACTTGTTCCTCTGTATGAATGCCTTAGTAGATTTTGAGCAATGTTTAGGGTCGTTGTCTTGTTGAAAGATTCAGCCCCAATGCAACTTCAACTTTGTCACTGATTCATGAACATTATTCTCAAGAATCTGCTGATATTGACTTGAATCCATGTGACCCTCAACTTTAACAAGATTCCCAGTACCTGCACTGGCCACAGCATGATGGAACCACTTCCAAATTTTACTGCAGGTAGCAAGCGTTTTTCTTGGAATGCTGTGTTCTTTTTCAGTCATGCATACCGCCCCTTGTTATGTCCAAATAACTCAATTTTAGTTTCATCAGTCCACAGCACCTTATTCCAAAATAAATTGGCTTGTCCAAATGTACTTTAGCATACCTCAAGCGACTGTTTGTGGCATGTACACAGAAAAGGCTTCCTCTGCATTACAGCAGCTCTTTGTGCAAACTGCGCTGTACAGTTGAATGATGCACAGAGACACTATCTGCAGCAAGATCATGTTGTAGGTCTTTGGAGCAGGTCTGTGGGTTGACTATGACTGTTCTCATCATCCCTTGCTTCAGCTTATCTGAGATTTTTCTTGGCCTGCCACTTCGGGCCTTAACTAGTACTGTGCCTACGGTCTTCCATTTCCTCACTATCAATTCAATCAATTTTTTTTTTTTTATATAGCACCAAATCACAACAAACAGTTGCCCCAAGGCGCTTTATATTGTAAGGCAAGGCCATACAATAATTATGTAAAACCCCAACGGTCAAAACGACCCCCTGTGAGCAAGCACTTGGCTACAGTGGGAAGGAAAAACTCCCTTTTAACAGGAAGAAACCTCCAGCAGAACCAGGCTCAGGGAGGGGCAGTCTTCTGCTGGGACTGGTTGGGGCTGAGGGAGAGAACCAGGAAAAAGACATGCTGTGGAGGGGAGCAGAGATCGATCACTAATGATTAAATGCAGAGTGGTGCATACAGAGCAAAAAGAGAAAGAAACAGTGCATCATGGGAACCCCCCCAGCAGTCTACGTCTATAGCAGCATAACTAAGGGATGGTTCAGGGTCACCTGATCCAGCCCTAACTATAAGCTTTAGCAAAAAGGAAAGTTTTAAGCCTAATCTTAAAAGTAGAGAGGGTGTCTGTCTCCCTGATCTGAATTGGGAGCTGGTTCCACAGGAGAGGAGCCTGAAAGCTGAAGGCTCTGCCTCCCATTCTACTCTTACAAACCCTAGGAACTACAAGTAAGCCTGCAGTCTGAGAGCGAAGCGCTCTATTGGGGTGATATGGTACTACGAGGTCCCTAAGATAAGATGGGACCTGATTATTCAAAACCTTATAAGTAAGAAGAAGAATTTTAAATTCTATTCTAGAATTAACAGGAAGCCAATGAAGAGAGGCCAATATGGGTGAGATATGCTCTCTCCTTCTAGTCCCCGTCAGTACTCTAGCTGCAGCATTTTGAATTAACTGAAGGCTTTTTAGGGAACTTTTAGGACAACCTGATAATAATGAATTACAATAGTCCAGCCTAGAGGAAATAAATGCATGAATTAGTTTTTCAGCATCACTCTGAGACGAGACCTTTCTGAATTTAGAGATATTGCGTAAATGCAAAAAAGCAGTCCTACATATTTGTTTAATATGCGCTTTGAATGACATATCCTGATCAAAAATGACTCCAAGATTTCTCACAGTATTACTAGAGGTCAGGGTAATGCCATCCAGAGTAAGGATCTGGTTAGACACCATGTTTCTAAGATTTGTGGGGCCAAGTACAATAACTTCAGTTTTATCTGAGTTTAAAAGCAGGAAATTAGAGGTCATCCATGTCTTTATGTCTGTAAGACAATCCTGCAGTTTAGCTAATTGGTGTGTGTCCTCTAGCTTCATGGATAGATAAAGCTGGGTATCATCTGCGTAACAATGAAAATTTAAGCAATACCGTCTAATAATACTGCCTAAGGGAAGCATGTATAAAGTGAATAAAATTGGTCCTAGCACAGAACCTTGTGGAACTCCATAATTAACTTTAGTCTGTGAAGAAGATTCCCCATTTACATGAACAAATTGTAATCTATTAGACAAATATGATTCAAACCACCGCAGCGCAGTGCCTTTAATACCTATGGCATGCTCTAATCTCTGTAATAAAATTTTATGGTCAACAGTATCAAAAGCAGCACTGAGGTCTAACAGAACAAGCACAGAGATGAGTCCACTGTCCGAGGCCATAAGAAGATCATTTGTAACCTTCACTAATGCTGTTTCTGTACTATGATGAATTCTAAAACCTGACTGAAACTCTTCAAATAGACCATTCCTCTGCAGATGATCAGTTAGCTGTTTTACAACTACCCTTTCAAGAATTTTTGAGAGAAAAGGAAGGTTGGAGATTGGCCTATAGTTAGCTAAGATAGCTGGGTCAAGTGATGGCTTTTTAAGTAATGGTTTAATTACTGCCACCTTAAAAGCCTGTGGTACATAGCCAACTAACAAAGATAGATTGATCATATTTAAGATCGAAGCATTAAATAATGGTAAGGCTTCCTTGAGCAGCCTGGTAGGAATGGGGTCTAATAAACATGTTGATGGTTTGGATGAAGTAACTAATGAAAATAACTCAGACAGAACAATCGGAGAGAAAGAGTCTAACCAAATACCGGCATCACTGAAAGCAGCCAAAGATAACGATACGTCTTTGGGATGGTTATGAGTAATTTTTTCTCTAATAGTTAAAATTTTGTTAGCAAAGAAAGTCATGAAGTCATTACTAGTTAAAGTTAATGGAATACTGAGCTCAATAGAGCTCTGACTCTTTGTCAGCCTGGCTACAGTGCTGAAAAGAAACCTGGGGTTGTTCTTATTTTCTTCAATTAGTGATGAGTAGAAAGATGTCCTAGCTTTACGGAGGGCTTTTTTATAGAGCAACAGACTCTTTTTCCAGGCTAAGTGAAGATCTTCTAAGTTAGTGAGACGCCATTTCCTCTCCAACTTAAGGGTTATCTGCTTTAAGCTACGAGTTTGTGAGTTATACCACGGAGTCAGGCACTTCTGATTTAAAGCTCTCTTTTTTAGAGGAGCTACAGCATCCAAAGTTGTCTTCAATGAGGATGTAAAACTACTGACGAGATACTCTATCTCACTTACAGAGTTTAGGTAGCTACTCTGCACTGTGTTGGTAATAGCATTAGAGAACATAAAGAAGGAATCATATCCTTAAACCTAGTTACAGCGCTTTCTGAAAGACTTCTAGTGTAATGAAACTTATTCCCCACTGCTGGGTAGTCCATCAGAGTAAATGTAAATGTTATTAAGAAATGATCAGACAGAAGGGAGTTTTCAGGGAATACTGTTAAGTCTTCTATTTCCATACCATAAGTCAGAACAAGATCTAAGATATGATTAAAGTGGTGGGTGGACTCATTTACTTTTTGAACAAAGCCAATAGAGTCTAATAATAGATTAAATGCAGTGTTGAGGCTGTCATTCTCAGCATCTGTGTGGATGTTAAAATCGCCTACTATAATTATCTTATCTGAGCTAAGCACTAAGTCAGACAAAAGGTCTGAAAATTCACAGAGAAACTCACAGTAACGACCAGGTGGACGATAGATAATAACAAATAAAACTGGTTTTTGGGACTTCCAATTTGGATGGACAAGACTAAGAGTCAAGCTTTCAAATGAATTAAAGCTCTGTCTGGGTTTTTGATTAATTAATAAGCTGGAATGGAAGATTGCTGCTAATCCTCCGCCCCGGCCCGTGCTACGAGCATTCTGACAGTTAGTGTGACTCAGGGGTGTTGACTCATTTAAACTAACATATTCATCCTGCTGTAACCAGGTTTCTGTAAGGCAGAATAAATCAATATGTTGATCAATTATTATATCATTTACCAACAGGGACTTAGAAGAGAGAGACCTAATGTTTAATAGACCACATTTAACTGTTTTAGTCTGTGGTGCAGTTGAAGGTGCTATATTATTTTTTCTTTTTGAATTTTTATGCTTAAATAGATTTTTGCTGGTTATTGGTAGTCTGGGAGCAGGCACCGTCTCTACGGGGATGGGGTAATGAGGGGATGGCAGGGGGAGAGAAGCTGCAGAGAGGTGTGTAAGACTACAACTCTGCTTCCTGGTCCCAACCCTGGATAGTCACGGTTTGGAGGATTTAAGAAAATTGGCCAGATTTCTAGAAATGAGAGCTGCTCCATCCAAAGTGGGATGGATGCCGTCTCTCCTAACAAGACCAGGTTTTCCCCAGAAGCTTTGCCAATTATCTATGAAGCCCACCTCATTTTTTGGACACCACTCGGACAGCCAGCAATTCAAGGAGAACATGCGGCTAAACATGTCACTCCCGGTCCGATTTGGGAGGGGCCCAGAGAAAACTACAGAGTCCGACATAAGTTCCTCACAGTGGAAACTGACAACTGAAATCGCTGAGACAGCTTTTTGTATCCTTCCCCTAAACCATGATGTTGAATAATCTTTGTTTTCAGGTCATTTTAGAGTTGTTTACAGGGTCCCATGTTGCCACTCAGAAGAGATGCAAAGAGGGGAAACATTTGCACATGGCCACCTTACATGCCCGTTCTCATGATTGGATTCACCTGTGTAAGGACCAATTTTGTGTTTCAATAATTAGTGCTAAATGTATTCAAATCAATAAAATGACAAAGGTGCCCAAATTTATGCACCTGCCTAATTTTGTATAAATAATTACTGCACACTTTCTGTAAATACTAGAAACTTCATTTCTCAAATATCAGTGTGTTCATCTGCTATATGATATATTTAACTGAATTTTCTGATCCAGACAACCACTGATTTATAAAGGAAAATCATAAAAATTATCAGGGGTGCCCAAACTTTTGCATACAACTGTATTTGGCACAATGGTACTTCTTGGTATACTTTTTGGAAGAAAAAAAGGAGGGGAAGAAAAAATACACAGCCATTTTAATTTCAAAAGTGGTTCCCAGAAATATGAATTTTCGTCATATTTGGAGCATCATGGAGCATGAATTTGGCAAACAGAATGGGGTTGCCTCTGAGGGCCTTCAAATACCCAGGAGGAACTCCAAGTACAATGGCTACTTCTTTGCATCAAAGGGAGCCCAATGAGGTAGTTCAGGCATCTGTTGAGGATGCCCCTTGGTCACCTCCATCGGGAGGTCTTCCAGGCACGTCCAATTGGGAGGGATTATATTTCCTAGCTGGCTTGGGAACACGTCGGGATCCCCCAGGATTTGTCTGTGGATAGGGAAGTGAGAGATGAGCTGCATGGTCTAATGGCACCACAACCCAGACCAGAATAAGAAGCAAAAAATGAACAAATGAATGAATGCTTTCAAGACTTCATGTAAACACACAGCTGCATTCCCTCCAATCACAGCGTGATTTTTACTGGAAATTCATTGAAAATAATGCAGTTATTTAAAAATAAGTCACATGACACAATAGCACGTAAACTTTGCAATTCATTTGCGGCTCACATGCATGCCGTACTGTGGGGTAGTCTGTGTGGATCACAGATCAACAATGATTCATTACAGCACTAATTATGGCTCTGTGTTGGAATCAATAACAGCATCAACTGCCTCCTTGCTCCGCTGACATCCTGACTATGAAAAAAAGCAAGGCGATATATGCACTTACATAGTGAATCAGGTTTAATTTATTTCTTTCCAAATCAATCAAAAAAAAAAAACCATCTTTATCAAGGTGACTCAGAAAAGATTCAATCAGATCAGGACATCCCTATATTTAATCATAATGTTAGATCACTGTACGCATGATGTTGATTGGGGTGGTTCAAAAAAATAAAAGTTGGAAATTCATTACTCTCACCCCTTCATTTTATGATGCTTTGGGAAAAAGCATCATAAGCATCACGCCTGTGTGAAGCTAATTTATTTGCAAGAATCCCCCGCAAAGTCCCTCTGTTAAATAAAAGACGTGCAGAAGAGGTTACAATTTGCCAAAGAACACATCAACTGGCCTAAAGAGAAATGGAGGAATATTTTGTGGACTGATGAGAGTAAAATTGTTCTTTCTGGGTCCAAGGGCCACAGACAGTTTGTGAGACGGCCCCCAAACTCTGAATTCAAGCCACAGTTCACAGTGAAGACAGTGAAGCATGGTGGTGCAAGCATCATGATATGGGCATGTTTCTCCTACTATGGTGTTGGGCCTATATATCGCATACCAGGTATCATGGATCAGTTTGGATATGTCAGAATACTTGAAGAGGTCATGTTGCCTTATGCTGAAGAGAACATGCCCTTGAAATGGGTGTTTCAACAAGACAATGACCCCAAGCACACTAGTAAATCAGCAAAATCTTTGTTCCAAACCAACAAAATTAATGCCTCGCAGATGTGAAGAAATCATGAAAAACTGTGGCTATACAACTAAATACTAGTTTAGTGATTCACAGGATTGCTAAAAAAGCAGTTTGAACATAATAGTTTTGAATTTGTAGCATCAACAGCAGATGCTACTATTATTGTGAATACCCCCTTTTCTACTTTTTTTTTTTACTAATAGCCCAATTTCATAGCCTTAAGAGTGTGCATATCATGAATGCTTGGTCTTGTTGGATTTGTGAGAACCTACTGAATCTACTGGTACCTTGTTTCCCATGTAACAATAAGAAATATACTCAAAACCTAGATTAATCTTTTTAGTCACATAGCATTACTATTATTCCGAACACTACTGTATATTCTGACTGGAACGGCAGCAAGTCTTGCTCATGATGCATGCAACTTAAGTATCATTATCATGTAAAGGATATTCTCTTATGTTACACAGCTGTATCAACAATCAAACATTGTTACAAAATCTTTGCTACCCAGTATGTAGGTATTGTAGGAGCATGATACATGTACCTGAACTGCATCTCACAATTCATGTTTTAGTGTTTACTATTTTTATGGGATATGAAAAGAATTGATTTTCCAGTGTATTGCCATAATTTCTGTCCTGACATATGAATATTAAACTGACAGAAATAATTTGGAAATAACTATACTATATATATGACAAAGTTACTGCGAGCAAAATCTTTAAGGGATGTGTGCTCCCAGTAAATATTATTAGAGTTTTATGAAATTGTACATGATGTGTTTTTATGTTAGGTACAACAAATTTAGAGGGTGAGACATGAAGTTTTTGAAAAAAAAAAATTTTTTATGGATGTTGATCTTGTCCAGACAGACAACTGATGCAAAGGCTTAACACTCCAGAGAATTTCCAATTACGTCAGACAAGCAGACAACGGTGAATCTCAAGAAGGATCACTGCATTTTTTTTTTTTATTGCACTTTGCATATCATCCCACCTGGTCTGATTTGGTATTTTTCTGTCTGTGTCCACACACAAACACACACTACATAAAGCGCATCCAGAAAGTATTCACAGGGTTTCACTTTTACCATATTTTATGTTACAGCCTTATTCCAAAATGAAGTGAATTTTTTTTCCCCTCAAAAATATACTCACAACACTCCATAATGACAACATGAACAGTTGTTTTTTTCCTTTTTCAGCAATTACAGCCTCAAGTCTTCTTGAGTATGATGCCACAAGCTTGGCACACCTATTTTGCAGCAAGCAAAATAGGTGTGCTCCATCAGGTTGGATGGGGAGCATCAGTGCTCAGCCATTTTCAGATCTCTCCAGAGATGTTCAATCTGATTCAGATCTGATCTCTGGCTGGGCCAACCAAGGACATTCACAGAATTGTCCTGAAGCCACTCCTTTGATATCTTGGCTGTGTTCTTAGGGTCATTGTCCTGCTTAAAGAGGAACTGTCGCACCAGCCTGAGATCAAAAGCACTCTGGAGCAGGTTTTCATGCAGGATGTGTCTGTACATTGCTGCATTCATCTTTCCCTCAATCCTGATAAGTCTCCCAGTTCTTGCAGCTGAAAAACATTTTCACAGCATGATGCTGCCACCACCATGCTTCACTGTAGGGATGGTACCCGGTTTCCTCCAAACACGATGCCTGGCATTCACACCAGAGTTCAATCTTTGTCTCATCAGACCAGAGAATTTTCTTTCTCATGGTTTAAGAGTCCTTCAGGTGTCTTTTGCAAACTCCAGGTGTGCTGCCATGTGAAATTTACTAAGGAGTGGCTTCCGTCTGGCCACTCTACCATACAGCAGGCTTGTGCAAAATTCAGAAGGTGGAATTTCAATTCAATTCATGTTAAGAATTGAAATTTGAAATTACAGGAAGTGGAATTAAATTCATTGCAATTCAGAAAAAAATCCTTATAGCCAAGTAACAAGAAGAATTTGTCACTTAAATACTAAAAATACTTTCCAAACACTAAAATTAAACAAATTCTGTCCATTTTGAATGTTTTGTAATATTTTTTCATTGAAAATAGGGTAACATCGCAGCATTTAATAAATTAAACAAATTGTCCCTTTTTAATATTTTGTAATATTCTTTTTCACTGAAAATGGGGTAACATTGTAGCATCTAATTGTCATAAGTTCCTCAAAGGTTTTATCACCGAGATGACATCTTTCTGGTCAGAATATCTTTTCTGCAACACTAAAGATCTTCTCAATAGGCGCAGAGGATGCAGATATTGCGAGATATTTGCAGCCAAGTGCAGCTAGGATTGAAAAATTGCTCCGGTTTTCTTTCTGAAAACACCAAAGGATCAGCATCCTCTGTCAGGCATGGTTTACTCAGGTAGACAGGGAGTTCATGCAAGCCTGTGTCAACTGGCACAGTAGCTGATTGGCTTTCCATACCAGAAAAGAGTATGGGGTGTTTCCTTGTCTGGGTACTGATGTCAGAGGTGGCATGGACTTTTGGGGAAGTGGATTAGATTTTTGCAGAGAGGAGATATTTTTATTTAGCATGTGCTCTTCACCAATATCAGTCCAGTTTGAATCTGGGATCAAGCGTAGCAGCCAACTGGAAGCACTCCATGCCCTCAAATTTTTGAAAACGTTTATTAAGTGAAGTTTGTAAAGTGGGCACAAACTTTTTGTTCCCAGTCATCCTCACATCTTTAATTGTATGTTGCAAGCCTCTGATATACAGTAGGGGAAATAAGTATTTGATCCACTGTCAATTTTGCAAGTTTTCCCACCTACAAAGAATGGAGAGATCTGTAAGTTTTATTGTAGGTACACTTCAACTGTGAGAGAAAGAATCTAAAAAAAAATAAAAATCAGAAAATCACATTGTATGATTTTTAAATAATTAATTTGCATTTTATTGCATGAAATAAGTATTTGACCCACTAGAAAAACAGACCTTAATATTTGGTACAGAAACCTTTGTTTGCAGTTACAGAGCTCAGACGTTTCCTGTAGTTCTTGACCAAGTTTTCACACACCGCAGCAGGAATTTTGGTCCACTCCTCCATACAGATCTTCTCCAGATCTTTCAGGTTTGGAGTTTCAGCTCCCTCCAAAGATTTCTTATTGAGTTCAGGTCTGAAGACTGTCTAGGCCACTCCAGGACCTTGAAATGTTTCTTACAGGGCCACTCCTTAGTTGCCCTGGCTGTGTGTTTGGGGTCATTGTCATGCTGGAAGACCCAGCCACGACCCATCTTCAATGCTCTTACTGAAAGGAGGAGGTAGTTTGCCAAAATCTCGCAATACATGACCCCATCCATCCTCCCTTTAATACAGCACAGTCATCCTGTCCCCGTTGCAGAAAAGCACCCCAAAAATGATATTTCCACCCTCACGCTTCACGGTGTTCTCATCCTCCAAAGAGTGAGTGGAGTTGATACCAAAAAGCTCTATTCTGGTGTCATCTGACCACATGACCTTCTCCCATGCCTCCTCTGGATCATCCAGATGGTTACTGGTGAACTTTAAATGGGTCTGAACATTTGCTGGCTTCAGCAGGGGGACCTTGTGTGCCCTGCAGGATTTTAAACCATGACAGCATCGTGTGTTACTAACGTAATCTGTGACTGTGGTCCCAGCTCTCTTAAGGCCATTGCCCAGGTCCTCCTTTGTTGTTCTGGACTTTCTCAGAATCATCCTTACCCCATGAGGTGAGATCTTGCATGGAGCCCAAAACCGGGGAAGACTGACAGTCATCATGTGTTTCTTCCATTTTCCAAGAATTGCACCAACAGTTGTTGTCTTCTCACCGAGCTGCTTGCCTGTTGTCCTGTAGCCCATCCCAGCCTTGTGTGTGTCCCAGTTTTGTCCCTGGTGTCCTTAGACAGCTCTTTGGTCTTAGCTTTGGTGGACAGGCTGGAGTGTGATTGATTGAGTGTGTGAACAGGTGTCTTTTATACAGGTAACAAGTTCAAACAGGTGCAATTAACACAGGTAAAGAGTGCAGAATAGGAGGGCTTTTAAAGAAAAACTATCAGGTCTGTGAAAGCCAGAATTTTTGCTCGCTGGTAGGTGAATACTTATTTCATGCAATAAAATGCAAATTAATTATTTAAAAATCAGACTGTCATTTTTCTGATTTTTTTTTTAGATTCTGTCTCTCACAGTTGAAGTGTACCTACGATAAAACTTACAGACCGCTCCATTCTTTGTAGGTGGGAAAACTTGCAAAATCGACAGTGGATCAAATACTTATTTTCCTCACTGTAAGGGATCATCACAAAGCTTGATGTCACTGATTTCTCTGCCTGAAAGCAGTCTGCAGCTTCCTCAAAAGGTTCTAACACTTCACAACGCTCCTGGATGACTTTGAATTCACATGCAGACAGCTGGATAGGGCAGTTGAGTTCAGCAAGGACTGACCTCAACATCTTTAGCTGACTATTCCAGTGGGTGACATTAACAAGACTGAAGTTTATGAATTTCTTCCAGGGGATTTATGGAAAAAAGATACAAGTTTCTGAACTTTATCTAGGAGGGTTTTTAATGGAGCCGGCATCCTCTACAGCATCACGGACCACTAGTTGTAGACTATGGGCAAAGCAAGATGTTCTTTCTAGAGGAAAGTATGCAATTTCCTCCTCCACACTGACCACTTCTAGATCAGCGGTGTCATCCTCCTCATCCTCTTCACTCTCAACATGAATTGGTGGAAACAGTGTGAGTGCCTTTATTATATTTGAAACGTTTTCAGTTGCAATGAAAGAGACCTTGTTCTGAATTTTGAAATTCTCAAGAGCATCCACATAAACTTGGCAAATATTCTCAGCTGTGTGCCTGCCTTTACAACACTGACAGTTGTCAGTGTTGCTTGTCACTTGCTTGCCTCTACTGGTGGTTGGCTCTCACTGCGGTATTGTATCACTTCCTGTTCCGGAGCACAGCGGTGTTTTGCTGTATCTGTTAGCTGTTTAATCTGCGCAGTTAGATTGATCTAGTTATCTAGATTACGATTTGTTTCCCAGTGTAATCTTTACGTGTCTTAACTAAAGCACTCCTTCTGCTGAATCACCTCTAAATTATTTACACATTATTCACTTTGCGTGTTTTTAGGAATCCGCTAGCTTAGCGTAGCTACTAGCTCTTAGCCGATTTAGCATGGCAGCTTCTCCTGTCTCTCCCGCACTTTTCTGCTCTGGGTGTGAAATGTTTAGTTATTCCTCGGCCTCCTTTAGCAGTAACGGTACTTGTAATAAGTGTAGCTTATTCGTAGCTTTGGAGGCCAGGCTGGGCGAATTGGAGACTCGGCTCCGCACCGTGGAAAATTCTACAGCTAGCCAGGCCCCTGTAGTCGGTGCAGACCAAGGGAGCTTAGCCGCCGTTAGTTACCCCCTGGCAGATCCCGAGCAGCCGGGAAAGCAGGCTGACTGGGTGACTGTGAGGAGGAAGCGTAGTTCTAAACAGAAGCCCTGGGTACACCGCCAACCCGTTCACATCTCTAACCGTTTTTCCCCACTCGACGACACACCCGCCGAGGATCAAACTCTGGTTATTGGTGACTCTGTTTTGCGAAATGTGAAGTTAGCGACACCAGCAACCATAGTCAATTGTCTTCCGGGGGCCAGAGCAGGCGACATTGAAGGAAATTTGAAACTGCCGGCTAAGGCTAAGCGTAAATTTGGTAAGATTGTAATTCACGTCGGCAGTAATGACACCCGGTTACGCCAATCGGAGGTCACTAAAATTAACATTAAATCGGTGTGTAACTTTGCAAAAACAATGTTGGACTCTGTAGTTTTCTCTGGGCCCCTCCCCAATCAGACCGGGAGTGACATGTTTAGCCGCATGTTCTCCTTGAATTGCTGGCTGTCTGAGTGGTGTCCAAAAATGAGGTGGGCTTCATAGATAATTGGCAAAGCTTCTGGGGAAAACCTGGTCTTGTTAGGAGAGACGGCATCCATCCCACTTTGGATGGAGCAGCTCTCATTTCTAGAAATCTGGCCAATTTTCTTAAATCCTCCAAACCGTGACTATCCAGGGTTGTGACCAGGAAGCAGAGTTGTAGTCTTACACACTTCTCTGCAGCTTCTCTCCCCCTGCCATCCCCTCATTACCCCATCCCCATAGAGACGGTGCCTGCTCCCAGACCACTAATAACCAGCAAAAATCTATTTAAGCATAAAAATTCAAGAAGAAAAAATAATATAGCACCTTCAACTGCACCACAGACTAAAACAGTTAAATGTGGTCTATTAAACATTAGGTCTCTCTCTTCTAAGTCCCTGTTGGTAAATGATATAATAATTGATCAACATATTGATTTATTCTGCCTTACAGAAACCTGGTTACAGCAGGATGAATATGTTAGTTTAAATGAGTCAACACCCCCGAGTCACACTAACTGTCAGAATGCTCGTAGCACGGGCCGGGACGGAGGATTAGCAGAAATCTTCCATTCCAGCTTATTAATTAATCAAAAACCCAGACAGAGCTTTAATTCATTTGAAAGCTTGACTCTTAGTCTTGTCCATCCAAATTGGAAGTCCCAAAAACCAGTTTTATTTGTTATTATCTATCGTCCACCTGGTCGTTACTGTGAGTTTCTCTGTGAATTTTCAGACCTTTTGTCTGACTTAGTGCTTAGCTCAGATAAGATAATTATAGTGGGCGATTTTAACATCCACACATGCTGAGAATGACAGCCTCAACACTGCATTTAATCTATTATTAGACTCTATTGGCTTTGCTCAAAAAGTAAATGAGTCCACCCACCACTTTAATCATATCTTAGATCTTGTTCTGACTTATGGTATGGAAATAGAAGACTTAACAGTATTCCCTGAAAACTCCCTTCTGTCTGATCATTTCTTAATAACATTTACATTTACTCTGATGGACTACCCAGCAGTGGGGAATAAGTTTCATTACACTAAAAGTCTTTCAGAAAGCGCTGTAACTAGGTTTAAGGATATGATTCCTTCTTTATGTTCTCTAATGCCATATACCAACACAGTGCAGAGTAGCTACCTAAACTCTGTAAGTGAGATAGAGTATCTCGTCAATAGTTTTACATCCTCATTGAAGACAACTTTGGATGCTGTAGCTCCTCTAAAAAAGAGAGCTTTAAATCAGAAGTGCCTGACTCCGTGGTATAACTCACAAACTCGTAGCTTAAAGCAGATAACCCGTAAGTTGGAGAGGAAATGGCATCTCACTAACTTAGAAGATCTTCACTTAGCCTGGAAAAAGAGTCTGTTGCTCTATAAAAAAGCCCTCCGTAAAGCTAGGACATCTTTCTACTCATCACTAATTGAAGAAAATAAGAACAACCCCAGGTTTCTTTTCAGCACTGTAGCCAGGCTGACAAAGAGTCAGAGCTCTATTGAGCTCAGTATTCCATTAACTTTAACTAGTAATGACTTCATGACTTTCTTTGCTAACAAAATTTTAACTATTAGAGAAAAAATTACTCATAACCATCCCAAAGACGTATCATTATCTTTGGCTGCTTTCAGTGATGCCGGTATTTGGTTAGACTCTTTCTCTCCGATTGTTCTGTCTGAGTTATTTTCATTAGTTACTTCATCCAAACCATCAACATGTTTATTAGACCCCATTCCTACCAGGCTGCTCAAGGAAGCCCTACCATTATTTAATGCTTCGATCTTAAATATGATCAATCTATCTTTGTTAGTTGGCTATGTACCACAGGCTTTTAAGGTGGCAGTAATTAAACCATTACTTAAAAAGCCATCACTTGACCCAGCTATCTTAGCTAATTATAGGCCAATCTCCAACCTTCCTTTTCTCTCAAAAATTCTTGAAAGGGTAGTTGTAAAACAGCTAACTGATCATCTGCAGAGGAATGGTCTATTTGAAGAGTTTCAGTCAGGTTTTAGAATTCATCATAGTACAGAAACAGCATTAGTTAAGGTTACAAATGATCTTCTTATGGCCTCGGACAGTGGACTCATCTCTGTGCTTGTTCTGTTAGACCTCAGTGCTGCTTTTGATACTGTTGACCATAAAATTTTATTACAGAGATTAGAGCATGCCATAGGTATTAAAGGCACTGCGCTGCGGTGGTTTGAATCATATTTGTCTAATAGATTACAATGGGGAATCTTCTTCACAGACTAAAGTTAATTATGGAGTTCCACAAGGTTCTGTGCTAGGACCAATTTTATTCACTTTATACATGCTTCCCTTAGGCAGTATTATTAGACGGTATTGCTTAAATTTTCATTGTTACGCAGATGATACCCAGCTTTATCTATCCATGAAGCCAGAGGACACACACCAATTAGCTAAACTGCAGGACTGTCTTACAGACAAAGACATGGATGACCTCTAATTTCCTGCTTTTAAACTCAGATAAAACTGAAGTTATTGTACTTGGCCCCACAAATCTTAGAAACATGGTGTCTAACCAGATCCTTACTGTGGATGGCATTACCCTGACCTCTAGTAATACTGTGAGAAATCTTGGAGTCATTTTTGATCAGGATATGTCATTCAAAGCGCATATTAAACAAATATGTAGGACTGCTTTTTTGCATTTACGCAATATCTCTAAAATCAGAAAGGTCTTGTCTCAGAGTGATGCTGAACAACTAATTCATGCATTTATTTCCTCTAGGCTGGACTATTGTAATTCATTATTATCAGGTTGTCCTAAAAGTTCCCTAAAAAGCCTTCAGTTAATTCAAAATGCTGCAGCTAGAGTACTGACGGGGACTAGAAGGAGAGAGCATATCTCACCCATATTGGCCTCTCTTCATTGGCTTCCTGTTAATTCTAGAGTAGAATTTAAAATTCTTCTTCTTACTTATAAGGTTTTGAATAATCAGGTCCCATCTTATCTTAGGGACCTCGTAGTACCATATCACCCCAATAGAGCGCTTCGCTCTCAGACTGCAGGCTTACTTGTAGTTCCTAGGGTTTGTAAGAGTAGAATGGGAGGCAGAGCCTTCAGCTTTCAGGCTCCTCTCCTGTGGAACCAGCTCCCAATTCAGATCAGGGAAACAGACACCCTCTCTACTTTTAAGATTAGGCTTAAAACTTTCCTTTTTGCTAAAGCTTATAGTTAGGGCTGGATCAGGTGACCCTGAACCATCCCTTAGTTATGCTGCTATAGACGTAGACTGCTGGGGGGTTCCCATGATGCACTGTTTCTTTCTCTTTTTGCTCTGTATGCACCACTCTGCATTTAATCATTAGTGATCGATCTCTGCTCCCCTCCACAGCATGTCTTTTCCTGGTTCTCTCCCTCAGCCCCAACCAGTCCCAGCAGAAGACTGCCCCTCCCTGAGCCTGGT
Organism: Thalassophryne amazonica; assembly: GCF_902500255.1. Classification (NCBI taxonomy): domain Eukaryota; kingdom Metazoa; phylum Chordata; class Actinopteri; order Batrachoidiformes; family Batrachoididae; genus Thalassophryne; species Thalassophryne amazonica. The sequence continues at coordinate 21,559,285 of NC_047114.1, read as the reverse complement.
TCTGCTGGAGGTTTCTTCCTGTTAAAAGGGAGTTTTTCCTTCCCACTGTAGCCAAGTGCTTGCTCACAGGGGGTCGTTTTTGACCGTTGGGGTTTTACATAATTATTGTATGGCCTTGCCTTACAATATAAAGCGCCTTGGGGCAACTGTTTGTTGTGATTTGGCGCTATATAAAAAATTGATTGATTGATTGATTGACAGCTCAGCACAAAGCTCCGCAAATCGAATCAACAATAAAATGGCCCGTCATTCCATAGAGAACCTCATTGCTCGATTTGACCGTAGATCTATTGTCAGGCACATGTGGTGAGCTTTTCCCATCAGACTAGCCAGATGTGCTTACACAATCTGAGCATTTTGAGACAAAGTTCTGGCTGAGAGCTTTTCAGGATGGCATTGTGAAGGATGACTGAGCTAGCTGAAATATATTCATAAAATCCCTATTTTCAACAGTAGAAAGGAGGAGCAGACTATTTGAAATGTATGTCATAATGCTATCGGTGAGAGCAACTTGACTTGTATCGGTTGTTCACCACTTGGAGCTTGAAGATGTTGCTGGAGGATATCATCTGAATTTTGGTTTGTTTGAGTTGTGTGACTGCTGGCTGCAGACTCAATTAAGATTTCAGGATGTTTCCATTGTACGCAAAAAGCTGTATTATTAATGCCGACCTAAAAGGTTCTCAATAGAGTATAGTGTAATGCATTCTACAAATTACTTGGTTACTTCATAAATATGGCCTACAGCATTTGAGTCATAATAAAAATTGATTTACAAGTGCATACCTACACTGTACATTTTATATTTACTGTAGGATGCAATGCCTTACTTTAATTACATTTGGCTGCAACACAATTCAATAACACCTTACTGTTCTAATTTCACTAATGTTACACTCCCTAGCACTGTATGTGGAGACTACTGGATTCTCTGTGTTAGTCTTCCTAGTTGCTTAATAGGACAGCGCAGTCTCATTTGAACCCCTGCGTGACATCACGGGATTTGACCACATCCGGGGACAGCCAACACAAACATGGCAGAGACTAATCACCAGGCAGAGAGTGGGAGTTTCAGCACAAACCATTCGGCCCGGCTCGGTAAACTTAAAAGCATACTCTGTCACCTAGTGGATGTGCCAGTTGAAGATGTGCTAGTTTAAAATGCTTTCTGCTGAAACCTCCATCCTCTGAATGGTGAGTAAATTAGTTTTTGAATTATGATCCCAACACTGATACCAAAGCCATGGTGATCAAAATAAAAGTCAAATAACAAAACTTCTAACTGGTGGGCAGGTCTAGGAAGAGTCTTGGTAAATCTGAACTTTTTCCATTTACCGATGATGGAGGACACTGTGCTCATTGGGACCTTTCAAGTAGCAGAAATGTTTCTGTACCCTTTCCCAGATGTGTGCCTCGAGACAATCCTGTCTCAGAGGTCTACAGACAATTCCTTTGACTTCATGCTTGGTTTGTGCTGTGACATGCACTGTCAACTGTGAGAACTTTATATGTAGACAAGTGTGTGCCTTTCCAAATCCTGTCCAATCAACTGAATTTATCCCAGGTGGACTCTAATTAAGCAGCAGAACCATCTCAAGGCTGATCAGTGGAAACAGTATGCACTTGGGCATGGCAAAGATTGTGAATACTTATGCATATGTGATTTCTTAGTTTTTAATTTTTAATAAATTTGCACAAATCTAAAAAAACAAAAGCCTTTTTCACCTTGACATTTTGGGGTATTGTGTATAGAATTTTGAAGAACAAATTAATTTCATCCATGTTGGAATAATGCTGTAACATAAAATGTGGCAAAAGTGAAACGTTGTGAATACTTTCTGGATGCACTAGATAAAATTTTCCAGGGGCCAACTCACCAGACTGCAGAAGATGGCTGTCAGAAGCAGATTTCGGGAAGGTGACAGGCATCTCTGGTTTGTTCTCTTCAGAAAAAACTTCAAAAGCAGTTTTAGAGTCTGGAAAATCTGAGTGAGAACCAAGAAAACGGTTGGTTTTCAAGGTCAAACAAGGGTGACATCCATTGGGTTCTATGACACAGTATGACGTGTTGCCTCGTAATGTGATAACTAAGCATGACACATGGTGCAAACTATTCCTTTTTACCAAAATTAGAGCACGTTTTGACCATGTACACACTGAAATTGACCTTTGTAACCATTTTTGTTGTTTTCACCCCATAACATTCTTTTATAGACAGTCCAAACTATACCTTTTTGGAATCTTTATGATCAGACAAATAATACAGAATACTTTTCAATATGACTGTATTGTGGCCCACTTGTCTTTCCTCAGCTCAAACTCAGGATAGGTAGGCCACAATACACGTTTGTTTTGTGTAACACATAGGGGAGCAACTTTATTCTTGAACGGAAATTCGTAAAATATTGTTGTTCAGAAAATGTACAACCCCAATTCCAATGAAGTTGGGACATTGTGTAAAATGTAAATAAAAACAGAATACAATGATTTACAGTGAGGAAAATAAGTATTTGAACACTCTGCGGTTTTTACAAGTTCTCCCACTTAGAAATCATGGAGGGGTCTGAAATTTTCGTCTTAGGTGCATGTCCACTGTGAGAGACATAATCTAAAAAACAAAAACAACAAAAAAATCGGAAATCACAATGTATGAATTTTTAATAATTTATTTGTATGTTACTGCTGCAAATAAGTATTTGAACACCTACCAACCAGCATGGACCTGGTCAATGATCTGAAGAGAGCTAGGACCACAGTCACAAAGATTACATTAGTAACACATGATGCTGTCATGGTTTAAAATCCCTCTGCTCAAGCCAGCACATGTCCAGGCCCAGAAAACCATCCCAACCGTGAAGCATGGGGGTGGAAACATCATACTCTGGGGGTGCTCTTCTGCAAATGGGACAGGACAACTGCACCATATTGAAGGGAGGACAGATGGGGTCATGTATTGCGAGATTTTGGCAAACAACCTCCTTCCCTCAGTAAGAGCACTGAAGATAGGTCATGGCTGGGTCTTCCAGCATGACAATGACCCCAAACACAGCCAGGGCAACTAAGGAGGGGCTCCGTAAGAAGCATTTCAAGGTCCTGGAGTGGCCTGGCCAGTCTCCAGACCTGAACTCAACAGAAAATCTTTGGAGGGAGTTGAAACTCCAAACCTGAAAGATCTAGAGAAGATCTGTATGGAGGAGTGGGCCAAAATCTCTGCTGCAGTGTGTGACAAACTACAGGAAACATTTGACCTCTGTAATTGCAAACAAAGGCTACTGTACCAAATATTAATGATTTTCACAGGCGTTCAAATACTTATTTGCAGCAGTAACATACAAATAAATTTATATATATATATATATATATATATATATATATATATATATATATATATATATATATATATAAATAAATCATACATTGTGATTTCCGGATTTTTTTTATTTTTTTTTTTTTTAATGTCTCTCATAGTGGACATGCACCTAAGATGAAAATTTCAGACCCCTCCATGATTTCTAAGTGGGAGAACTTGCAAAACCGCAGGGTGTTCAAATACTTATTTTCCTCACTGTACAAATACTCTTCAACTGAAATTCAATCGAATACCCCACAAAGACAAGATATTTAATGTTCAAACTGATACATTTTATTGTTTTTGTGCAAATATTTGCTCATTTTGAAATGGATGCCTGCAACACATTTAAAAAAAGTTGGGACAGTGGTATGTTTACCACTGTGTTACATCACCTTTCCTTCTAACAACACTCAATAAGCGTTTGGGAACTGACGACACTAACTGTTGAAGCTTTGTAGGTGGAATTCCTTCCCATTCTTGCTCGATGTACGACTTCAGTTGTTCAACAGTCCGGCGTCTGTGTTGCTGAAATAAGCAGGGATGTCTCTGAAAAAGACATTGCTTAGATGGCAGCACGTGTTGCTCCAAAACCTGGATGTACCTTTCAGCATTGATGGTGCCATCACAGATGTGTATATTGCCCATGCCATGGGCACTAACACTCCCATACCATCACAGATGCTGGCTTTTGAACTTTGCGCTGGTAACAATCTGGATGGTCTTTTTCCTCTTTTGCCAGGAGGACACGACGTCCATGATTTCCAAAAACAATCTGAAACATGGACTCAGACCACAGCACACTTTTCCACTTTGCCTCTGTCCATTTCAAATGAGCTCGGGCCCAGAGAAGGCGGCTGCATTTCTGGATGTTGAGGTATGGCTTTTGCTTTGCATGATAGAGTTTTATCTTCCACTTGTAGATGTAGCGATGAACTGTGTTAACTGACAATGGTTTTCTGAAGTGTTCCTGAGCCCACATGGTAATATCCTTTACACAATGATGTTGGTTTTTAATGCACTGCTGCCTGAGGGATGGAAGGTCACGGGCATTCAATGTTGGTTTTTGGCCTTGCCACTTATGTGTAGAAAGTTCTCCAGATTCTCTGAATCTTCTGATGATATTATGGACTGTAGATGATGTAATCCCTAAATTCCTTGCAATTGAATGTTGAGAAACATTGTTCGTAAACTGTTGGACTATTTTTTTACACAGTTGATCACAAAGTGGTGATCCTCGCCCCATCTTTGCTGGTGAATGGCTGAGCCTTTTAGGGATGCTCCTTTTATACCCAATCATGACACTCACTTGTTTCCTATTAGCTGTTCTTTGAGCATTCATCAACTCTCCCAGTTTTTTGTTGCCCCGTCCCAACTTTTTTGAAATGTGTTGCAAGCATCTCACCGCCAGTGGACCTCACCGCAGACTGAGGTCCACTGGCGCCCTCTCTGCGGTGCTGGTATAGCCTTTTATGTAAAGGTTGCTTCGTTTCACCTATGTAGTGTTCGTTAGTTTCCCCCCCGGAAAACTTTACACAAAAGGCTATACCAGCACCGCAGAGAGGGCACCAGTGGACCTCAGTCTGCGGTTCATCTCCACCTTAAAGACACTAACCACACGTTTGAGGACAAGGAAGTTAAAATATTAGCCAGAGAGAAGAAATGGTTTGAGAGAGGGGTCAAGGAGGCATTCTTTGTGAAACGTTTGAAACCCAGCCTTAACCGGGGAGGGGGTCTGAGACACACTTTATCCCCTGTTTACAATGAGGTACTCAGGTCAAAGGAGTTTCAGTCTTTTGTTCATGGTAATGAGTTATTCACGTCATCAAGGGAGCCATCAGAAAGGCATCCATCCCATCATTAGAGGGACAGCTGTCCTGTCATTAGGTGTGCTAACTAGAGCACAATAGTTGCTAATTAGAGCTATTGTTTAGTCACTAGCCTATAGCAGTCTGCCTCTCAGTAGGAGGGGTCTGGTTAGGTTTAAAACTCCAGCTTTTGTTGGCTTCTGTTTTATTCTTCTCTAGAAGAGTCAGACAGAAGTCAGACTTCCAGAGCAAGAATTTTAGCTGAGGAAGCTTCTGCGATTTGAAGCGAAACATCCTCGCGTCAAGCAACCCAGTCCAGTTGAAGATTCAAGCTTCTCTACTATGGAAACCACCTGGACAACTGAGAGCCTACACAGAAACTTTGCCACCAGAATCTTGCCGTGCGAATAGTGAAGTGAGAGTTATGGACACGGCCAAATAAAAAAAAAAAAAATAATAATAATCAAAATCGGACAAATATTAAAGGAGTTGCCACATCTTGAATGCAGTATGTTTGTTTATAAAAGTAGTTCCAAGTTTTGCCACCAGAGTCTTGCCGTGCGAATAGCCAAATGAGAGTTACGGCCACGGCCAAAACATTAACCAAAATGCACTTGATGTACCATAGGAAAACACGCGTTTTCATAAATTTAACGTCCTGTTCAGGGACACATTTCCTACAAAGCCATACCAGTTTTAGGTTGCCCCCCACCCACTGCTGCACGAAAATATAAAGCTAGGCTTGTACATATCACAATGGTCTAAAGGCCGTTAAAACGAACAGATAGCTGTATTTGCGCGACACAGTAACCAACACTTAAAATATGTTGCCCGCAGAGGTTGTAAACGTACCATCGCTGAATGCCTTTAAAACAACACTCGATAAACATTGGCAACAGCACAAATGCAGGACGTTTATAGCCCGACAGGCCAAAACACTCAAGAGCTAATTCAATAAACAGCTAGCAAAGTTCTAAGTTTCTTGTTGGAAGCAATCTTTGAAATATGAATCTTCAACACGTCATATACTACCAACAATACTGTAGTCTCACCTTGAACCTGCATGTCGCCAAAACTGTTTGTGACCAAAACGAAGAAAAAACTAAGCTAACGTGCTACTTCCATCTCACTGCAGTGACTCAGGCTAACTGTCGATCTCGTTCTAGTATCACGAGATCTGTTGTGATGAGTTCAGGGTCATTATGTTTGTTCGAGATGGTATCTGCGTCCCAACAGAGAACTCCTCAGTTGTGTCTGTAAACTTACAGCGTTTTCCTTCCTTTAAAATGTATTATATGTGCCCGTTTTATTTATGTATTTTCATGGTGGTTAAAGAAATATGAAGAATAAAAATATGAGCAGCATAGACATTATTGTCACACCAACAGTCTTCTTGGGGGGAGCTTTTTTCCGCCGCCTTGCTGAAAATGCATTGTCATATGTAACAAAATAAACAGCTGCTATAAGATTACATAAATTATGTCCCGCTTGGTAGAGATATGAGAGTTTATTTTCTTACTGTGCCTGTTTTTTAAACCAGTTAAAAAAGAAAAAGAATTACTGGGGGGAAACAATTTATGAACACAAATGAGGGCATTTCAAGCACACTAAACAAACAAACAAGCAAACAAACAAACAGTGCCTACAATATCGAAGGAAATCAACAAACAGTTTAGCATTGGGAGAAGGGATATTTAAAGGTATATGTTACATGAAATAGAAATATTAAAAACTACAAGCATTATAAGTCTGGATTATTTTTCAATTTATAATGCTGAACACAGTGAACATATATTTCCCAATTTCCTTGACCAGAGCAGAAAAGAATGGCTTATTCTCATGGATTTTAAGTTGTGTAAAATGACTTTAAAAAATAAAATAAAGGATTTATTGGCACCCTCACAGTGCATTTTGTTTATTATTATTATTCAGTTTAGGCAGTAGAAGCATAAAAATACAGATTCAGATACAGATTTCATATATATCAACCACTGATCAATGTTGTTTTGTTGTTCTTGAATTGTCAATAAAGTTGTTTTGAAAAAAGAGTCAACCACTGATCTGTATAACAGATCAGATCAGTGGAGTCAATCAAGCCAACTTTTGCCACGCGTGACCTGATGCTTCTCTCTGACTGGCTGCATCAACTTTATTGACAATTCAAGAAGAGCAAAACAACAACACTGAGAACACAATCCAAACACAAATGACATACCACAGCAAACCACAAAGACACTGGGACACACACACACACACACACACACACACACACACACACACACACACACACACACACACACACACACACACACACACACACACACACACACACACACAGAAACAACAAAACAAATTAGAAAAAGAACAAGAGGTTACATGTACTCTAGGCGTTTTCATTAGATTTACAGTATAACAAAATTATACAATTTTATACCATTTTTCTTCTTCATAAATTTAAGTGATTGAAAGAATAGACAAAACTCTTTGTGAAAAACATTGAAGTTTGGTTTGGTCTTCATATATTTGTTTTTGTGAATGAAAATTTTCCCCATCATTAATAAAATATTCAAAGCTAAATCTTACAGTCCATCATCTACAGCTATACCAAATAAGACATTCTCTTTGTCCAAATTTTGATGAACACCACAAACAGAAGTCCTCCAAGAAAACATTCACAAATACACAATCAAAAAAGAAGTGATCAACAGTCTCAATTTCACATTCACAAAAGGTGCAATAATTCTCTTCAAAACCAAATCAAAGTCTCAGAAATTCTTTGGAAGGATATATGTCATTGATCATATTGAAATGAACCTCCTTTATTTTTGGAGATATAGGAAAATTTATATATTTACATCTTAACTTGTTTACTTCCTCTTTGGAAAAGTATTTAGAAATCAGATTTCTGTGAGATGATATAGGATACAATTATTTGACAAACAACGTATGAAGGTACTGGGCAAATTTGGATTAGAGACAGACTGTCCATTAAATAACAGAGAAGGAAGCTTCATTGTTGTGAAAGTGTAGGAACACGGACCCACAACAGGGGGCGCAAATGAACGGGCAATGGATAAGCCAAACAGTAACAATTTAATGTTGTAAATTGTGCACAACGGAATACAGACAACAACAAGTTTGGAACTACAGTCAATTACACGTTGGGTGACGTGTGGGCAGGCTTGAGGATGGAAGACGCCCGTCCTGAACCGAGCCGGATCCCACACGGCCCTCACCGCCAACGGATCTGAAGAACACCGGAGCCGCCAAGTCCTGAGTCCCCAGGTGGCCACCGTCTCCAGCTGTCAGACCTCGCACTGCTGGCAGAGAACAAAAAAGCACAGGTGAGTGTGAGTACGCACACTCAGTTATACCACACTCTGTGTTCTTTTGGGAGGGAGCACCTCCACCTCCAATCACACACTCGTGCAGCTCCTGTTTAACCACTTATCTGGTTGGGACGTGAGGCGAAGCCGTTGCTGATCACACCAAACGCCAATCCAGCAGATAAGGAAACACCACAGGAAAACGGCTGCAAAAGAGTTCAGACTATTATTCAGTTTTAAGTCAGCAGAGAAATTACCTCCAAGGTAGCTGATTTCTCGGTGGGGAGGTGGAGTTGCAGTCCGGCCTTTAAGGTGGTAGTGATGTGGATGAGTGACAGCTGGTGCTGATGACGAGTGACAGCTGTCACTCCCGGTTGCTATGACGCCCTCTCATGCTTGAAGCCCGCACTTCAAGCAGGGCGCCATCTGGTGGTGGTGGGCCAGCAGTACCTCCTCTCCAGCAGCCCACACAGCATTCATCTGAGCATGACTGAGTAGTAAATTATGTTACAATAGGATCAATGGCTGAGGAAGTGCTTTGATTACAGTGTTATGTTGTTTTCTGTCATTTAACAAAAATTTAGAAGAAAATTTTTCAAAAGAAGAACATTTCAGAATCATCAAGAATATGCATCACTGACCATATACCTCAATCCAACAATTCCTGTAAAATAAAGATTTATTTCTAAATAACACATATCGGGAGTTCCAGAGCGGGGTGTTGTGGGGAGTAAAATTGTGCTTAAATATTAATTTCCAGGAAAGAACACTTGTTGATGAAAGGAAGAAATTTTAATAGGCAGTTTTTTAGGGTCAAAATTGCATTTAACGAGGAAGTTAATACCTCCTAAATCCATAAAAATTTTGGAGGGGATATGAAACCAAAATCCATTTTCATTTTTCAGAAAAGATCTAACCCAATTCATTTCAATTGTACCACCTAAACACTAAAAATCTATGGTTTTAAAACCTCCATCCTCATACTCTGTAATCATTGCTCCTTTCCTAAAATAGTGTGTTTTGTTTCTTCAGATATAGTTAAATGTTGTGTGGGCCGCCAGAAGAGGAGGTACTGCTGGCCCACCACCAGAGGGCGCCCTGCCTGAAGTGCGGGCTTCAGGCACGAGAGGGCGCTGCCGCCACGGACACAGCCGGGGGTGACAGCTGTCACTCATTATGCATACCTACACTGTACATTTTATATTTACTGTAGGATGCAATGCCTTACTTTAATTACATTTGGCTGCAACACAATTCAATAACACCTTACTGTTCTAATTTCACTAATGTTACACTCCCTAGCACTGTATGTGGAGACTACTGGATTCTCTGTGTTAGTCTTCCTAGTTGCTTAATAGGACAGCGCAGTCTCATTTGAACCCCTGCGTGACATCACGGGATTTGACCACATCCGGGGACAGCCAACACAAACATGGCAGAGACTAATCACCAGGCAGAGAGTGGGAGTTTCAGCACAAACCATTCGGCCCGGCTCGGTAAACTTAAAAGCATACTCTGTCACCTAGTGGATGTGCCAGTTGAAGATGTGCTAGTTTAAAATGCTTTCTGCTGAAACCTCCATCCTCTGAATGGTGAGTAAATTAGTTTTTGAATTATGATCCCAACACTGATACCAAAGCCATGGTGATCAAAATAAAAGTCAAATAACAAAACTTCTAACTGGTGGGCAGGTCTAGGAAGAGTCTTGGTAAATCTGAACTTTTTCCATTTACCGATGATGGAGGACACTGTGCTCATTGGGACCTTTCAAGTAGCAGAAATGTTTCTGTACCCTTCCCCAGATGTGTGCCTCGAGACAATCCTGTCTCAGAGGTCTACAGACAATTCCTTTGACTTCATGCTTGGTTTGTGCTGTGACATGCACTGTCAACTGTGAGAACTTTATATGTAGACAAGTGTGTGCCTTTCCAAATCCTGTCCAATCAACTGAATTTATCCCAGGTGGACTCTAATTAAGCAGCAGAACCATCTCAAGGCTGATCAGTGGAAACAGTATGCACTTGGGCATGGCAAAGATTGTGAATACTTATGCATATGTGATTTCTTAGTTTTTAATTTTTAATAAATTTGCACAAATCTAAAAAAACAAAAGCCTTTTTCACCTTGACATTTTGGGGTATTGTGTATAGAATTTTGAAGAACAAATTAATTTCATCCATGTTGGAATAATGCTGTAACATAAAATGTGGCAAAAGTGAAACGTTGTGAATACTTTCTGGATGCACTAGATAAAATTTTCCAGGGGCCAACTCACCAGACTGCAGAAGATGGCTGTCAGAAGCAGATTTCAGGAAGGTGACAGGCATCTCTGGTTTGTTCTCTTCAGAAAAAACTTCAAAAGCAGTTTTAGAGTCTGGAAAATCTGAGTGAGAACCAAGAAAACGGTTGGTTTTCAAGGTCAAACAAGGGTGACATCCATTGGGTTCTATGACACAGTATGACGTGTTGCCTCATAATGTGATAACTAAGCATGACACATGGTGCAAACTATTCCTTTTTACCAAAATTAGAGCAAGTTTTGACCATGTACACACTGAAATTTACCTTTGTAACCATTTTTGTTGTTTTCACCCCATAACATTCTTACTCATTATCTCTTGACAGCTGTCACCCATCCATGCTTCATCATCTCACTCCATAAAACCCGGACGTCATCTCCACCTCATTGTCGAGATATCGTCGAACCGTTCAGTACCAGATCCGACATTCGGAGGCGGTGGCCACCTGGGGACTCGGGACTTGGCGGCTCCAGCATTCTCTGGGTTCGGTGGCGGAGGAAATCGTGTGGTTCCGGTTCATCTCAGGACGGACGTCTTCTATCCTCGAGCCTGCCCACACTTCACCCTTGTGATTGACTGTCTGCAAAATTTCACATTCCTCTGTGTTGTGGTTGTGCTCATTCACAACAGTAAAGTGTTCATATTCGACTCTTTCATTGTCCGTTCATTTACGCCCCCTGTTGTGGGTCCATGTCACTACACTTTCACAACAGTTAAAATTAGCTTGGTTCATAGCTTTAATTGCAGGTTTAGGGAAGGACATGGAATATGCTGGATAAATGAATCTTGATAGACATTCCATTTTTGTAAGAAAGATTCTACCAAAAATAGAAATGTCATGCTGAGACCACAAATTAAATTGAGCTTACGCTTATTTAGTTTTCCAAAAGTTCATTTCTTCCACTGATTTGGTGTCTTTGGTAATGTGAACACCAAGATATTTCACTACAGTTTTAACAGGGATGTTGTAAATAACTGTCTGCGAAGAGTCATGTATTATTTGTAATAATTCACATTTCCTGAGGTTTAATTTCAGACCAGAGGCCCTGGAGTAAAATTCTATTGACTGAAGGTTTTTGGTACTTGACTGCTGTCTGTCATGAATATGGTCATATCACCCACTAGTTGAGTGATGGCTGGGTGTTTGCCTAAAACATGAAGTTTTTCAAAATCCAATTTTTTTATTATTCCAAAGTGTGGAACATGAACTCGTGCTCAATGGTATCGAATGCTTTAAAGAAATCTAAAAATGAAGCCTTCATCTTCAGACTTCAGACAACTTTACTGATCCCTAAAAGGGCAATTACGCAGACAAGATACAACAATTAATCCACAATTATTACTTGTTTACCATAATAATGGCACACATCAAAATTAAAGACAACACATATATGCGGAGAGATACAGAATTCCATTTACTGCGCCTCTGACCATCTAGAGTCCAAATTTATGAAGAATATTCTCCAGTCCTCAGCAACACATTCCTTTGCAATGCAGCGATTTGCTCCGAGATTGTATCCATTTTGCGTTTGAGTTCAAGAGTTCATGCAGTCTGAGATTACACAGCATTGCCCAACTCATTAATTATGACAGACAAATGATGGGATGAAATTCTGGATGCAGCCATCTTGCTAATATTCCTGTGGGTCAGGACAGCGCACAAACCAATCAGTGCCAAACCTCCCACCATAAAAGCAAATAGGAATGAATCCTCAACATCTTCCATAGAGAGTGGAGCCAAGCATGTCTCACCCCATCTTTCTCAGGTGTCGAGAGCATAGCCCGCTGGGTAGATTCCATCAGGGCACGCAGGGTCCCCCAGCCCTGATTCCTTGTCGAAAAAAATTGTGTCAATAGCGTTGAGAGACCAGCTGATCAATTCCATGGCTAATCCAAATTTTAATTTGAAGAATTCACAGTCTGGTCAAGCTGAGACTTTGAAGGTCAGAGCAGAGATGGAGAGAAAGGAGGAGAGGAGAGGGGAGGAATGCGACTGTCCTTGCCAGAGTCCCAAGCTGTTCAATTAAGTTACTATAATCTAGCAGGTCAAATACAAGAGGGATATTTTTGTGAATTGATCATCCTTTCAGAAAGCCTGATTGTATGTCTGAAATAATCTGAGGTATCCCAGTTTTCAGTCTGGAGGCATATATACAGGTTAAAATTTTATAGCCATTATTAAGCAGGGTTATTAGTCTCAATTTATCAATTAATCTAGAATCTTTCCCCGGTTTAGGGATGAGGCTGATGATACCTTGCTTCATGGTAGTTGGAAGAGTGTAAGAATCAGAAATCTCTTTTAATACCAGGAAGAAAAGGTCTTTCAGGTGTTCCCAAAAGTGTCTCTAAAAATTAATAGTCAGACCATCTGAGCTGGGAGATTTATCTAAAGATAAGCATCTCATGGGTTTTTCTACTTCCTCCATAGTGAACTCTGCTTCACAAATCTCTCTGACGACATCATCCACTTTGGGAACCAGGGGCCTCATGTACAAAGCGTGCTTATGCACAAAAACCTGGTGTACGTCCATCTCCATGCCAGCATTCAGATATCAAAAGTGAAATGGCTGTGGAAATGTGCGGTGCATCACGGAAAAATCCTGGCTGGCATACGTACGTTTCTACAGCTATCGTTCCACTGTGCACATGTAAAGGTGATGCTGGGAACCGTTAATAGTGTGAAAACAAGAAGTCATCAGAGTGATGTGCACATCAGCGGCACATCACTCACATTCTTCCCTGCAGCCCGGGCTTGCTTCATCTTTGGCCTGAGCCTCCTGGTCAGCTTTACAGAAGTCTGGCTTGAAGAGAATACCCAGATCATTGCAGGTTTTACAGTTTTTGGACATCTTCCCGATAGCATCCCTGTGGTATCTCATGACCAACTGCATGATAACCTGACAATGTCTGCCCTCCTCTTTTCTTCCCACTCGATGAATCGAGTCGACCACCGTTTCTATCGTTGCCGCCCACTGTGGCGCTATCTTGGACAGGATACTGGTGACAATTTCACAGATGTTTTCGTCATCTTTTTCTTTCAAACCTTGAATTTTTAAGTTCCATCGCCGCTTATATTGCTCCAGCTATGCCACTTTTTCTCTCAGCTCTTTGTTTTCCTTGGTGATCTGTGGTATTTCCTTTTCCATTTCTTTAATCTTGACCTTGCATTCCTTTATCGTAGCTGCATTCATTGCCACCAGTCGAGAGATATTCGCCACCATGACCGAGTTCTCTCTTAGTTGGTGTCTGAAGTCGTCGATTTTGGAGGTCAGTTTTTCTATGGCAGCAACCAGAGCCTCCTCTGGCATGGCTGAAGATTCCTGCACATTTTTCATCTTTAATGGTGGAGCTGAAGTCTTTGTGGAGTAGCAGAGAAGGTTTTCTCTTCGTGTTGGTATTGACATCCAACAGGGAGTAGTCGTGATCACACGTGTTTAATACGAGTGTTGTATGAAATTTACTTCCCCTGAAATAATCTGTTTCCCCAGTGTCAGGAGCACGCACAGCAGCTGCCGAGGCAGATTCCAAAGTCTGCATATAACTTTTGATCGGTAAAATGATAGCACGTAATCATTTATCGTGTCAGCTTTCTTATTTTAGTATTAGCACTTTGAGATTCCATGGAATGTAAAGTGCATTACAAATAAAATGTATTATTATTATTATTATTATTATTTCACCTTTGAACCTACTGTTTCCAGTATAAAAATAAAATATGTTCTTGTTTCTGACACATTTTGTGTTTTGGGTCTTTTTTCTTTTCCAACTTGAGTCATGTTCATGTGAACAATAGTTTAACCTGACAGATAACAAAGTCACACAAACACTGTACACTCCAATAAGTAATTCAGTGGCTATGCATTTTAAGAAACAGTAGACGCGCGGAACTACTCCGCACGTCTGTCTTAGTGTGCCGAAAAAGTGCTGATGTCCACGTCTTTTCACAATTCCTGTGCTAGTCAGACGATATACCGGATCAAGACAGCGTCCAGTTTAGAAATGAACGGCACATTCCACTGTTACAGGAGTTTTTGTCATGGAAAGAGGAGCGGAATGGCCGCATGGCGCAAGGCAACGCCGTGATGAAGCCTCACAGGACATGTTGGGGCATGTCCAGCTCATGCTCAATTTCTCGGATAATCACACGACTGAAAAGCAACCGACAGCCGTCTGAAATCCACCTGAAAGCCATCCTGTGAGACCAACACGGAGGTGGTTTTGTGCCGCGTAATGAACGGGTCTGTGGCGCGTCCCTCCGCTTTTCTTTCCATGAAAAAAACTCCTGTAACAGTGGAATGTGCCAAAAAAGTGCTGATATCCACGCCTTCTGCCTTTTTGTGAAAGTCAGACGACGTCCCGGATCAACAAAGCCTTCACGTTGGAAATGATCTGGTTGTTTCAGCGGGGTGTGAGCCTGTCGATCGGTGCTGGGAGCGCGGCGCGCTCTCAGCAGTTGTGGGCCGTCCTTAAAGCGGCAGTAACACTCCTTAATCTGTGTAATCCCCACAAAATTGTCTCTGAAAGCCATATTAATTTTCCGAACGGTGTCCACCTGGAGGTCTCTCACATTTTCTGGAAAAAAATTGATGCAGCAAAGCTCCAAATCGTTCAGACATTTATTCGCAATAAAAAAACGACGAGAGGGGTGGACCAGTGCTCACACAAAGCCTGCTCACAGGCGAATGACGCAACCGACAGGCGTGAAAAATCTCACGCATGTGCACGAAGGTTCAAGCTTGTCTGATGCAATCACACGTGATTCAAATCCATATAGTTTTTGAAAAAAATAAAAAGGTCGGATACTTTTCTAACAGACCTCGTAAACACGAAAAATCAAGGTTGCTGAAAATACCAGTTTTAATCACTTTAATAATCTTTTAATCATTATGTGCTTTGTACCTTAAAATCATCTGCTCTAGCAGATGTATTATTTAAGTAACTAAATTTCTTCTGCTCATCACACACAACTGTTCCTGTGAATCTGAAGACATTTGCTCTTTCCTTACCAAAGTTACCTGGAGGAACAGAATATTTCAGCCTGACTTTCTCACTCTGAAATCATCTGTTCCCCCTGTATGAACATCCTGGAGCTGACCTCTAATGAGCTACAGGGGTCAATAAAGAATTATACAAGGGTCAAAATTTTAAAATGCTCCAATCATGTTGAAAACTATACCACATTAGTTGTCTGATCATAACGGTTCCAAAAAGGTATAGTTTGGACTATCTATGACTAAATTCCATGGAGTTATGATGTGATGATCTAGTAGTTAAGATGTTGGGCTTGAGACTAGAAGATCCTTGGTTCAAGTCCCAGCCTGACTGGAAAATCACTAAGGGCCCTTGGGCAAGGTCTTTAATCCCCTATTGCTTCCGGTGTGTAGTGAGCGCCTTGTATGGCAGCACCCACACATCGGGGTGAATGTGAGGCATTATTTGTAAAGCGCTTTGAGAGTCTGATGCAGATGGAAAAGCGTTATATAAATGCAGTCCATTTACATTTAATTATGAGGCTAAAAACATCAAAAATGGTGACAAAGTTCACTTGAGTTTATACAGGGCCAAAAGTTAAAGTTGCTCCAATTTTGTCAAAAAAAAAAAAAAAAGATGCAAATTATTGGTTGAGTTTGTTGGGGAAAGTGTAGTGACACGGACCCACAACAGGGGGCGCAAATGAACGGTCAATAGATGAGCCAAAAGGTAACAATTTAATGTTGTGAATGTGCACAACGATTATACAGACAATCACAGAATCTGATAGCAGTCAATACACCAAGGTGACGTGTGGGCAGGCTCGAGGATAGAAAACGTCTGTCCTGAGAAGAGCCGGGACCACACGATTTCCACCGCCACAGAACCTGGTGAATACTGGAGCCGCCAAGTCCTGAATTCCCAGGTGATCACCGTCCCCAACTGTCAGATCTGGTACTGCTGGCGAGGAGCACAAACAGTGAGATGTGGGTGTGTGCACACCCAGTAACAAAAACAGTCAGAAGGTGGAAAGTCACCTCCACCTCTAATCACACACTCGTGCAGCTCCTGTTAAACCACCTATCTGGTTTGGGTGTGAAGCGAAGCCGTCGCTGTTCACACCAAACGCCAATCCAGCAGATAAGGCACACCACAGGAAAACGGCTGCAAAAGAGTTCAGACTATTATTCAGTATTAAGTCAGCAGAGAAGTTACCTTCACAGGTAGATGATATCTCGGCAACGAGGTGGAGATGACGTCCGGTCTTTATGGAGTGAGATGATGAAGTGTAGATGGGTGACAGCTGTCAAGAGATAATGAGTGACAGCTGTCACCCCCGGCTGTGTCCGTGGCGGCAGCGCCCTCTCGTGCCTGAAGCCCGCAATTCAGGCAGGGCGCCCTCTGGTGGTGGGCCAGCAGTACCTCCTCTTCTGGCGGCCCACACAACAGGACCCCCCCCTCAACGGGCGTCTCCTGGTGCCCGACCCGGCTTATCCGGGTGACGGCGGTAGAAATCGGCCACGAGGGCCGGATCCGGGATGAAGCTCCTCTTTACCCAGGAGCGTTCTTCGGGTCCATACCCCTCCCAGTCCACCAAATACTGGAACCCCTGGCCCATCCGACGGATGTCCAGGAGCCGGCGCACGGTCCAAGCCGGCTCCCCGTCGATGATCCGGGCAGGAGGCGGCGCCGGTCCGGGAGCACAGAGGGGTGAGGTGTGGTGAGGTTTGATTCTTGACACATGAAAAACCGGGTGGAAGCTGGGAGTCGGAGCTTTACTGCAGCAGGACTGAGGATTTTGTATGGTCCAATGTACCTGTCCTTGAGCTTCGGGGAGTCCACCTGGAGGGGGATGTCCTTCATGGATAGCCACCCCTCCTGCCCGGGCTGGTAAGCAGGGGCCGGGGACCGCAGGCGGTCTGCATGGGTCTTCGCCCTCGTCCGGGCCTTCAACAAGGCAGAACGGGCGGAGCGCCACACCTGACGGCACTTCCGCAGGTGGGCCTGGACCGAGGGCACACCGACCTCTCCCTCCACCACGGGAAACAATGGGGGCTGATACCCCAAACACACCTCAAATGGGGAGAGGCCGGTGGCAGAGGACACCTGGCTGTTATGCGCATACTTGATCCAGGCCAGATGTTCACTCCAGGCCGTCGGGTGTGCGGACGTCACACAGCACAGGGCTTGCTCCAATTCCTGATTGGCCCATTCTGCCTGTCCATTGGTCTGCGGGTGATACCCGGATGAGAGGCTCACGGTGGCCCCCAGTTCCTGGCAGAAGCTCCTCCAGACATGTGAGGAAAACTGGGGACCACGATCAGAGACGATGTCGGTAGGTATCCCATGCAGACGGACGACGTGGTGGACCAGGAGGTCTGCAGTCTCCTGGGCCGTGGGAAGCTTCAGGAGGGCCACAAAGTGGGCCGCCTTGGAGAATCGGTCCACTATCGTGAAGATGGTCGTCATGCCCTAGGACGGCGGGAGGCCCGTGACAAAATCCAGACCGATGTGGGACCAGGGGCGATGAGGCACAGGAAGTGGCTGAAGAAGTCCCTGTGCCTTCTGGTGGTCTGCCTTGCCCCTGGCACAGGTGGTGCAGGCCTGGATATATTCCCGGACGTCGGCCTCCAGGGACGCCCACCAGAAGCACTCCCGGACCACTGCCATGGTCCTTCGCACCCCCGGATGACAGGAGAGCTTAGAACCGTGACAGAAATCCAAGACAGCAGCCCTGGCCCCTGGTGGGACGTAGAGCTTGTTCTTCGGCCCAGTTCCGGGGTCCGGGCTCCGTGCCAGGGCCTCCCGGACGGTCTTCTCCACGTCCCAGGTGAGGGTGGCCACAATAGTGGACTCCAGAATGAAGGGCTCCGGTGGATCCGACAGCTCAGTCTTGACTTCATCTTCATGCACCCGGGACAAGGCATCCGATCGCTGGTTCTTGGTCCCGGGGCGGTAGGTGATTCGGAAGTCAAAACGCCCAAAGAACAGTGACCAGTGGGCTTGCCTGGGATTCAGCCACTTGGCGGTCCTGATATACTCCAGGTTCCGATGGTCAGTGAAAACCGTGAACGGCACAGACGCTCCCTCCAACAGGTGTCTCCACTCCTCAAGAGACTCTTTCACCGCAAGGAGTTCTCGATTGCCGACGTCATAGTTCCGTTCAGCTGGGGTCAACCTGCGAGAAAAGTAGGCACACGGGTGAAGAACCTTATCGGTCTCTCCGCTCTGGGATAGCACGGCTCCTATCCCTGAGTCAGAGGCGTCCACTTCAACCACAAACTGGCGGCTAGGGTCGGGCTGCACCAGAACTGGTGCAGACGAGAACCGGCGTTTCAACTCCTTGAACGCGGCTTCGCACCGATCCGACCAGGTGAAGGGGACTTTTGGAGAGGTCAGGGCTGTCAGGGGGCTAATTACCTGACTGTAGCCCTTAATGAACCTCCTGTAGAAATTTTCAAAGCCGAGGAACTGTTGCAGCTTCCTACGGCTTGTTGGTTGGGGCCAATCTCTCACCGCTGCAACCTTGGCCGGATCAGGGGCGACGGAGTTGGAGGAGATGATGAACCCCAGGAAGGACAAAGAGGTGCGGTGAAACTCACACTTCTCGCCCTTCACAAACAGCCGGTTCTCCAACAACCGCTGCAGGACCTGACGTACATGCTGGACATGAGTCTCAGGGTCCGGGGAAAAGATGAGTATGTTATCCAGATATACGAAGACGAATCGGTGCAGGAAGTCCCGCAAGACGTCGTTTACCAATGCTTGGAACGTCGCGGGGGCGTTAGTGAGGCCGAACGGCATGACCAGTTACTCAAAATGACCTAATGGGGTGTTGAATGCCGTCTTCCATTCGTCTCCCTTCCGGATCCGAACCAGGTGGTATGCATTCCTAAGGTCCAGTTTGGTGAAAATTTGGGCTCCATGCAGGGGCGTGAACACTGAATCCAACAGGGGTAAAGGGTATCGATTACGAACCGTTATGTCGTTTAGCCCCCTGTAATCAATGCATGGACGGAGTCCGCCATCTTTCTTGCCCACAAAAAAGAAACCTGCACCCATCGGGGAGGTGGAATTCCAGATCAACCCGGCAGCTAATGAGTCCCGGATGTAGGTCTCAATTGATTCGCGCTCAGGACGTGAGAGATTGTACAGCCTGCTGGATGGGAACTCAACGCCCGGGACCAAATCAATGGCACAATCGTATGGACGGTGCGGGGGAAGGGTGAGCGCCAGATCCTTGCTGAAGACGTCAGCAAGATCGTGGTACTCAACCGGCACCGCTGTCAGATTGGGAGGGACTTTAACCTCCTCATTAGCATTTACACCGGGAGGAACCGAGGATCCTAAACAATTCCGGTGGCAGGTTTCGCTCCACTGAGCCACAACCCCAGACGGCCAATCAATCCGGGGATTGTGTTTAATCATCCATGGGAAGCCCAAAATCACGTGGGAGGTAGAAGGAGTTACAAAAAACTCAATCTCCTCCCAGTGATTCCCAGACACTACCAGGGTTACAGGTAGTGTCTTGTGTGTGATAAAAGGGAGAAGAGTGCCATCTAGTGCTCGCACCTTCACTGGTGAAGAAAGCGCCACCAGAGGGAGCCCTACCTCCCTTGCCCATCTGCTATCCAGCAGATTCCCTTCTGACCCCGTGTCCACCAGTGCTGGGGCTTGAAGGGTTAAATCCCTGCTCAGGATTGTAACTGGGAGTCGTGTTGAAAGATGTGTATGACCCACGTGAATGTTTTGACCCCCCCTCAGCCCAGTCTCTAAGGGCGGGCGTTTGTGTTTTGACCGTTTGAGGCAGTCTCTCTGCTGATGCTCACTCGAGCCACAGACAAAGCACTCCGCGCGAACCAGCCTCCTCTGTCTGAATGTGGCCCTGCTCGTGTCCCTAGCATCGTCAGCAGGGGGAGCTGTAGCCACACGGAGCGCTGTGGCTGTGGAACGTGGGAAAGACGGCTCCCTTTCAGACCCGGGAGGAAGAGGGACGGCTTGTGCCTGACCACGCCCTTCGCCTCGCTCCCATCAGCGTTCTTCTAACCGACTGTCCAATCGTATAACCAAATCGATAAGCTCAGCCAAATCCCGCGGTTCCTCCTTAGCCACCAGGTGCTCCTTCAGGACCGACGACAGTCCGTTTATAAAGGCGGCGCGGAGCGCAGTCATATTCCAGCCAGATCTCGCAGCCCCTGTCTCATTGACAGCAGCACGGTAGACACGGTTTCGCCTCTGTTAGGGTGATCAAAAACAGTTCTGAGCTCCCTCACAAACCCAGTATAAGAGGCAAGGAGCCCTGAACTTTGTTCCCAAAGCGCTGTAGCCCAAGCGCATGCCTCACCTCGAAGCAAATTAATCACGTAAGCCACCTTACTGGCATCAGACGTGTACATCACGGGACACTGTGCAAAGACGAGCGAACACTGCATAAGAAAGTCCGTGCACGTCTCCACACAACCTCCGTACGGCTCTGGGGGGCTTATGTATGCTTCAGGGGATGGTGGGGGGGGTCGTTGAATGACCAGTGGAATGTCTGTATTCAGCACCGGGTCGGCAGGAGGAGGAGCTGCAGCAGCGCCCTGAGCGCGCGCTTCCACCTGCGCGGTGAGAGCCTCCATCCTGCGATTAAGGATGATGTTTTGCTCAGTCATCATGTCCATCCGAGCGGTAAAGGCGGTGAGGATGTGCTGCAACTCACCAATCATGCCTCCAGCCGACGCCTGTGCACCCTGCTCTTCCATTGGCTGTGCAACAGATGGTTGACGCGACTTCAGCTCGTCCAAGCTGCATGGACTCATCCGCAAGAGGAGCCAGAGGTCCCGTCGGAGGAGTCTCAGTGGGGCGAAGAAGAGGCAGCCCAGACCTGTGTCGGGGAAAGCCCCGAGACAAAAAAACTCGTTCTGATGGCCGTCCTCTCTCGCGTCCACGCTCCTTTATCCGATCATCTAGACGAATCACCAAAGATATTAGCTCATCTAAATCGTTTGGTTCGTCACGGACTACTAGCTCGTCTTTTAATGGATCATTTAAACCATCCACAAACACTCCGCTTAATGCTGCGGCATTCCAACTGGACTGAGCAGAAAAAATTCGGAAATCCACAGAATAATCTGCCGCACTCCGTCTCCCTTGCCTGAGATTCAGCAACCGTTGGGCAACGGTATAAGCAAAAACCAGAAAACATTGCATCAAAAACGGAGCACAGGCTTCAACGTTTCCCGCATAAGGCTCCGGACGACAAATAATCAGTTCGGAAGCCGAATCTCTGGGTGACGGAGTTATCTGCACCGGTATCGATGGTGCCGCAGCTGGAGCAGCAGGAAGCGGAACGGCTTGCACTGCAAGCTCCATAACCGTCTGTTTGTTTAGTTTGGTTTGCGAGATGCTGTAATTGCTCCCATATTTTCTCCAAGTGTTCTTGAACTCTTTCGGCAAATGGAACCGCTTCTGCCGCTGGGTCCATTTTGGAATGGCCATGAACTACTGTTATGTGTCGACGCGGGTTGAGGAGCGGACCTGCGTCTGATGGAACCCAGCGCTAAAACAACCAGAAAGCGGTTCCAATAACAAAACAATTTATTTTCCCCCTTCTGTGCAATACAAAGTGTACAAACATAAAAATGCGTCTGTCTGGCGGAGTGAAGGACGGCACGCTCTCCAGCGCCCAAAAGGATCGAAGCCCGGCGCTTCTGGACCCACGTTCACTGTCAACACCCCCCCGGTGGACACGACAAACCGACTCTCTGATGTGTGCTGACAGCATGTGTCCCTCACCCGTCCTCCTTCACAGGCACGATGTGTCAAACCCAGGCGCGGTCCTCAGCGTCTCACAAATGAACATCACAAGGTCAAGTTCCCGGCAATTCTGCTTGAATCACACATGGCTTAAATGCAGAACGCCATCTCATTATCTGCTTCAGCTGAAAGTCTTTAAGGTTGCACGTGAGCACCATCCACAGGTGCTGCACATCACGTTGATGAGGGTGAAGGACTCTTCTGCCAGCACCTTCTCCACAGACAATAAATCAGTTTGCATACCACCTGGAGAGCAAAGAAAAGAAAAGAACACCAAAATGTCCAGCCAAACCCCCCCCCCCCCCAACACACAACACCCTTCGCGGGAACGCGCATTTGAACCTCGTCGCCTTAAACTCACATTTAATAGCACAGATACACAATTTGCGCCAAAAATGTACACAAATCAATATGATTCTTATTCTATGTCACGTTCTCTCCAGATATGTGGGAGTGAAGAGAATATGTTCATATTTACGAGCACTAATTGTCTGCTTTTGTTTAGTCGGAACGAAGCGTCTGCTATTATCATATTTATTCTATGACGTTTCATCACACATGATGGTGTTTGTTTTAGTGTTTATTGCCTCCGCCAAGGAGGTTATGTTTTCGGTCGCGTTTGTTTGTCTGTCTGTCTGTTTTTCAGCAGGATAACTCAAAAAGTTTTGAACGGATTTTGATGAAATTTTGTGGAGTGGTTGGAAATGACAAGAAGAACAAGTGATTAAATTTTAGTGGTGATCCGGATCACGATCCGGATCCAGGAATTTTTTAAAGGATTCTTCACCATTGCGGGATAGGGGGAATTTTGACATTCAAGCTCCTAACTCCACAAAAACAAGGCAGAAAGGCTTGAAAAAAATTAGGGTGTAACATAGTCAAATGTTCTATCAAACAACAAAGTTTGGTGATGATCGGATCCAGATTCCGGATCTGGTGATCCAGAATATGCAAAAATATAGGGAAAATAGAAAATGTGTCAGTGTGAGGTGACAAATGAAGCTAGAGATGCACAATTAACACCAAACTGTAGCTGAATCTGTACTGATTGAGTAAGGTGTCATCAGATTTGATGTAGCTTCAAATGTTATGGAGTTAGATCCAGAAGAAAACCGCCATTACCGAAAAATCGTTTTTGGGTGATTCTTAGACTACAGGCACTTATTATGTCCTTTGATCATATTGTATGAAAAACAGAAAAAAGGGGAAATTTCATACTTTTATAGTTATCTTTACAATGAAAGTATGTTAAGAAATTTGTTCTAGTAGTCTATGATGACTCTTTCACCTTTTTTCAGAATCATTATATGCAAATATTGCTGTTTTGTGCTTGTCCCACACCCAGACTTTTGATCTTCAATGATAAAAATGAATGGTAAAGAAACGTTTTTTCTAATGTTTTAAAATATCTCTGAATAAAATATCAGTAAAATAATCAAAACATAATTGGGGTATTCAATGTCATACAACTGTTGTGATTTTTTTAAACAAAATGTAGTTGTCCCACCCTATTGCCATAATTTCCACCACAACACTGTAATGTCCCTTTAAACAGTTTGTATGAAAGATTGTTTGGGTAGTTTCTATGGAGATAAACAGTGACATCAGAGCACATGTATATAGCGCCAAATCACAACAAACAGTTGCCCCAAGGCGCTTTATATTGTAAGGCAATGGTGTGGTGGAAATTACATTTACAAGGCCAATAGTGCCCGTAGTTAAAGAATCACCCTTTTATACAATAACTTTTGAACTAATAAAGACATAAAAGTGATTCCAAGTTCTAGTGGTATGTTTTCATGGTCAAGGATGTCAAATATACAGGAAAGAAAAGTGTATGTATCATAGTTTTGGTTGTAACACTGAATTGTTGAATAGATCACTGTGCCAAGGAGGGAATCTCTGGCCTTGGCGGAGGTTTGCACTCTGTGAGTGGTTCTAGTATGTTAAAATGATTTTAATTTTATTCACTGTCTTCAGGACGCATAGGACACTCCCATTTTAATTGACAGCGAATTGCATTTTTTTAAGTGTTTCTTGTCCTCATGTGATTGGACAAGGAACGCTGTCAATCATATACACGTCGCTCACCGCAGCCGACGTCATAGACGCCCGATACAGAAGGTGGCAGCAACGCAACAATAAGGATGCCGGCTGCCTTTACACACGACGAAGACGCTCGTACGCGCCCTTTCTCTTACCCACCGATGTGAAAAATGTCAGCTACTATTCGATTCGCAGAAAACTCGGTTATTTCATTACAAAATAACCCGTTCTCAAGACGTTCACTGGAAGAGAAAAACAGGATAAAGGAGCTTGGACCTGACCGACCTGATTTACATATGCAGCAGCAGGCGAGTGATCGGGGGCGAGCTTACACCCGGGTATTCTCCCGCTCATACTATGCTAAGCGGAGCTGGCTAGCAGGCTGCTGTGTGAGTAACGCTTTTTATTGTTTCCCGTGTTTGCTGTTTCAAACTCTTGGCACCGATGCGTTGTGGACCACAGCAGGGGTTCGAGACCTCAAACACCTCTCTGAGAAATGCAAACGGCACGAGAGCAGCCGAAGCCATTTAGACAACTGTTTAAGGCTGACTTTTTTTGGACGGCACAGCATAACTGAACAGCTCAATGAAGGCTACAGGATTAGCATCAGGAGGCACAACAAAGAGGTGACCAAAAATCGACATATTCTGTCTAGAATAATAGACTGTCTTAAATTTTGTGGAGCCTTTGAGTTGGATTTACGAGGCCACGATGAGAGCGAGAGCTCAGACGACCCTGGGATTTTCCGTGGCTTGGCGGACCTCGTTGCCTCTCTTGATGGGGTGTTGAAAGAGCACCTGGAGAACGCCACAGTATTCAACGAGACCTCAAAAACGGTGCAGAATGAGCTGCTGGACTGTATGCTGTCTGTTGTGAAGGAGGAAATCATCAAAGAAGTCCAGAGCAGTGAGTTTTTATCCATTCAGGCAGATGAAACCATGGATATGGCCACTCAATCCCAACTTATGCTTGTACTGCGCTACATTGATCCAAGAAACAACCTGCAGGAAAGATTTTTTGAGTTCATCCCCATGCAGTCACCTACAGAAGAGTCCATCTCCACAGCACTGAAAGAGCGTCTTGCCACCATTCTTCCTGATGATCAGAAAAGTAAGCTCATTTGTCAGGCATATGACAGAGCCAGCGTGATGAGAGGTGCCACCGCAGCCATTCAGAAGAAGATACAAGACCTGTACCCCAACGCCCACTACATCCATTGTTACGCACATCAGCTCAACCTGATCATGCCACAAGCCACCTCTCACATATCCAAAGTTAGGATCTTCTTTTCTGACCTTTCTGGCTTTGCCAGCTTTTTTTCAAGATCCCCCAAGCGAACGGGGGTGCTTGATAAAACTGTAGCCCATAAGTTGCCAACATCAAGCCCTGTCAAGTGGAACTTTCACAGCTGTGCCATCAACACAGTGTTTGAGCACAGGGAGGACCTCATTCGCTGTTTTGAGACCATACGGGACTCCGGTGACTTTGACCCCAGAACTGTCAGAGAAGCAGGAGCCTTCGCCATGCTACTGGAGGATCCGGACTTCAAGTTCTTCCTGCAACTTTTTCATCGCATCATGCCACACGTGGACCTCCTTTATGCCAATCTTCAAAATAAAACTATTGATGCGGTCCATGTCAACAGCTGTATCCAGCAGTTTCAACAGGACATCCTACTGATCAGGTGATAATTATTATTATTCTTACGATGATGATGATGATTCACTTTCTGCCTTTATTATTAATCCTCTTAATTTTTGTAAATATTTTGTCATCTTCAGAAATTCTCTCCATTCGATGGTTGAGCTAAGCAGTGAGGAGAGCAGCAGCTGCCGTCCAACAAAGAGACATCGGGTGAGGAGTCCAGAAAACCATCAGAGGATCGCAGAAGAGGTGAGACGGTATTGAAAGAAATCAGTATTCTCAGGTTGACAGCCTCCATTTTTATTCTGAGGATAGGTTGGCTGGTGTGAGCCATCTGCCCTCTTGTGATGCGTGCTTGTAAAAAAAAAAAAAAATCCCCCCCCTTTTTGTTACTGTAAATCTATAAAACATGGATTGCAGTGGTTTACCTTTAAGTTTAAAGCATTTTAATTGTAAACAAGATATCTGTGCTTAGAATCTTTGATCCATTAGACATAGGACACTGTTCAGTTAACATTTTCAGTTTATTTCAATTTATTTTGTTTATATAGCGCCAAATCACAGCAAAGCTGCCTCAAGGCACTTCACACAAGTAAGGTGTAACCTTGCCAACCCCCAGAGCAAGCACACAGGAGATGATGGTAAAGAAAAACTCCTTCTGATGATATTGAGGAAGAAACCTCAAGCAGACCAGACTCAGAGGGGTGACCCACTGCTTAGGCCGTTCTAACAATTACAAGGCTTTTGCAAAGTTTTAACAAAAGATGCAGCATTTAATGACAAGTCCACGCAGGGGCCATCCAGCATTCCTCATGCCATCAGTGGGCCTGTTCCCACGGCAGAGTCAATTCCAAATGCAGACTGCAATGTGCTGCATCAGCTTCAGGCATGGTACCTCACGGTCCGTCTGGTACTCTGCGGGCTGCAGTTGTCGATCCCGCAATCCCACGAGACGTCATCAGTACCTCGGACAGAGAGAAAAGGAGCAGAATCAGTCGGCCAGATAAAAACTACACATAAGATATAATTCATCAGCATTAAATCAACAGGAAAGCAGAGAAAATAGTAAGGTGATAACCGACCACTAATCCTAAGCTTCACTAACAAGCCCCAAATTTAGATGAAGTTAAGGCAGAGACCTGTTCTGTTGCTAATAAAATGACTTTAAAAGGATAGGAATCCTAGTACCATACCATACCAGTATGCTAGCCATACGAGAGGGAGAATAAATGGCTTAAGTCTGGAGTTGAAAGTCTCTGCAGAATTGGACTGTTTTATTGCCGTAGGGAGATCATTCCACAAAACAGGTGCACGATATGAGAAAGCTCTGTGGCCCGCAGACTTTTTATTCACCCTCGGAACACAAAGTAGTACAATTAAAATGGTGAAACTGACAAAGTAAAGCTTTATTTTATGGGAGCAGGTTAAACTTTGGTTGCTTTGGTACTAAGAGGTGCTGTACTCTTTGCCTTTTTTTTTCCTCTTCCTGTAGGTCTGCGACACCATATTAGCACACACGAGGGAACAATTCTCCCTCACGAACCATCTCATCAGTGTCACTTTGCTGCAGGGAGACAGGTTCACACAGTACCACACCATGTTTCCGGAAGATGCCTTCAGCAGCACCTTGAAGGCCTACCCGATGCTCAACGGAAGCAAGCTGAAGACAGAGCTCAGTCTCATCTACAGCAAGGAGGAGTTCAAGGCCTGCTGTGGTGTTGTGGATCTCTTTGAATTGTTCATGGAAAACAATCTTGGAGAGGTCTTTTCAGAGACTGTTACACTCCTAAAGATCCTCATCACTACACCTATGACCACCACAGAAGTTGAGAGGTGTTTCTCCACCATGAAAATAATCAGAACGTTTCTCAGAAACACCATGAGCCAGGACAGGCTGAATGCACTGGCCATGCTGTCAATGGAAAAGGAACTGGTGATGGAGATGATGGACTTTAATCAGAGAGTCATTGAGAAATTTGCAGTCCAGAAAGAAAGGAGGGCAAAATTTTTGTTCAAATAGTGGCTCTGAATGGTGTTGAGCAATAAAGTAGGCTATATTGTGATTTTGATCTATCTTTAGTTTGTTCTTTTGTCGCTCACATATGAAGTGCTTTTTTATTTTGTTTTCTCCAAAGGTGCACCCCCTTAAAATTTTTAGCACCAGCCATCAAGGTATACATTTGTGACTTGGTTTGTATTAAGGCCTCATTAAAAAAAACAGCCCACATGCCGGAATCGGCCTGCATCAATTAATTTATTTATTTTGGCGTATTGCATTGACTGCGGTACAGCTGGTGCAAGAACTGGCATGTCCGCTAGGGGGCGGGTGTGCTTTGCCTGAAGACGTTCAAAGTTTACTGACCAGGGCCCTGTATTTACCACTTGACAATGGCGGTAGCTTGGGCGCTGTAAGTACAACGGTTGCAAGGTGAGTTTTTCCTCGGGGAATTGTAGCGCTGTGCTGACACATTCTATTCCATGTGCCTTCTGGCAAACTAGCTGAAATTTCAGATAGTCTTTTGAAGAAAATCCTCTCTTGCTGTATCAGAAAGCTTAAAAATTCAACATTTTTTTCTGATGTCGGATGATAAAGTTTTTTTTAATGGGGCCTAATTGATCTGGGGCCTGTTTCAGGAAGGGGGGGGGCAACAATCGCTTGCACTCTCTAGGTTGTGGTGGATGTTCTGAACAGGATCAAAACAATTTCACCTACAGTCACCCTTTACACGCCACAAACGCACAGTCTGTGAAAGGCTGAAAAGCATCGGGTTCAGAAACTAAATCCATAATACAACAGGGTGTAGCAGACAGTTAACACCACTGAATGCTGTGCACATGCAGTACACACGCAGAGGTCACTCGCTGGCGAGTGGTGACTATAGCTCGGCAATGGTTGCCACTAACATGCCACCCACATGCCTTCTGTGTGAGTGGTGCCAAAATCATGCAACCATAACCTCAGTCACTGAAACAGCAGCTCAAGTACCTTTTTATAATCTTATGACCCCCTCAACCTCTCTTTTGACATCCGTTAGCTCTGAATAAATTAATTGTAATTTGTTTTCTTTAAAAATATTTTTAGATTGCTGGTGCTTGCAGGTACAGATCTCGTGTCTGTGTCAAGGCACCCTCTGACCTCTGTATCCCACTTTTCTCATTTCAAATTGCTATTCTAATCCAATTACATGTGTTCCGCCAATCTGATTGGTTAATCGTGTGATTTTCGACCATAAAATATTGCGTAGACTGGCAAAATAGTCAACCGTTTCACATTTGATGTATTACTCTGCACCCTGGCTGCATAACTACGCAAATGTCAATAATGGCGCTGTCAGCTGAGGGTGACAGAAACGACGGTGTTGCTACGGTAATTACTTACAGAAAAATAAATTGTGGAAATGATGGAATTGGATTAGAATGGGAATAACCTCCTTGTGTCTGATTTGCAGACGTTAATGCTGTATTACGGTCACAAACATCTGTTGTACCGGCTCCACTAATGCGCTCCCATTTTTTGCTCATCTGCTATTGATGATTTCCTTGAATTTAACCTTAACAAATCTTGTACTTGGCCACTACCTTGGGGAACACTTAAATCATATCTTAGGGGGCAAATTATCTCTTACCCTGCATACTCCAGACTCAGTGAGATTCCATTGGCAATTTGTGCTATAGATCAGAGATGTGCTCTGAAGCCCCCTCCTGAATTACTTAAGCAGTCTTAATTTACAAGCTGAATTTGACCATATTGCTGCCAAGGATGTAGAGCGTTTGCTGTTACGAACTCGGTGCTCTTACTACAAGCATGGAACAAGTCCTTTGTTGGCTCGTCAACTAAAGCAGCAGGCTGCCTCACACCTGATACTCCAAATAAGAAATTCTTAAGTTCTTATCGCTGATCCCACTGAAATAAAAGCTGCTTTTAAAGCTTTTTATCCTGCATTACATTCTTCCGAATTCCCTAAAGATGCAGACAAAATGAAGAAGTTTCTCGGTGGTCTTAAGTATCCTGTCGTTCCTGATTTTACAGAGCAGCTGGATGTACCACATACAAATGGCATTCATTCAGACTATTTTCTGAAACGTACAGAGCAGGGTTGCCCTCTCTCACCCTTGCTTTTTGCTATTGAACCTTTGGCTATCGCTTTGCTATCCTTGCCTTTGTTTCAAGGTATTTCGCGCAATGGCTTAGAATATAAAGTATCGCTGTATGCAGATGAACTCTTGTTATACATTTCCAATCCTATAGCTTGTACTCCTACCATTTTGAAAATTTTGGAGGATTTTGGTTGTTTTTCTGGTTATAAATTAAATTTAGGGAAAAGTGAATACTTTCCAGTTAATGAATTTGCATTGAAGCTTGACCAGTCTTTATTCCCGTTCCAGTTAAATAACACTGGATTTAAATATGTGGGTATTACTGTGATGTGTTCATTTTCATTTGTTTTTAGACAGTGTAACCCCCCCCCCCCCATTTATAGCCAAGATTAAATCCAATGTGAAACAATGGAGTAGTCTTCCACTTTCTTTAATTGGTAGAATTAATGCCAGTAAAATTAATATTTTGCCCAAATTACTTTTTCTGTTCCAATCCCACTTTTTTTTTTTTTTTTTTTTTTTTTACCAAAATATTTCTTTGTCTCTAGATAAGTCCATTTGTTTTATTAAATGGGGTGGAAAATTTCCAAAGGTTTGTAAATGTTTGTTACAGCAATGTAAATTGACTGGTGGTCTTGCTCTTCTGAATTTTCTGTATTATTATTGGGCTGCACATGTTCAAAAACATTGTTTTTTGGTCGGATCACCTAATACATCTCAGTCTAAACTGGAACAGCTTTCCTGCAAGGCGTCCCCGATTCTGGCCTTACTTTATTCATGTTCGCCTGTCGAAATCTCTCAATTCACTGATAATCCTGTAGTGTTGAGTACTTTTAAGATTTGATATCAGTTTAGATGTCATTTAAAATTTGAGGCTATCTCTCTTAGCGCGAATTAAGGGCAATCATTTATTTCCTCCATTTTTGGACACAGCCTTTTCCCTGTGGTATGATACAGGATTTAAAAGTTTGATTTATTTGTTGAGGGAATTTTTGATTCCTTTCCCAACTTGTCCATTACTTATGGACTTCCTGTAACACATTTATTTCAGAATTTTCAAAATCGTAGCTTTATTTCTAAGGCTTTTGTAACTTTTCCATTGATACCCCTAAACAGTCTTGGGAAGCTTGGCTTTCCCTTAATCCACATGAAAAAGGATCTATTTCAAGGTCTTATAATTATATCTTAGCCCTTTTTTTTTTCTAGATCAAGACTTTCTGAGATAGAAGACAAGTGTGATAGATGTCATGGCTGCACTTGCCATTTAAGTCATGTTTTTCATTTGTCCTAACCTGCATAATTTTTGGGTTAGTTTCTTTGGTATTATGTCAAAAGTTACTATAATCACTCTTCAGCCATAACCATATTTAGGATCCCTGATACTTCTGTTTCATTAACCCCCATACAGAAGGATATTGTAGCCTTTATATCATTGTTAGAGAGACGGACCAGCCTCACTGGAAATTAATGAACTGTCCCTCAGTCACACAATGGTGAAAAGAAACCATGTTTTTTATAACATTGAAGAAAATGAAATATACATTGAGAGGCTCTACTGGGAAGTTTTCTGTTGGAGTTATTCTGTAGATACACTGTTTTATTTTATCATGCATGTTTTGTGTTCTCTGCTCTGATAAGGTGTATTGTACTGATGTGATGGGTGAAGGTTACTTAAGATATGTGACATGACGTGTTTCTGCAAGTTGTGGTATCTCTGTGTGCACGCTAAGCTCTTTTTAGGACATGTGAAGATGACTCATGCAGGACGCAGCCGAAGCTGAGCAGTAAGATAAAGAATAGAGAATTGAATGTTCCAACCACAGTGTGATTGTGATACATCAGTCCTTTTGTCAGAAGAAGTGTGATTAATCGTTAGATGTCTTAAACACATCTTAACCGAGCCCAAGATTAAAAAGGTTCTGAACATCCTGAATGTATTGTGCAATCAGCAGTTCTGGGGCAACAGCTCACGCGCTATCACTCTTCCCCTCAGGAGCTGTACCGCCCATGTATGTAGGGAAGTCCTAAATAAAAAGAGCGGGAGCGCAGGCCAGACTTTAGTGTAGCTTTGGTGTACAGCCTGACTGCACTCCTTGCGAGCTTAAATTGAATTCTATCTCACTTGTTTTATTGCCTGGTTGTCTCTTCCTCTTATCAAAGGTACAGTATTCTAAACCCGACATTTTCCATAAATGGCAAACTTTTAGGTTTTACTTTACAAAACTACAGTTGTTCCCAGTTGGCCTCTACTGGTGGTTGGCTCTCACTGCGGTATTGTATCACTTCCTGTTCCGGAGCACAGCGGTGTTTTTCTGTATCTGTTAGCTGTTTAATCTGCGCAGTTAGATTGACCTAGTTATCTAGATATTAGATTTGTTTCCCAGTGTAATCTTTACGTGCCTTAACTAAAGCACTCCTTCTGCTGAATCACCTCTAAATTATTTACACATTATTCACTTTGCGTGTTTTTAGGAATCCGCTAGCTTAGCGTAGCTACTAGCTCTTAGCCGATTTAGCATGGCGGCTTCTGTCTCTCCCGCACTTTTCTGCTCTGGGTGTGAAATGTTTAGTTATTCCTCGGCCTCCTTTAGCAGTAACGGTACTTGTAATAAGTGTAGCTTATTCGTAGCTTTGGAGGCCAGGCTGGGCGAATTGGAGACTCGGCTCCGCACCGTGGAAAATTCTACAGCTAGCCAGGCCCCTGTAGTCGGTGCGGACCAAGGTAGCTTAGCCGCCGTTAGTTACCCCCTGGCAAGTCCCGAGCAGCCGGGAAAGCAGGCCGACTGGGTGACTGTGAGGAGGAAGCGTAGCCCTAAACAGAAGCCCCGTGTACACCGCCAACCCGTTCACATCTCTAACCGTTTTTCCCCACTCGACAACACACCCGCCGAGGATCAAACTCTGGTTATTGGCGACTCTGTTTTGCGAAATGTGAAGTTAGCGACACCAGCAACCATAGTCAATTGTCTTCCGGGGGCCAGAGCAGGCGACATTGAAGGAAATTTGAAACTGCTGGCTAAGGCTAAGCGTAAATTTGGTAAGATTGTAATTCACGTCGGCAGTAATGACACCCGGTTACGCCAATCGGAGGTCACTAAAATTAACATTAAATCGGTGTGTAACTTTGCAAAAACAATGTCGGACTCTGTAGTTTTCTCTGGGCCCCTCCCCAATCGGACCGGGAGTGACATGTTTAGCCGCATGTTCTCCTTGAATTGCTGGCTGTCTGAGTGGTGTCCAAAAAATGAGGTGGGCTTCATAGATAATTGGCAAAGCTTCTGGGGAAAACCTGGTCTTGTTAGGAGAGACGGCATCCATCCCACTTTGGATGGAGCAGCTCTCATTTCTAGAAATCTGGCCAATTTTCTTGAATCCTCCAAACCGTGACTATCCAGGGTTGGGACCAGGAAGCAGAGTTGTAGTCTTACACACCTCTCTGCAGCTTCTCTCCCCCTGCCAACCCCTCATTACCCCATCCCCGTAGAGACGGTGCCTGCTCCCAGACTACCAATAATCAGCAAAAATCTATTTAAGCATAAAAATTCAAAAAGAAAAAAATAATATAGCACCTTCAACTGCACCACAGACTAAAACAGTTAAATGTGGTCTATTAAACATTAGGTCTCTCTCTTCTAAGTCCCTGTTGGTAAATGATATAATAATTGATCAACATATTGATTTATTCTGCCTTACAGAAACCTGGTTACAGCAGGATGAATATGTTAGTTTAAATGAGT
Source organism: Thalassophryne amazonica (assembly GCF_902500255.1). Classification (NCBI taxonomy): domain Eukaryota; kingdom Metazoa; phylum Chordata; class Actinopteri; order Batrachoidiformes; family Batrachoididae; genus Thalassophryne; species Thalassophryne amazonica. The sequence continues at coordinate 21,525,208 of NC_047114.1, read as the reverse complement.
CAACACCCCCGAGTCACACTAACTGTCAGAATGCTCGTAGCACGGGCCGGGGCGGAGGATTAGCAGCAATCTTCCATTCCAGCTTATTAATTAATCAAAAACCCAGACAGAGCTTTAATTCATTTGAAAGTTTGACTCTTAGTCTTGTCCATCCAAATTGGAAGTCCCAAAAACCAGTTTTATTTGTTGTTATCTATCATCCACCTGGTCGTTACTGTGAGTTTCTCTGTGAATTTTCAGACCTTTTGTCTGACTTAGTGCTTAGCTCAGATAAGATAATTATAGTGGGCGATTTTAACATCCACATAGATGCTGAGAATGACAGCCTCAACACTGCATAATAATCTATTATTAGACTCAATTGGCTTTGCTCAAAATGTAAATGAGTCCACCCACCACTTTAACCATACTTTAGATCTTGTTTTGACTTATGGTATGGAAATTGAAGACTTAACAGTATTCCCTGAAAACCCCCTTCTGTCTGATCATTTCTTAATAACATTTACATTTACTTTAATGGACTACCCAGGAGTGAGGAATAAGTTTCATTACAGTAGAAGTCTTTTGGAAAGCGCTGTAACTAGGTTTAAGGCTGTGATTCCTTCTTTGTTATGTTCTCCAATGCCATATACCAACACAGTGCAGAGTAGCTACCTAAACTCCGTGAGTGAGATAGATTATCTCGTCAATAGTTTTACATCCTCATTGAGCACAACTTTGGATGCTGTAGTGCCTCTGAAAAAGAGAGCCTTAAATCAGAAGTGCCTGACTCCGTGGTATAACTCACAAACTCGCAGCTTAAAGCAGATAACCCGTAAGTTGGAGAGGAAATGGCATCTCACTAATTTAGAAGATCCCCACTTAGCCTGGAAAAAGAGTCTGTTGCTCTATAAAAAAGCCCTCCGTAAAGCTAGGACATCTTACTACTCATCACTAATTGAAGAAAAAAAAGAACAACCCCAGGTTTCTTTTCAGCACTGTAGCCAGGCTGACAAAGAATCAGAGCACTATTGAGCCGAGTATTCCTTTAACTTTAACTAGTAATGACTTCATGACTTTCTTTGCTAATAAAATTTTAACTATTAGAGAAAAAATTACTCATAACCATCCCAAAGACATATCGTTATCTTTGGCTGCTTTCAGTAATGCTGGTATTTGGTTAGACTCTTTCTCTCCGATTGTTCTGTCTGAGTTATTTTCATTAGTTACTTCCTCCAAACCATCAACATGTCTATTAGACCCCATTCCTACCAGGCTGCTCAAGGAAGCCCTACCATTAATTAATGCTTCGATCTTAAATATGATCAATCTGTCTTTATTAGTTGGCTATGTACCACAGGCTTTTAAGGTGGCAGTAATTAAACCATTACTTAAAAAGCCATCACTTGACCCAGCTATCTTAGCTAATTATAGGCCAATCTCCAACCTTCCTTTTCTCTCAAAAATTCTTGAAAGGGTAGTTGGAAAACAGCTAACTGATCATCTGCAGAGGAATGGTCTATTTGAAGAGTTTCAGTCAGGTTTTAGAATTCATCATAGTACAGAAACAGCATTAGTGAAGGTTACAAATGATCTTCTTATGGCCTCAGACAGTGGACTCATCTCTGTGCTTGTGTTGTGAAAGTGTCGTGACACGTACCCACAACAGGGGGCGTTAATGAACGGACAATGGATAAGCCAAAAGTAACAGTTTAATGTTGTGAAGCGCACAACGACGTACAGACAATAACAATATGGTGACTGTCAATCATACACCAGGTGACGTGTGGGCAGGCTCGACGATAGAAGACGCCTGGCGAGAGAAGAGCCGGATCCCACACAGCTTCCACCACCAACGGAGCTGAAGAACACCGGAGCCGCCAAGCGCTGCGCCCCAGGTGGCCGTTGTCTTCAGCAGTCAGACCCGGTACTGCTGGCAGAGAACAGAGACAGTCCTGATGAGTGTGAGTTCGCACACTCAGTAATCCCACAGTCTGTATACAATTGGGAGGGAGAACCTCCACCTCCAATCACACACTCGTGCAGCTCCTGTCTAACCACTTATCTGGTTGGGGTGTGAAGCGAAGCTGTCGCTGATCACACCAAACGCCAATCCCACAGATAAGGACACACCACAGGAAAACAGCTGCAAAGAAGTTCAGACTATTAGTCAGTGTTAAGTACAGCAGAGAAGTTACCTGAATGGTAGCTGATTTCTCGGCGGGGAGGTGGAGTTGCAGTCCGGCCTTTATGGTGGTGGTGATGAGTAGTGGATGAGTGACAGCTGGTATGGATGATGAGTGACAGCTGTCACTCCTGGTTGCTCCGACGCCCTCTCGTGCTTGAAGCCCGCACTTCAAGCAGGGCACCATCTTGTGGTGGTGGGCCAGCAGTACCTCCTCTTCAGCGGCCCACACAACAGGACACCCCCCTCAACGGGCGCCTCCTGGCGCCCGACCAGGCTTGTCCGGGTGACGGGTGTAGAAGTCGGCCAGGAGGGCCGGGTCCAGGATGAAGCTCCTCTTCACCCAGGAGCGCTCTTCGGGGCCGTAGCCCTCCCAGTCCCCCAGATACTGGAACCCCCGGCCCTTTTGACGGACGTCCAGGAGCCGGCGTACCGTCCACGCGGGCTCCCCGTCAATGATCCGGGCAGGAGGCGGCGCTGGTCCCGGGGCACACAGTGGTGAGGTATGGCAGGGCTTGAGTCTTGACACATGAAACACGGGGTGTATCCGCAGTGAAGCTGAAGCTGCCAGCTTCACTGCGGCCGGACTGAGGACTTTGAGGGTGGGAAAAGGTCCGATGTACCTGTCCTTGAGTTTGTGGGATTCCACCTGCAGGGGGATGTCCTTAGTGGATAGCCAGACCTCCTGCCCGGGCTGGTATGCAGGGGCCGGGCAACGCCGGTGGTCTGCATGGGCCTTAGCCCTCATCCGGGCTCTGAGCAGGGCAGAGCGGGCGGTACGCCACACCCGATGGCACTTCCTCAGATGAGCCTGGACCGAGGGCACCCCGACCTCTCCCTCCACCAGTGGAAACAATGGGGGCTGGTACCCCAAACACACCTCAAACGGGGAGAGGCCGGTGGCAGATGAGACTTGGCTATTATGAGCGTACTCGATCCAGGCCAGATGGTCACTCCAGGCCGTCGGGTGCGTGGAGGTCACGCAGCGGAGGGCCTGCTCCAGTTCCTGGTTCGTCCGCTCTGCCTGCCCGTTCGTCTGGGGGTGGTACCCAGACGAGAGACTGACGGTGGCCCCCAGTTCCCTGCAGAAACTCCTCCAGATCTGGGAGGAGAACTGAGGACCACGATCCGAGACAATGTCTGATGGAATCCCATGCAGATGCACGACGTGGTGGACCAGGAGGTCTGCAGTCTCCTGGGCCGTCGGGAGCTTCGGTAGGGCCAGGAAGTGGGCCGCCTTGGAGAACCAGTCCACTATCGTTAAGATGGTGGTGTTGCCCTGGGACGGCGGGAGGCCCGTGACAAAGTCCAGGCCAATATGAGACCAGGGGCCATGAGGCACGGGCAGAGGCTGGAGGAGGCCTTGGGCCTTGTGGTGGTCGGCTTTGCCCCTGGCACAGGTGGTGCAGGCCTGGACATACTCCCGGACGTCGGCTTCCATAGACGCCCACCAGAAGCGCTGCCGGACCTCTGCCACGATCCTTCGCACCCCTGGATGACAGGAGAGCTTGGAACCGTGACAGAAGTCAAGGACCGCAGCCCTGGCCTCTGGTGGGACATACAACTTGTCCTTCGGACCTGTCCCCGGGTCCGGGCTCCGTTTTAGGGCCTCCCGGACGGTCTTCTCCACGTCCCAGGTAAGGGTGGCCACGACAGTGGACTCGGGGATGATGGTGTCAGGGGGGTCTGACGGCTCGGTCTTGAGCTCCTCTTCATGCACCCGGGACAGGGCATCAGATCGTTGTTTTTTTTGTCCCGGGGTGGTAGGTGATCCGGAAGTCAAAACGCCCGAAGAACAGCAACCAGCGGGCTTGCCTGGGGTTCAGACGCTTCGCGCTCCGGATGTACTCCAGGTTCCGATGGTCCGTGAAAACCGTAAATGGTACCGATGCTCCCTCCAACAGGTGTCTCCACTCCTCAAGAGCCTCCTTCACTGCAAGAAGTTCCCGATTGCCAACGTCATAGTTCTGGTCAGCTGGGGTCAACCTGTGGGAAAAGTAGGCACATGGATGGAGAACCTTGTCGGACTCCCCGCTCTGGGATAGCACGGCTCCTATCCCTGAGTCAGAGGCGTCCACTTCAACTATGAACTGGCGCTTGGGATCGGGTTGCACCAGAACTGGTGCAGTCGAGAACCGGCGTTTCAACTCCCTAAACGCGGCTTCGCACCGATCCGACCAGGTGAAGGGGACTTTTGTGGAGGTCAGGGCTGTCAGGGGGCTAACTACCTGACTGTAGCCCTTGATGAACCTCCGGTAGAAATTTGCAAAACCGAGGAACTGTTGTAGTTTCCTACGGTTCGTTGGTTGGGGCCAATCTCTCACCGCCGCAACCTTGGCCGGATCAGGGGCGACGGAGTTGGAGGAGATTATGAACCCCAGGAAAGACAAAGAAGTGCGGTGGAACTCACACTTCTTGCCCTTCACAAACAGCCGGTTCTCCAACAACCGCTGTAGGACCTGACGTACATGCTTGACATGGGTCTCAGCGGAGAAAAGATGAGTATATCGTCTCGATATACGAAGACAAACCGATGCAGGAAGTCCCGCAAGACGTCATTAACCAATGCTTGGAACGTCGCGGGGGCATTGGTGAGGCCGAACGGCATGACCAGGTACTCAAAGTGACCTAACGGGGTGTTAAATGCCGTCTTCCACTTGTCTCCCTCCCGGATCCAAACCAGGTGATAAGCATTCCTAAGATCCAATTTCGTGAAAATTTGGGCTCCATGCAGGGGCGTGAACACTGAATCCAACAGAGGTAACGGGTATCGGTTGCGAACCGTGATCTCGTTCAGCCCTCTGTAATCAATGCATGGACCCGGCAGCTAACGAGTCCCGGATGTAGGTCTCCATTGATTCGCGTTCCGGACGTGAGAGGTTGTACAGCCTGCTGGTCGGGTACTCAGCGCCCGGTATCAAATCAATGGCACAATCGTACGGACGGTGCGGGGGCAGCGTGAGTGCCAGATCCTTGCTGAAGACGTCAGCAAGGTCATGGTACTCGGCTGGCACCGCCGCCAGATTGGGGGGGACTAAAACCTCCTCCTTAGCTGTCACACCGGGTGGAACCGAGGATCCTAAACACTCCCGGTGGCAGGTTTCGCTCCACTGAACCACAACCCCAGACGACCAATCAATCCGGGGATTGTGTTTTAACACCCATGGAAAACCCAAAATCACTCGGGAGGTAGAAAGTGTTACATAAAACACAATCTCCTCCCTGTGATTCCCAGACACCACCAATGTCACTGGCTGTGTCTGGTGTGTGATTAGTGGAAGAAGGGTGCCATCTAGTGCCCGCACCGACAATGGTGACGGTAAGGCCACTAGAGGGAGCCCAACCTCCTTTGCCCATCTGCTATCCAGCAGATTCCCCTCCGACCCCGTGTCCACCAGTGCTGGGGCGTGAAGGGTTAAATCCCCACTCAGGATCGTGACTGGGATACGTGCAGATCGTCGGGGTCTCCCCACGTGGGTGTTGTGACCCACCCTTAGCCTAGTCTCTAAGGACGAGTGCTGCTGTTTTGACCGTTTGGGGCATTCTCTCTGTGTGTGCTCGGTAGAGCTGCAGAGAAAACACTCTCCACGGATCAGCCTCCTTTGTCTCTGATCTGATTGCTTTTTGGCCCTGCTTGTTTCCCTAGCAACGTCAGCAGGGGGAGCTGTCGTCACGTGGAGAGCCCTGGCAGTGGAGCGTGGGGAAGTCGGCTCCCTTTTGGACCCGGGAGGAAGAGGGACGGCTTGTGCCTGACCACGCCCTTCGTCTCGCTCCCGTCGGTGTTCTGTTAATCGGTTGTCTAACCGTATAACCAGGTCGATAAGCCCATCTAAATCCCGCGGCTCGTCCTTCGCCACCAGGTGCTCCTTAAGGACCAGAGACAGTCCGTTTACAAAGGCGGCACGGAGCGCAACAGCATTCCAGCCGGCTCACGCTGCCGCGATGTGGAAGTCGACTGCATACTTCGCTGCGCTCCGACACCCCTGCCGTATCGACAGCAGCATACTTGAAGCGGTCTCGCCTCTATGAGGGTGGTGGAACACCTGTCGGAACTCACTCACAAACTCAGTATAAACCGTTAGGAGCCGTGAATTCTGCTCCCAGAGCGCAGTAGCCCAGGCGCGTGCCTCTCCTCGAAGCAAATTTATAACGTAAGCCACCCGGCTAGCGTCTGACGCGTACATGACGGGACGCTGTGAAAAAACGAGCGAGCACTGCATCAAGAAGTCCGCGCACGTCTCCACACAGCCTCCATACGGCTCCGGAGGGCTTATGTATGCTTCAGGGGAAGGTGGGGGGGTTCGTTGAACGACCAGTGGAATGTCTGTTTCTGGCACACGGTCAGCAGGAGGAGGTGCTGCAGCAGCGCCCTGAGCATGCGCTTCCACCTGGGCAGTGAGAGCCTCCATCCTACGATTGAGAACAATGCTCTGTTCGGTAACTAAGTCCAACCGAGCGGTAAAGGCGGTTAAGATGTGCTGCAGCTCACCCAACACGCCTCCTGCTGGCGCCTGTGCACCTCACTCTTCCATTGGCTGTTCAAGCGATGGTTGACGCCCCTCGGGATCCATGACGCTGGCCGAGAAATCCTCTTGTGAAAGTGTCGTGACACGGACCCACAACAGGGGGCGTTAATGAACGGACAATGGATAAGCCAAAAGTAACAATTTAATGTTGTGAAGCGCACAACGACGTACAGACAATAACAATATGGTGACTGTCAATCATACACCAGGTGACGTGTGGGCAGGCTCGACGATAGAAGACGCCTGGCGAGAGAAGAGCCGGATCCCACACAGCTTCCACCACCAACGGAGCTGAAGAACACCGGAGCTGCCAAGCCCTGCGCCCCAGGTGGCCGCTGTCTTCAGCAGTCAGACCCGGTACTGCTGGCAGAGAACAGAGACAGTCCTGATGAGTGTGAGTTCGCACACTCACTAATCCCACAGTCTGTATACAATTGGGAGGGAGAACCTCCACCTCCAATCACACACTCGTGCAGCTCCTGTCTAACCACTTATCTGGTTGGGGTGTGAAGCCAAGCCGTCGCTGATCACACCAAACGCCAATCCCACAGATAAGGACACACCACAGGAAAACGGCTGCAAAGAAGTTCAGACTATTAGTCAGTGTTAAGTACAGCAGAGAAGTTACCTGAATGGTAGCTGATTTCTCGGCGGGGAGGTGGAGTTGCAGTCCGGCCTTTATGGTGGTGGTGATGAGTAGTGGATGAGTGACAGCTGGTACAGATGATGAGTGACAGCTGTCACTCCTGGTCGCTCCGACGCCCTCTCGTGCTTGAAGCCCGCACTTCAAGCAGGGCGCCATCTTGTGGTGGTGGGCCAGCAGTACCTCCTCTTCAGCGGCCCACACAACAGCTTGTCCTGTTAGACCTCAGTGCTGCTTTTGATACTGTTGACCATAAAATTTTATTACAGAGATTAGAGCATGCCATCGGTATTAAAGGCACTGCGCTGCGGTGGTTTGAATCATATTTATCTAATAGATTACAATTTGTTCATGTAAATGGGGAGTCTTCTTCACAGACTAAGGTTAATTATGGAGTTCCACAAGGTTCTGTGCTAGGACCAATTTTATTCACTGCTTCCTTTAGGCAGTATTATTTGAAAGCATTGCTTAAATTTTCATTGTTACACAGATGATACCCAGCTTTATCTATCCATGAAGCCAGAGGACACACACCAATTAGTTAAACTGCAGGAATGTCTTACAGACATAAAGACATGGATGACCTCTAATTTCCTGCTTTTAAATTCAGATAAAACTGAAGTTATTGTACTTGGCACAAATCTTAGAAACATGGTGTCTAACCAGATCCTTACTCTGGATGGCATTACCCTGACGTCCAGTAATACTGTGAGAAATCTTGGAGTCATTTTTGATCAGGATATGTCCTTCAATGCGCATATTAAGCAATTATGTAGGACTGCTTTTTTGCATTTGCGCAATATCTCTAAAATTAGAAAGGTCTTGTCTCAGAGTGATGCTGAAAAACTAATTCATGCATTTATTTCCTCTAGGCTGGACTATTGTAATTCACTATTATCAGGTTGTCCTAAAAGTTCCCTGAAAAGCCTTCAGTTAATTCAAAATGCTGCAGCTAGTGTACTGACGGGGACTAGAAGGAGAGAGCATATTTCACCCATATTGGCCTCTCTTCATTGGCTTCCTGTTAATTCTAGAATAGAATTTAAAATTCTTTTTCTTACTTATAAGGTTTTGAATAATCAGGTCCCATCTTATCTCAGGGACCTCTTAGTACCATATCACCCCAATAGAGCGCTTCGCTCTCAGACTGCAGGCTTACTTGTAGTTCCTAGGGTTTTTAGGAGAAGAATGGGAAGCAGAGCCTTCAGCTTTCAGGCTCCTCTCCTCTGGAACCAGCTCCCAGTTCGGATCAGGGAGACAGACACCCTCTCTACTTTTAACATTAGGCTTAAAACTTTCCTTTTTGCTAAAGCTTATTGTTAGGGCTGGATCAGGTGACCCTGAACCATCCCTTAGTTATGCTGCTATAGACTTAGACTGCTGGGGGGTTTCCCATGATGCACTGAGTGTTTATTTCTCTTTTTGCTCTGTATGCACCACTCTGCATTTAATCATTAGTGACTGATCTCTGCTCTCTTCCATAGCATGTCTTTTTCCTGATTCTCTCCCCTCAGCCCCAACCAGTCCCAGCAGAAGACTGCCCCTCCCTGAGCCTGGTTCTGCTGGAAGTTTCTTCCTGTTAAAAGGGAGTTTTTCCTTCCCACTGTCGCCAAGTGCTTGCTCATAGGGGGTCGTTTTGACCGTTGGTGTTTTTCTGTAATTATTGTATGGCTTTTGCCTTGCAATATAAAGCGCCTTGGGGCAACTGTTGTTGTGATTTGGCGCTATATAAATAAAATTGATTTGATTTGGATTTGTTGATTTTAGCCATTCCTGTTATAAGACAGTGATTGTAGCGCAGTGGTAAAGTTTCCATCTGTTAATCAGAGCTTTTGTAAATTGCAGGTTCAAATCCCATGAGTGGGATATTTTTTTTTAATTAACCAGGGTTATTTAACCACGGGGTTCTGTATTGCGTCCCCTTTCATTCATTATTTATATCAACACAGTGATATTCACTCATTACACAGCTGGTTTTTATTTTATTGTTCTCTACATCAGCAGCGCGATGTGGTGCAACACATCCCAGCTGCTCACATGACACCATTGCAGAGGGATTGTTCACACCTGCCCATCGTCTTGATGTTTTCGTGGTTTGCTCGTACGAGTTGTTCCACCGTGATTCACCCTGATTTGTACTTATTCGTACTCTTGACTAACTTTGGAGTCCACTTTTTGCACCTTGTCTCCTACTTTAAACAGTTTTATCCTTGGTTGAATTTGAGTCTTTAAAGCATTTTCTCATGATTATATTTATGTTGTCCTTTATGCTGACTGTGTAGGCCAATGCTGTGCCGAATGTTTTGTTTGTTGTGGTTTATTCACAAAAAGAAATTAAAAAACTTCTAAATATTTATTTAGTAGAAGGAGTAACAGTTCACCCGGGAAGGAAGGGTCCTCACGCACCATGGGTCCACCAATCAGAAACTGCCGCCTGTAAAAACCTGATGTTCCAAAGAGTATGCATCTGTCCAAAACATCCAGCAGATGGCATCATTACAAAATACACATAACACATGCACAACATATCCTCCACATTTGACAAGGTATTAATTCAATTGACTTCAGAAGGAATTGACTTCAGAGTGTGCCTGTGAACATCCAGGGCTTGGACATAGAGATTGTGGAGAAGTTTAAATACCTGGGTGTTTACCTTTACAAACTGGACTGGACACACAACACAGATATCCTGTACAAGAAGGGCCAAAGTTGTCTTCATCTGGTGAGGAGACTGAGGTCCTTTTCCTTGTGCAGGACACTGTTGAAAACTTTTTCTCACTCTGGTGGCATCAGCCATATTTTACGCTGTGGTCTGTTGGGGCTGTGGAAGTTTAGAGAGAGACAGGAGGAGACTCAACAGATTAGTCAGAGGGGCTCTGTCCTGAAATGTACTCTGGACCTCATAGAGGTGGTGGATGAGGGGAGGATCTTAGCCCTCCTCTCATCCACCACCAATTACATCAATTATGGACATCCCTTAGGGCCCCTTCACACATAACATGATTGATGATGTGTGGGCTGCTGAAGAGGAGGTACTGCTGGCCCACCACCACCAGATGGCGCCCTGCTTGAAGTGCGGGCTTCAAGCACAAGAGGGCGTCATAGCAACTGGGAGTGACAGCTGTTACTCGTCATCAGCACCAGCTGTCACTCATCCACATCACCACCACCTTAAAGGCAACTCCACCTCCCCGCCGAGAAATCAGCTACCTTGGAGGTAATATTCTCTGCTGTATTTAACGCTGACTAATAGTCTGAACTTCTTTGCAGCCATTTTCCTGTGGTGTTGCCTTATCTGTGGGATTGGCATTTGGTGTGATCAGCAACAGCTTCGCTTCACACCCCAACCAGATAAGTGGTTAGACAGGAGCTGCACGAGTGTGTGACTGGAGGTGGAGGTGCTCCCTCCCAAAAGAACACAGACTGTGGGATTACTGAGTGTGCGTACTCACACTCACCTGTGCTGTTTCTGTTCTCTGCCAGCAGTGCCAGGTCTGACAGCTGGAGACGGTGACCACCTGGGGAGTCAGGACTTGGCGGCTCCGGTGTTCTTCAGATCTGTTGGCGGTGAGGGCCGTGTGGGATCCGGCTCGGTTCTGGATGGGCGTCTCCTATCCTCAAGCCTGCCCACACGTCACCCAACGTGTAATTGACTGTAGTTCCAAACTTGTTGTTGTCTGTATTCCGTTGTGCACAATTTACAACATTAAATTGTTACTGTTTGGCTTATCCATTGCCCGTTCTTTTACGCCCCCTGTTGTGGGTCCGTGTTCGTACACTTTCACAACAATTGATGTACACATGTGGTGTACATGTATTTCGTGCCCCCCCACCCCCCCCAAACACATGGCGTGCTAGGGGGCACACTTGTATAAAATGCTGATATGTATGTACAGACATGATCACATGGGGCCGGACAGTCACGTCTGAGCGCACACAGCACAGGGAGCCGCCTCCCAGCTCCTGACCAGAGACTTACTGACAGCTATAAATGACGGCTCAGTGCACACGACGTGTCACATTAACAACACAGAGACGGCAGCCAGGACAGGTATATTAATAAGTACTACACTACCTACATAACAAATAACTAAAAAACTAAAAAAAAAGATTACATAACAGAGTGACACGTTGGTCTGTGCGCTGGACAGACAGGGGGCATGGCTACCAACAGCAGCAGCTGAGCTCTCTGGTTCTGGCCGTCACGGCTGAGGAACATGTACTGTTTTGACGGACATGGCCTTACAACTGTCTACTGTAACGCGTGTGTGTCTGCTTGCTGTCCTCATGTGGACATAAATAAAAACACATATCGCCGTTGAGACCGGCTGCAGCGAGCAAGCGCACAGCGCGCACATTGACAGGCTGTCCCAGATGAACGGAGCATCAGATCATAACATGCAATGGGCGATCTGAATGTCACATCACCCACATGAGCTCTGTTCCACATGGTGCAGTGTCTGTCCTGGGGCAGCCAGGACACGCGGGTCGTGCCAGACACGCTTGCATGGCCAGCTGGACAGGCTGGGCCAGCAGATGTGGACATGATAAGAGCGCACTGCTTCATTCATGTCATTTCATGACTGTACGTCTATGACCATGGCTCATTTACAGAGGAACAGATGGTTTATACTTGTCCGCTCGATAAGAGAGATTCAATAAAATGCGGTGTTTTTTTGTGGTGTGTGGTTTTATTTTGTTTTCTCCACAGCAGAGGTGCGATGTGTGCAACATGTTCCAGCTGGGGTTTTTTTCCCTGCACAACAGGGGCAATTACAATGCTTTTTTCACTGTCTACATCATCTAATTTCCCTTTTTGTTTAAATACATTTATCTCCTTGTTAATTTAAGACATTTTATGCTTCTGTTATAGGACAGTGATAAAGTTTCTGTCTGGTAGTGAGAGCTTTTGCAAATTGCAGGTTCGAATCCCGTGGGTGGCATGTAGTTTTTATTTTTTTTTCCACAGCAGCTGCGCAATGTGGTTCCACACGCTCCAGCTGCTCGCACGCCTGCCCGACCGACCATGTGTCCCTCCCCATGTCAGCTCGATGTTTTCGTGGTTCGCTCATTCAGGCTGTTTTGCCATGATTCGTCCTGATTCCTAATTATTTGTGCTATTTGTGAAGGGGCCCTTACATGAGATTGTGACAGGCTTAAGTAGCTCCTTCAGTAATATTCTGCTGGACCTTCAGGGCAAAACAGAACACCTCTGCAGGTCATTTATTCCAACTGTGGTTAGACTGTATAATACCTCATAATTTTTCAAATATTCAATGGTTTCAATGTTTTCCGCGTGGGCTTAGGAACACCTCTACTGGTGGTTGGCTCTCACTGCGGTATTGTATCACTTCCTGTTCCGGAGCACAGCGGTGTTTTGCTGTATCTGTTAGCTGTTTAATCTGCGCAGTTAGATTGATCTAGTTATCTAGATTACGATTTGTTTCCCAGTGTAATCTTTACGTGCCTTAACTAAAGCACTCCTTCTGCTGAATCACCTCTAAATTATTTACACATTATTCACTTTGCGTGTTTTTAGGAATCCGCTAGCTTAGCGTAGCTACTAGCTCTTAGCCGATTTAGCATGGCGGCTTCTCCTGTCTCTCCCGCACTTTTCTGCTCTGGGTGTGAAATGTTTAGTTATTCCTCGGCCTCCTTTAGCAGTAACGGTACTTGTAATAAGTGTAGCTTATTCGTAGCTTTGGAGGCCAGGCTGGGCGAATTGGAGACTCGGCTCAGCACCGTGGAAAATTCTACAGCTAGCCAGGCCCCTGTAGTCGGTGCGGACCAAGGTAGCTTAGCCGCCGTTAGTTACCCCCTGGCAGATCCCAAGCAGGCCGACTGGGTGACTGTGAGGAGGAAGCGTAGCCCTAAACAGAAGCCCCGTGTACACCGCCAACCCGTTCACATCTCTAACCGTTTTTCCCCACTCGACGACACACCCGCCGAGGATCAAACTCTGGTTATTGGCGACTCTGTTTTGAGAAATGTGAAGTTAGCGACACCAGCAACCATAGTCAATTGTCTTCCGGGGGCCAGAGCAGGCGACATTGAAGCAAATTTGAAACTGCTGGCTAAGGCTAAGCGTAAATTTGGTAAGATTGTAATTCACGTCGGCAGTAATGACACCCGGTTACGCCAATCGGAGGTCACTAAAATTAACATTAAATCGGTGTGTAACTTTGCAAAAACAATGTCGGACTCTGTAGTTTTCTCTGGGCCCCTCCCCAATCAGACCGGGAGTGACATGTTTAGCCGCATGTTCTCCTTGAATTGCTGGCTGTCTGAGTGGTGTCCAAAAAATGAGGTGGGCTTCATAGATAATTGGCAAAGCTTCTGGGGAAAACCTGGTCTTGTTAGGAGAGACGGCATCCATCCCACTTTGGATGGAGCAGCTCTCATTTCTAGAAATCTGGCCAATTTTCTTAAATCCTCCAAACCGTGACTATCCAGGGTTGGGACCAGGAAGCAGAGTTGTAGTCTTACACACCTCTCTGCAGCTTCTCTCCCCCTGCCATCCCCTCATTACCCCATCCCCGTAGAGACGGTGCCTGCTCCCAGACTACCAATAACCAGCAAAAATCTATTTAAGCATAAAAATTCAAAAAGAAAAAATAATATAGCACCTTCAACTGCACCACAGACTAAAACAGTTAAATATGGTCTATTAAACATTAGGTCTCTCTCTTCTAAGTCCCTGTTGGTAAATGATATAATAATTGATCAACATATTGATTTATTCTGCCTTACAGAAACCTGGTTACAGCAGGATGAATATGTTAGTTTAAATGAGTCAACACCCCCGAGTCACACTAACTGTCAGAATGCTCGTAGCACGGGCCGGGGCGGAGGATTAGCAGCAATCTTCCATTCCATCTTATTAATTAATCAAAAATCCAGACAGAGCTTTAATTCATTTGAAAGCTTGACTCTTAGTCTTGTCCATCCAAATTGGAAGTCCCAAAAACCAGTTTTATTTGTTATTATCTATCGTCCACCTGGTCGTTACTGTGAGTTTCTCTGTGAATTTTCAGACCTTTTGTCTGACTTAGTGCTTAGCTCAGATAAGATAATTATAGTGGGCGATTTTAACATCCACACAGATGCTGAGAATGACATCCTCAACACTGCATTTAATCTATTATTAGACTCTATTGGCTTTGCTGAAAAAGTAAATGAGTCCACCCACCACTTTAATCATATCTTAGATCTTGTTCTGACTTATGGTATGGAAATAGAAGACTTAACAGTATTCCCTGAAAACTCCCTTCTGTCTGATCATTTCTTAATAACATTTACATTTACTCTGATGGACTACCCAGCAGTGGGGAATAAGTTTCATTACACTAGAAGTCTTTCAGAAAGCGCTGTAACTAGGTTTAAGGATATGATTCCTTCTTTATGTTCTCTAATACCATATACCAACACAGTGCAGAGTAGCTACCTAAACTCTGTAAGTGAGATAGAGTATCTCGTCAATAGTTTTACATCCTCATTGAAGACAACTTTGGATGCTGTAGCTCCTCTGAAAAAGAGAGCTTTAAATCAGAAGTGCCTGACTCCGTGGTATAACTCACAAACTCGTAGCTTAAAGCAGATAACCCGTAAGTTGGAGAGGAAATGGCGTCTCACTAATTTAGAAGATCTTCACTTAGCCTGGAAAAAGAGTCTGTTGCTCTATAAAAAAGCCCTCCGTAAAGCTAGGACATCTTTCTACTCATCACTAATTGAAGAAAATAAGAACAACCCCAGGTTTCTTTTCAGCACTGTAGCCAGGCTGACAAAGAGTCAGAGCTCTATTGAGCTGAGTATTCCATTAACTTTAACTAGTAATGACTTCATGACTTTCTTTGCTAACAAAATTTTAACTATTAGAGAAAAAATTACTCATAACCATCCCAAAGACGTATCGTTATCTTTGGCTGCTTTCAGTGATGCCGGTATTTGGTTAGACTCTTTCTCTTATTTAATGCTTCGATCTTAAATATGATCAATCTATCTTTGTTAGTTGGCTATGTACCACAGGCTTTTAAGGTGGCAGTAATTAAACCATTACTTAAAAAGCCATCACTTGACCCAGCTATCTTAGCTAATTATAGGCCAATCTCCAACCTTCCTTTTCTCTCAAAAATTCTTGAAAGGGTAGTTGTAAAACAGCTAACTGATCATCTGCAGAGGAATGGTCTATTTGAAGACTTTCAGTCAGGTTTTAGAATTCATCATAGTACAGAAACAGCATTAGTGAAGGTTACAAATGATCTTCTTATGGCCTCGGACAGTGGACTCATCTCTGTGCTTGTTCTGTTAGACCTCAGTGCTGCTTTTGATACTGTTGACCATAAAATTTTATTACAGAGATTAGAGCATGCCATAGGTATTAAAGGCACTGCGCTGCGGTGGTTTGAATCATATTTGTCTAATAGATTACAATTTGTTCATGTAAATGGGGAATCTTCTTCACAGACTAAAGTTAATTATGGAGTTCCACAAGGTTCTGTGCTAGGACCAATTTTATTCACTTTATACATGCTTCCCTTAGGCAGTATTATTAGACGGTATTGCTTAAATTTTCATTGTTACGCAGATGATACCCAGCTTTATCTATCCATGAAGCCAGAGGACACACACCAATTAGCTAAACTGCAGGATTGTCTTACAGACATAAAGACATGGATGACCTCTAATTTCCTGCTTTTAAACTCAGATAAAACTGAAGTTATTGTACTTGGCCCCACAAATCTTAGAAACATGGTGTCTAACCAGATCCTTACTCTGGATGGCATTACCCTGAGCTCTAGTAATACTGTGAGAAATCTTGGAGTCATTTTTGATCAGGATATGTCTGTTGGGAAAGTGTAAGTACACGGACCCACAACAGGGGGCGCAAATGAACGGACAATAGAATAGGTCAAATAACAACACTTTACTGTTGCGAACGTGCACAACAAACACAACAGATTCCACAATAGATCAAAGGTCAAATTACAAGGTGTCGTGTGGGCAGGCTCGAAGATAGGAGACGCCTGTCCAAAGCAGAACCGGAACCACACGATTTCCTCCGCCACCAGACCCCGGGAATACTGGAGCCGCCAAGTCCCGAACTCCCAGGTGGCCACTGCCTCCGCGTGTCGGACCTGGTACTGCTGGCGAGGAACAAAAACACAATTAAACGTGGGTGCGTCTGCACCCAGCAATCTGCACGGCAGGGAAGCTACCTCCACCTCTCATTGGAGAAAAAGTCTGTTATCACTCACAAAAATCACAACAAAAAGGCTTTCTATCAAGCAGTCAGGCTGAGGATATTACCTTTCAGGTAGAACGATATCTCGGCAAAGAGGTGGAGATGACGTCTTGCTGATATACCGATGCAGATCAGATGAGTGGTGACAGCTGTCACAGGTGATGAGTGTCAGCTGTCACCCCGGCTGCTCCTGTGAGGCGGCAGCGCCCTCTGGTGCCTGGAGCCCGCACTCCAGGCAGGGTGCCCTCTGGTGGTGGTGGGCCAGCAGTACCTCCTCTTCAGCAGCCCACACAACAGGACCCCCCCCCTCAACGGGCGCCTCCTGGCGCCCGACCAGGCTTGTCCGGGTGGCGGCGGTAGAAATCGGCCAGGAGGGCCGGGTCCAGAATGAAGCTCCTCTTCACCCAGGAGCGTTCTTCAGGTCCGTACCCCTCCCAGTCCACCAAATACTGGAAACCCTGGCCCATCCTACGGACATCCAAAAGCCGGCGCACAGTCCAAGCCGGCTCGCCATCGATGATCCGGGCAGGAGGCGGTGCCGGACCCGGAGTACAGAGGGGTGAGGTGTGATGTGGTTTGATTCGGGACACGTGAAATACAGGATGGATCCGCAGTGAGGCCGGCAGCTGAAGCAGACTGATGACCTTCTGGATCTTGAAGGGACCGATGTAACGGTCCTGTAACTTGGGGGAGTCCACTTTGAGGGGGATGTCCTTTGTCGACAACCACACCTCCTGCCCTGGCCGATACGCAGGGGCCGGGGTCCGCCGACGGTCTGCATGGGCCTTTGACCTCATCCGGGCCCTCAGCAAGGCAGAACGGGCGGCACGCCACACCCGACGGCACTTCCGTAGGTGGGCCTGGACCGAGGGCACACCGACCTCTCCCTCAACCACTGGAAACAAAGGCGGTTGGTACCCCAGACATACCTCGAAAGGGGAGAGGCCGGTGGCTGACGACACCTGGCTGTTATGGGCATACTCGATCCAGGCCAGATGGGTACTCCAGGCCGCCGGGTGCGCGGCTGTCACGCAACGCAGGGCCTGCTCCATCTCCTGGTTGGCCCGTTCTGCTTGCCCGTTGGTCTGGGGATGGTACCCGGATGAGAGACTCACCGTGGCCCCCAGTTCCCGGCAGAAGCTCCTCCAGACGTGCGAGGAGAACTGGGGACCGCGATCTGAGACAATGTCTGTTGGGATCCCATGCAGCCGGACGACGTGGTGAACCAGGAGGTCCGCTGTCTCCTGGGCCGTCGGGAGCTTCGGGAGGGCCACGAAGTGGGCCGCCTTGGAGAATCGGTCCACTATCGTGAGGATGGTGGTGTTGCCCTGGGACGGCGGGAGACCCGTGACAAAATCCAGGCCGATGTGGGACCAGGGGCGATGGGGCACGGGCAGCGGCTGGAGCAGACTTGAAGCCCTACGATGGTCAGCCTTGCCCCTGGCGCAGGTGGTGCAGGCCTGGATATAATCCCGGACGTCGGCCTCTAGGGACGCCCACCAGAAGCGCTGCCGGACAACTGCCACGGTTCTTCGCACCCCTGGATGACAGGAGAGCTTAGAGCCGTGACAGAAGTCCAGGACTGCAGCCCTAGCTTCTGGTGGGACGTAAAGTCTGTTCTTCGGCCAAGTTCCGGGGTCCGGGCTTCGTGCCAGGGCCTCCCGGACGGTTCTCTCTACGTCCCAGGTGAGGGTGGCCACGATAGTGGACTCCGGGATGATGGGTTCCGGTGGAGCCGACAACTCCGTTTTGACTTCATCTTCATGTACCCGGGACAAGGCATCCGATCTCTGGTTCTTGGTCCCGGGACGGTAGGTGATCCGGAAGTCAAAACGGCCGAAGAACAGTGACCAGCGGGCTTGCCTGGGATTCAGCCGCTTGGCGGTCCTGATATACTCCAGGTTCCGGTGGTCAGTGAAAACCGTGAATGGCACGGACGTTCCCTCCAACAGATGTCTCCACTCTTCAAGAGCCTCTTTCACCGCAAGGAGTTCTCGATTGCCGACGTCATAGTTCCGTTCGGCCGGGGTCAACCTGCGGGAAAAATAGGCACACGGGTGAAGGACCTTATCGGTCTTCCCGCTCTGGGAAAGCACAGCTCCTATCCCTGAGTCCGAGGCGTCCACTTCAACCACTAACTGGCGACTAGGATCGGGCTGCACCAGAACGGGTGCAGACGAGAAGCGCCGTTTCAACTCCTTGAACACGGCATCGCAACGATCCGACCAGGTGAAGGGAACTTTTGGTGAGGTCAGGGCTGTCAGGGGGCTAACTACCTGACTGTAGCCCTTAATGAACCTCCTGTAGAAATTAGCAAAGCCGAGGAACTGTTGCAGCTTCCTACGGCTTGTGGGTTGGGGCCAGTCTCTCACCGCCGCAACCTTGGCCGGATCAGGAGCGACGGAGTTGGGGGAGATGATAAACCCCAGGAAGGACAAAGAGGTGCGGTGGAACTCACACTTCTCGCCCTTCACAAACAGCCGGTTCTCCAACAACCGCTGCAGGACCTGACGTACATGCCGGACATGAGTCTCAGGATCCGGAGAAAAGATGAGTATATCGTCTAGATATACGAAGACGAATCGGTGCAGGAAATCCCGCAAGACATCATTAACTAATGCTTGGAACGTCGCGGGGGCGTTGGTGAGGCCGAACGGCATGACCAGGTACTCAAAGTGACCTAATGGGGTGTTGAATGCCGTCTTCCATTCGTCTCCCCTTCCGGATCCGAACCAGGTGATACGCATTTCTAAGATCCAGTTTAGTAAAGATTTTGGCTCCATGCAGGGGGGTGAACACGGAATCTAATAATGGCAACGGGTATCGGTTGCGAACCGTAATCTCATTCAGCCCCCTGTAATCAATACATGGACGAAGTCCGCCATCTTTCTTGCCCACAAAAAAGAAACCTGCCCCCATCGGGGAGGTGGAGTTCCGGATCAGCCCGGCAGCTAATGAGTCCCGGATGTAGGTCTCCATTGATTCGCGCTCAGGTCGTGAGAGGTTGTACAGCCTGCTGGACGGGAACTCAGCGCCCGGAACCAAATCAATGGCACAATCGTACGGACGGTGCGGGGGAAGAGTGAGTGCCAGGTCCTTGCTGAAGACGTCAGCAAGATCGTGGTACTCAACCGGCACCGCCGTCAGATTGGGCGGGACTTTGACCTCCTCCTTAGCCTGGGAACCGGGAGGAACCGAGGATCCTAAACACACCCGATGGCAGGTTTCGCTCCACTGAACCACCACCCCAGACGGCCAATCGATCCGGGGATTGTGCTTTAACATCCATGGGATGCCCAAAATCACGCGGGAGGTGGCAGGAGTTACAAAAAACTCAATCTCCTCCCGGTGGTTTCCAGACACCACCAGAGTTACTGGTGGTGTCTTGTGTGTGAGTAAAGGGAGGAGGGTGCCATCTAGTGCCCGCACGTGCAATGGCGTAGGAAGCGCCACCAGAGGGAGCCCTACCTCCTTTGCCCATCTGCTGTCTAGCAGATTCCCTTCTGACCCCGTGTCCACCAGTGCTCGGGCTTGAAGGGTTAAATCCCCGCTCAGGATTGTGACTGGGAGTCGTGTGGCAATTTGTGTGTGTCTCACTTGAATGTCTTGACCCCCCCTTAGCCCAGTCTCTAAGGGCGAGTGTTGACGTTTTGGCCGTTTGGGGCAGTCTCTCTGTGTGTGCTCTGTTGAGCTGCAGAGAAAACACTCTCCACGGATCAGCCTCCCCATTTTGGCCCTGTGCGTTTCCCTAACAACGTCAGCAGGGGGAGCTGTTGCCCCACAAAGCGCTGCGGCTGTGGAGCGTGGGGAGGACGGCCCCTTTTCGAACCCGGAAGGGAGAGGGGCGGCGCGTATCCGGTCACGTCCTTCGCCTCGCTCCCGACGGCGTTCCTCTAACCGATTGTCTAATCGTATAACGAGATTAATAAGCCCGTCTAAATCCCGCGGTTCGTCCTTAGCCACCAGGAGCTCCTTCAGGACCAACGACAGTCCGTTTACGAAGGCGGCGCGGAGGGCAACGTTATTCCAGCCGGACCTCGCAGCCGCGATGCGGAAGTCGACTGCATAAGCAGCTGCGCTCCGGCGCCCCTGTCTCATTGACAGCAGCACGGCTGAAGCGGTCTCTCCTCTATTTGGATGATCGAACACTGTTCTGAACTCCCTCACAAACCCATCATATGTCAGAAGGAGCCGTGAATTTTGCTCCCAAAGCGCTGTAGCCCAAGCGCGTGCCTTGCCGCGAAGCAGATTAATTACATAAGCTATCTTACTAGCATCAGTCGCGTACATGACAGGACGTTGTGCGAAGACGAGCGAACACTGCATAAGGAAGTCCGCGCACGTCTCCACACAACCTCCGTACGGCTCTGGAGGGCTTATGTATGCTTCAGGGGAAGGTGGGAGGGGTCGTTGAACGACCAGTGGAACGTCACTGTTACGCACAGGGTCGACAGGAGGGAGAGCCGCAGCAGCGCCCTGAGGGCGCGCCTCCACCTGCGCGGCGAGAGCCTCCACCCTGCGGTTAAGGAGGACGTTCTGCTCGGTCATTAAATCCAACCGAGCCGTGAAAACGGTGAGGATCCGCTGCAACTCACCGATCATTCCTCCTGCGGGCGCCTGTGCGCCCTGTTCTTCCATTGGCCGTTCAACAGCCGGTTGACGCCCCTCGGGATCCATGACGTTGGCCGAGATATCCTGTTGGGAAAGTGTAAGTACACGGACCCACAACAGGGGGCGCAAATGAACGGACAATAGAATAGGTCAAATAACAACACTTTACTGTTGCGAACGTGCACAACAAACACAACAGATTCCACAATAGATCAAAGGTCAAATTACAAGGTGTCGTGTGGGCAGGCTCGAAGATAGGAGACGCCTGTCCAAAGCAGAACCGGAACCACACGATTTCCTCCGCCACCAGACCCCGGGAATACTGGAGCCGCCAAGTCCCGAACTCCCAGGTGGCCACTGCCTCCGCGTGTCGGACCTGGTACTGCTGGCGAGGAACAAAAACACAATTAAACGTGGGTGCGTCTGCACCCAGCAATCTGCACGGCAGGGAAGCTACCTCCACCTCTCGTTGGAGAAAAAGTCTGTTATCACTCACAAAAATCACAACAAAAAGGCTTTCTATCAAGCAGTCAGGCTGAGGATATTACCTTTCAGGTAGAACGATATCTCGGCAAAGAGGTGGAGATGATGTCTTGCTGATATACCGATGCAGATCAGATGAGTGGTGACAGCTGTCACAGGTGATGAGTGTCAGCTGTCACCCCGGCTGCTCCTGTGAGGTGGCAGCGCCCTCTGGTGCCTGGAGCCCGCACTCCAGGCAGGGTGCCCTCTGGTGGTGGTGGGCCAGCAGTACCTCCTCTTCAGCAGCCCACACAACAATGTCATTCAAAGCGCATATTAAACAAATATGTAGGACTGCTTTTTTGCATTTACGCAATATCTCTAAAATCAGAATGGTCTCAGAGTGATGCTGAAAAACTAATTCATGCATTTATTTCCTCTAGGCTGGACTATTGTAATTCATTATTATCAGGTTGTCCTAAAAGTTCCCTAAAAAGCCTTCAGTTAATTCAAAATGCTGCAGCTAGTGTACTGACGGGGACTAGAAGGAGAGAGCATATCTCACCCATATTGGCCTCTCTTCATTGGCTTCCTGTTAATTCTAGAATAGAATTTAAAATTCTTCTTCTTACTTATAAGGTTTTGAATGATCAGGTCCCATCTTATCTTAGGGACCTCGTAGTACCATATCACCCCAATAGAGCGCTTCGCTCTCAGACTGCAGGCTTACTTGTAGTTCCTAGGGTTTGTAAGAGTAGAATGGGAGGCAGAGCCTTCAGCTTTCAGGCTCCTCTCCTGTGGAACCAGCTCCCAATTCAGATCAGGGAGACAGACACCCTCTCTACTTTTAAGATTAGGCTTAAAACTTTCCTTTTTGCTAAAGCTTATAGTTAGGGCTGGATCAGGTGACCCTGAACCATCCCTTAGTTATGCTGCTATAGACGTAGACTGCTGGGGGGTTCCCATGATGCATTGTTTCTTTCTCTTTTTCCTCTGTATGCACCACTCTGCATTTAATCATTAGTGATCGATCTCTGCTCCCCTCCACAGCATGTCTTTTTCCTGGTTCTCTCCCTCAGCCCCAACCAGTCCCAGCAGAAGACTGCCCCTCCCTGAGCCTGGTTCTGCTGGAGGTTTCTTCCTGTTAAAAGGGAGTTTTTCCTTCCCACTGTAGCTAAGTGCTTGCTCACAGGGGGTCGTTTTGACCGTTGGGGTTTTACATAATTATTGTATGGCCTTGCCTTACAATATAAAGCGCCTTGGGGCAACTGTTTGTTGTGATTTGGCGCTATATAAAAAAAATTGATTGATTGATTGATAATATTTTTAGCACTATAACCACCTGCTGATTTTGCACTATTAACCACGTCTACACATTTTCTTTGCTTTATTACATGCACATCTGTGGAATTTATCCTGTGCAATAATTTTACTATATTTATACATATTTACTTATATTCTATTTTTACATTGTCTGTTCACACCAGTATTTATGCATTCACCAGTCAACATTGCAATATACTTTAGTCACCTTTCTTTAGTGGTAAATGGAATGGACTGCATTTATATAGCGCTTTTCCATCTGCATCAGATGCTCAAAGCACTTTACACACTAATGCCTCACATTCACCCCGATGTGAGGGTGCTTCCATACAAGGTAGTCACTACACACCGGGAGCAACTAGGGTATTAAGGACCTTGCCCAAGGGCCCTCAGTGATTTTCCGGTCAATGTAATGGAATGTAAATCCATCCAGAGATGGGTGTGGTATTTGTGCTGGAGACCCTCCTGTCCTGTGCACCAACTGCATTTCCTGTATATTTGTTTTGTGAATTGTTCTGTAATTTATGTCTGTAGCATGGCCCAAGCAGAGGGTCACCCCTTTGAGTCTGGTCTGCTTGAGGTTTCTTCCTCAGAGGGAGTTTTTCCTTACCACTGCTGCTCTGGGGGTTAGTAAGGTTAGACCTTACTTGTGTGAAGCGCCTTGAGGCAACTCTGTTGGGATTTGGCACTATATAAAAATTAACATAAATTGAAAATGTAAATATTTTTTCTTTACTTCTTCTTCTTTACAATTTTTGCTGCTGCAACAAGTGATTTTCCCCGTTGTGGTATCAATAAAGTTTATCTTATTCATGTTCTATACCTGATAATTCCAATAAAGGGTCACAAGGGGACAGGAGCCTGCCTTAGTGGTCATTGATTATGTAGGCTTATTTTGGATGGGGCTAAACACAGAGCTACAAGCATTTTATACATTTTTAAATAGCATTACCACTATCTTCAAAGACAACCAAGGATCCCTGCTACGATTGGAAATTTTAAGGCACCTCACGATTCAATTTCAATACGATTCAGAGCTCTGTAATTTGGTGAAAAATATGATTACTGATGCATCTTTTTTTTCTATACGGTATTTCTTTTTTCCCCACTGTGCGACTATTTGGTACTTTGCAATGGAGTCGACGATTATTGGCCTGGCTGATTATCTGCGTTGATATTCAGCATTTTTGCGAATATCAGCCATTCATAAGGTGCAATATGCCTATATGACAAGTTATTTTTGCAGCGCTGGATGTAGAGGCTCACTGATTGCCAAGATCCACCTTCACACATACATTTTTAAAAAACAGATCGCCATTCATTGACTTTAGTGTTCCGTGAGGCCACAACACTTTGTACTGCAGCAAACAGCTGGAAACAGTGTCTCTCTCTGAGTAAAAGAAAAAACTTCATCAAATAATTCAGAGTTCCTCCTGTGTAGCTGCTGCTACATTCAGAAATTAATGGTTTCATTGACAGCCCTCCTCTCTGACACAGAAGTCAATCTGCTCAAATGTAGTAGACAATGGTGTTAAGGGCCCCTTCAGGCATAACACAAAAGACGCAGAAACCGGAAGAAAATCTGCAAACCAAACATGAAATGGGGAACTACGAAACATTCCACCTGCTGTCGTGAGGGACGTACGGGCGCACAGGCATGCACGACACACCAGTGACGGTTTCGTGCACTTGCACAAGCGTGCACGAACACAGTGCGAGCAGCTGGAATGTGTTGCACCACATTGCACCTCTGTTGTCTGTTCAGCGCCCAGACCCATGTGTCACTCTGTGTTATGTGGTCATTCATTTTAGTTATTTGTTATGTAATTGCGTATATAGGTATTGTCGTAATTATTTATATACCTCTCCTGGCGGTGGTCTCTGTGTTTATAATGTGACACGTTGTGTGCACTGAGCCGCCACTTCCAGCTGTCAGTGTGCTGCAATCAGCTGACAGGCGCCTCGCCGTGCTGTGTGCGCTCAGACGTGGCTGTCCAGCCTCCACGTGTTGCCACGTGTTGGGGGGAGTGGGGGGTACGAAACACATGTATGCCACATGTGTTTCGGGGGAGGGAGCGCAACACACGAACGACACACACACACACACACACGCCACATGTGTGTTGCTTTTTGCAACACCGCACTCGTGGGAGCACTTACACAAATTTCGCATCCAACTCGAAAGTGATCGCCTGTTCACTATTTTTGTGCTGACAGTGCGAATGGCCACACATTTTTTAAGTGTCCAGCGGGTGGTGTTGGATGTTCATTTGTATCAGCTGGAATTTGGCTGACACCTGCCATGAGAGAGATCGAATGGGCTGTCACAGGGCACTCTCTGTCTTTTGGCCGGTGGTGTGCACGAATAGTTGTAGCGACAGGTGTATGAGGTGTTGGAGGCAGCTCTGATTTTTCATGAATGGCATGCAATTCCTCCTCCGTGCGCTAGTCGGCTTCCATCGTGTTATGTGTGAAGGGGCTCTAACTGTTGTGTGGGCCGCTGAAGAGGAGGTACTGCTGGCCCACCACCACCAGAGGGCGCCCTGCCTGGAGTGCGGGCTCCAGGCACCAGAGGGTGCCGCCGCCTCACGTGAGCAGCTACGGTGACAGCTGTTACCCATCACCTGAGACAGCTGACGGCAATCATCTGTGGGGTATATCAGCAGGACGGCATCTCCACCTCATTGCCGAGATATCGTTTCTACCTATTAGGTAACGTATCAAAGCTGACGGAGTGTATCCTTTTGGATTAGTGCATAGCTTGTGGATTACTGTTCCAACGAGAGGTGGAGGTAACTTCCCTGCTGTTCGGAGTCTTGGGTGCAAACGCGCCCCCATCTAACTGTTCTTTGTTCCTCGCCAGCAGTACCAGGTCCGACACGTGGAGGCAGTGGCCACCTGGGAGTTCGGGACTTGGCGGCTCCAGTATTTCCGGGGTCCTGTGGCGGAGGAAGCCGTGTGGTTCCGGTCTTACCTTGGAGAGGCGTCTCCTATCTTCGAGCCTGCCCACACGACACTCTTGTGAATTGACTGTTGTCCATTTCGTGATTGGTTGTATTTGTTGTGCACGTTCACAACAGTAAAGCCTTGTTATTTGACTTACTCCATTGTCCGTTCATTTGCGCCCCCTGTTGTGGGTCCGTGTACTGACACTTTCCCAACACTAACTGATTATCACCTCTTTTCTGCTTAAAACTGCACTCCAGTCACGCTTTTGTTCAAAAATCAATTCCACATAAATTCACCATGATTTCCTAATAAATTACAGAAAGTCCTAAAAATCACTTAGATTGTCAGGATTTGGACTTTGTGTGGTATGTGTTCTGTTTTACTTTGTTTGCATTTGTTATCTGTCTGTTTTCTTGCTCTGTCTTTCTGCTTGGGTTTTCTCTGTCCTGCACTTTCTTGTCTCTCTCTTGGTGGTGGGTGTTCCTCTCTGTCTGGCCACACACATCTCTGGTTGTGGAAGTTTCACTTCACACCTGTTCTTGATTTGCAGTTCATCACCTGGGTGCTATATAAGCCTCACAGTTTGCTTTTTGTTCCTCACCAGATCGATGTGCCTTGTGCCTTCCTTCCAGCTCTGTTCAACCACGCTTAAGCCTGATGTTTTTTGTACTGTTGCCCTTCGTGGACTGCCTTTCTGTGTACTGACTCCAGCTATCGTCACAAGTAAATGCTTTAAATCTACAGAGCTGTGTTCCTGTGTGTTGCATTTGTGTCCAGCCTGCTTTGACATTCAAACCTGATATATCGATCTATCTGGCCACCGATGGACACAGCAGATGCAAACACTTTCAAGCTGGCAGTATGCCACCACAGCCGGCAAATAGCTGAGCAAGAGGACCAACTTGCCGCTTTGAACTCTGGTTTTAGCGAACTTGCTAAACAGTAAGACTCCTTCATGGCCTCTGTGAGCTCTCAGATGGAGCAACTACTGCTGCCCATGAAGCGTCAGGCTACAACCGACACGGTTCCTGCTGCCACGCCACTTCCGACACCGTCAGCAGCCCCGTCGGCTTCCGTACCTATCCCTGATTTTTGCAACTAACTCTCCTGGCCTGAGCATTTTTTTCAGAGAGTCTGGGGACGTGAAGCCATTCATCACGCAGTGTGAGTTGCTCTTTGAAATAAGGTCATCAATGTTACCATCTGAAAAGGCGATGATAGCATTTTTGATAACTCACCTGACTGGGTAGATTGCAGCATGGGCGATGGCTGAGTGGAGTCGCAATTCTTCCTCCTGTGCCTCTCTATTGGCCTTCACCAACTCTCCAGCAGATGTTTCAGCATACTTCTCCAGGGTGTGAGGTGGCACGCTCGCTGATGAGGCTGAAGCAAGGTAATCGCTGGGTGGCCAACTACGCTATTGACTTCCGCATTCTGGTCACAAAGCTCCATGATGTGTTCTTCCAGGGTTAGGGTTAGCAAGGCCTGAACAACAGCATCCAAAATCAACTCATCGCTGTTGATCTGCCAGACGACCTCAATGATCTCATCTGGCTGGCAATACGGACCAATCATCGTCTCTCCAACCAACCACGCAGAGAAACCCACCATCCCCCTCAGCAGGCAGTCTCTTCGTCACCGATGCTCCACTTCCAGTCATGCCTCCCGTGGCACTGCTGAGGAGCCCGTGCAAGAAAACGAAGAGCAAGAGCGACACCATGTGGAAAGACTGTTATAACTGTGGACAATCTGGTCATTTAATTACACTGTGTCCTGTTAGGGGTGCCCCAGCGTGGCCAAAGCCGGTAGTGCGGGTGAGTCAGCACAACTGCTTCTTCTACACAGAATGTGCTAATAGCTTAATTGGTTTCTGATCATACGACTTTGTCCTGCCCTGTGTTTATTGAATCAGGTACTGATTCTAACCTCATGCTGTCCTCTCTCGCCAGGTCCCTTCATCTTAAATTGTACTGGCTTTCACGCCCCCTGGTGGTTCACGCGGTGGACGACCACGAATTGGGTCAAATTTTGCACCGCACACAATCAGTTCGTATGATCATTTTTAAAAATCATTCTGAACAAATTAGCTTTCATGTTTTCGATAAAATTACTCACTCGGTTATACTGGGGCACCCCTGGTTACAACGCCATAGACCTAGTCTAAACTGGACCCAAGGTAGGATCGAGGTGTGGGGTCCCACTTGTAGAAATTCCTGTCTGTCTGAGCCTGTTGTCCCATCTACTGTAATTACTTAAGATCTAAAGGGGGTACCGTCCTGCTACCACGATCTCGCTTTAGGCTTTAGCAAAGCTAAAGCTAAGCAACTACCGCGAGTACGATTGTGCTATCGATCTGCTCCCATCACACGTTTCAGTAACTGTGTGTTATACCAGCCAACCACTGACGTCAGGAAACTAATGTACCTATAATGCAATGCCGCATGTGTCTCTAAATGCTAAAACCTTCAAAATTTGTGCATTACTTTAAAACTAAAACATATGGCTGATATTTTCACTTTGTAAATCAGTCAATCAATCAAACAACTTTATTAATCCCACAAGGAGCAATTACATTTGAGCAGTCCGTATAAAAAAAACACAATAACATGACAACAATAAAACTAATGAAAAGAGATAAAAACAAATGCAAGGAGTTAAAATGGATAGCAAGAATAAATAAAAACATGGCAGACCTACGGTGCATTTAAAAGTTGAATCGCTGAAGGGATAAACGACTTTAAAAAAATGGTTGGTTCTAAACACTGAGGAAGCATACCTGTTGTGTGTTGGGGGGTGTGGCTGGATGTTTTGGTGTTCTTTTCTTTTCTTTGCTCTTCAGGTGGCATGAGAACTGATTTGTCTGTGGAGAAGGTGCTGGCTGAAGAGTCCTCACCCTCATCAACATCATGTGTAGCACCTGTGACTGGTGCTCACATGCAATCTTAAAGACTTTCAGCTGAAGCAGGTAATTGGATGGCGTTCTGCATTTAAGTCATGTGTGATTCAAGCAGAACTGCCGGGAACTCGACCTTGTGATGTCCGTTTGTGAGATGCTGAGGACCGCGCCTGGGTTTGACACATCGAGCCCGTGAAGCAAGGAAGGGTGAGGACACTTGCTGTCAGCACACGTTAAAGGTAATTAAGTGTTCGACTAATTGTTGATAGTAACTTGGTGTTTTGTTACGCAGTATACTGGAATTGTGATGAGAATTGTGCAGTTTGCTTCTCACTGCTGTGGCGTGCGGATAAGTGATCCTCCACTTGTTGTGAGAAGCTGCTCATTTGCATAAAGTTAAAAAATACAGACCTGAATGTGTTGCTGATAGCGTGTGTCTTTTGAAAGATATTGTTGTAACTGCTGACTTACCTCACCTCTTCTTTGTTTCACAGAGAGTCAGTTTGTCGTGTCCACCTGGGGGGTGTTTGTCTGGTGGTAGTGGGTCCAGGAACGCCGGGCTTCTATCCTTTTGGGCGCTTAAGAGCGTGCCAACAGTCACTCCACCAGAAGGACGTTCTTTTAGTTTTGTACACATTATTATGCACAGGTGAAAAATAAATTGTTTCTGTTGTTGGAACCGCTTTCTGGTTATTTTTAGCGCTGGGTTCTGTCTGACGCAGGTCCGCTCCTCAACCCGCGTCGACACATAACAGTAGTTCCCGGCCATTCCATAATGGACCCAGCGGCAGAGGCGGTTCCGTTTGCCGAAAAAGTTCAAGAACACTTGGAGAAAATATGGGAGCAATTACAGCATCTCGCAAACCAAATTAAACAAACAGACGCCCGTGTTACGGAGCTTGCAGCGCAAGCCACTCCGCTTCCTGCTGCTCCAGCTGCGGCATCATCGATACTAGTGCAGATAACTCCGTCACCCAGAGATTCGGCGTCCGAACCGATTGTTTGTCGTCCGGAGCCTTGTGCGGTGATGCAATGTTCTCTGGTTTCTGCTCAGTCAGGTTGGAGCACCGCAGCTTTACGAGGAATGTTTGTAGATGGGTTAAATGAGTCATTAAAAGACGAGCCGGCAGTCCGTGATGAGCCAAACGATTTAGATGAGCTAATATCGTTGGTGATTCGTCTAGATGATCGGATGAAGGAGCGTGGACGCGAGAGAGGACGCCCATCAGAGCGGGTTTTTTCGTCTCGGGGCTTTCCCCGACACAGATCTGGGCCGCCTCTTCTTCGCCCCACTGAGGCTCCTCCGACGGGACCTCTGGCTCCTCCTGTTGACGAGCCCATGCGGCTCGGACCAGCAGAGATTACTGTATTGCCCCGACATGTAAGCGTCAAGAGAAATAATGGTGACGTATCTCCAAGTGTTCTGGGACAGGCAAAATAACACACATACAAAAAAAATTAAAAAAAATCTAGCACGAGTAAATGTGTTGTTTTCTTTAAATAGGGGTTATAATTGTATGGGGAGTCAGAGGCGTATCTGGTGGAGTGATTGTTAGGCGGTTAGAAGTCCGCCTGGGCTCACTTAATTGTTAATTTTTTATGTGTTTTTAGATATTTTCTCTTTGGGTTGTTGGGTCATTTTATTTATTTATTTTTTTTTATTTCTCTACATCCCTAACCCCAACCTCACTTGCCCCAAGACCGTTTGTCTTGTGGGTTGTGGGGTGGTGCAGGTTGGTCACGCTGAGCATTCTCAGAAGACCTCTGCACCTAAGGGGGGGGTGTTAGAGGCGTTTTTCTTGGTTTGGTTAGGGCCCGGTTCCACTCCAGCCTCGGTGAGCCTTTGTACCGTTCGTCATTGGTGTTGCTGGGGTGTGGTGCAGCGGAGACTTACCTCAGTCGGAGGGGTGGGCCGATCTGTTACCGTTCGCCATTTCGGTAGTTCCACCCCTCCCGAGAGGCTGGGGTATGGTCGAGTTGGGGCACCGGACGTATTTCCGGTTCTCCGCTGCGCCTTGGGGTTGGAGCTGGGTTAGTTTTTTCCTGTTCCCTTCTCTGGCTTAATGTTTTGAGCCGTTCGCCAAAGTTGAGCCGCCGAGGGGCTCTGGGAGGGACCCGGGGTCTTTCGGGGTGCCGGGGAGGGTAACAGGGTTTACGGTCGTTTTATATCCCCCCGGGGTTGTTTTTAGTAGTCCTCCGGGGGTTGATTTTTGATTTTGTTCTGTTTCCTTCCGGGTTCCACCTCCAGGGTTGATGGGACGGTCCTCTGGGGGTGAATTGGCTTGGGGCCAACTAGCCAAGTGTGACCGGGTCTGGGGTTCCGGGGTTGTGGGGAGGGTACCTCCTGGGGTTGATGGTACGGTCCCCTGGGGGGCGCCGTTTTGCTCCATGTACACCTGGGGACCTTTGTGGGATTATGGTTCTGGCTGTTCCTCCTGGAACTGGCGATGAAGGCCTTTTGGGGGGGTTGGGCTCTGCAGGTCATTCTGGGGGGGTTGTTTGTTGTTTTTCTTTTATGCATTTACGTTTGTATTGTGTTTGTGGGGCTGTGTTGGGTTTCTGCGTTTGGGAGTTTTTCTTTTCTTCCCGGGGTTTGATGGGACGGTCCCCTGGGGAGGTTTTGGGTGGCTTTTATGTTTTTTTCTGTGTTGAATTGTACTGGGAAATGTTTTGGGGCTTTTGTTGATTCCAGCCGGCCTTCCAGCTGCGGTGCCTGTCCTGCTGTCTGTGGTGGACCTTAGGAGCGTGGTGCTGTCTGCTTCCTGACGTGGACCCCGGAGGGAGGTGCTGTTCTCGGGCCTGGGCTGTTCGGTCGCCGGGAGGCTTCCCGTTGATGGGGGGGTACTGTTGTGTGTTGGGGGGTGTGGCTGGATGTTTTGGTGTTCTTTTCTTTTCTTTGCTCTTCAGGTGGCATGAGAACTGATTTGTCTGTGGAGAAGGTGCTGGCTGAAGAGTCCTCACCCTCATCAACATCATGTGTAGCACCTGTGACTGGTGCTCACATGCAACCTTAAAGACTTTCAGCTGAAGCAGATAATTGGATGGCGTTCTGCATTTAAGTCATGTGTGATTCAAGCAGAACTGCCGGGAACTCGACCTTGTGATGTCTGTTTGTGAGACGCTGAGGACCGCGCCTGGGTTTGACACATCGAGCCCGTGAAGCAAGGAAGGGTGAGGACACTTGCTGTCAGCACACGTTAAAGGTAATTAAGTGTTCGACTAATTGTTGATAGTAACTTGGTGTTTTGTTACGCAGTATACTGGAATTGTGATGAGAATTGTGCAGTTTGCTTCTCACTGCTGTGGCGTGCGGATGAGTGATCCTCCACTTGTTGTGAGAAGCTGCTCATTTGCATAAAGTTAAAAAATACAGACCTGAATGTGTTGCTGATAGCGTGTGTCTTTTGAAAGATATTGTTGTAACTGCTGACTTACCTCACCTCTTCTTTGTTTCACAGAGAGTCAGTTTGTCGTGTCCACCTGGGGGGTGTTTGTCTGGTGGTAGTGGGTCCAGGAACGCCGGGCTTCTATCCTTTTGGGCGCTTAAGAGCGTGCCAACAGTCACTCCACCAGAAGGACGTTCTTTTAGTTTTGTACACATTATTAGGCACAGGTGAAAAATAAATTGTTTCTGTTGTTGGAACCGCTTTCTGGTTATTTTTAGCGCTGGGTTCTGTCTGACGCAGGTCCGCTCCTCAACCCGCGTCGACACATAACAATACCGGTGTCCCGAAGTAAGCAGAGAAAAGTCTGCTAAAAGAACATGACCTGACAATGACAAGATGCTTTCAGCCTTCCGGAGGATCTGTTGATTACAGAAAGAATGTAAGCCTCTTTGTTTTACTCCGATAATGTTGTGTGGGCCGCTGAAGAGGAAGTACTGCTGGCCCACCACCACAAGATGGCGCCCTGCTTGAAGTGCGGGCTTCAAGCACGAGAGGGCGTCGGAGCGACCAGGAGTGACAGCTGTCACTCATCATCCGTACCAGCTGTCACTCATCCACTACTCATCACCACCACCATAAAGGCCGGACTGCAACTCCACCTCCCCGCCGAGAAATCAACTACCAATCAGGTAATTGTCTCTGCTGACTCAAAATGTTGAGTAATAATCTGAACTTCTTTTGCAGCCGTTTTCCTGTGGTGCTTGCCTTATCTGTGGGATTGGCGTTTGGTGTGATCAGCGACGGCTTCGCTTCACACTCCAATCAGATAAGTGGTTAGACAGGAGCTGCACGAGTGTGTGATTGGAGGTGGAGGTTGTTGGGTATTTTCTCCTCCAAACATTCTTAAAACCTTTAACAAGACAAACAGAGTCAAGAAACACCAGTGAGACAGAAAGTCAATTTTAGCTCGCGAGGAGTGCAAGTCAGGCTGTACACCAAAGCTACACTAAAGTCTGGCCTGCGCTCCTGCTCTTTTATTTAGGACTTCCCTACATACATGGGCGGTACAGCTCCTAAGGGGAGGAGTGATAGCGCGTGAGCTGTTGCCGCAGAACCGCTGATTGCACAATACATTCAGGACTTTCAGAACCTTTTTAATCTTGGGCTCGATTAAGATGTGTTTAAGACATCTAACGATTAATCACACTTCTTCTGACACAAGGACTAATGTATCATAATCACACTGTGGTTGGAACATTCAATTCTCTATTCTTTATCTCACTGCTCCGCTTATGGCTGCATTCTGCCTGGGTCATCTTCACATGTCCTGAAAAAGAGCTTAGCGTGCACACAGAGATACCACAACTTGCAGAAGCATGTCATGTCACATATCTTAAGTAACCTTCACCCATCACATCAGTACAGTACACTTTATCAGAGCAGAGAGAACTACATTCTACCAGAGCAGAGAACACAAAACATGCATGATAAAATAAAACAGTGTATCTACAGAATAACTCCAACATTTCCCCTCTGTTTATCATGCATTCCAACGGTATTACATCTTCACCTAAAAGTAAACAATTGTTACTAAGCAACCACTTCTTATTCAGATTTTCAGCTGCAATTTTCAGGCACCACAGACTTTAGGTGCGTCAACAAGTCCTTGGCTAAAATGGGAATGGCTTTTACTGGGAGGAGTAGGGACACTAAAGCGCAGTAGCCTGACACATTCCTAGGCAATCTGTCAAAAATTCTATTAACTCCACACCACCACCACACGTCACTTCGGCTGACTGGTATAAATTAACCGTTACCACTTGTCTTACTACATTTTCAGCTAAAGCTTCATAGACTAAGAGTGTGTTAACTCATCACGTCAACAGTTCAAGCTTGAACTGGAGTTGTGAGCTTTTCAATATCATCATAATTCTCAGCACAGTCATTATAGTTTTCTCCACTAAGGTCTGACTGTTTCAATGCTTGATATTTTGGCATAGTTTGTTGGAAGGCCAGATTACACTGTACAAATGTATTTGACACCATTTTGCCAACCATTGTTTTGATATAAGGGATCACACAACACATGCAAAGTCCAATCAGAATTAGGACTATAATAACTGGTGTCACCATTTTCAATAGTAACTGCCAACATGGTCCTGAAGTCAACCAGGACCAGGGATTCCACCGGTTCACGGCTAGGGTGTCTTTATGCATTGCATCACGAAGTTTATTCAGCTCTTCCAATGCGTCCTGCATATCCACTGAATGAATGGAGTCTGGGATGAAAGTACAGCATGTTGTGTTCAGCAGAACACAAACTCCTCCCTGTGAACCAGTAAGCAAGTCTAAAACCATGCGATTTTGCATCACCATGG
Source organism: Thalassophryne amazonica (assembly GCF_902500255.1). Lineage (NCBI taxonomy): Eukaryota > Metazoa > Chordata > Actinopteri > Batrachoidiformes > Batrachoididae > Thalassophryne > Thalassophryne amazonica. Next base: position 21,490,629 of record NC_047114.1, on the reverse strand, counting down.
TACGTAAAGCATCTATTTCAGTGTTTTGAGCTGCTACTATTTTTTCAGTTACATTCATGAACAGACCCAATCGATAATTCAGAGTTTCAATCATTAATGAATTTTTTCCCACTCCTATCCAGGGGAACAATGAATGTGCTATTTTATCTCCTACAGACCACAGTTTTTGGTCCTTTGGTACATCCGAGCCCCACATGTGATCATGTGGTAACACATCTGGGTATATCAATCTCCTCCGTCTGGTGCTGCCATTCTTCTCTGTGGAGGTCCTTGGCACTACCACATATGTATGGTCAGTCACCTGGGTAGGTGCACACACACCACCCCAATTTGGTGGGAGACTCATGTACAGTCTGGAACCACAAAGCCAATAGATGTCATCATACACCGGAGTACCATTTACAGGTGGTAGCAAAAACTTACTAACATAAGCACATGATCCATCCGTTCCCCATGGACAGGAGCCTGTATAATTACATCCCCGTCCAATGTGATGAAGATAAGTACCATCCACATATTATGTTTTGGTTAGGCTTAAATTATTTGATAAAACATACGTTTGGGTACACAGACGTTTCTTAATTTTACCTACAGTTTTATTCCCTGTCCCGTAAAAGCAAATTGGGAATGGCCGTTGTGATGACAATTTAACGTGATGATATTTTTGCATTTCCCTTCAGTCTAGTCAATGGAGCAGCACTTGGGCACGCTTGTACGTCCTCTGTTGAAATCCCTATCATATAAGTGGTTGCACTGAGGCAAGTGGTGTTACATATTATCAGATTTGCTGAGAACTGCTGCCCCCGAAATACAGTTTGATTATGCATCCGTATGATAAGACATTCTGTCACCCTAGCAGGGTACGGTTTAGCCGTCAGAGCTGGGTGTGTTGAGGATATAGGTATTTGCGAATAAACATAACAATTAGTAACGTAATTCCATAGCCAATAAATGAACATATCTGTACCACATATTAGTATGGTATATATGAGGGTGTCCATCTGTCTCATTCACATTATGAATAAACCTCTTCTGACGTTGCTTGCGTTGTTCTCTGGCTCGGTCCACAGTGAGCTGCAATTCTTGGGTCAACCACCAGGCCAGGAATCCGAGGAGCACGAAACACACTAAGATCACAACGCAACCGGCTGCCCTACCAACAGTCCGGCAGCGGCGGCGCTGAGCACGCCGCTCCGGGGTCTGCTGTAGTTCAGTCATGATTGCTAGGATACAGTGTTGTTAACCAACCTCACCTAATAGTGCAAGGATCTCCCTGCTTCACTGGCATTGAGACAATCTATTGCTAATTAAATAGACTCCCTTTGTAGCCAGACTTCCCCTTACACTGTGGAGGCAGCCAACACACGCTGTATCTTACAGTGATGTATCCACGTTGATCTCTCCGCTATCTTTACTGCAGTTGGTGTTGTTAACAGCACTTGGTATGGACCTTCCCAACGAGGACTGGACCAGTTCTTCCTCTTAATCACTCTGATGAACACCCAGTCTCCTGGCTAGACTACTGGAAGGCCGTCCTGTGGAAGATCAAAATTATTCGGCAGTAAATGTGTTTAAGTTATCTCTTTCTGTCTTTTTCTTTAATGTCTTTTTCATAAAATTTGCTAATGTTTGTTCCTCATCTGCTGTTTTAGTATCCATGTCAAAATTGGTAGACGATATGGTCGTCCATAAAGTATCTCAAATGGTGTTAACCCTGATGGTGTTGGTGTTATTCTCATATACAATTTTACTAGGTCCAAACATTCAATCCAGGTTCGTTTTGTCTCTTCTATACATTTCCTTAATCTTATTTTTATTGTGCCCTTTGTCCTTTCCACTAATCCTGCACTTTGTGGGTCATAAGCACAATGATGTTTTAACTTAATTTTCATGTGTTCTGCTACTCTTTGTACAACTTCATTTACAAAATGTGTTCCATTATCACTGTACAATGTCTCTGGTATTCCATAATACGGAATAATTGTCTTACACAGTGCTTTTGCTACTGTTAAAGCATCTGCTTTTTGTGATGGAACAATTTCTACCCATTTTGAAAAGGCATCAATTAATACTAGACTGTATTGATAAGGTCCACATCGATTTAGTTCAATAAAGTCCATATGAACAATTTGAAAAGGATACTGTGGTTTTGGGAATTGCCCTCTCCGGGGTCTTATACTTCCCTGTGGGTTGTGTTTCAATCAGGTAACACAGGCTTTACAAAATTTTTTTGAGTATAAATTAAATCCATAGGTAGTAAGGTATTGGTCTACCATATATACCATGCCCCCTGTCGACACACCCATGTGTCGCAATTGCAGCTGCTTTGAATAAGCTTTTGGGTAGGATGGGTTTGTTATGTATACAATAAAGTCCTTTGGGGTTTGGGGTTGCCCCATTTTTCAACCACAAATGTCGTTCCTGCGCTGGTGCCTGTTTTTGCATATCCAATAAAAGGTCAGAATCTATTAATGGTTCATTGTCTGTCTGGCAGGCGATAAGAATGTATCCAAACGTTTGGAATAATAGCCAACTGGTTTATTTTTATTACCATGTTGTTGTAGCAAGACTGCACACATGAATCCCCGTTTTGTGTCCACCATGAGAGTGAATGGCTTGGCATAATTGGGCAGAGATAATACTGTGGAACTCACAAGTTCTTGTTTAAGAGCTGTAAACTGTTCTTCAGCTTCTTTATTCCACTGTATTTTGTCAGTCATATCCATTGGTATAGAGTGTATTAAATCCTGCAATTTCTGCACCATCTCTGCATAACATGGAATCCAGGCTCTGCAATAATTACAGATACCTAGAAAAGTCATCATTTCCTTTTTCTGCTTCAGGTTTTAACGGATATTGTTTGATCCGTGGTCTCCAATCAGATTGTGGCTTAATTTTGACTGGCGGAATATTTTTCAACAGTCCTACATCTGTGGGTGCTTTCACCCAGAGATGAGGAGGCAGTTTGGCCACTAAAGTCTCATCTTCCTGTGTCAACAACACAGATGTTGTTAAATTTCAATCATCCAGATCTACTTCATGTATCACCGGTGTCGTTCAAGCACTTACAAACTTGTATTTCCGATACAAGCCTGTGGATGGACTGAAATCCCACACCGACATTGCATCTGCTTCATGCCAATCAGTTGCTTCCTCAGCTATCTTAACAATTCCTCCAAGGTCCTTCCAGGACTGAGTGTCTGCCCTTATCAGTGAAATATGCGGCACAGCCTCAGGTTTTCCTCTGTACCATTTGTCTGCACTTTGGGTCAGCACTACACTACACACAGAGGTGGTTTTTCTGTCTGTGTATAGGTGTGCTACTGTCTGAAATTCTGATGGAATTTTCAGAAATCCTGCTCCATACCTTTCATCCTTTCGTGGAGTGAATAGTATAGTTATGTGTGTCTGATGACCTGTTTTCACAGGTCATCAGACCTTCCTCCAATAATTGTTCAGTTTGTCTCAATTCCGACAGATCCAAAGAGCACTGCCAGGCCTGGGCCAAATTTGTATATACAGTAGCGGGCTGCCTTTTTTGTTTTCAGATTTCTTTCTGCGTGTATGGCGTGGTCTACATACTCTTGTAACCCAGCTGTTGGGAACGTTATCATGTGTTTGTCTACCCATGCTCGGATATCTGATCTGGAGTTGGCATGGAGTGCATTTTTCAATTGTTGTTCATACACGCTATCATTTTTCAGTGGTAGAAGACCACTGTGCACTTTAAAAACTTTTTCCATTTGATGTCGATAGTCTTCGAATGGTTCATCATCTTTCTGTTTTGTGCGATTTATTTCTGTGTAATTTGACTTCTGCTGGTATTTCTGCTTAATTCTCAGCAATAGTGCGGCCAATCGATCTTCCAATTCCTGACTATCATGGGCTAATGGAGTGTGGTCTGCCTCTGCAGGATCCCAATCTCCTTTTACATCAGCCCAATCCTTTGTCACAGTTGCCATTATGACTTGTTGAACTTCATCCCCTCTAAGATTGTAGGATTTAACCAAAGCGGTTACGTCAATAATGTACTGGGCTACATCTTCTCGTGGGGGAGTTACACCTTCCACAGCTGCCTTAACGTCTGCTTGTGTCCAAGTTCGGTACACAAGAATAGTTCTTGGTCCTGACGTATGTGGATTTGCCACATGAATCATTGGATAGACTCCTGATCCACCTGGTTCCTGATCAGCCGGTGGGGCTGATGGTCCAGGTTGATTTTCTTAATCTTTTAGTGTTTTGGATCGTGTTCTCATGACGTGTTGTGTAGGGTCTACATATGATGGGGGTTGTCCCTGTGGTAAATCTGGATAGAGTTTATTCTCCTTTATTTCAGCTTCTGGCTGACTGTGTTTTGTAGTATCCAATTTTACTACTATTTCTACTTTTGGAGCCGCAGGCCCTGTCTCATTATCTTCTTGTCTGTGAAACATCACGTTCCCCTGCTCCTTCTTATCATTTACTGTTTCTTTCTGTCTTTCCTTTGCTTCTCTAAGGCCCTTCTTTCATTTCTCAACTTCTCTTTCCCATGCTACAATTTCACCTTGACCTTCTTTTTCTTTTCTTTTTTTACTTGTTCCACACTTTTTCTCAATACTGTTCTTTAGTTTAGTTAATGACTCTTTCTGCAGGCGTCCATCAAATCCATGATCTTTTATCCACTTATCTAAGTGTTTTGTTGAATTTGGATCAATTTTATTCATGTATATCCAATCTTTTGTTTTTAGATCGTCCCGGGACTTAGGTCTCTCATTTTTACTGTTAGATTTTCCCATTTTGTGTTTTCAGACCGTTTTAGACCAGTGATGGTTTTGCCCCTACAGGGTCCTAATCCACTGGTGTTGTTAGAATCACAGGGTAGTAATCAACTATTCTGAGAAGTGCGTTCCCTTTCGCCACCCCGGAGGGCACGGGAAGGCCTTGCCTTTGCTTCTTCTCAAAACTTACTACTTACTTTCCTGTGAGATTTTCATAGAGGGGAGTCGAAGTGACTCCACACTCTCACTCAGTCACCTTTATTACACTCACACACAGTTATTTTATTTACACAAATACATAGAAACACTTTTAATAACCGTACGCGTATTCTTAGGCCAGGGGAGCTCGCCCTCCCGTGGAATTTAACTAATGTCCTGCATTAGGGGACTCCACTGTCCCTGCGAGATTTAACTGCCTTTTTACAGTGCACGTATTTCTACCCGGGATTTCCTTTACGTATTAAAACAGAGGAGTCCGTACCCTCCTTCGGAATTTAACTACGTGCGTCCCTCGCAACCGTAGAGGAGTCCGCCCTCCTCGCGGAGTTTAACTGCTTTACATTAACAGACGATTCCACGCCATCGCTTACGGAGTTTAACTGTTTATGTGATCTGATCACCACTCACTCAGTACTGTTACAAAGAAATTCTACTCACTGACTCGACTTCCTGTCTGTCTTCTTCGGGAAAATCTCGTCAACCAGACGATGCCAACGGCGGTCGACAATTGCAGACATGATCAATCGATCGGACCTTGGCCAAGGATTTACGTCTGGACTTGGCGACCTCCGCCGGACACCTCCGGTATTGTTGAGATCCCGGACGTAGCCCCCAGTCAATGTTGGGTATTTTCTCCTCCAAACATTCTTAAAACCTTTAACAAGACAAACAGAGTCAAGAAACACCAGTGAGACAGAAAGTCAATTTTAGCTCACGAGGAGTGCAAGTCAGGCTGTACACCAAAGCTACACTAAAGTCTGGCCTGCGCTCCTGCTCTTTTATTTAGGACTTCCCTACATACATGGGCGGTACAGCTCCTAAGGGGAGGAGTGATAGCGCATGAGCTGTTGCCGCAGAACCGCTGATTGCACAATACATTCAGGACTTTCAGAACCTTTTTAATCTTGGGCTCGATTAAGATGTGTTTAAGACATCTAACGATTAATCACACTTCTTCTGACAGAAGGACTAATGTATCATAATCACACTGTGGTTGGAACATTCAATTCTCTATTCTTTATCTCACTGCTCCGCTTATGGCTGCATTCTGCCTGGGTCATCTTCACATGTCCTGAAAAAGAGCTTAGCGTGCACACAGAGATACCACAACTTGCAGAAGCACGTCATGTCACATATCTTAAGTAACCTTCACCCATCACATCAGTACAATACACTTTATCAGAGCAGAGAGAACTACATTCTACCAGAGCAGAGAACACAAAACATGCATGATAAAATAAAACAGTGTATCTACAGAATAACTCCAACAGAGGTTCTCCCTCCTTACTCCATACAGACTGTGGGATTACTGAGTGTGCGTCCTCACACTCATCTGGACTGTCTCTGTTCTCTACCAGCAGTACCGGGTCTGACTGCTGAAGACAGCGGCCACCTGGGGCGCAGGGCTCGGCGGCTCCGGTGTTCTTCAGCTCTGTTGGCGGTGGAAGCTGTGTGGATCCGGCTTCTCTCTCGCCAGGCGTCTTCTATCGTCGAGCCTGCCCACACGTCACCTGGTGTATGATTGACAGTCACTATATTGTTATTGTCTGTACATCGTTGTGTGATTCACAACATTAAATTGTTACTTTTTGGCTTATCCATTGTCCGTTCATTAACGCCCCCTGTTGTGGGTCCGTGTCACGACACTTTCACAACAGGATTTCTCGGCCAGCGTCATGGATCCCGAGGGGCGTCAACCATCGCTTGAACAGCCAATGGAAGAGCGAGGTGCACAGGCGCCAGCAGGAGGCGTGTTGGGTGAGCTGCAGCACATCTTAACTGCCTTTACCGCTCGGTTGGATTTAATTACCGAGCAGAGCAGTGTTCTCAATCGTAGGATGGAGGCTCTCACCGCCCAGGTGGAAGCGCGTGCTCAGGGCGCTGCTGCAGCACCTCCTCCTGCTGACCGTGTGCCAGAAACAGACATTCCGTTGGTCGTTCAACGAACCCCCCCACCTTCCCCTGAAACATACATAAGTCCTCCGGAGCCGTACGGAGGCTGTGTGGAGACGTGCGCGGACTTCTTGATGCAGTGCTCGCTCGTCTTTTCACAGCGTCCCGTCATGTACGCAGCAGACGCCAGCCGGGTGGCTTATGTGATCAATTTGCTTCGAGGAGAGGCACGCGCCTGGGCTACGGCGCTTTGGGAGCAGAATTCACGGCTCCTAACGGTTTATACTGAGTTTGTGAGGGAGTTCCGACAGGTGTTTGACCACCCTCATAGAGGCGAGACCGCTTCAAGTGTGCTGCTGTCGATACAGCAGGGGCGTCGGAGCGCAGCGAAGTATGCAGTCGACTTCCGCATCGCGGCAGCGCGAGCCGGCTGGAATGCTGTTGCGCTCCGCGCCGCCTTTGTAAACAGACTGTCTCTGGTCCTTAAGGAGCACCTGGTGGCGAAGGACGAGCCGCGGGATTTAGATGGGCTTATCGACCTGGTTATATAGTTAGACAACCGGTTAACGGAACACCGACGGGAACGAGACAGGGGGCGTGGCCAGGCACAAGCCGTCCCTCTTCCTCCCGGGTCCGAAAGGAAGCTGACTTCCCCACGCTCCACTGCCAGGGCTCTCCACATGACAACAGCTCCCCCTGCTGACGTTGCTATGGAAACAAGCAGGGCCAAAAAACGATCAGATCAGAGACAAAGGAGGCTGATCCGTGGAGAGTGTTTTCTCTGCAGCTCTACCGAGCACATACAGAGAGTATGCCCCAAACGGTCAAAACAACAGCACTCGTCCTTAGAGACTGGGCTAAGGGTGGGTCACAACACCCACGTGGGGAAACCCCGACGATCTGCACGAATCCCAGTCACGATCCTGAGTGGGGATTTAACCCTTCATGCCCCAGCACTGGTGGACACGGGGTCAGAGGGGAATCTGCTGGATAGCAGATGGGCAAAGGAGGTTGGGCTCCCTCTAGTGGCCTTACCGTCACCATTGTTGGTGCGGGCACTAGATGGCACCCTTCTTCCACTAATCACACACCAGACACAGCCAGTGACATTGGTGGTGTCTGGGAATCACAGGGAGGAGATTGTGTTTTATGTAACACCTTCTACCTCCCGAGTGATTTTGGGTTTTCCATGGGTGTTAAAACACAATCCCCGGATTGATTGGCCGTCTGGGGTTGTGGTTCAGTGGAGCGAAACCTGCCACCGGGAGTGTTTAGGATCCTCGGTTCCACCCAGTGTGACTGCTAAGGAGGAGGTTTCAGTCCCCCCCCAATCTGATGGCGGTGCCGGCCGAGTACCACGACCTTGCTGACGTCTTCAGCAAGGATCTGGCACTCACGCTGCCCCCGCACCGTCCATACGATTGTGCCATTGATTTGATTCCGGGCGCTGAGTTCCTGTCCAGCAGGCTGTACAACCTCTCACGTCTGGAACGCGAATCAATGGAGACCTACATCCGGGACTCGTTAGCTGCCGGGTTGATCCGGAACTCCACCTCCCCGATGGGTGCTGGTTTCTTTTTTGTGGGCAAGAAGGACGGCGGACTCCGTCCATGCATTGATTACAGAGGGCTGAACGAGATCACGGTTCGCAACCGATACCCGTTACCTCTGTTGGATTCAGTGTTCACGCCCCTGCATGGAGCCCAAATTTTCACAAAATTGGATCTTAGGACTGCGTATCAGCCTGGGCAGGAGGATTGGCTTTCCACAAAGGACATTCCCCTGCAAGTGGAATCCCAAAAGTTGAAGGACAGATACATTGGACCTTTCCCCATACTCAAGATCCTCAGTCCAGCTGCGGATCCACCCGGTTTTCCATGTGTCACGCATCAAACCACACCACGTTTCACCCCTCTGTACCCCCGGACCGGCGCCGCCTCCTGCCCGGATCATCGACGGGGAGCCGGCTTGGACCGTGCGCCGGCTCCTGGATGTCCGTCGGAAGGGCCGGGGGTTCCAGTATTTGGTGGACTGGGAGGGGTATGGACCCGAAGAACGCTCCTGGGTGAAGAGGAGCTTCATCCTGGACCCGGCCCTCCTGGCCGACTTCTACCGGCGGCACCCGGACAAGCCTGGTCGGGCGCCAGGAGGCGCCAGTTGTGGGGGGGGGTCCTGTTGTGTGGGCCGCTGAAGAGGAGGTACTGCTGGCCCACCACCACAAGATGGCGCCCTGCTTGAAGTGCGGGCTTCAAGCACGAGAGGGCGTCGGAGCGACCAGGAGTGACAGCTGTCACTCATCATCCGTACCAGCTGTCACTCATCCACTACTCATCACCACCACCATAAAGGCCGGACTGCAACTCCACCTCCCCGCCGAGAAATCAACTACCAATCAGGTAATTGTCTCTGCTGACTCAAAACGTTGAGTAATAATCTGAACTTCTTTTGCAGCCGTTTTCTTGTGGTGCTTGCCTTATCTGTGGGATTGGTGTTTGGTGTGATCAGCGACGGCTTCGCTTCACACTCCAATCAGATAAGTGGTTAGACAGGAGCTGCACGAGTGTGTGATTGGAGGTGGAGGTTCTCCCTCCTTACTGCATACAGACTGTGGGATTACTGAGTGTGCGTCCTCACACTCATCTGGACTGTCTCTGTTCTCTACCAGCAGTACCGGGTCTGACTGCTGAAGACAGCGGCCACCTGGGGCGCAGGGCTTGGCGGCTCCGGTGTTCTTCAGCTCCGTTGGTGGTGGAAGCTGTGTGGATCCGGCTTCTCTCTCGCCAGGCGTCTTCTATCGTCGAGCCTGCCCACACGTCACCTGGTGTATGATTGACAGTCACTATATTGTTACTGTCTGTACATCGTTGTGTGATTCACAACATTAAATTGTTACTTTTTGGCTTATCCATTGTCCGTTCATTAACGCCCCCTGTTGTGGGTCTGTGTCACGACACTTTCACAACAGATAATCTTTGACCAGATTTTAACAATGTTGTTCAGGCTTTTTCTGTCTTTCACTGAGACAGTGAAACCAGCAGATAAATGAAAAACACAAAAGACTCTCAATAAAAGACAGATAAAAACGACAAAGGATGGCAGGCCTGACAGAAAGGGATCTCAATTTACGGAGAAGATAAATTCTCTGCTGTAATTGCTTCACAAATGGTGTCTGTGTTTACATCAAACTTCAGTTTGTCATCAAAAATATACTTATATGATGTGACAGGTTCCACTTTTTCATTGTGTTTAATACACTCCTTAGCCATATCCCTGTTACAGTGAGGAAAATAAGTGTTTGAACACCCTGTGATTTTGCAAGTTCTCCCACTTATAAATCATGGAGGGGTCTGAAATTTTCATCTTAGGTGCATGTCCACTGTGAGAGACATAATCTAAACAAAAATACGGAATTTTTTAAATAATTTATTTGTATATTACTGCTGCAAATAAGTATTTGAACACCTGTGAAAATCAATGTTAATATTTGGTACAGCGGCCTTTGTTTGCAATTACAGAGGTCAAACGTTTCCTGTAGTTTTTCACCAGGTTTGCACACACTGCAGCAGGGATTTTGGTCCATTCATTCATACAAATCTTCTCCAAATCTTTCAGGTTTGGAGTTTCAGCTCTCTCCAAAGATTTTCTATTGAGTTCAGGTCTGAAGACTGGCCAGGCCACTCCAGGACCTTGAAATGTTTCTTACGGAGCCCCTCCTTAGTTGCCCTGGCTGTGTGTTTGGGGTCATTGTCATGCTGGAAGACCCATGGTAAGTAGAGTTGATTCCAAAAAGCTCCAGTCTGGTCTCATTTGACCACATGACCTTCTCCCATGCCTCCTCTGGATCATCCAGATGGTCACTGGTGAACTTGAAACGGACCTGGACATGTGCTGGCTTGAGCAGGGGGACCTTGCTGCCCTGCAGGATTTTAAACCATGACAGCATCATGTGTTACTAATGTAATCTTTGTGACTGTGGTCTCACCTCTCTTCAGGTCATTGACCAGGTCCTCCTGTGTAGTTGTGAGCTTTCTCAGAATCATCCTTACCCCACAAAGTGAGATCTTGCATGGAATCCCAGACCGAGGGAGACTGACAGTCATCTTGTGTTTGTTCCACTTTCTAATAAATAATCATAACAGTTGTTGTCTTCTACCAAGCTGCTTACCTGTTGTCCTGTAGTCCATCCCAGCCTTGTGCAGGTCTACAGTTTTGTCCCTGGTGTCCTTAGACAGCTCTTTGTTCTTGGCTATGGTGGACAGGTTGGAGTGTGATTGATTGAGTGTGTGAACAGGTGTCTTTTATACAGGTAACAAGTTCAAACAGGTGCAATTAATACAGGTAGAGTGCAGAATACAGAGTGCAGAATTAGAGGGCTTCTTAAAGAAAAATTAACAGGTCTGTGTGAGCCAGAATTCTTGCTGGTTGGTAGGTGTTCAAATACTTATTTGCAGCAGTAACATACAAATAAATTATTTAAAAAAATCATACATTGTGATTTCCGGATTTTATTTATTTTTTTTTTTTTTTTAGATTATGTCTCTCACAGTGGACATGCACCTAAGATGAAAATTTCAGACCCCTCCATGATTTCTAAGTGGGAGAACATGCAAAATCACAGGGTATTCAAATACTTATTTTCCTCACTGTATGACTGAATTCAATGATCATTTCTTTAGTTTTGGACACATTTAAATCCAAAAAGTTATCACACCAACAAATGAAATCTGATAAAGCAGCTCTGTGGTCTGATTCTGAACCGTGGAGAAGAGACAACAGTACAGTGTCATCAGAAAATTTAACCAAATAGCTGCCATCCTGAGAACTCCTGCAGCTGTCTGTATACATAATATACAGTGAGAGCCTCTACTGGTGGTTGGCTCTCACTGCGGTATTGTATCACTTCCTGTTCCGGAGCACAGCGGTGTTTTGCTGTATCTGTTAGCTGTTTAATCTGCGCAGTTAGATTGATCTAGTTATCTAGATTACGATTTGTTTCCCAGTGTAATCTTTACGTGCCTTAACTAAAGCACTCCTTCTGCTGAATCACCTCTAAATTATTTACACATTATTCACTTTGCGTGTTTTTAGGAATCAGCTAGCTTAGCGTAGCTACTAGCTCTTAGCCGATTTAGCATGGCGGCTTCTCCTGTCTCTCCCGCACTTTTCTGCTCTGGGTGTGAAATGTTTAGTTATTCCTCGGCCTCCTTTAGCAGTAACGGTACTTGTAATAAGTGTAGCTTATTCGTAGCTTTGGAGGCCAGGCTGGGCGAATTGGAGACTCGGCTCCGCACCGTGGAGAATTCTACAGCTAGCCAGGCCCCTGTAGTCGGTGCGGACCAAGGTAGCTTAGCCGCCGTTAGTTACCCCCTGGCAGATCCCAAGCAGGCCGACTGGGTGACTGTGAGGAGGAAGCGTAGCCCTAAACAGAAGCCCCGTGTACACCGCCAACCCGTTCACATCTCTAACCGTTTTTCCCCACTCAACGACACACCTGCCGAGGATCAAACTCTGGTTATTGGCGACTCTGTTTTGAGAAATGTGAAGTTAGCGACACCAGCAACCATAGTCAATTGTCTTCCGGGGGCCAGAGCAGGCGACATTGAAGGAAATTTGAAACTGCTGGCTAAGGCTAAGCGTAAATTTGGTAAGATTGTAATTCACGTCGGCAGTAATGACACCCGGTTACGCCAATCGGAGGTCACTAAAATTAACATTAAATCGGTGTGTAACTTTGCAAAAACAATGTCGGACTCTGTAGTTTTCTCTGGGCCCCTCCCCAATCAGACCGGGAGTGACATGTTTAGCCGCATGTTCTCCTTGAATTGCTGGCTGTCTGAGTGGTGTCCAAAAAATGAGGTGGGCTTCATAGATAATTGGCAAAGCTTCTGGGGAAAACCTGGTCTTGTTAGGAGAGACGGCATCCATCCCACTTTGGATGGAGCAGCTCTCATTTCTAGAAATCTGGCCAATTTTCTTAAATCCTCCAAACCGTGACTATCCAGGGTTGGGACCAGGAAGCAGAGTTGTAGTCTTACACACCTCTCTGCAGCTTCTCTCCCCCTGCCATCCCCTCATTACCCCATCCCCGTAGAGACGGTGCCTGCTCCCAGACTACCAATAACCAGCAAAAATCTATTTAAGCATAAAAATTCAAAAAGAAAAAATAATATAGCACCTTCAACTGCACCACAGACTAAAACAGTTAAATGTGGTCTATTAAACATTAGGTCTCTCTCTTCTAAGTCCCTGTTGGTAAATGATATAATAATTGATCAACATATTGATTTATTCTGCCTTACAGAAACCTGGTTACAGCAGGATGAATATGTTAGTTTAAATGAGTCAACACCCCCGAGTCACACTAACTGTCAGAATGCTCGTAGCACGGGCCGGGGCGGAGGATTAGCAGCAATCTTCCATTCCAGCTTATTAATTAATCAAAAACCCAGACAGAGCTTTAATTCATTTGAAAGCTTGACTCTTAGTCTTGTCCATCCAAATTGGAAGTCCCAAAAACCAGTTTTATTTGTTATTATCTATCGTCCACCTGGTCGTTACTGTGAGTTTCTCTGTGAATTTTCAGATCTTTTGTCTGACTTAGTGCTTAGCTCAGATAAGATAATTATAGTGGGCGATTTTAACATCCACACAGATGCTGAGAATGACAGCCTCAACACTGCATTTAATCTATTATTAGACTCTATTGGCTTTGCTCAAAAAGTAAATGAGTCCACCCACCACTTTAATCATATCTTAGATCTTGTTCTGACTTATGGTATGGAAATAGAAGACTTAACAGTATTCCCTGAAAACTCCCTTCTGTCTGATCATTTCTTAATAACATTTACATATACTCTGATGGACTACCCAGCAGTGGGGAATAAGTTTCATTACACTAGAAGTCTTTCAGAAAGCGCTGTAACTAGGTTTAAGGATATGATTCCTTCTTTATGTTCTCTAATGCCATATACCAACACAGTGCAGAGTAGCTACCTAAACTCTGTAAGTGAGATAGAGTATCTCGTCAGTAGTTTTACATCCTCATTGAAGACAACTTTGGATGCTGTAGCTCCTCTGAAAAAGAGAGCTTTAAATCAGAAGTGCCTGACTCCGTGGTATAACTCACAAACTCGTAGCTTAAAGCAGATAACCCGTAAGTTGGAGAGGAAATGGCATCTCACTAATTTAGAAGATCTTCACTTAGCCTGGAAAAAGAGTCTGTTGCTCTATAAAAAAAGCCCTCTGTAAAGCTAGGACATCTTTCTACTCATCACTAATTGAAGAAAATAAGAACATCCCCAGGTTTCTTTTCAGCACTGTAGCCAGGCTGACAAAGAGTCAGAGCTCTATTGAGCTGAGTATTCCATTAACTTTAACTAGTAATGACTTCATGACTTTCTTTGCTAACAAAATTTTAACTATTAGAGAAAAAATTACTCATAACCATCCCAAAGACGTATCGTTATCTTTGGCTGCTTTCAGTGATGCTGGTATTTGGTTAGACTCTTTCTCTCCGATTGTTCTGTCTGAGTTATTTTCATTAGTTACTTCATCCAAACCATCAACATGTTTATTAGACCCCATTCCTACCAGGCTGCTCAAGGAAGCCCTACCATTATTTAATGCTTCGATCTTAAATATGATCAATCTATCTTTGTTAGTTGGCTATGTACCACAGGCTTTTAAGCTGGCAGTAATTAAACCACTACTTAAAAAGCCATCACTTGACCCAGCTATCTTAGCTAATTATAGGCCAATCTCCAACCTTCCTTTTCTCTCAAAAATTCTTGAAAGGGTAGTTGTAAAACAGCTAACTGATCATCTGCAGAGGAATGGTCTATTTGAAGAGTTTCAGTCAGGTTTTAGAATTCATCATAGTACAGAAACAGCATTAGTGAAGGTTACAAATGATCTTCTTATGGCCTCGGACAGTGGACTCATCTCTGTGCTTGTTCTGTTAGACCTCAGTGCTGCTTTTGATACTGTTGACCATAAAATTTTATTACAGAGATTAGAGCATGCCATAGGTATTAAAGGCACTGCGCTGCGGTGGTTTGAATCATATTTGTCTAATAGATTACAATTTGTTCATGTAAATGGGGAATCTTCTTCACAGACTAAAGTTAATTATGGAGTTCCACAAGGTTCTGTGCTAGGACCAATTTTATTCACTTTATACATGCTTCCCTTAGGCAGTATTATTAGACGGTATTGCTTAAATTTTCATTGTTACGCAGATGATACCCAGCTTTATCTATCCATGAAGCCAGAGGACACACACCAATTAGCTAAACTGCAGGATTGTCTTACAGACATAAAGACATGGATGACCTCTAATTTCCTGCTTTTAAACTCAGATAAAACTGAAGTTATTGTACTTGGCCCCACAAATCTTAGAAACATGGTGTCTAACCAGATCCTTACTCTGGATGGCATTACCCTGAGCTCTAGTAATACTGTGAGAAATCTTGGAGTCATTTTTGATCAGGATATGTCATTCAAAGCGCATATTAAACAAATATGTAGGACTGCTTTTTTGCATTTACGCAATATCTCTAAAATCAGAATGGTCTTGTCTCAGAGTGATGCTGAAAAACTAATTCATGCATTTATTTCCTCTAGGCTGGACTATTGTAAGTCATTATTATCAGGTTGTCTTAAAAGTTCCCTAAAAAGCCTTCAGTTAATTCAAAATGCTGCAGCTAGAGTACTGACGGGGACTATAAGGAGAGAGCATATCTCACCCATATTGGCCTCTCTTCATTGGCTTCCTGTTAATTCTAGAATAGAATTTAAAATTCTTCTTCTTACTTATAAGGTTTTGAATAATCAGGTCCCATCTTATCTTAGGGACCTCGTAGTACCATATCACCCCAATAGAGCGCTTCGCTCTCAGACTGCAGGCTTACTTGTAGTTCCTAGGGTTTGTAAGAGTAGAATGGGAGGCAGAGCCTTCAGCTTTCAGGCTCCTCTCCTGTGGAACCAGCTCCCAATTCAGATCAGGGAGACAGACACCCTCTCTACTTTTAAGATTAGGCTTAAAACTTTCCTTTTTGCTAAAGCTTATAGTTAGGGCTGGATCAGGTGACCCTGAACCATCCCTTAGTTATGCTGCTATAGACGTAGACTGCTGGGGGGTTCCCATGATGCATTGTTTCTTTCTCTTTTTGCTCTGTATGCACCACTCTGCATTTAATCATTAGTGATCGATCTCTGCTCCCCTCCACAGCATGTCTTTTTCCTGGTTCTCTCCCTCAGCCCCAACCAGTCCCAGCAGAAGACTGCCCCTCCCTGAGCCTGGTTCTGCTGGAGGTTTCTTCCTGTTAAAAGGGAGTTTTTCCTTCCCACTGTAGCTAAGTGCTTGCTCACAGGGGGTCGTTTTGACCGTTGGGGTTTTACATAATTATTGTATGGCCTTGCCTTACAATATAAAGCGCCTTGGGGCAACTGTTTCTTGTGATTTGGCGCTATATAAAAAAAATTGATTGATTGATTGATAATGTTTTTAGCACTATAACCACCTGCTGATTTTGCACTATTAACCACTTCTACACATTTTCTTTGCTTTATTACATGCACATCTGTGCAATTTATCCTGTGCAATAATTTTACTATATTTATACATATTTACTTATATTCTATTTTTACATTGTCTGTTCACACCAGTATTTATGCATTCACCAGTCAACATTGCAATATACTTTAGTCACCTTTCTTTAGTGGTAAATGGAATGGACTGCATTTATATAGCGCTTTTCCATCTGCATCAGATGCTCAAAGCGCTTTACACACTAATGCCTCACATTCACCCCGATGTGAGGGTGCTTCCATACAAGGTAGTCACTACACACCGGGAGCAACTAGGGTATTAAGGACCTTGCCCAAGGGCCCTCAGTGATTTTCCGGTCAATGTAATGGAATGTAAATCCATCCAGAGATGGGTGTGGTATTTGTGCTGGAGACCCTCCTGTCCTGTGCACCAACTACATTTCCTGTATATTTGTTTTGTGAATTGTTCTGTAATTTATGTCTGTAGCATGGCCCAAGCAGAGGGTCACCCCTTTGAGTCTGGTCTGCTTGAGGTTTCTTCCTCAGAGGGAGTTTTTCCTTACCACTGCTGCTCTGGGGGTTAGTAAGGTTAGACCTTACTTGTGTGAAGCGCCTTGAGGCAACTCTGTTGGGATTTGGCACTATATAAAAATTAACATAAATTGAAAATGTAAATATTTTTTCTTTACTTCTTCTTCTTTACAATTTTTGCTGCTGCAACAAGTGATTTTCCCCGTTGTGGTATCAATAAAGTTTATCTTATTCATGTTCTATACCTGATAATTCCAATAAAGGGTCACAAGGGGACAGGAGCCTGCCTTAGTGGTCATTGATTATGTAGGCTTATTTTGGATGGGGCTAAACACAGAGCTACAAGCATTTTATACATTTTTAAATAGCATTACCACTATCTTCAAAGACAACCAAGGATCCCTGCTACGATTGGAAATTTTAAGGCACCTCACGATTCAATTTCAATACGATTCAGAGCTCTGTAATTTGGTGAAAAATATGATTACTGATGCATCTTTTTTTCTATACGGTATTTCTTTTTTCCCCACTGTGCGACTATTTGGTACTTTGCAATGGAGTCGACGATTATTGGCCTGGCTGATTATCTGCGTTGATATTCAGCATTTTTGCGAATATCAGCCATTCATAAGGTGCAATATGCCTATATGACAAGTTATTTTTGCAGCGCTGGATGTAGAGGCTCACTGATTGCCAAGATCCACCTTCACACATACATTTTTAAAAAACAGATCGCCATTCATTGACTTTAGTGTTCCGTGAGGCCACAACACTTTGTACTGCAGCAAACAGCTGGAAACAGTGTCTCTCTCTGAGTAAAAGAAAAAACTTCATCAAATAATTCAGAGTTCCTCCTGTGTAGCTGCTGCTACATTCAGAAATTAATGGTTTCATTGACAGCCCTCCTCTCTGACACAGAAGTCAATCTGCTCAAATGTAGTAGACAATGGTGTTAAGGGCCCCTTCAGGCATAACACAAAAGACGCAGAAACCGGAAGAAAATCTGCAAACCAAACATGAAATGGGGAACTACGAAACATTCCACCTGCTGTCGTGAGGGACGTACGGGCGCACAGGCATGCACGACACACCAGTGACGGTTTTGTGCACTTGCACAAGCGTGCACGAACACAGTGCGAGCAGCTGGAATGTGTTGCACCACATTGCACCTCTGTTGTCTGTTCAGCGCCCAGACCCATGTGTCACTCTGTGTTATGTGGTCATTCATTTTAGTTATTTGTTATGTAATTGCGTATATAGGTATTGTCGTAATTATTTATATACCTCTCCTGGCGGTGGTCTCTGTGTTTATAATGTGACACGTTGTGTGCACTGAGCCGCCACTTCCAGCTGTCAGTGTGCTGCAATCAGCTGACAGGCGCCTCGCCGTGCTGTGTGCGCTCAGACGTGGCTGTCCAGCCTCCACGTGTTGCCACGTGTTGGGGGGAGTGGGGGGTACGAAACACATGTATGCCACATGTGTTTCGGGGAGGGAGCGCAACACACGAACGACACACACACACACACACGCCACATGTGTGTTGCTTTTTGCAACACCGCACTCGTGGGAGCACTTACACAAATTTCGCATCCAACTCGAAAGTGATCGCCTGTTCACTATTTTTGTGCTGACAGTGCGAATGGCCACACATTTTTTAAGTGTCCAGCGGGTGGTGTTGGATGTTCATTTGTATCAGCTGGAATTTGGCTGACACCTGTGTTAAGGATTTTATATATATATATATATATATATATATATGTTATCACTGTTAAACATTTGTAGCTTTGTCTTCTTTCTCATGAGAACGGTGTTGTGCTGTTTTGCACTTCACCCTGAGAACGTACGTGTTATTCAACCTTGTTTTAGCTTTGTCTTCTTTCTCATGAGAACGGAGATGTGCTGTTTTGCACCTGTCTTAATGCAATCCTGAGAATTCAATTTTGTTTTAGCACTCTGGGGTCAATCTGAACTGGGAATGAAGGACTGGATGTACTTATTGTTATAACATAACTTTGTTTTCGTAGCCGCTAACGACTGGGAGTAAAAGAACTGAAGGTTGAATTTTGACTGATTGTGATGCTTAGTGTTCCAGGCAGATGCAAAACAGCTGATAACTGCAACAGACGAACGAGATGTGCTGACCTGAAGTGTTCTTCCTTACAGCTGCACTTGACGTATGCGTTTATGTTATGGGAAGAAACTTGTCTTGCGTCATTACCCCCACCCTTAGGACAAGTTTCTTGTTTATGTGATGAGGGCGTCTCTTAATAAAAAGAGCGGAAAAGCAGGCCAGACTTTAGTGTAGCCTTGGTGTACAGCCTGGCCGCACTCCGCGCGTAATATTTGACTTTCTGTCTCACTGGTGTTTCTTGACTCTGTTTGTCTTGTTAAAGGTTTAAAAATGTTTGGAGGAGAAAATACCCAACATTGACTGGGGGCTACGTCCGGGATCTCAACAATACCGGAGGTGTCCAGCGGAGGTCGTCAAGTCCAGACGTAAATCCTTGGCCAAGGTCCGATCGATTGATCGTGTCTGCAATTGTCGACCACCGTTGGCATCGTCTGGTTGACGAGATTTTCCCGAAGAAGACAGACAGGAAGTCGAGTCAGTGAGTAGAATTTCTTTGTAAACAGTACTGAGTGAGTGGTGATCAGATCACATAAACAGTTAAATTCCGCAAGCGATGATACAGAATCGTCTGTTAATGCAAAGCAGTTAAACTCTGTAAGGAGGGTGCGGACTCCTCTGTTTATATACGCGTACCGGTAGGGGATAAAAGTGATCACATAAAACAGTTAAACTCCGTAAGCGATGATACAGAATCGTCTGTTAATGAAACACAGTTAAACTCTGTAAGGAGGGCGGACTCCTCTACGGTTGCGAGGGACGCAAGTAGTTAAATTCCGGAAGGAGGATACGGACTCCTCTGTTTTAATACGTAAAGGAAATCCCGGGTAGAAATACGTGCACTGTAAAAAGTAGTTAAATTTGGCAGGGACGGCGGAGTCCCCTAATGCAGGACATTAGTTAAATTTCACAGGAGGGCGAGCTCCCCTGGCATAAGAATACGCGTACGATTATTAGGAGTGTTTCTATGTGTAAATAGTGTTTTGCGCAAGTGTAAATAACTGTGTGAAAACTGTGTGTGTGTAATACTTTGGACAACGTTAGTGACAACCGTGCGTGTGGAAGCAGAGGCAAGTGATTCCGCTTCCTACGGGGAGGTGAAAGGAATCAACCACACGACGGTAAATTAATTGTCACGTCCAAAGAAAGTGTGAAAACTTCAGATTTAGAACACCCTAGGTGTGCCCCCGTCTGAAGTCCAAATTATAACAAGGGATAATAAAAATGGGGGGTAAGACGTCTATAAATAAGGAAAATTTATCAACTGACGACTGGAAATTTATGGAAGCAAAAAATCCAAAAACAACAAAAAATTGGAGACCTGGATAAATAAACATGACTTTGACGGACGACTGAACCTGATCAGTATACAGAAGCTGAAGAAGGAGTTAGAACAGCAACATAAAGGTGATGAGAAAAAGATGCAGAAAGTAGGGGCAGATTTAGTGGCATTTTGGGAGGAAGAAGCAGAGAACAGACAGAAAGGAGCAGAGAAGCGACGATTAGAGAAAGCAAGAAAAAAGAAAGCTGTAGGTAAGGCAGAAGAAGATGTGATAATTCAGCACAGAGAACCAGAACAGCCTCAACAACCACCGCCGGCTGGACCGTCGGTGACAAAGAGACCTTTATCTCCTCTACCAGAGGATGACGATGTATTGCCACCACAGTATGATTTGGCAGTAAAACCTAAGGTAAAAAGAGAAAAACCAGAAAAACCACAAACACGCAGTCAAGCAAAAGTGCCTACAGCCCCTCCCATGGTGGAACATAGTGATCAGGGAGGTGCCTATCCTATGATAGAAGTACCAAATCCTCGTGCAGAAACAGCAGGACAGCTACCAACCATGCTCGTTTATCGGACATGGAATGCTGATGATATCAAAGCAGCAGTCGACATGATACCATCGCCACATGTCGACATTGAGGGATTTATGCAGGATATAGAAAACATTAGAACATCTTACCACCTTAATGGACCTGAAGTCCAACAGGTGTGGATGAAAGCATGTGGCCCTAAATGGAGTCAGGTACGCGGAGACTGGAATCCTGCAGATCAACAAGGCGTACCACTGACACATGATGATCTAGTCTTGAAAACAAGAGTGGAAGCTACGATTACACGTGCAAAAGGAGTGTTAGGACCAAAGATAAATTATACTGAAATTACCAGGACAACTCAGAAAGAAGGAGAACCATGGATAGAGTTTAGATGCAGATTTGAGTGTATTTAGAGTCCATAGTGGCATATTGCCAGGAACACCAGTGTATGAAAACAAATTGAAAAATATTTCACCTGTGAAGCTGATAATGACCGATTTGATTCATGATGGCAACTCAACAGCTGTCATAACAGTAACAGGTGCCACTGAAGATGTTTTAAAATTGAGATTCACAGGTATGCCATTACATGTGTCACTTTGTAAACCATATTTGACAGAATGGCAAGAATTGGGACTGACAGTCATAACAGCTTTGTCAGCCACTGATTGGAGCAGAGTTGGACCACGAACGGAGTTCAGTCCATCAACTAAATTGTATAAAGTGCCAGTTAATGTCTCATTGGTGCTGACAGCTGGAACACAGATTGATGTGTCCACTTCACAATCCTGAGTGTTTCAGTTGAGTCCTGAAGAGGACGATCTTCTCTCTTCTGTACCATCAGGATTGTGGACAACAGGTCCTTCAGACGTAGGACTGATAAAAAAATGCACAACCTGTAGTTATAAGACCAAAAACAGAATACAGACCATGTGTAAGACAGTATCCATTGAAACCTGATGCAATTGAAGGAATCAGGCCAGTAATAGAGAATTTATTAACAGCAGGAGTAATAGTGCCATGTCCAGATTCACCATGTAACACACCCATATTTCCTGTAAAAAAAGGCTCCGCCCTCAGTGGGATGGAGAATGATTCAAGATCTGCAGGCAGTAAATGCTGCTGTAGTAAAAAGAGCTCCATGTGTACCAGATCCGCACACACTGTTAAGCTCATTGAGATTAAATTCTAGTTGTTTTTCTGTAATAGATATCAGTAATGCATTTTTTTTTTTCCGTACCAGTACACCCAGATAGTCAATTCTGGTTTGCTTTTACCTTTAAAGGACAACGATATACATTCACCAGATTACCGCAGGGTTACGCAGAGAGCCCAACTATTTATTCTCAAGTCATGTCAGCATGTTTAGCTAATTTCGTTCCACCGGCAGATAGCCAACTATTAGTGTATGTTGATGACATTTGATTGCCTCTGACACACGAGAAAACTGCATAACTGACACAGTAGCATTATTATGTTTCTTATTTGATAATGGCCACAAAGTGAGTAAAAACAAAGTTCAGTTGTGTAGGGATAAAGTAAAATATTTAGGACATGAATTATCAGCCACAGGGCGCACAATCCTGTCTGACAGGAAGGAAGCAATTTTGCACGCTCCAAAACCACAAACCAAAAAGCAGATGATGTCATTTTTTGGACTGACTAATTACTGCAGGGCATGGATTCCCTGCTATGCAGAATTGACTAGTCCACTTTCTGATTTGATGTACAAGGATGATATTTCAATGTCAACCGTGTTGGAATGGAACAAAGATGCTGAGGAAGCTTTTGTAAAAGTAAAACAAACAGTGTCATCCACAGTTTTGGCACTACCAGATTATAGTAAACCATTCATTCAAACAGTTGATTGTAAGAATAAGTTCATGACTAGTGTTTTGGTTCAAGTGTATGGCTCAAAATTGAGGCCAGTTGCCTACTACTCATCTAAATTGGATGCAGTAGCAAGTGCTCTACCACCATGTGTACAGGCTGTTGTTGCAGCCTCTATGGCTGTTCAAAGTAGCAGTAATGTTGTTCTATTCCATCAGTTGACACTGAAAGTTCCACATGCAGTCTCTGCACTTCTGTTGCAGACAAACATGAGCCTTTTGTCCCCAGCAAGACATCTTTCGTGTATGTCCTTGCTATTATCACAACCACATCTTACGGTAGAGCGATGTACAACATTGAATCCATCCACATTGATACCCTTACCTGAGGATGGTGAGCCGCACAATTGTCTTGATGTAGCTACGGTCTGTACGAAAGCACGTCCAGACCTCCAGGACACACCCATCCCAAACAGTACAATTGTGTATGTGGATGGTTCTTCCACTAAAAACGCTTATGGACAAACACAATCTGGATATGCTGTTGTCACAAATTCAGAAGTATTGGATTCTGCTTCATTGCCATCCTCATTTTCAGCACAAGCAGCTGAATTAGTTGCTTTAACTGCAGCTTGCTATCTGTTTAAAGGTACGGCTGTATCAATTTATACAGACAGCCAGTACGCTTTCAGTACGCTGTGAAATTGCCTAACCAAATTGCTATATGCAAATGTGCGGCTCACACCAAAGGCTCTGACAGTGTTTCAAAAGGAAATGACGTTGCTGACAAAACCGCAAAGGCGGCAACAGCTCTTTCTATTTTTCTCCTATATGACACCCCTCCGGATATGACCACAAAAGAAACCCATATTGCCAAAAAAAATATGTTTAAATGGGCAGCTATTATGAGCCATGGCGTGACGCATGTCTCATCAGGGGGTATGATATCGCAATTGCAATCTATTTTTTGTCTTTATGGGTTCGATGCATATGCAAAACAGCATTGTAGAGCATGCATGACATGTGCAAAACACAACTCACAAGGCAATTTGAGACCCCAAAGAGGTAAATTTCCAACACCACAATATCCCTTTCAAGTGATTCATATGGATTATATACAGCTGAGTAAACATGAAGGGAAGGAATTTTGTTTAGTCATAATTGATGCCTTCTCAAAATGGGTAGAATTGTTCCCTACAAAACATGCAGATGCACTTACAGTGGCTAAGGCATTGTGCAAAGACATCATTCCATGATTTGGAATACCAGAAACAGTCTATTCAGATAATGGAGCGCATTTTGTTAATACAATAGTGCAATACGTAGGAGAAGCGCTACAGGTCAATCTCAAAACTCATTGCGCTTATCATCCACACAGTGCCGGATTAGTGGAAAGGACAAAGGGCACAATAAAAATAAGATTAAGGAAATGTATAGAAGAGACAAAACGAACCTGGATTGAATGTTGGACCTAGTAAAATTGTATATGAGAATAACACCAACACCATCAGGGTTAACACCATTTGAGATACTTTATGGACGACCATATCGTCTACCAATTTTGACATGGATACTAAAACAGCAGATGAGGAACAAACATTAGCAAATTTTATGAAAAAGACATTAACACAGAAAGAGATAACTTAAACACATTTACTGCCGAATAATTTTGATCTTCCACAGGACGGCCTTCCAGTAGTCTAGCCAGGAGACTGGGTGTTCATCAGAGTGATTAAGAGGAAGAACTGGTCCAGTCCTCGTTGGGAAGGTCTATACCGAGTGCTGTTAACAACACCAACTGCAGTAAAGATAGCGGAGAGATCAACGTGGATACATCACTGTAAGATACAGCGTGTGTTGGCGGCCTCCACAGTGTAAGGGGAAGTCTGGCTACAAAGGGAGTCTATTTAATTAGCAATAGATTGTCTCAATGCCAGTGAAGCAGGGAGATCCTTGCACTATTAGGTGAGGTGGTTAACAACACTGTATCCTAGCAATCATGACTGAACTACAGCAGACCCCGGAGCGGCGTGCTCAGCGCCGCCGCTGCCGGACTGTTGGTAGGGCAGCCGGTTGTGTTGTGATCTTAGTGTGTTTCGTGCTCCTCGGATTCCTGGCCTGGTGGTTGACCCAAGAATTGCAGCTCACTGTGGACCGAGCCAGAGAACAACGCAAGCAACATCAGAAGAGGTTTATTCATAATGTGAACGAGACAGATGGACACCCTCATATATACCATACTAATATGTGGTACAGATATGTTCATTTATTGGCTATGGAATTACGTTACTAATTATTATGTTTGTTCGCAAATACCTATATCCTCAACACACCCAGCTCTGACGGCTAAACCGTACCCTGCTAGGGTGACAGAATGTCTTATCATACGGATGCATAATCAAACTGTATTTCGGGGGCAGCAGTTCTCAGCAAATCTGATAAGATGTAACACCACTTGCCTCAGTGCAACCACTTATATGATAGGGATTTCAACAGAGGACGTACAAGCGTGCCCAAGTGCTGCTCCATTGACTAGACTGAAGGGAAACGCAAAAATATCATCACGTTAAATTGTCATCACAACGGCCATTCCCAATTTGCTTTTACGGGACAGGGAATAAAAATGTAGGTAAAATTAAGAAACGTCTGTGTACCCAAACGTATGTTTTATCAAATAATTTAAGCCTAACCAAAACATAATATGTGGATGGTACTTATCTTCATCACATTGGACGGGGATGTAATTATACAGGCTCCTGTCCATGGGGAACGGATGAATCATGTGCTTATGTTAGTAAGTTTTGCTACCACCTGTAAATGGTACTCCGGTGTATGATGACATCTATTGGCTTTATGGTTCCAGACTGTACATGAGTCTCCCACCAAATTGGGGTGGTGTGTGTGCACCTACCCAGGTGACTGACCATACATATGTGGTAAGACCTCCACAGAGAAGAATGGCAGCACCAGACGGAGGAGATTGATATACCCAGATGTGTTACCACATAATCACATGTGGGGCTCGGATGTACTAAAGGACCAAAAAATTGTGGTCTGTAGGAGATAAAATAGCACATTCATTGTTCCCCTGGATAGGAGTGGGAAAAAATTCATTAATGATTGAAACTCTGAATTATTGATTGGGTCTGTTCATGAATGTAACAAAAAAAAATAGTAGCAGCTCAAAACACTGAAATAGATGCTTTACGTACCATGGTGATGCAAAATCGCATGGTTTTAGACTTGCTTACTGGTTCACAGGGAGGAGTTTGTGTTCTGCTGAACACAACATGCTGTACTTTCATCCCAGACTCCATTCATTCAGTGGATATGCAGGACGCATTGGAGGAGCTGAATGAACTTCGTGATGCAATGCATAAAGACACCCTAGCCGTGAACCGGTGGAATCCCTGGTCCTGGTTGACTTCAGGACCATGTTGGCAGTTACTATTGAAAATGGTGTCAAATACATTTGTACAGCGTAATCTGGCCTTCCAACAAACTATGCCAAAATATCAAGCATTGAAACAGTCAGACCTTAGTGGAGAAAACTGTAATGACTGTACTGAGAATTATGATGATATTGAAAAGCTCACAACTCCAGTTCAAGCTTGAACTGTTGACGTGATGAGTTAACACACTCTTAGCCTATGAAGCTTTAGCTGAAAAAGTAATAAGACAAGTGGTGTAGTCGAATAATACAGAAAAACGGTTCATTTATACCAGTCGGTAGGAGTGATGTATGGTGGTGGTGTGATAACAGAATCTTTGATAGACTGCCACGAAATGTGTCAGGGTATTGTGCATTAATATCATTATTGTTACCCATGACCCCTGAAGACGTTACGACATATGCAGCCTCTTATTCCTGAGGATTGGCAGAAAGGCATAGCCAGACATAGAGTAAAAAGAGATTGGAAAGGAGTAGGAAATCCAACATATATTGACGCAATAGGAGTCCCCAGAGGAGTGCCTGACGAGTATAAACTGGTTGATCAAATAGCAGCTGGATTCAAATCTTCCATCTGTTGGTGGTGTTCAATTAATAAAAACGTGGACAGAATAAACTAAGTTAATAAACTAACTAACTAAGCTGGGTGATGCCTGCTATACGTTTAACAGGTGATAAACAGGTGGGAAATGTTAAGGATTTTATATATATATATATATATATATGTTATCACTGTTAAACATTTGTAGCTTTGTCTTCTTTCTCATGAGAACGGTGTTGTGCTGTTTTGCACTTCACCCTGAGAACGTACGTGTTATTCAACCTTGTTTTAGCTTTGTCTTCTTTCTCATGAGAACGGAGATGTGCTGTTTTGCACCTGTCTTAATGCAATCCTGAGAATTCAATTTTGTTTTAGCACTCTGGGGTCAATCTGAACTGGGAATGAAGGACTGGATGTACTTATTGTTATAACATAACTTTGTTTTCGTAGCCGCTAACGACTGGGAGTAAAAGAACTGAAGGTTGAATTTTGACTGATTGTGATGCTTAGTGTTCCAGGCAGATGCAAAACAGCTGATAACTGCAACAGACGAACGAGATGTGCTGACCTGAAGTGTTCTTCCTTACAGCTGCACTTGACGTATGCGTTTATGTTATGGGAAGAAACTTGTCTTGCGTCATTACCCCCACCCTTAGGACAAGTTTCTTGTTTATGTGATGAGGGCGTCTCTTAATAAAAAGAGCGGAAAAGCAGGCCAGACTTTAGTGTAGCCTTGGTGTACAGCCTGGCCGCACTCCGCGCGTAATATTTGACTTTCTGTCTCACTGGTGTTTCTTGACTCTGTTTGTCTTGTTAAAGGTTTAAAGATGTTTGGAGGAGAAAATACCCAACAACCTGCCATGAGAGAGATCGAATGGGCTGTCACAGGGCACTCTCTGTCTTTTGGCCGGTGGTGTGCACGAATAGTTGTAGCGACAGGTGTATGAGGTGTTGGAGGCAGCTCTGATTTTTCATGAATGGCATGCAATTCCTCCTCCGTGCGCTAGTCGGCTTCCATCGTGTTATGTGTGAAGGGGCTCTAACTGATTATCACCTCTTTTCTGCTTAAAACTGCACTCCAGTCACGCTTTTGTTCAAAAATCAATTCCACATAAATTCACCATGATTTCCTAATAAATTACAGAAAGTCCTAAAAATCACTTAGATTGTCAGGATTTGGACTTTGTGTGGTATGTGTTCTGTTTTACTTTGTTTGCATTTGTTATCTGTCTGTTTTCTTGCTCTGTCTTTCTGCTTGGGTTTTCTCTGTCCTGCACTTTCTTGTCTCTCTCTTGGTGGTGGGTGTTCCTCTCTGTCTGGCCACACACATCTCTGGTTGTGGAAGTTTCACTTCACACCTGTTCTTGATTTGCAGTTCATCACCTGGGTGCTATATAAGCCTCACAGTTTGCTTTTTGTTCCTCACCAGATCGATGTGCCTTGTGCCTTCCTTCCAGCTCTGTTCAACCACGCTTAAGCCTGATGTTTTTTGTACTGTTGCCCTTCGTGGACTGCCTTTCTGTGTACTGACTCCAGCTATCGTCACAAGTAAATGCTTTAAATCTACAGAGCTGTGTTCCTGTGTGTTGCATTTGTGTCCAGCCTGCTTTGACATTCAAACCTGATATATCGATCTATCTGGCCACCGATGGACACAGCAGATGCAAACACTTTCCAGCTGGCAGTATGCCACCACAGCCGGCAAATAGCTGAGCAAGAGGACCAACTTGCCGCTTTGAACTCTGGTTTTAGCGAACTTGCTAAACAGTAAGACTCCTTCATGGCCTCTGTGAGCTCTCAGATGGAGCAACTACTGCTGCCCATGAAGCATCAGGCTACAACCGACACGGTTCCTGCTGCCACACCACTTCCGACACCGTCAGCAGCCCCGTCGGCTTCCGTACCTATCCCTGATTTTTGCAACTAACTCTCCTGGCCTGAGCATTTTTTTCAGAGAGTCTGGGGACGTGAAGCCATTCATCACGCAGTGTGAGTTGCTCTTTGAAATAAGGTCATCAATGTTACCGTCTGAAAAGGCGATGATAGCATTTTTGATAACTCACCTGACTGGGTAGATTGCAGCATGGGCGATGGCTGAGTGGAGTCGCAATTCTTCCTCCTGTGCCTCTCTATTGGCCTTCACCAACTCTCCAGCAGATGTTTCAGCATACTTCTCCAGGGTGTGAGGTGGCACGCTCGCTGATGAGGCTGAAGCAAGGTAATCGCTGGGTGGCCAACTACGCTATTGACTTCCGCATTCTGGTCACAAAGCTCCATGATGTGTTCTTCCAGGGTTAGGGTTAGCAAGGCCTGAACAACAGCATCCAAAATCAACTCATCGCTGTCGATCTGCCAGACGACCTCAATGATCTCATCTGGCTGGCAATACGGACCAATCATCGTCTCTCCAACCAACCACGCAGAGAAACCCACCATCCCCCTCAGCAGGCAGTCTCTTCGTCACCGATGCTCCACTTCCAGTCATGCCTCCCGTGGCACTGCTGAGGAGCCCGTGCAAGAAAACGAAGAGCAAGAGCGACACCATGTGGAAAGACTGTTATAACTGTGGACAATCTGGTCATTTAATTACACTGTGTCCTGTTAGGGGTGCCCCAGCGTGGCCAAAGCCGGTAGTGCGGGTGAGTCAGAGCACAACTGCTCCTTCTACACAGAATGTGCTAACAGCTTAATTGGTTTCTGATCATACGACTTTGTCCTGCCCTGTGTTTATTGAATCAGGTACTGATTCTAACCTCATGCTGTCCTCTCTCGCCAGGTCCCTTCATCTTAAATTGTACTGGCTTTCACGCCCCCTGGTGGTTCACGCGGTGGACGACCACGAATTGGGTCAAATTTTGCACCGCACACAATCAGTTCATATGATCATTTTTAAAAATCATTCTGAACAAATTAGCTTTCATGTTTTCGATAAAATTACTCACTCGGTTATACTGGGGCACCCCTGGTTACAATGCCATAGACCTAGTCTAAACTGGACCCAAGGTAGGATCGAGGTGTGGGGTCCCACTTGTAGAAATTCCTGTCTGTCTGAGCCTGTTGTCCCATCTACTGTAATTACTTAAGATCTAAAGGGGGTACCATCCTGCTACCACGATCTCGCTTTAGGCTTTAGCAAAGCTAAAGCTAAGCAACTACCGCGAGTACGATTGTGCTATCGATCTGCTCCCATCACACGTTTCAGTAACTGTGTGTTATACCAGCCAACCACTGACGTCAGGAAACTAATGTACCTATAATGCAATGCCGCATGTGTCTCTAAATGCTAAAACCTTCAAAATTTGTGCATTACTTTAAAACTAAAACATATGGCTGATATTTTCACTTTGTAAATCAGTCAATCAATCAAACAACTTTATTAATCCCACAAGGAGCAATTACATTTGAGCAGTCCGTATAAAAAAAACACAATAACATGACAACAATAAAACTAATGAAAAGAGATAAAAACAAATGCAAGGAGTTAAAATGGATAGCAAGAATAAATAAAAACATGGCAGACCTACGGTGCATTTAAAAGTTGAATCGCTGAAGGGATAAACGACTTTAAAAAAATGACTGGTTCTAAACACTGAGGAAGCATACCTGTTGTGTGTTGGGGGGTGTGGCTGGATGTTTTGGTGTTCTTTTCTTTTCTTTGCTCTTCAGGTGGCATGAGAACTGATTTGTCTGTGGAGAAGGTGCTGGCTGAAGAGTCCTCACCCTCATCAACATCATATGTAGCACCTGTGACTGGTGCTCACATGCAACCTTAAAGACTTTCAGCTGAAGCAGATAATTGGATGGCGTTCTGCATTTAAGTCATGTGTGATTCAAGCAGAACTGCCGGGAACTCGACCTTGTGATGTCCGTTTGTGAGACACTGAGGACCGCGCCTGGGTTTGACACATCGAGCCCGTGAAGCAAGGAAGGGTGAGGACACTTGCTGTCAGCACACGTTAAAGGTAATTAAGTGTTCGACTAATTGTTGATAGTAACTTGGTGTTTTGTTACGCAGTATACTGGAATTGTGATGAGAATTGTGCAGTTTGCTTCTCACTGCTGTGGCGTGCGGATAAGTGATCCTCCACTTGTTGTGAGAAGCTGCTCATTTGCATAAAGTTAAAAAATACAGACCTGAATGTGTTGCTGATAGCGTGTGTCTTTTGAAAGATATTGTTGTAACTGCTGACTTACCTCACCTCTTCTTTGTTTCACAGAGAGTCAGTTTGTCGTGTCCACCTGGGGGGTGTTTGTCTGGTGGTAGTGGGTCCAGGAACGCCGGGCTTCTATCCTTTTGGGCGCTTAAGAGCGTGCCAACAGTCACTCCACCAGAAGGACGTTCTTTTAGTTTTGTACACATTATTATGCACAGGTGAAAAATAAATTGTTTCTGTTGTTGGAACCGCTTTCTGGTTATTTTTAGCGCTGGGTTCTGTCTGACGCAGGTCCGCTCCTCAACCCGCGTCGACACATAACAGTAGTTCCCGGCCATTCCATAATGGACCCAGCGGCAGAGGCGGTTCCGTTTGCCGAAAAAGTTCAAGAACACTTGGAGAAAATATGGGAGCAATTACAGCATCTCGCAAACCAAATTAAACAAACAGACGCCCGTGTTACGGAGCTTGCAGCGCAAGCCACTCCGCTTCCTGCTGCTCCAGCTGCAGCATCATCGATACTAGTGCAGATAACTCCGTCACCCAGAGATTCGGCGTCCGAACCGATTGTTTGTCGTCCGGAGCCTTGTGCGGTGATGCAATGTTCTCTGGTTTCTGCTCAGTCAGGTTGGAGCGCCGCAGCTTTACGAGGAATGTTTGTAGATGGGTTAAATGAGTCATTAAAAGACGAGCCGGCAGTCCGTGATGAGCCAAACGATTTAGATGAGCTAATATCGTTGGTGATTCGTCTAGATGATCGGATGAAGGAGCGTGGACGCGAGAGAGGACGCCCATCAGAGCGGGTTTTTTCGTCTCGGGGCTTTCCCCGACACAGATCTGGGCCGCCTCTTCTTCGCCCCACTGAGGCTCCTCCGACGGGACCTCTGGCTCCTCCTGTTGACGAGCCCATGCGGCTCGGACCAGCAGAGATTACTGTATTGCCCCGACATGTAAGCGTCAAGAGAAATAATGGTGACGTATCTCCAAGTGTTCTGGGACAGGCAAAATAACACACATAAAAAAAAAAAAAAAAAATCTAGCACGAGTAAATGTGTTGTTTTCTTTAAATAGGGGTTATAATTGTATGGGGAGTCAGAGGCGTATCTGGTGGAGTGATTGTTAGGCGGTTAGAAGTCCGCCTGGGCTCACTTAATTGTTAATTTATGTGTTTTTAGATATTTTCTGTTTGGGTTGTTGGGTCGTTTTATTTTGTTGTTTTTTTTTATTTCTCTACATCCCTAACCCCAACCTCACTTGCCCCAAGACCGTTTGTCTTGTGGGTTGTGGGGTGGTGCAGGTTGGTCACG
This sequence comes from Thalassophryne amazonica, assembly GCF_902500255.1. Taxonomy (NCBI): domain Eukaryota; kingdom Metazoa; phylum Chordata; class Actinopteri; order Batrachoidiformes; family Batrachoididae; genus Thalassophryne; species Thalassophryne amazonica. The sequence continues at coordinate 21,458,451 of NC_047114.1, read as the reverse complement.
CTGAGCATTCTCAGAAGACCTCTGCACCTAAGGGGGGGGTGTTAGAGGCATTTTTCTTGGTTTGGTTAGGGCCCGGTTCCACTCCAGCCTCGGTGAGCCTTTGTACCGTTCGTCATTGGTGTTGCTGGGGTGTGGTGCAGCGGAGACTTACCTCAGTCGGAGGGGTGGACCGATCTGTTGCCGTTCGCCATTTCGGTAGTTCCACCCCTCCCGAGAGGCTGGGGTATGGTCGAGTTGGGGCACCGGACGTATTTCAGGTTCTCCGCTGCGCCTTGGGGTTGGAGCTGGGTTAGTTTTTTCCTGTTCCCTTCTCTGGCTTAATGTTTTGAGCCGTTCGCCAAAGTTGAGCCGCCGAGGGGCTCTGGGAGGGACCCGGGGTCTTTCGGGGTGCCGGGGAGGGTAACAGGGTTTACGGTCGTTTTATATCCCCCCGGGGTTGTTTTTAGTAGTCCTCCGGGGGTTGATTTTTGATTTTGTTCTGTTTCCTTCCGGGTTCCACCTCCAGGGTTGATGGGACGGTCCTCTGGGGGGGAATTGGCTTGGGGCCAACTAGCCAAGTGTGACCGGGTCTGGGGTTCCGGGGTTGTGGGGAGGGTACCTCCTGGGGTTGATGGTACGGTCCCCTGGGGGGCGCCGTTTTGCTCCATGTACACCTGGGGACCTTTGTGGGATTATGGTTCTGGCTGTTCCTCCTGGAACTGGCGATGAAGGCCTTCTGGGGGGGTTGGGCTGTGCAGGTCATTCTGGGGGGGTTGTTTGTTGTTTTTCTTTTATGCATTTACGTTTGTATTGTGTTTGTGGGGCTGTGTTGGGTTTTTGCGTTTGGGAGTTTTTCTTTTCTTCCCGGGGTTTGATGGGACGGTCCCCTGGGGAGGTTTTGGGTGGGTTTTATGTTTTTTTCTGTGTTGAATTGTACTGGGGAATGTTTTGGGGCTTTTGTTGATTCCAGCCGGCCTTCCAGCTGCGGTGCCTGTCCTGCTGTCTGTGGTGGACCTTAGGAGCGTGGTGCTGTCTGCTTCCTGACGTGGACCCCGGAGGGAGGTGCTGTTCTCGGGCCTGGTCTGTTCGGTCGCCGGGAGGCTTCCCGTTGATGGGGGGGTACTGTTGTGTGTTGGGGGGTGTGGCTGGATGTTTTGGTGTTCTTTTCTTTTCTTTGCTCTTCAGGTGGCATGAGAACTGATTTGTCTGTGGAGAAGGTGCTGGCTGAAGAGTCCTCACCCTCATCAACATCATGTGTAGCACCTGTGACTGGTGCTCACATGCAACCTTAAAGACTTTCAGCTGAAGCAGATAATTGGATGGCGTTCTGCATTTAAGTCATGTGTGATTCAAGCAGAACTGCCGGGAACTCGACCTTGTGATGTCCGTTTGTAAGACGCTGAGGACCGCGCCTGGGTTTGACACATCGAGCCCGTGAAGCAAGGAAGGGTGAGGACACTTGCTGTCAGCACACGTTAAAGGTAATTAAGTGTTCGACTAATTGTTGATAGTAACTTGGTGTTTTGTTACGCAGTATACTGGAATTGTGATGAGAATTGTGCAGTTTGCTTCTCACTGCTGTGGCGTGCGGATAAGTGATCCTCCACTTGTTGTGAGAAGCTGCTCATTTGCATAAAGTTAAAAAATACAGACCTGAATGTGTTGCTGATAGCGTGTGTCTTTTGAAAGATATTGTTGTAACTGCTGACTTACCTCACCTCTTCTTTGTTTCACAGAGAGTCAGTTTGTCGTGTCCACCTGCGGGGTGTTTGTCTGGTGGTAGTGGGTCCAGGAACGCCGGGCTTCTATCCTTTTGGGCGCTTAAGAGTGTGCCAACAGTCACTCCACCAGAAGGACGTTCTTTTAGTTTTGTACACATTATTATGCACAGGTGAAAAATAAATTGTTTCTGTTGTTGGAACCGCTTTCTGGTTATTTTTAGCGCTGGGTTCTGTCTGACGCAGGTCCGCTCCTCAACCCGCGTCGACACATAACAATACCGGTGTCCCGAAGTAAGCAGAGAAAACTCCGCTAAAAGAACATGACCTGACAATGACAAGATGCTTTCAGCCTTCCAGAGGATCTGTTGATTACAGAAAGAATGTAAGCCTCTTTGTTTTACTCCGATAATGTTGTGTGGGCCGCTGAAGAGGAGGTACTGCTGGCCCACCACCACAAGATGGCGCCCTGCTTGAAGTGCGGGCTTCAAGCACGAGAGGGCGTCGGAGCGACCAGGAGTGACAGCTGAGAAATAATCTGAACTTCTTTTGCAGCCGTTTTCCTGTGGTGCTTGCCTTATCTGTGGGATTGGCGTTTGGTGTGATCAGCGACGGCTTCGCTTCACACTCCAATCAGATAAGTGGTTAGACAGGAGCTGCACGAGTGTGTGATTGGAGGTGGAGGTTCTCCCTCCTTACTGCATACAGACTGTGGGATTACTGAGTGTGCGTCCTCACACTCATCTGGACTGTCTCTGTTCTCTACCAGCAGTACCGGGTCTGACTGCTGAAGACAGCGGCCACCTGGGGCGCAGGGCTTGGCGGCTCCGGTGTTCTTCAGCTCCGTTGGCGGTGGAAGCTGTGTGGATCCGGCTTCTCTCTCGCCAGGCGTCTTCTATCGTCGAGCCTGCCCACACGTCACCTGGTGTATGATTGACAGTCACTATATTGTTATTGTCTGTACATCGTTGTGTGATTCACAACATTAAATTGTTACTTTTTGGCTTATCCATTGTCCGTTCATTAACGCCCCCTGTTGTGGGTCCGTGTCACGACACTTTCACAACAGGATTTCTCGGCCAGCGTCATGGATCCCGAGGGGCGTCAACCATCGCTTGAACAGCCAATGGAAGAGCGAGGTGCACAGGCGCCAGCAGGAGGCGTGTTGGGTGAGCTGCAGCACATCTTAACTGCCTTTACCGCTCGGTTGGATTTAATTACCGAGCAGAGCAGTGTTCTCAATCGTAGGATGGAGGCTCTCACCGCCCAGGTGGAAGCGCGTGCTCAGGGCGCTGCTGCAGCACCTCCTCCTGCTGACCGTGTGCCAGAAACAGACATTCCGCTGGTCGTTCAACGAACCCCCCCACCTTCCCCTGAAACATACATAAGTCCTCCGGAGCCGTACGGAGGCTGTGTGGAGACGTGTGCGGACTTCTTGATGCAGTGCTCGCTCGTCTTTTCACAGCGTCCCGTCATGTACGCAGCAGACGCCAGCCGGGTGGCTTATGTGATCAATTTGCTTCGAGGAGAGGCACGCGCCTGGGCTACGGCGCTTTGGGAGCAGAATTCACGGCTCCTAACGGTTTATACTGAGTTTGTGAGGGAGTTCCGACAGGTGTTCGACCACCCTCATAGAGGCGAGACCGCTTCAAGTGTGCTGCTGTCGATACAGCAGGGGCGTCGGAGCGCAGCGAAGTATGCAGTCGACTTCCACATCGCGGCAGCGCGAGCCGGCTGGAATGCTGTTGCGCTCCGCGCCGCCTTTGTAAACGGACTGTCTGTGGTCCTTAAGGAGCACCTGGTGGCGAAGGATGAGCCACGGGATTTAGATGGGCTTATCGACCTGGTTATATAGTTAGACAACCGATTAACGGAACACCGACGGGAACGAGACAGGGGGCGTGGCCAGGCACAAGCCGTCCCTCTTCCTCCCGGGTCCGAAAGGAAGCTGACTTCCCCACGCTCCACTGCCAGGGCTCTCCACGTGACAACAGCTCCCCCTGCTGACGTTGCTATGGAAACAAGCAGGGCCAAAAAACGATCAGATCAGAGACAAAGGAGGCTGATCCGTGGAGAGTGTTTTCTCTGCAGCTCTACCGAGCACATACAGAGAGAATGCCCCAAACGGTCAAAACAACAGCACTCATCCTTAGAGACTGGGCTAAGGGTGGGTCACAACACCCACGTGGGGAAACCCCGACGATCTGCACGAATCCCAGTCACGATCCTGAGTGGGGATTTAACCCTTCACGCCCCAGTACTGGTGGACACGGGGTCAGAGGGGAATCTGCTGGATAGCAGATGGGCAAAGGAGGTTGGGCTCCCTCTAGTGGCCTTACCGTCACCATTGTTGGTGCGGGCACTAGATGGCACCCTTCTTCCACTAATCACACACCAGACACAGCCAGTGACATTGGTGGTGTCTGGGAATCACAGGGAGGAGATTGTGTTTTATGTAACACCTTCTACCTCCCGAGTGATTTTGGGTTTTCCATGGGTGTTAAAACACAATCCCCAGATTGATTGGCCGTCTGGGGTTGTGGTTCAATGGAGCGAAACCTGCCACCGGGAGTGTTTAGGATCCTCGGTTCCACCCGGTGTGACTGCTAAGGAGGAGGTTTCAGTCCCCCCCAATCTGATGGCGGTGCCGGCCGAGTACCACGACCTTGCTGATGTCTTCAGCAAGGATCTGGCACTCACGCTGCCCCCGCACCGTCCGTACGATTGTGCCATTGATTTGATTCCGGGCGCTGAGTTCCTGTCCAGCAGGCTGTACAACCTCTCATGTCTGGAACGCGAATCAATGGAGACCTACATCCGGGACTCGTTAGCTGCCGGGTTGATCCGGAACTCCACCTCCCCGATGGGTGCTGGTTTCTTTTTTGTGGGCAAGAAGGACGGCGGACTCCGTCCATGCATTGATTACAGAGGGCTGAACGAGATCACGGTTCGCAACCGATACCCGTTACCTCTGTTGGATTCAGTGTTCACGCCCCTGCATGGAGCCCAAATTTTCACAAAATTGGATCTTAGGACTGCGTATCAGCCTGGGCAGGAGGATTGGCTTTCCACAAAGGACATTCCCCTGCAAGTGGAATCCCAAAAGTTGAAGGACAGATACATTGGCCCTTTCCCCATACTCAAGATCCTCAGTCCAGCTGCGGATCCACCCGGTTTTCCATGTGTCACGCATCAAACCACACCACGTTTCACCCCTCTGTACCCCCGGACCGGCCCCGCCTCCTGCCCGGATCATCGACGGGGAGCCGGCTTGGACCGTGCGCCGGCTCCTGGATGTCCGTCGGAAGGGCTGGGGGTTCCAGTATTTGGTGGACTGGGAGGGGTATGGACCCGAAGAACGCTCCTGGGTGAAGAGGAGCTTCATCCTGGACCCGGCCCTCCTGGCCGACTTCTACCGGCGGCACCCGGACAAGCCTGGTCGGGCGCCAGGAGGCGCCCGTTGTGGGGGGGGGGTCCTGTTGTGTGGGCCGCTGAAGAGGAGGTACTGCTGGCCCACCACCACAAGATGGCGCCCTGCTTGAAGTGCGGGCTTCAAGCACGAGAGGGCGTCGGAGCGACCAGGAGTGACAGCTGTCACTCATCATCCGTACCAGCTGTCACTCATCCACTACTCATCACCACCACCATAAAGGCCGGACTGCAACTCCACCTCCCCGCCGAGAAATCAACTACCAATCAGGTAATTGTCTCTGCTGACTCAAAACGTTGAGTAATAATCTGAACTTCTTTTGCAGCCGTTTTCCTGTGGTGCTTGCCTTATCTGTGGGATTGGCGTTTGGTGTGATCAGCGACGGCTTCGCTTCACACTCCAATCAGATAAGTGGTTAGACAGGAGCTGCACGAGTGTGTGATTGGAGGTGGAGGTTCTCCCTCCTTACTGCATACAGACTGTGGGATTACTGAGTGTGCGTCCTCACACTCATCTGGACTGTCTCTGTTCTCTACCAGCAGTACCGGGTCTGACTGCTGAAGACAGCGGCCACCTGGGGTGCAGGGCTTGGCGGCTCCGGTGTTCTTCAGCTCCGTTGGTGGTGGAAGCTGTGTGGATCCGGCTTCTTTCTCGCCAGGCGTCTTCTATCATCGAGCCTGCCCACACGTCACCTGGTGTATGATTGACAGTCACTATATTGTTATTGTCTGTACATCGTTGTGTGATTCACAACATTAAATTGTTACTTTTTGGCTTATCCATTGTCCGTTCATTAACGCCCCCTGTTGTGGGTCCGTGTCACGACACTTTTACAACAGATAATCTTTGACCAGATTTTAACAATGTTGTTCAGGCTTTTTCTGTCTTTCACTGAGACAGTGAAACCAGCAGATAAATGAAAAACACAAAAGACTCTCAATAAAAGACAGATAAAAACGACAAAGGATGGCAGGCCTGACAGAAAGGGAACTCAATTTACGGAGAAGATAAATTCTCTGCTGTAATTGCTTCACAAATGGTGTCTGTGTTTACATCAAACTTCAGTTTGTCATCAAAAATATACTTATATGATGTGACAGGTTCCACTTTTTCATTGTGTTTAATACACTCCTTAGCCATATCCCTGTTACAGTGAGGAAAATAAGTGTTTGAACACCCTGTGATTTTGCAAGTTCTCCCACTTATAAATCATGGAGGGGTCTGAAATTTTCATCTTAGGTGCATGTCCACTGTGAGAGACAGAATCTAAACAAAAATACGGAATTTTTTAAATAATTTATTTGTATATTACTGCTGCAAATAAGTATTTGAACACCTGTGAAAATCAATGTTAATATTTGGTACAGCGGCCTTTGTTTGCAATTACAGAGGTCAAACGTTTCCTGTAGTTTTTCACCAGGTTTGCACACACTGCAGCAGGGATTTTGGTCCATTCATTCATACAAATCTTCTCCAAATCTTTCAGGTTTGGAGTTTCAGCTCCCTCCAAAGATTTTCTATTGAGTTCAGGTCTGAAGACTGGCCAGGCCACTCCAGGACCTTGAAATGTTTCTTACGGAGCCCCTCCTTAGTTGCCCTGGCTGTGTGTTTGGGGTCATTGTCATGCTGGAAGACCCATGGTAAGTAGAGTTGATTCCAAAAAGCTCTATTCTGGTCTCATTTGACCACATGACCTTCTCCCATGCCTCCTCTGGATCATCCAGATGGTCACTGGTGAACTTGAAACGGACCTGGACATGTGCTGGCTTGAGCAGGGGGACCTTGCTGCCCTGCAGGATTTTAAACCATGACAGCATCATGTGTTACTAATGTAATCTTTGTGACTGTGGTCTCACCTCTCTTCAGGTCATTGACCAGGTCCTCCTGTGTAGTTCTGAGCTTTCTCAGAATCATCCTTACCCCACAAAGTGAGATCTTGCATGGAATCCCAGACCGAGGGAGACTGACAGTCATCTTGTGTTTGTTCCACTTTCTAATAAATAATCATAACAGTTGTTGTCTTCTACCAAGCTGCTTACCTGTTGTCCTGTAGTCCATCCCAGCCTTGTGCAGGTCTACAGTTTTGTCCCTGGTGTCCTTAGACAGCTCTTTGTTCTTGGCTATGGTGGACAGGTTGGAGTGTGATTGATTGAGTGTGTGAACAGGTGTCTTTTATACAGGTAACAAGTTCAAACAGGTGCAATTAATACAGGTAGAGTGCAGAATACAGAGTGCAGAATTAGAGGGCTTCTTAAAGAAAAATTAACAGGTCTGTGTGAGCCAGAATTCTTGCTGGTTGGTAGGTGTTCAAATACTTATTTGCAGCAGTAACATACAAATAAATTATTTAAAAAATCATACATTGTGATTTCCGGATTTTTTTTTTTTTTTTTTTTAGATTATGTCTCTCACAGTGGACATGCACCTAAGATGAAAATTTCAGACCCCTCCATGATTTCTAAGTGGGAGAACATGCAAAATCACAGGGTATTCAAATACTTATTTTCCTCACTGTATGTCTGAAGTCAATGATCATTTCTTTAGTTTTGGACACATTTAAATCCAAAAAGTTATCACACCAACAAATGAAATCTGATAAAGCAGCTCTGTGGTCTGATTCTGAACCGTGGAGAAGAGACAACAGTACAGTGTCATCAGAAAATTTAACCAAATAGCTGCCATCCTGAGAACTCCTGCAGCTGTCTGTATACATAATATACAGTGAGAGCCTCTACTGGTGGTTGGCTCTCACTGCGGTATTGTATCACTTCCTGTTCTGGAGCACAGCGGTGTTTTTCTGTATCTGTTAGCTGTTTAATCTGCGCAGTTAGATTGATCTAGTTATCTAGATTACGATTTGTTTCCCAGTGTAATCTTTACGTGCCTTAACTAAAGCACTCCTTCTGCTGAATCACCTCTAAATTATTTACACATTATTCACTTTGCGTGTTTTTAGGAATCAGCTAGCTTAGCGTAGCTACTAGCTCTTAGCCGATTTAGCATGGCGGCTTCTCCTGTCTCTCCCGCACTTTTCTGCTCTGGGTGTGAAATGTTTAGTTATTCCTCGGCCTCCTTTAGCAGTAACGGTACTTGTAATAAGTGTAGCTTATTCGTAGCTTTGGAGGCCAGGCTGGGCGAATTGGAGACTCGGCTCCGCACCGTGGAGAATTCTACAGCTAGCCAGGCCCCTGTAGTCGGTGCGGACCAAGGTAGCTTAGCCGCCGTTAGTTACCCCCTGGCAGATCCCAAGCAGGCCGACTGGGTGACTGTGAGGAGGAAGCGTAGCCCTAAACAGAAGCCCCGTGTACACCGCCAACCCGTTCACATCTCTAACCGTTTTTCCCCACTCAACGACACACCCGCCGAGGATCAAACTCTGGTTATTGGCGACTCTGTTTTGAGAAATGTGAAGTTAGCGACACCAGCAACCATAGTCAATTGTCTTCCGGGGGCCAGAACAGGCGACATTGAAGGAAATTTGAAACTGCTGGCTAAGGCTAAGCGTAAATTTGGTAAGACTGTAATTCACGTCGGCAGTAATGACACCCGGTTACGCCAATCGGAGGTCACTAAAGTTAACATTAAATCGGTGTGTAACTTTGCAAAAACAATGTCGGACTCTGTAGTTTTCTCTGGGCCCCTCCCCAATCAGACCGGGAGTGACATGTTTAGCCGCATGTTCTCCTTGAATTGCTGGCTGTCTGAGTGGTGTCCAAAAAATGAGGTGGGCTTCATAGATAATTGGCAAAGCTTCTGGGGAAAACCTGGTCTTGTTAGGAGAGACGGCATCCATCCCACTTTGGATGGAGCAGCTCTCATTTCTAGAAATCTGGCCAATTTTCTTAAATCCTCCAAACCGTGACTATCCAGGGTTGGGACCAGGCAGCAGAGTTGTAGTCTTACACACCTCACTGCAGCTTCTCTCCCCCTGCCATCCCCTCATTACCCCATCCCCGTAGAGACGGTGCCTGCTCCCAGACTACCAATAACCAGCAAAAATCTATTTAAGCATAAAAATTCAAAAAGAAAAAATAATATAGCACCTTCAACTGCACCACAGACTAAAACAGTTAAATGTGGTCTATTAAACATTAGGTCTCTCTCTTCTAAGTCCCTGTTGGTAAATGATATAATAATTGATCAACATATTGATTTATTCTGCCTTACAGAAACCTGGTTACAGCAGGATGAATATGTTAGTTTAAATGAGTCAACACCCCCGAGTCACACTAACTGTCAGAATGCTCGTAGCACGGGCCGGGGCGGAGGATTAGCAGCAATCTTCCATTCCAGCTTATTAATTAATCAAAAACCCAGACAGAGCTTTAATTCATTTGAAAGCTTGACTCTTAGTCTTGTCCATCCAAATTGGAAGTCCCAAAAACCAGTTTTATTTGTTATTATCTATCGTCCACCTGGTCGTTACTGTGAGTTTCTCTGTGAATTTTCAGACCTTTTGTCTGACTTAGTGCTTAGCTCAGATAAGATAATTATAGTGGGCGATTTTAACATCCACACAGATGCTGAGAATGACAGCCTCAACACTGCATTTAATCTATTATTAGACTCTATTGGCTTTGCTCAAAAAGTAAATGAGTCCACCCACCACTTTAATCATATCTTAGATCTTGTTCTGACTTATGGTATGGAAATAGAAGACTTAACAGTATTCCCTGAAAACTCCCTTCTGTCTGATCATTTCTTAATAACATTTACATTTACTCTGATGGACTACCCAGCAGTGGGGAATAAGTTTCATTACACTAGAAGTCTTTCAGAAAGCGCTGTAACTAGGTTTAAGGATATGATTCCTTCTTTATGTTCTCTAATGCCATATACCAACACAGTGCAGAGTAGCTACCTAAACTCTGTAAGTGAGATAGAGTATCTCGTCAATAGTTTTACATCCTCATTGAAGACAACTTTGGATGCTGTAGCTCCTCTGAAAAAGAGAGCTTTAAATCAGAAGTGCCTGACTCCGTGGTATAACTCACAAACTCGTAGCTTAAAGCAGATAACCCGTAAGTTGGAGAGGAAATGGCGTCTCACTAATTTAGAAGATCTTCACTTAGCCTGGAAAAAGAGTCTGTTGCTCTATAAAAAAGCCCTCCGTAAAGCTAGGACATCTTTCTACTCATCACTAATTGAAGAAAATAAGAACAACCCCAGGTTTCTTTTCAGCACTGTAGCCAGGCTGACAAAGAGTCAGAGCTCTATTGAGCTGAGTATTCCATTAACTTTAACTAGTAATGACTTCATGACTTTCTTTGCTAACAAAATTTTAACTATTAGAGAAAAAATTACTCATAACCATCCCAAAGACGTATCGTTATCTTTGGCTGCTTTCAGTGATGCTGGTATTTGGTTAGACTCTTTCTCTCCGATTGTTCTGTCTGAGTTATTTTCATTAGTTACTTCATCCAAACCATCAACATGTTTATTAGACCCCATTCCTACCAGGCTGCTCAAGGAAGCCCTACCATTATTTAATGCTTCAATCTTAAATATGATCAATCTATCTTTGTTAGTTGGCTATGTACCACAGGCTTTTAAGCTGGCAGTAATTAAACCATTACTTAAAAAGCCATCACTTGACCCAGCTATCTTAGCTAATTATAGGCCAATCTCCAACCTTCCTTTTCTCTCAAAAATTCTTGAAAGGGTAGTTGTAAAACAGCTAACTGATCATCTGCAGAGGAATGGTCTATTTGAAGAGTTTCAGTCAGGTTTTAGAATTCATCATAGTACAGAAACAGCATTAGTGAAGGTTACAAATGATCTTCTTATGGCCTCGGACAGTGGACTCATCTCTGTGCTTGTTCTGTTAGACCTCAGTGCTGCTTTTGATACTGTTGACCATAAAATTTTATTACAGAGATTAGAGCATGCCATAGGTATTAAAGGCACTGCGCTGCGGTGGTTTGAATCATATTTGTCTAATAGATTACAATTTGTTCATGTAAATGGGGAATCTTCTTCACAGACTAAAGTTAATTATGGAGTTCCACAAGGTTCTGTGCTAGGACCAATTTTATTCACTTTATACATGCTTCCCTTAGGCAGTATTATTAGACGGTATTGCTTAAATTTTCATTGTTACGCAGATGATACCCAGCTTTATCTATCCATGAAGCCAGAGGACACACACCAATTAGCTAAACTGCAGGATTGTCTTACAGACATAAAGACATGGATGACCTCTAATTTCCTGCTTTTAAACTCAGATAAAACTGAAGTTATTGTACTTGGCCCCACAAATCTTAGAAACATGGTGTCTAACCAGATCCTTACTCTGGATGGCATTACCCTGAGCTCTAGTAATACTGTGAGAAATCTTGGAGTCATTTTTGATCAGGATATGTCATTCAAAGCGCATATTAAACAAATATGTAGGACTGCTTTTTTGCATTTACGCAATATCTCTAAAATCAGAATGGTCTTGTCTCAGAGTGATGCTGAAAAACTAATTCATGCATTTATTTCCTCTAGGCTGGACTATTGTAATTCATTATTATCAGGTTGTCCTGAAAGTTCCCTAAAAAGCCTTCAGTTAATTCAAAATGCTGCAGCTAGAGTACTGACGGGGACTAGAAGGAGAGAGCATATCTCACCCATATTGGCCTCTCTTCATTGGCTTCCTGTTAATTCTAGAATAGAATTTAAAATTCTTCTTCTTACTTATAAGGTTTTGAATAATCAGGTCCCATCTTATCTTAGGGACCTCGTAGTACCATATCACCCCAATAGAGCGCTTCGCTCTCAGACTGCAGGCTTACTTGTAGTTCCTAGGGTTTGTAAGAGTAGAATGGGAGGCAGAGCCTTCAGCTTTCAGGCTCCTCTCCTGTGGAACCAGCTCCCAATTCAGATCAGGGAGACAGACACCCTCTCTACTTTTAAGATTAGGCTTAAAACTTTCCTTTTTGCTAAAGCTTATAGTTAGGGCTGGATCAGGTGACCCTGAACCATCCCTTAGTTATGCTGCTATAGACGTAGACTGCTGGGGGGTTCCCATGATGCATTGTTTCTTTCTCTTTTTGCTCTGTATGCACCACTCTGCATTTAATCATTAGTGATCGATCTCTGCTCCCCTCCACAGCATGTCTTTTTCCTGGTTCTCTCCCTCAGCCCCAACCAGTCCCAGCAGAAGACTGCCCCTCCCTGAGCCTGGTTCTGCTGGAGGTTTCTTCCTGTTAAAAGGGAGTTTTTCCTTCCCACTGTAGCCAAGTGCTTGCTCACAGGGGGTCGTTTTGACCATTGGGGTTTTACATAATTATTGTATGGCCTTGCCTTACAATATAAAGCGCCTTGGGGCAACTGTTTGTTGTGATTTGGCGCTATATAAAAAAAATTGATTGATTGATTGATTGATTGTGATTTGGTGCTATATACATGTGCTCTGATGTCATTGTTTATCTCCATAGAAACTACCCAAACAATCTTTCATACAAACTGTTTAAAGGGACATTACAGTGTTGTGGTGGAAATTACAGCAATAGTGTGGGACAACTACATTTTGTTTAAAAAAATCACAACAGTTGTATGACATTGAATACCCCAATTATGTTTTGATTATTTTACTGATATTTTATTCAGAGATATTTTAAAACATTAGAAAAAACGTTTCTTTACCATTCATTTTTATCATTGAAGATCAAAAGTCTGGGTGTGGGACAAGCACAAAACGGCAATATTTGCATATAATGATGCTGAAAAAAGGTGAAAAAGTCATCATAGACTACTAGAACAAATTTCTTAACACACTTTCATTGTAAAGATAACTATAAAAGGGTGAAATTTCCCCTTTTTTCTGTTTTTCATACAATATGATCAAAGGACATAATAAGTGCCCGTAGTCTAAGAATCACCCTTATAGTAAAGTCCCTTCGGCTGCTCCCTTGTTTGCACTTGGGGTCGCCACAGCAAATCCAAGGTGGATCTGCATGTTGAATTGGCACAAGTTTTACGCCGGATGCCCTTCCTGACGCAACTCCACATTACATGGAGAAATGTGGCAGGGGTGGGATTTGAACCTGGAACCTTCTGAACTGAAACCAAGTCTTGTGGATTATGGATTCTAGTCATTGTGGATACTGTGGCTGCGGAGGATTATTCCGTTGTGGAATTCTCCCTGCTGCTCCCTCAGTAGGTGGATTCGGACAATTTCTATACATATGTCCCTCTCTTCCACAGTTCCAACAAATCAGGGGACCACGTGGTGGCCCTCCCTGTCTGTGCTGCTGTTGTGGTTGCCAGGGTCCTTGATGTTGTGGCTGTCCACCTTATCTATTTTGCCATGGCTTTTTGGGGCGTTTGCACTGCTTCTGCTGTCTTAAGTTACCCTGCTGGTAATATATTTCATCATCTCCATGTGCTACATACACTCCTTTGTCGCTGTTTCTTGTTTTTTTCTGCTTTAAGACTTCTTCTGCATGACAGCAGTGTGTATGTGTTTCTTCCAATGTGCCTGTAGGCAATCCAATCCAATGTTTCTGTATCCAAGCTTTTATATCCTTATTGGAATGTTGGATCAGAGCGTTTTTCAATTGTTGTTCATACACAGGTGTTCCTGGCAATATGCCACTATGGACCCTAAATACATTCTCAAATCTGCATCTAAACTCTGTCCATGGCTCTCCTTCTTTCTGAGTTGTCCTGGTAATTTCAGTATAATTTATCTTTGGTCCTAACACTCCTTTTGCACGTGTAATCATAGCTTCCACTCTTGTTTCTAAGACTAGATCATCATGTGTCAGTGGTACGCCTTGTTGATCTGCAGGATTCCAGTCTCCGCGTACCTGACTCCATTTAGGGCCACATGCTTTCATCCACACCTGTTGGACTTCAGGTCCATTAAGGTGGTAAGATGTTCTAATGTTTTCTATATCCTGCAGAAAGCCCTCAATATCGACATGTGGCGATGGTATCATGTCGACTGCTGCTTTGATATCATCAGCATTCCATGTCCGATAAACGAGCATGGTTGATAGCTGTCCTGCTGTTCCTGCACGAGGATTTGGTACTTCTATCATAGGATAGGCACCTCCCTGATCACTATGTTCCACCATGGGAGGGGCTGTAGGCACTTTCGCTTGACTGCGTGTTTGTGGTTTTTCTGGTTTTTCTCTTTTTACCTTAGGTTTTACTGCCAAATCATACTGTGGTGGCGGTACATCGTCATCCTCTGGTAGAGGAGATAAAGGTTTCTTTGTCACCGACGATCCAGCCAGCGGTGATTGTTGAGGCTGTTCTGGCTCTCTGTGCTGAATTATCACATCTTCTTCTGCCTTACCTACAGCTTTCTTTTTCCTTGCTTTCTCTAATCGTCGCTTCCCTGCTCCCTTCTGTCTGTTCTCTGCTTCTTCCTCCCAAAATGCCACTAAATCTGCCCCTACTTTCTGCATCTTTTTCTCATCACCTTTATGTTCCCGTTCTAACTCCTTCTTCAGCTTTTGTATGCTGATCAGGTTCAGTCGTCCGTCAAAGTCATGTTTATTTATCCAGGTCTCCAATTTCTTTGTTGCTTTTGGATTTTTTGCCTCCATAAATTTCCAGTCGTCAGTTGATTAATTTTCCTTATTTTTAGACGTCTTACCCCCCCATTTTTATTATATTTTTTATCCCTTGTTATAATTTGGACTTCAGACGGGGGCACACCTAGGGTGTTCTAAATCTGAAGTTTTCACACTTTCTTTGGACGTGACAATTAATTTGCCGTCGTGTGGTTGATTCCTTTCACCTCCCCGTAGGAAGCGGAATCACTTGCCTGCTGCTTCCACACGCACGGTTGTCACTAACGTTGTCCAAAGTATTACACTTTCACACAGTTATTTACACTTACACAATACACTATGTACACATAGAAACACTTTTAATAATCGTACGCGTATTCTTATGCCAGGGGAGCTCGCCCTCCCGTGAAATTTAACTAATGTCCTGCATTAGGGGACTCCGCCGTCCCTGCCAAATTTAACTGCTTTTTTACAGTGCACGTATTTCTACCCGGGATTTCCTTTACGTATTAAAACAGAGGAGTCCGTATCCTCCTTCCGGAATTTAACTACGTGCGTCCCTCGCAACCGTAGAGGAGTCCGCCCTCCTTACAGAGTTTAACTGTGTTTCATTAACAGACGATTCTGTATCATCGCTTACGGAGTTTAACTGTTTTATGTGATCACTTTTATCCCCTACCGGTACGCGTATATAAACAGAGGAGTCCGCACCCTCCTTACAGAGTTTAACTGCTTTGCATTAACAGACGATTCTGTATCATCGCTTACGGAGTTTAACTGTTTTATGCGATCTGATCACCACTCACTCAGTACTGTTTACAAAGAAATTTTACTTACTTCCTGTCTGTCTTCTTCGGGAAAATCTCGTCAACCAGACGATGCCAACGGTGGTCGACAATTGCAGACACGATCAGTCGATCGATCGGACCTTGGCCAAGGATTTACGTCTGGACTTGACGACCTCCGCCGGACACCTCCGGTGTTGTTGAGATCCCGGACGAGCCCCCAGTCAATGTTGGGTATTTTCTCCTCCAAACATTTTTAAAACCTTTAACAAGACAAACAGAGTCAAGAAACACCAGTGAGACAGAAAGTCAAATTTTACGCGCGGAGTGCAGTCAGGCTGTACACCAAGGCTACACTAAAGTCTGGCCTGCTTTTCCGCTCTTTTTATTAAGAGACGCCCTCATCACATAAACAAAAAACTTGTCCTAAGGGTGGGGGTGATGACGCAAGACAAGTTTCTTCCCGTAACATAAACGCATACGTCAATAAGTGCAGCTGTAAGGAAGAACACTTTCTTTTACACAGGTCAGCACATCTCGTTCGTCTGTTGCAGTTGCTGTTCTGCATCTGCCTGAAGTGTCCTGTCCTTCACACTCCTTCACACTAAGCACCACATCACAACAGTCAAAACGTTCTCTTACTCCCAGTTGTTAGAGGCTGCGAAAACAAAGTTATATTATAATAATAAGTACATCCAGCCCTTCATTCCCAGCTCAGATTGACCCCAGAGTGCTAAAACAAAATTGAATTCTCAGGCTTGGTTAAGACAGGTGCAAAACAGCACAACACCATTCTCATGAGAAAGAAGACAAAGCTAAAACAAGGTTGAATAACATGTACATTCTCAGGGTGAAGTGCAAAACAGCACAACACCGTTCTCATGAGAAATAAGACAAAGCTAAAACAAGGTTGAATAACACGTACATTCTCAGGGTGAAGTGCAAAACAGCACAACACCGTTCTCATGAGAAAGAAGACAAATGTACAAATGTTTAACAGTGATAACATATATACAAAATCTTTAACATTAACCACTTGAATCACCCTTATAATCTTCAGAATATTTTTGACCCATTCCTGGTCAATGACAACATCAGACGCAGGACTAAGAGACTCTCTAAACAGGGAGATGTCTCTGGAAAAGTCATGCTTTTCAAATCGAGAATAAAATACATTAAACATATTAAGGAGATCAGAATCCTTGATTCCCTCAATTTTAAGAAATTCCCTGTGGATACAGCTGTCCCTGTAAGTGGTTGAGGACATGGATTGTATTCCCCTCCAAGCTGCCCGTAGATCACCACTACTGTACTTCTGTTCCACTTTATTTATCCTCATGCATTAGTTTAGCTTTCCTTATCTGATACCTTACCTCCCTTGTGATTTCTTTCTTTTCCTGGCTATTCCTTGTATAAAAAATGTTTATTTTTATTTACAACGTTTTTCAGTTCCTTAGTAACCCAAGGTTTGTTGTTCGGGAATACAGTAATGACCTTCTGGGGAATATTAGAGTCCATGCAAAAGGATATATACAATTAAACCGTAAATGCCAGATCATGTATATGATCTCGCTATAAGCCTTAGCGAAAAGGTGTTCCTTTTCGCTAAGGCTTATAGTTAGGGCTGGATCGGGTGACCCTGAACCATCCCTTGGTTGTGTTGCTTTAGACGTAGACTGTGTTTCATAATTATTGTATGGCCTTGCCTTGCAATGTGGAGCGCCTTGGGGCAGCTGTTTGTTGTGATTTGGCGCTATACAAGAAAAAAGTTGATTGATTGATTGATGTATATCAGGGCATGAGCTATAAAAACCTCCCAATCAGTACAGTCCAAACAAGCTTGTAAGCTGGCAATGCTGTTTTCTGTCCAGCATTTCACGGTTTTAACGGTTTGCTCACAACGCTTACAAATAGGATTGTAGGTTGGCAAAAGAAGAACACTGTTGTGGTAGGATGCTCCAAAGCAAGGCAGAGGTAACGCTCTGAAGGCACCAGGTACTGAGCCATAGCATAAGTCAATGGTGGAATTCCTTTTAGTAGTTGCACAAATAACATATTGTTCATATGGTTTTAAAATCTTATGAACCCAGCAATGATTAAAATCACCTAAAATAAATTTTGGAGCATCAGGTGAAAGGGCATCTACTATGTCTGTCACATTAGCATGTGGATGAATGTAAACAAGGGTGAAAAAAGGTGAGGGAACTCCCTCGGCAAGAAAAAGGGGCAGAGTGAAATAGAACACAGCTCCATGTCGGGGGTGTATATCCTTTCCCGAACTACAACCGTATTGCAGTTTTTGTTGATGTAAAAGCACACTCCACCTCCGCATGATTTGTTTGTAATAACAGGCGACCGATCCATACGAACAGGCTCCCCAAAGCTGCTGATGTAAAGATCCTCGTTGAGATCCGCATCTCCCAGCCACATCTCGGTAAAAGCCAACAGACATGCTTCTGAGGTTGCATTTACATCTGGCATGAGCCTCTAATTCATTCATTTTATTCCGAATGGACTGTACATTTACAAGGAGGATGGATTGAAGCGGAGGGAGCCGGCGTCTGTCACTGAGCCTGTATTTCCTCATTCTGCACTGAACGCCTCCTCCCTCTCTTCCTTCTGTGCTTTTTTGACTCTATACTGCCTGCAGCAGACTTTAAGTCTTCTTGTTGACTTCGCTGAAGAAAATGTGAGAGAGAAAACTGACCCACCTTTCGTCAAAAAAGTGATAGCTGCCAATCAAAATCGACTACGTCACTAAGCCCCGCCCCTCTATGACGTCACAGCCAATCAGAATCGATGACGTCTATGTCCCGCCCCTAAGCCCCTCCCCAAGTCCCGCCTCCAAGCCCCGCCCCTTATGACGCCACAGCCAATCATAATCGATGACGTCACTATGCCCCGCCCCTAAGCCCCGCCCCTAGTCCCACCTCCGAGCCCCCGCCCCTTATGACGTCACATCCAATCAGAGTCGATGACGTCAGTATGTCCCGCCCCTAAGCCCCGCCCCCGGCTCCTCCCCTAGTTCCGCCCCTGGCTCCTCCCCTAGCCCCACCCCCCAAGCTCCTCCCCTAACCCCGGCCAAGCACCGCCTCCAAGCCATACCTCCCCTCCCACCCAGGGCCTAATATTTTAATGTCATTTTATTTCATGAATTAAAGAACGATTAAAAATACCTAGATCTTTTTAATGTATTAAAGAATTAACTAATTCTGAAATAATTAAACATAAATCAGTGTCTATTATTTAATGCCCCTTTAATATTTTTTAATTCTTAAATTATTACGTTTCCTTTTCTGTTTTTTAATTCGTAAATTAAAGAAGGGAAACAAATAGCCGTCTCTCGGCTGTAAGTCTTTGCAGCAAGACAGTCAAATACCCACGCATAGAGCCGCTCGCGGAAACATGACCCCACGGATGTAAAACCTGTTGCAGACGCTAACTGTGTCTGTGTGAGTGCGTGTGTGTGTGTGTGTGTGTGTGTGTGTGTGTGTGTGTGTGTGTGTGTGTGTGTGGCGGGACACCCGCTGAGCGGAGATGCTGCCCCGAGGTGATGAACCCGAAGAACAATAAACAATGCTCCTTATCACTCACGCCAGATGATGTTTTCTTTTAAGATATTAGCCGATCGATCATGGGGCGCGGGACACCCGCTGAGCGGAGATGCTGCCCCGAGCCCGAACAATCAACAATGCTCCTTATCACTTACGCCAAACGGTGTTTTTTAGAGCAAAAGGTAAGGAATTACGCCCCGCGGACGAAGAAGGGTTTAAAAATCCCCTTTCCGATGACAGAGTGACATACAGCATTCACCATGGCGAGACGAACTCCGATCCTCCGCTACATCTGCGAGACCCTGGTTAACATCACCATGAAAAAAAAACTCTGTTACGGGTGTGAGATCGATCACCCCAGCCAGCGCCAGCACGAGTGCCTGGACCCGTTAAATGAATATTTCTTTACCGGACATTTTGAGAGATTAATGGTGAGACTCTGGAGACCGACCTTCATCCCGGCTGTGGTAAAGCTCCTAGCCCAGCGCGTCCTCAACCCATCGGCTGCGAGGGTTCAGGGGGCGGTAGAAAACATCCTCACTGAGCTGAAATACACTGATAATTTTGAAGCAAAGATCAACGAACTGTACACGTTTCGGTGAAGACGCAGATCTCGACCTGGAGGGGATGGTAGCCGTTTATAACCCAGACGACTGAAGAAAAACCTGCTTTTTTTTGTTTGTTTTTTTTAAAATATCATTATATTGTTTTACAGTCATGGGTAATTGTGTGATGATTCTCTTTCAAAGCTTGCGGGAAGTTTATATTATACGTGGACTCTCGTATAAGCTGGAGCAGGTAGTCATTCGCAGGCTGGAGATCCCAGACGCCCCGCCTTCATGCGCTTTGGAGAGGGTCTTCGACGTTATCAGACGTCACCCCGGGCCCGGAGTCTGGACAGATCATATCTCCATTCATCTGAAAAATCTCTGTACAATGTATTACTGAAAATCTCTGTTTTGACCACTGACGATTTTACACGGTGTAATACGATGCATCTGCTTACATTATACACTCTGTTTATGGATGTGATAGCGTGCCGGGTGAAACAGATGGGGGTGTCCAGAGGGGAGATTGTTCCTACACTTTTACAGCTGAATACTGAAATAAACCGTAAATGCGGGGGAGATGTATTACTGAGAGTTTTCCAGTTTTGTACGTGAACGTATGCTTTTTTCCTTCACGTATGCTGTGTTTAATAAACATGAACAATTGCTTTTTTCTCTGTGTGACTTTAATGAATGTAATAAAGCACATATTCTAAACCTTATACGGCCTGTGTTCTTTCCTATAATATTGTTGAAAAAGGGTGAAATGTTTTTCATATTGCAAGACAGAGTCATACAAACGAGGTTTTGGTGGAAAAAAGGTGCTCGTATGAATTAATGAGGGGTTTTAACACGGTCTCATTAAAAGCTCGAGGCTGCTCTGTGAGCGCTGTCCGCGGTGCTGAATCAGAGTTCAATTTAACGTTTCCAAGAGCTCCTATTTAAAACAAAAGACTAATATTTATGGTCGCTAAAACATATAAAAATGCAAAAGGACTATCCGGTTCATCATTCTGAAGAGATCCGTCTTAAAAGATGGGTGATGAGGGTTTAATGAAGGATGTATATTATAGTCCGGTAAATCCGGGGAGTTTTGGAGGGCCGGAGCGTTTACGCAGGGCTATGACCGATCAACACGGCTCTAAAATTCGTATGAAGCATATCAGAGATTTCCTGTCGGGGGAAGATGCATACACATTACACAAACCTGCCAGGACGCATTTTCCAAGAAATAGAGTATTTGTCACAAACCCGCTTAACCTATTTCAGGCGGATTTATGCGACATGCAAGGGTTATCAGATTTTAACGACGGGTACAAGTACCTGCTGACCGTTATCGATATCTTCTCAAAAAAAGCGTATGCCAGACCTCTGAAGTCAAAGCAAGGGCGCGAAGTCTCACAGGCCTTTGCCTCACTCTTAAAGCAGAGCGGGGTGCCTCTGAAGATGCAGACTGATGCCGGGAAAGAGTTTTTTAACAAACCGTTCAAGGATTTAATGAAAAAACACCGGATTCTACATTTTGCCACCACAAGTGATCTGAAAGCCTCGGTTGTCGAGAGGTTTAATCGCACGCTAAAGACGAGAATGTGGAGATATTTTACTGCTAAAAACACGAGAAGATACATCGACGTCCTACCGTCTTTACTCACGGCTTATAACGAGAGTTATCATAAAAGCATTAAGATGAGGCCGAATGAGGTTAATGATCGAAATGTCGATCAAGTGTTTCAAAATTTGTACGGGGCATCCACCCTACGCAGGAGGCCTGTGAAGTGTAAATATAAGGTCGGAGATATAGTCAGGGTCTCCAAGCTCAGGGGAGTTTTTGATAAAAAATATGAACAAAGTTTTACGGATGAAATGTTCACGGTGTCAGAATGTATACAACGTACGCCGCCCGTTTATAAATTGAAAGATTATGACGGCGAGATCATTGAAGGTTCATTCTATGAACCGGAATTGCAGAAGGTTAAAATAGCAAAAAACAGACCGTATCAGGTTCAAGAAATTATTCGTGAACGTTTTACCAAGGGAAAGAAATTTGTATTTGTCAGATGGAAAAATTGGCCCGAGAAATTTAACTCCTGGGTTCCCGCGGACCAGCTGATGGCCATATAAATATGAGAACTTCCATCTTCCACCGACATATGAGAAATGGATCGGGATCTGAAACACGGGTTTTGTATGACTCTGCCTTCAAACGCCAGCCTAAAAGTATTCCCGGACAACACAATTTCATGCTACCAGGTGGACTTGGCTCGACACCTGGATCTAGAGGGTGACTGGGATGTGGCGCTGACGGAAATTTCTTATCCGCACACCTGGTTAAATATCCCGGAAAAGCCTTCCTGTACGTTCCAGGTGATGAAAATTACAGGCAAGAACAAACTCGCCGTTCACTCGCGATATTTTGACACGGGATATTATGATAACTTTGAGGTTATTGCAGGGCTGATAAACCCTCGTTTGAAGACTATAGATCCGAATCTGACTTTAAAATATGACGATATCCAGAAAAAGTTTCTGTGGGAAGGAGACGGTACCAGCCAGGTATATTTTGAAGCCCCGACGGCGTACATGCTGGGGATGCACCCTAATCAATGGCTGAGATGCGGACCCGGGGTCACGAGCTGTCCCCGCTACCCCGATATAAAAGCAGGGATGTATCACCTGTTCTGTTATACAGACGTTGTACAGCCTCAGGCGGTGGGTGACGCTTTTGCTCCTCTCCTCCGAGCGTTCGAAATTGGAGGTCGTTTCGGGGAAATAATTACAAAGAAATTCAACCCCGCTTATTACATCCCGGTCTCCAAAAGACATATTGAGACAATACGCATCGAAATCAAAAGCGATCAAGATCAAACGGTGGATTTCAGATACGGTAAAGTGGTTGTCACATTACATTTTAAACCGGCGGGATAAAAAAAAATGGCTGGGGCAGCGCACAAAGCCGACATTTATAGATTTGTGCCTTACTATGAAAATCAAGTCGGGAACGGCCTTCACGGCTTCCACGGCGCTCCTGTTATGTACGGGCGCGGGCTCGGGAACATATTTTCGAAACTGTTCAAATTTGTGTCGCCGCTGATTAAACAAGGATACACGATCGCCAAACCTCACCTGAAAAACGCAGCCCGAAGCATCGCTTCCGACGTAGTGAGCCGCGTTGTTGAGAGGGCCGGACGGAGTCAGGAGCCCGAGCAGCAGCGGGGGTCCGGGATCATGGTGCTCTCAAGAAGGCCCCGGAAACGCCCCCCGGGGAAACGGGTCAAAACGGTTAAAAAGCGAAAGACTCCCGGAAAAAGCAGAACAGTTCGAAGGAAGCATAAGAAGAGGAGGTTGTCCGGGGATATTTTCTCTTAAACAATGTCTCTTTTGCGAAATAATTCCCCCGAATGCACCATGAGCGAATTGGATTTATTCGCTGTCCCCGGGACCCAGCTGTCCATCGAGCAAAGCCAATACGTTGAAGTCAGCCCGTTATCAGCCCTGACGGACATGGGCCCTATCGAGTTTTTTATCCCCGGAGACGGTGAGAGGTATTTAGACCTCAATAATACGCTGCTTTATCTGCGAATGAAAATTACAAACGCCGACGGGACTGACCTGGCTAATGACGCCCGCGTGGGCGTCATAAATTATCCTCTCAATACGATTTTCTCACAAGTCGACGTGACTCTGGGTGACCGGCTGATTTCCCAGTCCAGCGCGACGCACCCGTACAGGGCAATGATTGAGACGCTGCTGAACTTTTCCCCCGCTTCATTGAAATCGCAGTTCACGGGCAGTTTGTTTTACAAGGACACCCCGGGTCAGCACAATTCGACCGCTGTGGATGATGCGGGCCCGAATAAAGGCCTCGTGAGCAGAGCGCGCTTTAGTGCCGAATCGCATGAATTTCAAGTTCAGGGTCCGCTGCACGCGGACATATTTTTCTGCGAGAGGCTTCTTCTGAATAACATTGATCTAAGAGTTAAATTAATTCGAGCCAGCAATGCTTTCTGCCTGATGGGGCTGGCGGCCTCCACTTTCAAGCTGAAAATTCTGGGCGCGTCCCTATTCGTTAAGAAAGTCACCGTATCCCCTGCAGTGAGATTGGGCCACTCCGCGGCTCTCATGAAAGGGAACGCCGTGTACCCGTTATCACGAATCAACGTTAAGACTTACGTGATCCCCAGCCATTCCAGGATATGCAACCAGGAGAACCTGTTTTTAGGAACCATGCCCAAATATGTGGTTCTGGGTATGGTGAATCACAATGCATTCAGTGGGAGAAGAGATCTGTCCCCGTTTGAATTTGCACACTATGACCTGGAGTACCTCGCACTCAGTCAAAACGGGAGACAGCTGCCGGCTAAAGCTTTCCAGCCTGAATTTAACAACGAACTCTCTGTCAGGGAGTTTTACAATCTCTACACCGCGACCGGACGACACCTCAAAGACCAGCCTCTCTGTATAGACCGGGAGGATTTTGCGCACGGCTACACGCTGTACGTCTTCAATTTAAACCCGGAGGAGGACAGCGGCGCTCTGAGCCCCGTCTCCACAGGCACCCTGCGACTTGAAATGAGATTCAGAGTCGCGACTCCGCATACCACCACGCTGATAGTGTACGCGTGTTATGATTCTCTCCTGGAGATTAATTCCAAGCGACAGGTCCTTGTGGATTTTTACTGATGAACACCCTGGAATTGGACGCTGTTATGAGGGGCTTAATAGGAGACCTGTTTGCCGGTGTTTTTGCGTCTGACGAGTTATTCCGGATCAAGCCGGGCCCTCCCGTATATTTAATTGTAAACACCCACCCTAGACATTTACCGGGGGAACGCTGGTTAGCGCTCACCGTTAAAAAAAATGGTCGAGCCACATTTTTTGACTCGTTCGGCCTCAGCCCTGACTTTGATTACTACCCTAAAAGCATCCTGCAATATCTGGAGAATCTCCCAGATGTTAAAAACATTCTGTATCACAACAAGCAGCTTCAGCACAAGTTATCCGACGTATGCGGACAACACTGCGTGTATTATCTGTATAACAGAGCCAGTGGGAAGTCGTACCGGGACGTGGTGTCTTTATACTCCGAAAATACTATCGCGAACGATGATGTGGTTTCTGATTTTGTGAAAAGATATCGTTATTGCCTTAAGAAAAGCTGCAATACCTCCTGTAACCAGCTAGCAGGGCCTCTGCATGAGTTTAAATATTGTCACGGCTTGTGTTAACCGGCGTTCCTATTTTTTTATGTTTTTCCGTGTGAAAATGTAACCCCCGTCTTAGAACGCTCTCCCGATCATACCTTTAAAGTTTTATCGCGTTTGGATAATTTAAACCCCCGTTTTTTAAACGTAGAAAGAAGCTTTGACCTTTGACCTTTAATTTTTGTATGTGTTTTTTTCGCCTGAAAACGGGGTGGATGTGTGAGAGCAGCCTTCCGATCATACCTTTAAAGTTTTATCGTGTTTGCATGATGTAAACCCCCGTTTTTAAACGTAGAAAGAAGCTTTGACCTTTGACCTTTGATTTTTTTTATGTGTTTTTTTTCGCCTGAAAACGGGGTGGATGTGTGAGAGCAGCCTTCCGATCATACCTTTAAAGTTTTATCGCGTTTGCATGATGTAAACCCCCGTTTTTAAACGTAGAAAGAAGCTTTGACCTTTGACCTTTGATTTTTTGTATGTGTTTTTTTTCGCCTGAAAACGGGGTGGATGTGTGAGAGCGGCTTTCCGATCATACCTTTAAAGTTTTAACGCGTTTGCATGATGTAAACCTCCGTTTTTAAACGTAGAAAGAAGCTTTGACCTTTGACCTTTGATTTTTTGTATGTGTTTTTTTTCGCCTGAAAACGGGGTGGATGTGTGAGAGCGGCCTTCCGATCATACCTTTAAAGTTTTATCGCGTTTGCATGATGTAAACCCCCGTTTTTAAACGTAGAAAGAAGCTTTGACCTTTGACCTTTGATTTTTTTTATGTGTTTTTTTTCGCCTGAAAACGGGGTGGATGTGTGAGAGCGGCCTTCCGATCATACCTTTAAAGTTTTAACGCGTTTGCATAATGTAAACCTCCGTTTTTAAACGTAGAAAGAAGCTTTGACCTTTGACCTTTGATTTTTTTTATGTGTTTTTTTTCGCCTGAAAACGGGGTGGATGTGTGAGAGCGGCCTTCCGAACATACCTTTAAAGTTTTATCGCGTTTGCACGCTTTAAAACATTGTTATTAAGTACAGAAAGAAGTGTTAATCTTTGATCCTAAATTTTTTTTTATGTGTTTTTTTTCGCCTGAAAACGGGGTGGATGTGTGAGAGCGGCCTTCCGATCATACCTTTAAAGTTTTATCGCGTTTGCATGATGTAAACCCCCGTTTTTAAACGTAGAAAGAAGCTTTGACCTTTGACCTTTGATTTTTTTTTATGTGTTTTTTTTGTGAAAAATGTTCCGAATGTGTAGAAAATGCACCCCCGATCATACCTTTAATGTTTTTGCATCGTTGTTATTAAGTAGAGAAGTGTTGAAAGTTGTTTTTTAAACCGTATACCGAATAAAAGTGATGAAGGCCGGAGATGAGTTTCAGTCGGTGTTTTATTAGTAACAATATACAAAAACGTGACTGACTGCGATGTATTTTAAAGAATCTTGATCATAATATCCAGTCAGTTTTTAATTCGATACCCTCCTTTTATGGTGAGAAACCTTCCCAGCGTTGGAAGTCTTTTTATTTCTTAAGTTCCTTCCTGGCCGGCGAATCGGTTAAAAGAAGGGATTCATCCGGCGAGCTGCTCCGGCATTTTTTAAGCTTCTGAAGCTGCTCGCGGGCTTGCGGGTTTGATACGCACGCCACCGGAATGTTCCGCTCCTGTAAAATATTGAGGAACTTCACCCAGCCTGTAGGGGGGCTCGATTTCTTGAACGAGGATCCGAGATGTTTCATAAGATCTATGGCGTGAGACCCCCTCACGACTTTCCCCTTGTAAATAAATTCCCCCGACGGACTCCAGCGCGTATCACCCTTCGATAATTTCCTCATAATATATTCAGCGTTTCTACGCTCTCTGGAGGGGATATTCTTCAGGACCTCTGTGACAGTCTCATCCTCCTCCTCCTCCTCCACCCCCCTCCTCCTCAGGTTGCTTAGCGACGCGAGTCTCTTGCGGGGGTGAAACGCGTGATTCGAGTTCCCCCTGCTTGATCAGGGTTAAATAGCGCTGCAGCAGAGCCTCATACTTTTTAATTTTTTCATAAGGAGAGTGAGTACGTTCTTCCAGTATACCTCGCATTCGCGAGTCTAAATCATTTTCCGCCGTTTGTCTGATGTTATTTCCGCTCGGCGGAACGGAATGACCGAGTTGAAGCATCTGCTGTGGAGTGAGTAAAAACATCTTTTGCGCCGCTTTGAACGCCATTATCCTCTGGGTACTATTAGACTCGTTATAACGGGCAGGGCCGCGGCGAGCAGAGGCAGGAGAAAGCCGCCCGTCTGAATCAACGCTCCCCGCTTCTTTTTATAACTGGTTTTTCTGTCGGCCAGAAGACGTAAAACTCTTTTTCGTTTTTTCAAGGCCCGGAATTGAGAGTCGCTCAAGGCGATATTCCCCTTTAATATATTCAAAGCGATCTCGGATAAAGTTTTCAGAAGCTCCGGCTTGCAGGTCTTCAGGCTGTAGTGACGCTCCCTCACCCCGGCTCTGATTAGCGCTTTAAGAGCGGGGGCGTTCCTTTTTAAAAGAGAGCTCATATCCGTTTATCTTTCTGTAAATAAACTGTGGGCCACTCGTGCGGGAGTAATCCCGATCTCAGTCTGAACTGATCTGGACACTCCTGCGTGCAATCCAGTAATAAATACCCGTAAGGTACGCTCGTAGCATCATCAAGTGCCTCCAAAAAAATTGTTTTCTGCCGGGAAACATTTGCTGAGCCAGAATGTTCATCTGTAACTTGTCTCTGGGATTTTTAAACAGCACCATATAATTACAATTCAAACTGATGGTTCGACTGTATTTCCCTTTATGAAACACGTTCTGTGTGATCATGATGACGCTCATATTCCGGTGATGTCTGTACTGGGTGAAAATTCTTACAACTTCAGGATGATCCGTTGCTTGAAAGATGAGATCGTCCAAAATAACCAGATGGCTCTGACCTTCAGGGAAAAGGCTGTCGTCCAGAAATGAGTCAGGGAGTCCTCTTACAAATTTAATATTTTTATTCTTCAGTTCAGAATACAGAGGTTGTTCAGACGTATACAGCCATACAATGTTGTCAGGCACATATCTCATAGCGTGGCTACAATTTTCCAGCAATGTTTTCACAAACACAGTCTTTCCCGAACCACTCGGTCCAACGATGAGACAGGAGAATGGGAGCTGAAGTCTGGGGTCAATCTCCACCGTATTTCCAGAGTGAGACATGTTTCAAAATCCGAACGGTTCGGTTTCCCCATCCTTTAAAAGACGCCGCTTGTCATACACCACCCTGAAGGATTTTTGAAATGACACGTTTGTCAAACTGAAACTGCTTTTATGACGTTTAATTCCCTGCTGCGGCGTTATGATAGATGCAGCGAGGGCGGGATCTTTTATATAACCCTCGACCAGATCTTTGACGCTGTCAAAGTTTATTTTCTGACAGCTTTCGTGGGTTTGAGTGATCCCCTTCACACGCATGACCGTTTTACCTCGTGCGGTTTTATATGCGTAACTTTTAGGTCCCGCCGCTGCAAACTCTGTGATGACGTCGCCGTTCAACTCGTCGGTGAGCTGCCCCAGATAATTACCGGTAGGCAGCGGGGTTTCACCCCACCTACAAACGTAAATCAGGCTATCGGTATCATAATACAGAATCCTGTCAGGATTTGCCACAGCCTCCATAAAACCGTACAAGGTCAAACGCGCGTACGCCGTTGTAAACGCCGCGATGAAAATATTGACGGTTTTACCCGGTCGGCTGACGTGCCGCGGGCCGTACCTCCATTGAACCATAGCCGCCTGACTGCTGAGGAATGTTAGATATGTGACCTCGTACTCTTCAGAAAACAGATACCTGAACAGATCGTCAGCGTTTTTAACGAGCGCGGTCTGCGTCAGATTTGCCCTCTGGGCGAATTTCCCCCAGAAGGAGTTGAGGCAGATCTTAGCCATCTGTCGTTTTGCCGGATTGTGACTGATTTTTTCTGGGTCTAAACGAATCTTCTGATTCAGCCAGTAGTCCGTGATATATTTTTCTCTGCTCTCGGGGTCTTTATCAAATTCGGGAGGGAAACCAGAGGCTTCCTGCTTGTGTTTTAAGAAGGTGTTTATGTACCCCTCAAAGATTTTATCACTTTTTTCCTCAAAATGCCAGACTTCAAAAATCTTAGCTACAACGTAGCCTGTATCCAGAGCTTTGTGGAATTCTGGGGTCGTCCAAGTCCCAGACAGAGCTCTCTGCTGCTGACTGTGTGTGCACGCTGCAGCTTGATTATTTTCATCAGCGCAGGTGTGACACAGAGTAAACACCAGTTTACCGTGAGGAGTTCTGTGTGGGAGGACGGGGAATTTTAGCCCCCGGGGCGGGTACATGATGGCTTTGATGAGCCCGAAATAAGTCCTGGGGTCTCGGAAATTTCTCTCGATAATTTCCGGATGCCCCGTGGGATATGTGAAATTTACGTTAATGTAAGGATACAGCGAGGTCACGTCGACGTAATAGACCGTCTTATCTTGCTTAGCGGTGTACCTCAGACGGGCCGCGCAAGTCCGACCGCCGTATAAAGCGTTGCGAGGTTCGAGGGGCGACAGTAACCCCCTGCGGGTGAGGGAAACACCGAACGCTCTCATCCCTCAGCCTCATTTCAAGCCACTGATGCTCCCAAATTATGCTGAGGGTGACGCCTGGCATAGCCCGCAGAAAGGCTATTTTTTTCTGACACGCGGCGTGGAGCTCTCCAAATGAGGTGTTTGTGAGAGGGTTTATTTCGTGCTGTGTAAAACACCTTGCACACCCGCGGTAAAAACACCCGAGAAACTCCCACACTTTTATCCGGCCGTCAATCCGGGCATACCATCAACATAATAACCTCCTATTTTTTCTCGCCCCTGTTTAGAGCATGATCGATGATAATGTTTGCGTCTCAGCAAACCCATTCTAACCATTGCACGGCCACGTCCGAATATTTTTTATGCTTCGTTCTATAATTGTCGGCGGAGGGGATCGCCAGCGTTTTTGGAGCAAGAAAGTTAGTTTGGAAGACTTTCATACACGCCGAGGCGATTGTAACGCAGGTAAAAGGATCCACGAGTGTTTCAGCGATGAATTCAGACATAAATTTGGAGCAGGCTGCAGCCAGGATTTTTGTATCGTTATCACAATACATAACGGCCCTCGGCTTTAAAATCGAAAATTGCATTTTTTTTTTTCCGCACGTACCACGCGTTTAAATTCCTCTCTTTCTCCCTCTGACATATTTGCGACCCCGTAAGCCGCTGAGTCCGGGTACGGACCGACATAGTTCAGATTTTTTTTCTGAACTGAACAGGTGCGGAAAGTAACCTTTGCGGACAATTTCGTCTTTCAGCCGGATTCCCAGGGCTTTAGGCATCTGAGATAAGCGCATTGTAAGGAAAGATAACGAATCTATATATTTCTGTTTAAAGGCGGCGTCTGTCATGAGTAATAGTTTACTCCCGGTCATAATCACAGCGGGGGT